>NC_082668.1:69375271-69991521 GCF_025265405.1 Mesoplodon densirostris
GGGGACACGGGTTCGTGCCCCGGTCCGGGAGGATCCCACATGCCACGGAGCGGCTGGGTCTGTGAGCCATGGCCTCTTAGCCTGTGCGTCCGGAGCCTGTGCTCCGCAATGGGAGAGGCCGCAGCAGTGAGAGGCCTGCGTACCGCAAAAAAAAAAATAATAATAATTTTAATTTAATTTTAAACTTTAACTAAAGTAAGTTTAATTTTTAAAAATTAAAATCAAAACAAAAAATATAGAACTGTATGAAATCCAAGGAAATTTCAGGCTGTTGTTAATTTTCCTGATTGACTTCTCTGTCTGGGAAGATGGTAAAAGTTGGATGCTAATATTCTTATTAATTTTGTTAATTGAGTAAAAGGAGGTAATACTTGCTTTACAGATCCTGTGTAGTTCTCTACTCAATAGCACTTAATTCATGACCAACACTAGGTATAGGATAGAAAAGGAAAGGTATGTTTATGTCCTGTGGGTGGGGGTGGGGTGGGAGGAAACACTGTAAACTTTATGAATTGCAGTAAAATGCAAGGTGAGCTGTGCAAAGAACATGGGTCAATAATATGGACTTTTAAAGATGGACTTTTATGAGATTAAATGTAGGCAAAGGCCATGCCTTCCTTCCTTGACACTCCATGATCAGCTCTTATACTAGGCACAGAAGATATTCAGTGGTCAGGTACTAAATGAATTCAAAGTGCCTCGTACAGTGCCTGGTAAACGACACAGTGCCTGATAAATGACGTTGTTCCATAAGTGTTAGTTTTGTCCTTCCCCTTCCTTCCTCCCTGCAGCTCCCGTACCCTTCTTCCTTCCTTCTGTGGAATATCACCATAAAGGCTGATACTTTTTGTCCAAGGAGAAAGATTTCTGTCCTAAGAACTCATATGCCTTATTTCTATATCCTATTCTCATCTTGTTTATAAGTGTTCAGAAAAGATGTTTAAATATTTTTTTCCCCACGCTACTCAGGGGGATCGTAAATATGAGTTGTGATAATAATAAAGCCAATGTTTTAATCCACTCAAACTGTTTAATTTTAAAAAAGCATTCTTGTAGTTTCCTTAAATGATAATCATGATAAAAATAATATATTCTTAATAATCAGGACATTTAAGAAACTAGTAGTTTAATTCAAAACATTAACCTCTTTTTAAGTTTATATTTTACCATTCAGACTACCTTTGATTATGAGCTAACAAATACAGTAGGAAATCTGGCAGCCATTTAATCCTGACTCTAGACAAGATACTGCTAGTTTTAATTTTTTTAAGGACAAAAAAAAATCACTTATTCTGGATGCTAAAAACTTTGTTATAATTTATGCCTAGCCTTATTTATCTTGAAGCATTATAGGAGAGGAATATGACTTCTTTTTATTCTATATAATTTTAGAACTAAAATGAGCATTGCAGATAACCCCCTTAATTTACAGTGAAGACAATAAGACTGGAGAGGTTGCAGGACTTCTCCAGGTTCACAGGGTAGCTAATGCCAGGGCCAGATGGGGATGCAGACCTCCTGACTCCTAAATGAGGGTTCGTCAAACTATATTACTTCACTGTGTTCAATGAAACAGTCCAGGGGAGAAGCAAACAAAACCAGATGACCGGGACTTCCCTGGTGGTCCAGTGGTTAAGACTCCATGCTCCCAGTGGAGGGGGCCCAGGCTCCATCCCTGGTCAGGGAACTGGAGCCCACATGCTGCAACTAAGAGCCCGCATGCAGCAACTACGACCCAGAGCAGCCAAATAAATAAATATTTTTTAAAAACCCAAAACAAAAAAAACAACAGATGACCAGTAAGTAGATGGAGAATCAGGGTAGAAAGCAGAGGAAAGGGATGACCACGAATACTGGATCCTCCTTATTTACAAAGACCATTAGTGGGAATTTAAGACGATAGTTGTTCCAATCCTGGGTTTGCTGTAAGTACTTTAAATGCAGCATATTTTAGTTGGTGGAAACAAACTTGGACGATTGCAGGCTCAGTCCAAGATCTCCTCCTGTCTTCTCTTGACTCCTGGTGACCTCCCTCTATTAACCATGACTGTAGAAACTTAAGTGGCATGATCTGTGTGCTACAATTAAAGGGGCACAGGGACTACAGTGAGACCTCACACTGTTTTGGAACGTGACTTGAGGCTTATGAAATTGACAGCATTTTCTTTCTTCTCTTTTCCTTATGGCCCTTCACCCAATCTCCCCATTCCTGCCCATACCTAGAGAAAAAACAAAAAATTACGGGAGGAAGATAGAGCCAAGGGAAAAAAGATGAGAGAATGGGAGAGGAGACAGAGGGAAAGCAAGAGGAAGGTGAAAATTAGAGAAAAGAAAAGAGGAAGGAGAAAAGAAAACCAATGGGATGAAGCCGTATATAATACTCTGATGCAGAATCACCTGGTGTATCTGTTAAATGTGCATTTCTGGGCCACATTCCAGATCAGCCAAATTGGAATCTATGGGAGTAACATCATTTAAAAGTAAATGAAAAGTTCTTTGATAAAATAATTACTCTCCTTTTTGTTAATTTGATTTCAAATTTTATTTTGATTTCAAATTTGCAAATCCATTTGTTTCTTTAAAGCTGGCAAAAAAAAGTATTCCATTTATTTGCTTAAAAAGTTTTTCTTTTTTATTCTACACAACTGCTGATAACGTTACTTTACACAAAGAAGTTGGCGTATTTTCACACACATCAAAGCAGCTCAGAGACACAGCACCTTCCATCAAAAGGATGTGCTCTAATGAGAGTAACAGGATAATGTTAAAGCCATCCTCTTCTGCCAGGGGCACTGGAGGTGTAGGTGCAGGAAAATCCACACTCCACGGAAGGCAGTGAAATCCTTGTCTTTTCTTTTGGGGCAATTTGTTGCAGCGTTTTCTTTTGTTCATCATTAGGCTTTTGCTTATAGGCACTTGGCTAAAGTCAGAATATTGCCTGCCATGTTAGCAGTCCATTGGAAGGTCCCATCACATGTTGTCTGCAGGATCAAATCTGTTTCCATTGTATCCATGGTCAAAGTTTTGTAGGGCAGAACCTGCTGTGCTAAACGACCTTGTGCAGGGTGTCTACACCTGAGTGCACATGTGGAGTTGGGTATTTTATGACACGTCCCCATCAAGGTGTTCCTGCAGGGATGGTGGTTGCAGTCCAGAAGCATGCCAGTTGCCTGGTATATTAGTCACGGCCATGTTAGGAATACATATTTAAAGGACCTGCTGTGTCGTGATCATGTTGTGTAATCAAATCGAATGGTGCCTACTGGGTAAGTGATCATGTTGTGTGTCCATATCTAGCTGGGCCTGCTGTGATAGTGATCACATTGTGTATAATTGCACAGCCGCCCTGGGAATTTATTGCTATAGATCAAGCAACAGGGCAGAGGAGAAGTCAATAATTGTGCCTGCTCTGGGCTGTTAGCTGTACTATTGAGAGCAAGCACAACTTCAAGGGTGGGAAAGGAATCTTCGGTTTGCAGATGGAAACGAAGCTGACATTCTCTATTCTAAGTATTTTGGGGGCTATTCCCGCTCTTCTTACTATTTCATATAATGGCAAATTATTTCTAATTAGAATAAGGTGACTCTGAAAGTGATGAATTCTGTACAGACTGCAGGCTATATTAAAAGTAACAAAGTCAAGCTTGAATATTCTCCATCTTATTCAAAGAAAATGCCTTCAGAGCTGCTCATAAATGTGTAAAAATAATGAAGAAATATCTTGTCAGAGAACACAGTGCCGAGAAGGATGTTATTGTTCTTTTTGGCTAAACTCTCATCTGAAGAATTTTCTCATTGCTCAGGAGTCAGGAAAGGTGGGTAAAATTAAGGTTACCTGTCTTATGTTCCAATATTTTCCTCTTAATTAAGTTATACCAATGGATCATAAAGACAAGAGAAGGTGAGTAAGCGATGGGACTAGCTTAAAAGCACATAGTAAGCAGTATACATACCCCCAAATCAGTGTGATCCTTCAAAGTGGAGACTTGGACAAGTTGACTGCATTTATGGAACTCTTCTTTTGGAAAAAGGCCTTCAGAGATAGTTTACGAATCACGAAAGCAAACCAATATCATTGCCTCCTTCCTCTGTGACCAAAACAAAAACAAACTACTCTAATGGCTTGCTCACTTTTAGTCACCAGGTTTGACTCTGAGGAATGTCTGGCTCTCTACAAAGCCAAGGCAGGACATACATGAGGGTGGATGTGTTCCAACAGATTTGTTGAAAACAATCAGACAAACTTTATTTTCAAACATCGTTTGCAAATTCTTTTGGAAGTCCTCCCAGTATGTTAGAACCCCTGCTGATATCCTTTATAATCTCAGGTGGTAGCATTCATTTTCCAGGGGAACATAAACTCAGCCACAAGCGAGCTCATGATTATGATATGAGAATTTTCACGGGTAAGTAGCCTATCTCTGTCTGATTTTGAACAGGAAATAACTGTGTTGCTGTTTAGACAGACACTTGAACTTTTAAAAATTAGCTTTAGAATTTCCTAAAATAAGAAGCAAATGGAAGCAGGGAAAAGGAGGAGGGAAGGAGGGTAAGAAAAAAGAAGGAAGGAAGAGCAGATCCTTCCCCTCAAATCTGGGTCTTAAGGCCACATGATAGTTATTGAAGAGAACTTCTGGAAAATGAAAAATAAACTGAACTTTTCAGAGGGTTTGATTAAGTATGTAGCTATAAATATGTCCATTCTTAATAAATATAAGATCTTCTCACTTTGAAGGATCTAATGTTATGTCTTTGGCAGGGCCCTATGGCTGTGATGATTTGAATAATAGTTCTACATGCCTGGGACCCAAACAGGGCCAGGGAATGAGGTGTTTTGTGGGGTGGGAGGAATGTTCTGTTTAGTTTAGTTTTAAGTTAAAGAGTTTAAAGTAAAACATAAGCCAGAGTAGAAATGAAGGGTTTCATCTTATATATGCTACAGTTCTAATTGTATCTAATTTTAACCACCTCAAGCCATGGAAATAAAAAGGCAGAGGGCAGGGAAAAGAAATAGTAGTTTTAATGTTGATTGGGCCTCTCCTATTTGCCAGGCACTGTGTTAGCCAGTTTGTACCACGTTGTCTCATTTAGTTCTCATGATAAGCACATTAGATCAATTTCACAAGTAAACTCACAGAGGTTAAGCGATATAACAAGAGTTGTAGAATACATGGAGACCAGCTTGGTCTCTCTCCCAAGCCCAAGTGCTTCCTTATCTGACTTTAATTTTTTAGAAGGAGTTTTAAAATTCATCTATCTAGAATTACTATTATTATTATTTACTCAGTACAGAGGAGTTTATGAAGTGAGAAGTAAGAATTTTTCTCTACCACCACCCCTTTCCCTGCAATCTCATTTCCCTCACTAGGGGGAATATTTCGGTAGAATAGTCCAGGCTTGTCTCTGCCTAAAATAGGTTTCAAATGTTTTCTTTGGTTAAGCACTCAGGCACATTTTAAACAGCTGGAGCTATTGCATATATGGGTTGAAACAAACTATTCAGGCCATTTCATCCCCATGAAATAGAGAAGTAGTAGGAGAAAGGACCAAGAAGGTCAGTAGAGTCTTCAAGCAGCAAACTCTGGACCAAGCTATAGCTGCCCCCAAACTTAGTGGAGGGCATCCACGTGGTGGGGGAAATTGGCCTTCAAACTGATGTCCATTTCCACAGTCCCTTTGTCCATGGAGTCCCATTAAGTTATCCTAAAGTGCCAGGGTCATCTGTAGGCACGGGCCTGTGTACCAGCCCTAGAGGGGAATGACCACTGCTGCGAAGGTCTGTGGGAGTGGGTAAGTGTGGAAGATGGGGAACTTGGTACAAAAGCGTCTACACCCAAAGCTAGAAAACAAAGCTGGCAAACAACAGCTATTGCCACCAACTAGAGGACAACCATCATGTGGATGCAACGTGCAGAAGCACCCTTTCTCCACCCCACCTCCCCATGCCATCTAACCTGAGAGAGCAATGCACATCTTGTTTATGCAGAGGCAAAATTACTTCTAGGCTCAGCTAGTGGATGCACCCTTAGCTCACTGCAAGAGCAGGAGGGACAGCTTTCTGTTCAGGCACTGGTCCTTGTTGATCTCCTTTCTTTCCAGAAAAGGACGTTAACTCAGTCCTCCACAGCACAGTCATTTAAGGCTGCCTTTTTTTTTTTTTTTTTTTTTGCGGTACGCGGGGCTCTCACTGTTGTGGCCTCTCCCATTGTGGAGCACAGCCTCTGGACGTGCAGGCTCAGCGGTCATGGCTCACGGGCCCAGCCGCTCCGCAGCATGTGGGATCTTCCCGGACCGAGTCCCCTACATCAGCAGGCAGACTCTCAGCCACTGTGCCACCAGGGAAGGAAGCCCTAAGGCTGTCTTTAATTGGGCACTTAGAAGAGCCATACTTCAGGCAGTTGCAATAGAGCCACAATTTTGAGCTCTCAGTCACAGAGTTTATCAGGACACAGCTGAGAGAAAAACACTATTCAGGGAGAATTGCTTGGAGGCTGAAGAGTCCATTCACACTCCAGAATCTGCATGGGGTGTGGCTCTTGGCCTCAGACATCCAGGTCCATTTTAACCCTTGCAGGATTGTTTATGCTGGATTGCATATGATGCCATCAGCTTATATAGAAAGTTACTATAAGAAATAGCCAGAGGATGCTCTTTTTTGTGTTTATTATAAGGATACCGTTAAGGTGTCTTTCATACCACCTAGTTGCTCTATTTACTCTTGGATATTCTGATTAGGACCAGGAATAATTGTAAATCTTCTGAGCGATCATTTTATCTAATGGACATTGTGATCTGTAAAGCTGACAAAGTTTCCTAGTTTCACACAGCTACGAAACGCCACATTACTAGGAAACTTACAGCCCAAATGTTATCCTAGCATTTTAGCTATTCTCAAAACCCACCTGAAATCCCTTCTGAAAAAAAGGTGAGGGGTGTAGGTGAGCCAGTAAATATCTAGGTAACTAGTGTATTTTATTTCAATGGTTTCTGTTTCTTTCTCTGCCAAAGTCACCATTAGTAGCTGATGAAAGACAAGCAGACCTGTTTTCTAATTTGGAGACAAAGTTGTTTTCCTTTCTGCCTCCTAACAAGTCACTCTGGAGTTCAGAGGTCTCTCAATATGCTGATACCAGGCCCTTTTCTTAGGAAACAGGCCATTTTGTTCTTGGGAACACAAAGATGAGGTCAAGAAAGTGTGGCTATTACTAAATCAATTACCAATTTTCTTTAATTCAGGATTCCAACTGCATATTCCATTCACAAATCTGTGTTTATAAACATTAGTCTTTTTTTTTTTTTTAAAGAAGATGTTGGGGGTAGGAGTTTATTAATTAATTTATTTATTTTTGCTGTGTTGGGTCTTCGTTTCTGTGCAAGGACTTTCTCCAGTTGCGGCGAGCCGGGGCCACTCTTCATCGCGGTACGCGGGCCTCTCACTGTCGCGGCCTCTCTTGTTGTGGAGCACAGGCTCCAGACACGCAGGCTCAGTAATTGTGGCTCACGGGCCCAGTTGCTCCGCAGCATGTGGAATCCTCCCAGACCAGGGCTCGAACCCGTGTCCCCTGCATTGGCAGGCAGATTCTCAACCACTGTGCCACCAGGGAAGCCCAACATTAGTCTTTTGGTGGTGGGAGAGAGAAAAAAATAGGTAAAGGAAGCCACATTTAGAATAGCAACCCAAGGCTCCTAACAATGGACTCCTCTCATCTAACACTTGGGACCCCAGAGAGCTCGATGCTCTGAGCCTGGTTTACTTGTCTGAGATGTGCCAGCACATCAGTGAAACTGAACTGCACTCACGGGGAGAGAGAAACCACCTTCCAAGTTACTTTTCAGAGATGCTTGAGGAGAAAAGGATGCGCTGGTGGAGGAGGCCAGCGAAGGCAACTGAGAAGAATGGATGTTACGGGAGACCTAAACCAACAGGAGATGTGCAACTGCAGCCCCAAAGCCCCAGATTCTCCACTCCAACTCTCTACTGAAAATAACATGAAAGGTCCAGCCAGTTCCATGAATGTAACATGGCTTCAGCTGAATGGCAGCTGTGCTGAATTTAAAATGTGGAATTTCCAAAGGGCAAGGTAGGTGGATTGGAAAGGAGCCTATGTTACCTCCTGTGGACTTGCTCCAACAATTATTTCTCTGTTTCAAACTCAGCACTTTATTAAAATAAGTAGGATCATAATCATCACCTCCATGGAACCTAGTGCCTCTCAGAAATCCAGAGTCCTGAAGTTAAATCTACATAGCTCACTTGCTGTTTGGACACAGATAACTGTCCTCGTCAGATTCATTAGCTCTGTCACAAGAGCTTTACTGATTTCTGGTATCTCCATCCAGAAGCTTGAGTGAGCAGCGTCAATCTGTTCCATGTGTGGGGTGTTGGGTGTGTTTTCCGGTCAGGATGGGGCAACAAATGAGACAGGCTGTCGGCGTGATTCATAATTGAGTGTTGTGCACCCTCTGGAGCTATGTGTTTCCAAATCTGTTTCCTCCAATTACATGTGTCTCATTTTTCCTTGGTTAATAAAATACAAAGCTTATGGGCTGATTATTTTTGAGTCTGTCTGGACCCTTTGTGGAACTTGGGAAGTAAATCGTCAACTTATACACAAGGTGGCACCCTGTGATTCCAGCCAGGTCTGAGAGGAGCGTTGCTGCTAAGAGACAGAAGCACAGCCGCCAATTTTTATTTAGCATCTGGTTTTCCCACTGTGGGGAATATAAAGGTGGAAGTAGATGTTTGGCATATCACCTCTGAGCACAGCCTCTGTCCCCATGTCTCAAAGATTCAGAGTTGCCTCAGTAAAAGGGCACTGGAACCAGGGGGCTGATTCCAGTTGATGGTAATGAATGCAGACCCCACATTCAGATTACATATGGAAAACAAGGAAGCTTTATTGGTACTGGGCTCATTCCTGGGAACATACGGGGGAGGGGTGGGGATGTAGTTCACATACCAACCCAATTAACTTTCAATTGGGTTTTCCGAAATAAGGAGCCAATTAGAAAGAACGTGACATTTACAAAACTCTGGAGTAGTTGAATAGCAACTGTGTTTACTAGTTTTAAGGTTCCTTTCAAAAAGTAATTTGTTCATTATTTCGAAGTTGCCTGCCCTGATCGTAGGACGGGGAAGTAGAAACTGGAATATAATTTCAATTCTTACAGTTACTTGACCTTCTTTCTAATTTAGAGTACATTTAGAAGTAGTTTTATTTTGATATAGCTTTAAAACCATTTCTAATTCTTGGGTGTTTATATATTACACTTGCTTGGCCAAATGCATGTCCTTTGGAATTGGTCCAGGGAATATTTGAAGTGGACTGATTTTAGAATGACTATATTCAGTGCATTGTATGTGGAAACTAAAATAGACTATTAGGCTGCACAATCATTTGAAACAGGTTTTGATAAAGACATTTTATAACAGGCTCTACTTCAAAAGTTGAAGAATATTTTCTGTTTTTAACACTAACAAGTGTATGGGTATTCAACAAATAGATTAGAAATAAACTTTATGAAAAATAATATTTGTATACAAATAAAAGCTACTTTCCAAATGTGAAATAGAGGCATTCTGGTTTAGGCACTGAATTTGAAGCCAAGAAAACACAGGCTGTGTCTCACTTAAAAAGTGTATTGTGTCATTTGCCTCAAAATGTTTTATTCCCAGCTCTATAATCATTGCCTACAGGGCAAGAGGAAAATGGAGATTTGGGGAAAAAAATCTGCTACATGGTCAAAGAAAAAGAACAAAACAACAACTACTACAGCAGAAACCCATTCCTGTAATTGAATTTCAGGTTTCACAAAAGTTTCTTTGAATGGCTTTAATTGGTTCTAAAATTCCTAGGCCCAAAAGGAGGAAGCTGAAGAGCCAGTTAGGCCATAAGAGCAGATATTGGCAGCAATGGCTAGCTAGGTCAGGTGACAGGCTAATAAGATATGTGAATTCCAAGTGGGACTGGAACGGGGTCAGTATCACTGAATTTTTTCAGGGAATATCAGTCAACAACTATATAGTAGGTGCCAGCTATGCATGAGGCATAGAACTGGGGATACAGTGATTAACAGAGCAGATGTTGGTCCTACCCTCCTTGAGGCTATTGTATCTTTAGGCTCTGGGTTATGCACTCTATTAGCCATTGGTTGGAAGGTCTCAGCAGTTTGGATCAGCAAGTTTAGAATGTTGAATGGTCAATAAACTGAAGAGCTTGGATAACAGGGTGGCATTGCTGAGAAAACAAGAGTTTTGGAGTCAGGCTAGACCTGGATTTGAACCTACTTCTTCAAGTTTATTATTGTTGAAACTTGGCAAACTATCTGTCTGAGCCTCAGTTTCCTTATTAGTAAAATTGTAATTTCTTCACAGGGCTATAATGAGAATTAAGTGGGATTCTATTAAAATACAATTAATTGAGATAATAGATACATAGTACCCCTAGAGTGGCTGGTATATTATAGATACTCAGTATTTTCTCTCTTGAGAGAGGGTAGCAATAAATACAGGGAACAGAAGAAAGCTATCATTTCTGAACTTGAGAAGTGCCAGATAAAAGCCCTGGATGACTCATTTCTTCAACCATTGCTTCCCCCAACTCCTCTCAGGCTTGAATCCAGGGCTGACCCCCTCCCAACAACATCTTGTTCTTCCTTGCAGAGAATTGGAACTGTTCCAGAGGGTAGCACTCGGATCAGGACATGCCCATAAGCTTGAGGAAGGTATTGCTTACAAGAAGTGAGTCACTGCACCTCCATTCTTTAGATGGAAAACACTCAAGCCCCACTAAACAATGCCTGAATTTCTTGCTGGGCCAAAGGGGTTAGACTCTGTCATACAGTCTATACCCACCATTTTGCCCTCAAAGGGGGAGGTGGAGAGAAAAGGGATGAGGACAGGGAGGAAAAAGATAGGGAAGTAGATGAGGAAGTGGAGGAAGAGATGGGGCTTTGATGTCCCATAGAAATGACAGTAGGAATAGGTTTTTTTCTATTCTGGAGGTCAGCAAACCATCTACTTTTCTCTGAGCTAGGCAAAATACTTATCAATTATTAGAAAATGGCAAAATGTGTTACACTCTTCCTAGGGATTTTGTAGGAAAACTGTAATGCTTAAAGTCTAACCAAGGAACTCAGCTAAACGAGGTTGATGTCAACAATAGGTGGTACTTATTTGAGTTAACTGGATTTTCTCTCCTCTTTAGAACTTTCTCTAACCGGTTCAGGCTAAAGAAGTCTCCTTTCTCTGAACTCTCGCGGCAGTTATGGCCTGTACGACTCATTTGGTAATTAATCATGTTCTACTGCCTTGTGTTATCGCCTATATAGTTTTCTTCAAGTGATAAACCTTTTTTTTTTTTTTTTTTTTTTGCCGTCATTTATCTTTACGGCTGCCCTGTTCTTCAACTATTTAAATCTCTTGCTGTTAATCATCTGTCCAACCTTTCTGTCATCCCATCAATGTGAAAGCTGCACAGGGCAGGAACTATGTATCTCAAACTTCTTTGTGTCTTCCACAGCACCAATATTTTACACAGATCGGCCACGTTGGAAATTTGTGCTGCCTTGGTTAAATGTTATAAGCTTAATTTTTAAGAACTCTAATATTTTTGAAATCAGAAGTATCTATCATCCACTAAAGAATTCTATGAAGTTTGGGTGACAGGTTCAAGCGCACTTGTTGCATCTGGCAGCCTCAAACGTTTTTCCTCATTGCCGTTAGCATCCTCCCGGCGAAAGCGAGGATGCCTTACCTTGGAGAGCTCTTTCGGTCAGGTACTAAAGAGAGGATGCGGGGAAGAGGGCTGGGGCTGCGTAAGCGTTTTCCCGGCAGGAGAGACCCGGCAGGTCTGCGCGCCTCGGAGTGGGCAGAAGGAATGGACCTTTCGCACCTCTCAGGGATGTGTGAATTGGAGGATGCGAATTAGCCGGCGCTCGGGGCGCCTTGGAGATAAGCTCTTTATAAGTAGAGGCTCGCTGGGGCAGTTGTGGCTCCGGTTGACATTTTCCTTTCGCGCTCACAGACTTCTGCACGCTCGCGCTGCTCAGCGGGGCTGTGTTTTGCCCGGCACCGTCCTCCGGGGCACCCAGCGAGCAGGGTGTCGGGGCCGCGGAGGCAGAGGCGCACGCTCGGGGGCGCGGGTTAACTTGCGCACCTGGCACCTGCCACACGGCGAGAGCGCGGGCTGCCGAGCGGAGCGCCGCCACCGCCCCCTCACCCGGAGCGGCCCGAGGCTGAGCACGCTCCCGCGGGCCGGCCGCGCCGCGGAGAGAGTGGGTGGGCAGGCGAGGGAGGGGAAGGGAGAGGAAGGAGGGAGGGAGGGAGGGAGAGGGCGAAGCGCGTCCCCGCGGCGGGGGCGCGCTCTCGCGCGGGCTGCCGGGATCGCTCGCCGCCGCTGTGGTAATGTCCGCCATGTTGGCCATGGCGCAGGGAGCGGATCGGGCGGGCGAGCGGCGGATCTAGTGTGTGGAAGCGGCCGCGGGCGGCGGGGGGCTGTTTTCGGGCGGGGTGGGCGCCCATGCTGTGGCCGGGGGCAGTGAGGAGGAGGAGGAGGAGTGGGCCGGCCGCGCTGCACTGAGGAAGGAGGTGGAGGAGGCGGCGGGAGTCCTCCCCCCCTCCCCTCCCGCCCCGCCGCCGCCGCCCGGGCTGTTCCTGTAAGGCGGGGAGACAATGAGTAAACTCTCCTTCCGAGCGCGGGCGCTGGACGCCGCCAAACCGCTGCCTATCTACCGCGGCAAGGACATGCCTGATCTCAACGACTGCGTCTCCATCAACCGGGCCGTGCCCCAGATGCCCACCGGGATGGAGAAGGAGGAGGAATCGGTAGGGACTCGAGTGTTTATTACCCCCCCTTCCCTCCTCCCCCCTCCCCTTTGTCAGTCGGGCTTCGCCATTCACAGAGCGCTTTACGCTCGCTGGAGGGCGCCGCAGCCGCTCTAACGCATGGGACCCTACGCCGGCGGAGTAGCGTAAACCCTCTCGGCCGGCGCAGCGCCCGCCCGCGGCCGCCATGTTGTTGCGTCCCAGTGTTGTGATTAGCTCGCAGCGCCGCTTACGCTGCCGTAAGGGGGCCTTGCCGTAAGCGGCGGCCCGGAATGGCGCAGGGGATGTTCTGGCCGCACTTGGCGTACGGCCTCTGTTTACCTTTTTTTTTCTTCCCCCGGCGCGGGATGCGAGGGATCCTTTAGCTAGGGAAGATTTCCCCCCCACTTTTAGATTTAGTTTTGCATTGGGTTCTCTTTGAAATGACTTAACGGAAAGTAAAGCGTTTTCAAAACAAACATCATCTTCCTTCTAGCAAGGTAATCCTCGCTCCCCGGCCCGCGTTGGTGCAGCGGGATGGAGGTGGTGCAGCACTGCGGCGGGGGAGGGCGGGGGCCTCCACTACCAGCAGGATGTAGCGCTAGAAAGCCGCTGATCGGCTAGCTCCGCGGAGCGGAGCGAGTTCGTTCCGCCTGCCTAGCCGGGACGGCGCCCGCTCAGTGCGCGGCGTTAGAAAGGGACCGGGGATGTTCAGCTGCGAGCCGCTGGCGCTGCGCTGTCCTCGCGCCGCGTTCCGGAGAATTGTCATGTGTGTTTGGGGATGTCTTTTAGAAGTTGAGGACCTACTGCATCGAAATTGACAGCTGCATTTTTTTTATAACAACAGCAGTTTAGGGCAAAAATGCTTTTTCCCCCTGATGGGTTAAATTTTGGATACGGTTGAATTTCACCCGGCTTGACAATGTTTATGACTCTGGAGTGGTGTTACTTGCGTGCGAAGTTCATAGTAACTGCAACCTCAAGAATTTCTTCAATGAACCTGTGGTCCCGCCTTATTGTCAACCCCGGTTGTGCGTGGATTGGTTCTCTTGCTTCTGTGACTGTCAAAAGAAGGCCTGAGGTTTCTGTGATTGGTTTTCTCTTTTGACTATTAATATTGCAGGAAATGCTTTTATGCTTTTGATTGGCTGCTCAAGTTGTGACCTCATTATATTACCCTGTTATTACTACTTTCTGCTGTGATTGAATCACGTTTCTCGGTGTTTGTTTTTGAAAGCCTTGCACTTGCCGTAGAAAAAGTATGTCCTTAATATCAGATGAACATTCAACTTTTTAAAAAGTAAGCAAGATGAAAACCCAACATTTATGCTGAAGGTTTAGAGCTAAGTCAAATGTGAAAATTCTGTTTTTAAATAAAATTTATTTCTAGCTTAGCTCAATTTTCCATGGGAAAGATAATTAAAATAAGGAATAGTAGGGCTTCCCTGGTGGCGCAGTGGTTGAGAGTCCGTCTGCCGATGCAGGGGACACGGGTTCGTGCCCCGGTCCGGGAAGATCCCACATGCCACGGAGCGGCTGGGCCCGTGAGCCATGGCCGCTGAGCCTGCGCGTCCGGAGCCTGTGCTCCGCAATGGGAGAGGCCACAACAGTGAGAGGCCCAAGTACCGCAAAAAAAAAAAAAAAAAGGAATAGTATGTACGAGAATTAATTTAATTGAGCTTTAAAAAACACAACTTGGGATTCCACAAAGTTACATTTCTATTAATGTTATTTCCCGAAAAGAAAGGTGGCTAATGAGTCTTTTTTTTAAAATTATTTTATTTATTTATTTTTGGCTTATTTAATTTATTTATTTGTTGGGTCTTCGTTGCTGCACGGGGGCTTTCTGTAGTTGCCGCGAGCGGGGGCTACTCTTCGTTGCTGTGCGCGGGGTTCTCATTGCAATGGCTTCTCTTGTTGAGGAGCACGGGCTCTAGGCGCGTGGGCTTCAGTAGTTTTGGCTCGCGGGCTTAGTTGCTCCGCGGCATGTGGTATCTTCCTGGACCAGCGATCAAACCCGTGTCCCCTGCATTGGCAGGCATATTCTTATCCACTGCGCCACCAGGGAATCTCATGAGTCTTAAAGTATCAATATTGTATGTAATTACTTGGACCCTATTATTTTGGTTTGGGAAGAACTTGAATCAAGAAACTTGTTCTAGAATGAATAGTTAACCCCTGGAAGATATATTACTTTTTGCAAACAGTGATTAACAATGTACTTATTTATTGCTTTAGGTCCTTGGTCACATAGGTCTTGGTATTTTATCTTAATTTAGAAGAAAACTTGCAATTTAGTTCCTGTTTTAATGATGCATTAAAAATAAATGCTTAACCCCCTTACAGTTTTGTACTATAATACTAACCTTTTCAGTAAAATTTGTGATTTTCAATCTAGAGCATGGGTGCTAATTTTTATTATTTTCACTAGCCTGCTTCAACTGCCCAATTTTAGGTAAGAAGAAATCCAAATTCTGATAGAACTAGAGTTGAAACTCAGGACTTCTGACTCTTTGTCCTGTCTTTTCTGCTTCTTTAATGTTACAAGTGAAGGTTCTTAAAATCAAAACTAAACAAACTCTGACAGTTAAGATTTATAGTCTAGGGTCTTTTGCTTTCCATAATGTCCAGTTGGGGTGTTTTTTTTCTTTTTTAGTAGTGCATTGCCTTAACCACTCGGCCACCTCGTCCCATTCGTTTTCTTTTTTAAAGTAACATATAGGTCAGAGGACTTGTGCTTTAATGAGTAACAGCCAATTCAGTTGTTCTGGTCTTATTTATAGGACCTATTAAACATAATTATTTGTTCTCTATATATTCTGCCTTGATAAACAGTTCTAAGCAGCAATAAAATATAAATTTCATGAATGTGTCACTTGAGTTGTGTTTCAATTTAACTTCCATTATCAAAATATTGTAATTAGTTCCTTTTATAAGTATATTCTTTTTAATCACACAACTTGTTAAAAAACAACAACAAAAACCTTGGCTTATGGGTTTATAGTTGCTGCTTGGCATTTCTAAATCATCCACAGTATGTCCTCTTCCTGCTTGGTTGGCAGAATAATTTGACTTCACTTTATGGGCTTCATGGATCCAGCGCCCCCATCTCCCTATCCCCACACCCCGGCCATAAAATGAAGGACTGTCTCTGTGTAGCTATTGGACTATTATTAGACTTTGTTTATGTAGTCATTAACTCAGTTTTGAGTTACATTTTGATAATACCTAGGTGAGGTGGTCTAGGTGTCCTTTGGCACTGGAGCACTCTGTCATTGCTGGCCATATCATTCTCTTAGTTCTTCTCTTTTGGACACGAAAGCATACTTCTTTTCTTTCCTTTCCATATTTTCATTGTATTTGCCTAAGGTCTGCCAGTTGGCATCCTCTTATAACTCAGTGTCTCTGGTGCTCCTCATGGCACTTGGTCTGGGTCAGATACTTTAGGGTTACCTAGAATCTAAACAACCAGAAAGATCAGGTGATTGGTATTCTGCTATCTCCCCAGGAGTGTTGTATAGTGATAGCTGATGATTTTAATAATATCTACCATTTTTTGAACACTTGTTGAGCTGCAGGTACTGTGCTAAGAACTTTACATATATTATTCCATTTAATCCTCTTTCAAATCAACTTTTTGAGGTATAATCTGTATAAAATAAAACAGACCCATTTAAAGCATAGGGTTTAAAGAGTTCTGACAAATGTGTACACCCGTGGAAACATCATCACAATCAAGATATAGGAACATATCAAATACCCTAAAAGTTCCCTTTTGCTTCTTTGCAAGTCTGTCCCTCCAGTAGTTCTAAGCCTTCTTTCACTACAGATTAGTTTTGTCTTTTTTTAGAATTAAATATAAATGGAATCATACATACTTTTTTATGTCTGGCTTCTTTTGCTTAGTGTGACGCATTAAAGATTCATTCCTGTTAGGTATATTAGTCTATATACTGAATGCTGAATAACATTTCAGTGAATTGATATACTATAATATATTCATCCATCCGTCTGTTGTTGGATGTTTGAGTTATTTCTAGTTTTTGGTTTTCATTTAATCTTTGTAACAGCCCTAAATTTCTCACTGCTGGTAACTGACAGGGCTAGAGCTCAAACTCTTGCCCTTTAATGTAACAAAAACCCATTCTCATAACCACGGTGCTTCGTATTGACTTCTTACAGAACTCCGAATTATCTTCTGAACTCTTATTAAGTTCATTATAGTTTCTGTGAGTAATTTTAACCTTTTATAATTATGGGAACTTTAAAAAGTGATATTGATTTTATTGGAATATTGAATTATTAAGAAGTGTAGTTTTTATCACTTAACTGTGTCTGACTTTTGCTCTAGGCCTTTCAGATTTTTTTTTGCTTAGAAGTCTGTCAACTTTGCTTCTCCGTATATTGGCATCATGATGTTTGAGTGTTTATGGTATCTTAAGTATGTAAGAAATTTGTGGTAAACTATCCTATTTTATTTTTTAGATTTTCTCCTAATAGAATGTAATCTCTGTAAGGGCAAGGATCTTTGCATGTTTTGTTCATTAATATACTCCAGTTGCCCAGAACTGTGCCTTAACACGTAACATATGCTTGATAAATGTTTGTTGAGTGTTGGATGAGCTTCTACTTCTATACCAAGAGCTATGTTTTTGTGAAACTCTAGCTCTGTGTGTGTGTATGTGTATAATTCATTAGCAGAATTTGGTAAATTATTCTTCCAGATACTCTTTTTGGTTTCTTACTTTGGAACTATGTATACTTAAATACTAAATCTTTTTATTTCCTCTTGAGTCAGAGGCCTCTTTTAATGCAGAATTTCTTATGCAGAGTATGGCTGCAGTATTGGTCTTTATCTTGCGTTAATTATTTCTCTCATAGCTGTATGTAGCTTTGCGTAAAATACCTCCTCGCATTAGAGTGAGCCAAAATCTACATGAACTATGTGATTCCGCTTGTTTTTAAAGTAAAAGACCATGATTGATTTGGATTGCCATTTCTCTGCTCATGTTAGTTGCCTGATTTTTGTCGTTATCTTAATATTTTAAGTGATATTTTGAATGATAGGGTCAGAATATATTCAGTCTTTCTACCATTTCAAAGTTATATTTGGTACTAATATATTTCATGTTTCATAATAGAAGGGTTCTAGGATATAAAATACAGTTTTGTAGATTGATATTGTAAAAACATTACACATTTATTATTTCATCAAAAGCAAATATTGGCCAGGTATCGTATAAGTGCCAGGCTTTATCCAAATAAGATATTGGAAAACTCTTTAAAGGGGTTTGAATATCAAAAGTATTGTAAAGCTGTGTGCTGAAGTGTTGTTAGGATTAAAAGAAGCATAGGATACAGATCTTGGCTTCAGGGAACTTAAATGAGTCATTGGGGACTTAAATGAGTCATTGGGGTCAAAAACATATCTTGAAAGTTAGCAAAAAACTACCAGGTTAAGTCAACCTGACAGACATTTAAAAGAGCATTAGAAAAAGTTAGATGTCAATATAGTTGATAGGAATAAGAGTAAACTGTTGCTGGAATGTATAGAGAAGTCTTCTTGGAAAGAAATTTAGTGATTTGGGCTTTCAGGTTTGATTTTATAGTGTATGTTGAAGCAAATACTTGAGTACAGGAATATTTAAAGCAAGTTCCATGGATGTTAAGTAGACTAAAGGAAGGTTCTTCCATGTTATATTTTTAATCTATCCTTGTTTATTCTTTTTCCCGCGCTGATAGAAACTTCAGGGCGGTAACACTCTGTTATTTCTGAGCACAGTATTCTCTTAGCTCTTTCTCCTTTATTTGGACATGCAGATGGCTTCACTTCTTTTCTTCCCCTTCCTTTGTTCCCTGCTATATCTTCAGCACTAGAAACTGTTTAGAACATAGACAGCACTATGTAAATATTTGGTGAATGAATGAATAAAAGTTGGGATGGAGATTAGAATTTTGAAAGAGGAGAATTATACCAGATTTTAGATAGTTTTAAATGTTAGGTCCAGGAGTTTGTAGAAAGGTGTAGAACAAAGTATTGAGGTGTAAGTATGAAGTCTGTTTCTAGTTTTGGTTCTGTCCTTAAGTGGCCATATGATCGGGGAAAGTTTGCCTGCCTTCTCTGAGCCTCACGTCGATCATCACTACCATCACAGCTACCATTTATTGAGTGTATGTTAGTGAGTGTGTTGAGCATGTGCCAGGCACTTTATTAAACTCAGTAGGTGATTTAGAGCTCATTATAATGGTAGGATGTGTAGGTGCTATTATCTCTTTTCCAGAAGAAGAAACTGAAGCTTTAGAAATTAAGCAACTTGCCCAAGGTCACCCCTATCTATACCAGAACATGGGAGAGCCAGTATTTTAACTCATGCCCTGTGGGTGATTGACTCCAGTGCTCTCATCTTCACCATTGCTTCATCTGTAAAATGAGTGGGTTGAGAACTAGATGATATCTAAAGTTCATTACGTCTCTTCTGTCCAATCATTTATTAGCCCATGGGCACGGAGGAGTCTTTTCGTCTCAGGGAATGATGTTATGAAAGAAACTTTGTGGAGAATGCCTTTTGTAAACATGTTCCTTTTTTAAAAAATGTAAAGGAATGGTTTATCTGTGGTCTTAAGTTTAGATTTCTTATGCATCAGTTCTTTAAAAATGAGGGCTAGGGCTTCCCTGGTGGCGCAGTGGTTGAGAATCTGCCTGCCAATGCAGGGGACACGGGTTCGAGCCCTGGTCTGGGAAGGTCCCACATGCCGCAGAGCAACTGGGCCCGTGAGCCACAATTACTGAGCCTGCGCGTCTGGAGCCTGTGCTCCACAACAAGAGAAGCCGCGATAGTGAGAGGCCTGCGCACCGTGATGAAGAGCGGCCCCCGCTTGCCACAACTAGAGAAAGCCCTCGCACAGAAACGAAGACCCAACACAGCCATAAATAAATAAATTTAAAACTCTTAAAAAAAAATGAGGCCTAAAGATATTTGACATGTGGGACCATTAGGTTGGTTTCAAGTAACAGAAGCCAAATTTGATTTCTTTAAGGTTCCTGGGGGTTGTCTCACAGACACCAAGGAAGGGTTGAACAGTCAAGGCTTGGCTAGCCAGGAACCAGGGCAGCTGTGGGCCCTTCAGCAGCAACTGACATTAATATCACTCAATTCTAGTAATTCTCGACTTTTGAGAAGTAGTATAGGGTAGTGGTTAAGTGCATGTATTCTGGAGCCAGACTCTATGCGTTTGAGTCCTCGGGAGGATTAATTTCATCTGTAAAATTTCATGGGGATTGTTGGGAAGATGAATTTTAGTGTGCTTGGAGTAGTTTGTGACATGCAGCAAGCATTCAATAAATATTAGCTATTATCATCACTGTTGTATTTCTTTTAGCTTCAAACTCCAGATTCCTTGCATAGCTCTAATCCAGAGGGCAGACTTTGGGGGAAATACCAAGAAGTAAGGGATGGAGACAGTGATCAGTTCTCTGATGACGCATTCTGAAGATGGGCATTAGGATAATCTCCTAAATCTCTGTCTGTTGAGATGTGGTTATCTTATATCAGAGTTTTAAACAAGTATCAAGATCAATGTCAGACACTTCTGAAGGCAAGAATTTTATAAAGTTACACTAAGGAATCCATTGAAATAATGCCCAGTTCATCTGTCAGAAGATGACTTTCATGTGCTTGAATGTTGTGTTTAACCACATTGTATTAAAGTTTCACACTATATCATGCAAAACAAACAAACCAACAAAGAAACAAAAACAAAGCCCTCCAGATTCCTGAGATAGAGGACATTATTGATTTAGCTTGTATCAGGTATCTATCTACTTCTAAGTCAAGGAACAGGGGAAGTTAGTATACAAGTGCTGTTAAGGGCTACCCTCCTGGGAATGGGGCTTAGCTAGGGAGCTGCCCTGAGAGACCTACTACTGGTGGATATATAGCATCATTATTAGAAGTTACGAAGTTAGATTGGTTTAATCCGTGGTTTGACCAAAGGTGAATGTGTATACTTAGTTGCGTTTTTGCAAACCTCAAATTTGTAAGGTGTTCTAAGGAGATTAGAATTTTTTTTTCCCCCTCCGGTACGCGGGCCTCTCACTGTTGTGGCCTCTCCTGTTGCGGAGCACAGGCTCCGGACGCGCAGGCTCAGCGGCCATGGCTCACGGGCCCAGCCGCTCCGCGGCATGTGGGATCCTTCCGGACCGGGGCACAAACCCGCATCCCCTGCATCAGCAGGCGGACCCTCAACTACTGTGCCACCAGGGAAGTCCGTGTATTATGTTTTTTAATGAAACTTGAATTAAGGACTATAGAAGAAGTCTCCAAAATCCTTTTAAAGAAAGCAAATGTTCCACACTTACTAATATTCAGAGCAGTAAGGGATGAAATTTTCTGTGACTTCAAATAAATTATTTAACCTTCCTGGCCCTTAGTTTCGTCATTTGTGAAATAGAATTGGACTGAGAATTGGACTGAGTGATCTTTAAAGTACCTTTGGCTCTAAAAATTACTTTCTTCTTTGAATTCACATGTGTACTTACTGGGCATATTGTACAGAATGTAAATCAGATGAAAAGAACTAATAAATGAGAGACAATATTAGGAGGATATTAATAGGTAAAATTTAACTCTTTAACACTATTGGAATGCTGTCTATTTGGTTTAGGGTTCTTTTTTTATGAGGATCCGTTACATTTATCCAGTATCTTGTACTGTTTTTTCCTAGAGATCAAGAGAGCAATCCACTCTGTGTGTTTTGGGTATGATCAGTTCCCTTGCTTTCATGAAATTTTCTTTCACTACTATTACTCATTGCTATAAATGTTTTGATTTTTGGTATACTTATAGCTCATAACATGAGTTTATTTTAGTTTTCTAATATCTCATGTTTTTCACTTGAGGGGTGTGTGTGTATGGGTACGGATATAGCATGACAGAGTAAGTACATGTGAGAGAATAGACATTTATTTTCTCATGTAGACCAGATGCCTTAAGGATGCTTTCATGTCTTTGTTTTATTCAGCACAGGCTGGATACCTACCCAGGCACTTATGTGATAGAAAGTTTGTAATACAGACATTGACCATGATCCTAGCACTGGGATTGAGTTTGATTGTATTACTAAATATACAGCTGGGCATCTTATTTCATTTTAAGTAGAGGTGAAGTAGAGAAACAGTAATGGAAGCATAGGGAACAGCATGAGGAGGAAAGGATGATAGGTAGGAATGAGCCATGAAGCGGACCCATGTAGGTAGCAGAAGGTCCATTATAATTATTTGATTTTTATCTTAAAACTGATTTTTTGCCTTGTCTACACTTAAATGGAACAGAACTTCAGATTTGTCTATTTCATTATGCAGTACTGTTCTTTGTGGGATTAATACTGGAGGAAGAGGGCAGTCACTTCCAGATTCTCCCTACCACCATTTCCTTATATCTGCCTTTAGGTTTCTTTTTTCTCATCAGCTAGTTTTACTGTGCAGAGGAACGCAGAGTGGAAGAGTCTGCCTGTCTGTTAGCTCTCTAACTCACATCCGTATCTTTGCTTTTCACTTTCTTACCTCCTTTTTTGTCGTGGTTGGCAGAAGAGCATGAGATTGTTGGTTGGGGAGTTGACAAGCAGCCCTAAATTGTACAGCTAATTTGATGAAGTTGTTGGAACTTTGAAATTGTGACATAGGTTTCAATTTTGGCTTCTATCACTTTCCCTCTGGGCAAGATACATTACTTTATCTCTTTTTTTTTTTTTTTTTTTTTTCGGTATGCGGGCCTCTCACTGTTGTGGCCTCTCCCGTTGCGGAGCACAGGCTCCGGACGCGCAGGCTCCGGACGCGCAGGCTCAGCGGCCATGGCTCACGGGCCCAGCCGCTCCGCGGCATATGGGATCCTCCCAGACCGGGGCACGAACCCGTATCCCCTGCATCGGCAGGCGGACTCTCAACCACTTGCGCCACCAGGGAGGCCCTACTTTATCTCTTTAAGTCACATTTCTTCATACGTTTAATGAGAAGTATCTCAAAAGGTAATTTTAAAGATTAACTTTTTTGTAAAGACTTAAGTCAGTGCCTTATACAGATGACTGCTATTTTTTAATTATTAAAGACAATTTTCAGTTATACAGGATAATAAATGTGAAGGAATGTAGAAGAGTAAAATATACAGAGTATCTTCATACATTACTCTGTGGTGTGGTTTCACGTTTTTTCTCCTGACAGTTAAATATATTTTTACAGCTTTCAAAAATTAGCAAATCAGTATGTATATTTTGCTCCTTCCATCTTTGTTTCCTGGCAGAGCAGTTAACAATCAAATTGATTAAAAAAATGAAAGTCTTTAAAAATTAGCAGCCAAGAGGACTAAATCTTCAGCTAATTCTCAGAGTAATAATTGAATCCTGAATAATTGCTAGTTAAATATTGTATTTGTTTTTAGAAGTTACTATTTTTTTTAGACAGATTAGTCATGGAGGAAACTCATGGAGATTTTAGTGATGAAAATCTGTTCAGTGGGAGGTGTACACTAGAGAATGAATGATGAGAGATATTCTAATATACCAACAAACCCTGGGATGAACACCTAAGTTTGGGAACTTTGGAAAGCAGGCTACTGAAGAGGGTAATCTTGGCATTTGTTTGATGCTTGAGATGTTTCTAAACTGGGACATTTTTGACATTCAGTTCGTACCTGGTTGAACGGACTGTCACAGGCATACCAGGATGTTTGTTACAGCAGTCTTCTGCCCATTAATTCCTGGTAGCATTCCAATTGGAATAACCTCCAAATGTTCCCTCCCTCAAGTTTTCCCAGTGTGGACTATGGCAGTTGATTTGAGAACCATTATTCAAGGCTTCTTAAATTTTTTTGTGACTTGGACTCCTTTGGCAGTCCGTTGAAACTCCTCAGAATGATGTTTTAAATGCATAAAATCCACTAAACTAGTTACATTGAAATAAGTTATCAAAGTATTAAGACAACTTTTAATTTACGTGCTTTATTAACCCATTAATAATAGGATCTAGAGTTGGGTCTGATTATCTTTTCTAAGTAATGGTAAGTATAAATATTTTGACAAATGCAACTATGTAACATGACAATGAAAAGGTTTGTGATTTCTGTTGCATTGCTAGGTCACAAGTATTGCTAATACTACTGTGGTCTGTCGCCTATGTTAATAATTGAAGGAAATGGTAAATTTGTTAGAAGTTAGTGAAATTAGAGAAATGATTATTTTCTCACCCAAGTTCATGGGCCCCTCAATGCTTTCTGTGGATGTTTTGGGGAATATGACCAGAGGTTCAGAACCCCTCAAGAGTTTCTGTAGCCTAAATGGCAGTTCTATTTCTGTGTCATCCTCGTCCCCAAAATATAGTCAGGCTACGGATTTTATCCCCATCATTATAAAGGAGATGCTACTATAAACAGAATTTTTTTTTCATGTTTAAGACATTTTCTAACTTTTTAAAATTGAAAAATAATAGGCCCACATGATTTAAAAATAAAAACCTTATAGCAGAAACTAATATACATAAAAAGTAAGTGTCCTTCCCTACATCCCCACACACTCTACAGAGGCAGCTATTGGTAGCATTGTGTGCATGTGCATGCGTTAGAAAATTTCTAAACAAATGCTTTTTACTTGGTAAAGTGGACACATTTTTCTCTTGTTGTATTCATTTTATAAGTGAGTAATATGTGACCTTAGAGTTAATTTCTTAATCTAGAGTCACAAAGTCAGGTAATTTTGATTTTTAATTTCTTCTCCTTAAAATCTTTCAGGAATTGAGAATTGACATATTGTAGTTTTCTGTTGGTTTGTTTGGAGTTTGGTTATCAAACCTTAACTTGTTATTCCCATGTGGGAATTTGGTTGTTAGTAAGCCTTGCGTTGTACATAGTAAGGCTTTTATTTGTTTTCCTATATATAAAGTATGTTAAAGTCAGATTAACTATTGATTAAGTAACTTGTCAGTGTGTGTTTTCTCTAACAATTATTTACAGTTTTGAATAGCGTCCTAGGTCAGAAGAGCAACAATAGGATACCCTTTTGAAGAAAGCTGTCTCATTTCAGGTATCACTTCGGTAAGGTGGATCTTTCGTACAGATTGCACCCTGTCAGACTTTCACTGTAGTCGTCTGTGATGTTTATTCACTTAGTAAATAGCTCCATGGACACAGGAACTGTGTGTGTGTTACCTTTGTGTTGATCATCCAATACAGTGAATGACATATGGCAGTTGCTCACTAAATATTTGCCGACAGAATGAACAACGTCTGCTTTGTACTTGAGATACAGAAAGGGATAAGATGTGCTACCTGTCTTCAGCTTGTAGTTCCACCGAAAAGAGTACACAGATAACTCCATGTGAGTTAGTGTGTTATGTTTAGTGTGTTATGCGGAAGATAAAAATGATATTGTGGAAATTTGTGTCACAAGGGACATGATTTGAATTGGAGTAGTATATATGAATTTAAGTAGTAGCTAATTGAGTATAATACATTATTTAAGTAATTTTTACAAATTAGTTTTGAAATTATTTCCATATGCCAGAATGCCATGAGTTTTTAAAGATTCATGTCATTACTTTTCATATTGAGAAGTGTGTGACGTCCAGGAGAGTTGTTAGAGGGTTGAAAGAATTTTTGTGGTCTCATGTAAGTTCACCTCTTAGGACAGGCAAACTCGTGTTAAGAATAGTGGCTGTCTAAAGAGTTCTGGGGAAAAGGAAACTTTGTGTTATGGAGAATGGCCTAAAGAAACAGTGCTGCTTGATTATTACACAGACAGTGTACAGATTTACTTATTTTGGTTTAAAGCACAGGGGCCACTTTCCATAAAGAAAGTACTATACTAGGAAGAAGATTGTCTATACATTATAGGTGCTTTGATAAATAGTAGTTACCCTTCAGCCTTATTTGAAATAGCTCAACCATCTTAGCAGAATTCATCAGGGCTTTCAAAATACCTCAAGAAAAAAAAAATACAAAAGGTTTAGGTCAGTGATTTTCAAATTTCGGCATGCCTCAGAATCACCTGGGACACTGATCAACTGGGCTCCATTCCCAGAGTGTAGGGTTCAGGAGGTGGAAAATGGGGCCCACGGAATTTGCATTATTAACAATTCCCAGGTGATCCTAATGCTGCTTGTCCAGTGACCCCACTTTGAGAACCACCAGTTTAAGAGGGAGAATAGTTGTTCTCATCTTGGCCACACATCACATTATCTGGGATGCTTTTGTAAAGCACAGGTGTAGGCTTTCCCCTAGGTTTACCAATCAAATCACAATTTATGGGTGATTCTGATTCTAGATAGGAAAAAAGGATTAGTATCTGTGCCTATGATCCCTGCCTGTCTGCCTTGCCATTTTACCACTCCTTTCAGGGTTTCTTCTCTTGTGCTCTCATTCATTGGCTTTCAGACTTTTTTGACTGTAACTGTGTGTGTCTGTGTGTGTGTGTACCCCAAATAAAGTACAGCTTGACACACGCATACTAATACACAGTCAGTTTTTATTTTTTGTAGTAGTTATGTTCTATAAAGTTGCCATGTACAATGAAGTAGCGAATATTGAACCATTGCTCCTCGACGCCTTTTAGCCTCTGGTCACAATATTTCATCAAGCAATCAATGCATAACCTTGCATTATATATGTTTCTGTTGAAGATACTTTTATGTGTTGTTGATTTATTGACATTGAACTCAGAGCCAGCAGCACTATAGCTCATGCCTGAATGAAGCTTGTCTAACACATATTTTCTCTGTAAGGAACATTACAGCCTTCTCCTTCTTAGAAACATTAGACAGCACCTCACTGTATTTGGGGGAGAGGCGCGTAAACAATGATATCATCAAAAAACCCCACAAAAATGTGAAAAGCATGGCACTAAACAGAATGTTAAAAGGACACGTGTTTACAGTATGAGAGCTGAAGCAGGAAGTCAGAGCATTGCCTTGTTTGACCTCAGCTGGGAGCCTGTTGGCCAGTGGGGCTACTCAAATTCTTTGCCACTCTGCACATTTTGTGAATGACTGTGAAATCAAAGTATTGATTTTGGGGTCACAGATAAACTTTAACTAGTAGGTGAATTTGCAAGCATGGAATTTGTGAGCCAGTGAGGATTGGCTGTACATATTTTTTCCCTTTTCATTTCTGTTTTGTTAAATGAGCTACTCTGTTGATTTCATTTCGTGATTCACTAGTGGTTCAACCCACAGTTTGAAAAACACTACTCTAACTCAGCAACAGAGATTCATGTATTATTTACTCCTTATGTAATGATAAAATAGTAAGTGATATTAAACTCTCCATGTGTACACACACACTCTCTTCGTTCATTTAGAGACCATAGGGTTTAATCTTGATAATAGGGAGCTAGGCTTTTGGAGGTACATCATCAGGTTTGTCTTTGTAAAAGGTCAGTATTGTCAGATGGATCGTGGAGGGCGGCACATGGGTGGTAGCAGCAGTGGCAGAAGACTAGAGACAAAGCTAGCTGTGAGGCCAGTGCACTGGAAATGGGATTTCTAGCTGCGTGTTTTCAACAGATTTGTGATAGAGTAAAAACAATTTCTATGCCTCGTGAATTAAGAGATTTCAGTTGTCTTAATTTTTATCAGGGTTTCTTAACTAATGTCTCTGGTACCTAGATAGACTTAATGGAGTCTGAGAACTTATTGAATTTTTTTTTTAACCACAGTTTTATATGTATGTCTCCTCCTTCTCTCCAATCACCAGGTTATAATAGACTAAATGACTCAGAGGAGGTTAAGAATCTCTTTTTAGTAGATAATACATATTTTTTTCATTGTTAAGCCTCATTTTATATGAATCACAAAGTTCTAAATATTCTGAGATGTCTAAGGAGGTATTTAAAAAGCCCTATATTGAGTTTATACTGTTGTGAAATGCAGAATTTTATTCACGGATTCTTGGAGTTTTTACATGGAAACCCGTCATTGAAGAATATAAAAATGTATTGATTACAAAGGAAGAATCTTTGTTTTAAGCACTAAAGCAAAATGTATTGTTTGCCTGTATTGCAGTGGAATTGTGTTTAGAAACAATGACATAATTAAGAGTTGCCTAACTTGTTCACTTTCTACTGTTAGGACATTAATACAGCACAGTAAGGTACTCATTCTGTAGATCCAATTTTTTCATCCAAATGGATATCTAATTGTACAAACACCATTTTTTAAGAAATTATTTCTCCCTGGTTTGAGATGCGACTTTCCTCATATTTGAATTTTTTTAGGCATTTGGGTTTATTTCTTAACATTCTATTTTGTTTCATTGTGCACAAAGTTTATTGTCTTAATCGTTAATCATTTCATTATCTTTATATTTTTATCATTTAAAAAAAATCTGATAGGGCTAGTCACTTCTCCCATTCTTTTTTTTTTTTTTTTTGCGGTATGTGGGCCTCTCACTGTTGTGGCCTCTCCCGTTGCGGAGCACAGGCTCTGGACGCGCAGGCCCAATGGCCATGGCTCACGGGCCCAGCCGCTCCGCGGCATGTGGGATCTTCCCGGACTGGGGCACGAGCCCGTGTCCCCTGCATCAGCAGGCAGACTCTCAACCACTGCGCCACCCGGGAAGCCCACTTCTCCCATTCTTATTGCTCTCTTTTTGCAGAGTGTTTCTTATCATTGTTGCTTATTTTTCTGTATGAATTTATAATTATTTTGTCTAACTCCAGAAAAAAAATGTTGGTGTTTTTATTGGAATTCGCCATACATTTATAAATTAGCTTGTAGGGAACTGACATCTTTGTGATGTTGACTTCCTATCCAGGAACATGGTTTGTCGCTTCATTTGTTGAAGTCTACTTGATTATCATTCAGGAGCATCTTTCTTATATTGGTTTTGTGCATTTTTGGTTAAGCTTATTCCTAGGAATTTTATCTCTTTGGTTGCTGTTGTAAATCTAAACTCCTTTTCCATTATACCATATAACTTGTTATTGCTTGTGTTTTAAAAAGCTGTTGACTTCTGTATGTTAATTTTATATCCTGTGACTTTATTATTTAATTGTTGGTACTTGTTTTTGAATTGCTTCTCTTGGGTTATTGAAATATAGATATCATATCACTTGCTTATAGAGGTAGTTTACCTCTGCTTTTCCAAATAGTATACCTCTAATTGCCAGATAGAAGGAGATGCACAGGGCAAGGTGTGAGGAGAGGGACAGGGAGTGTCCATGTCTTTGCTGAGAGTGCCATTCTCCCAGCACGTCCATGTGTTCACCAACCTGGAAGATCTCTGAACCCAGTCATTTTGAGTTTTTTTATGGAAGCTTCATTACGTAGACACGATTGATTAAATCATTGGCCATTGGTAATTGATCTACATTCTGCCGCTCCTCTCCCTTGCCCAGAGGTCAGGGGAGTGGGTCTGAAAGTTCCAACCCTCTAATGATGTGATTGGTCCTCCTGGCAACCAGCTCCCATCCTTAGGTGCTTTCCAAATGTCACTTCATTAACATAAACTCAGTGGTTTTAAAAGGGATTTGCTAGGAATATCAAGACACTTTTATTAGTCTTATCACTAAGGAAGTTCCAAGGGCTTTAGGAGCTCTGTGCCACGAATGGGAGAAAGACCAGATATATATTTCTTGTTTTAAATCTCAATATTACAGTATTACGTGTAATTTTCAAAGAATTAGAATTTATCTATGGTTACATATAGTGACATTATTTTAGCCAGAATTTTGTATTTGGCAGATATTTTTGTAAAATAGATTTATTGAGGTATGATTGACACATAAACTGCACATATTTAACGTGTACAGTTTGGAAAGTGTTTACATCTGTATACACCTGTGAAGCTATTACTACTGTCAAGATAATAAACATATTCATCACCTCCAATAGTTGTTTCCTCATGTCCCTTTATAAGCTCCCTCCCACTTCAGGCAAACACTGATCTGATTTCTATCACTGTAGATTAGTGGTTGCGTTTTCTAGACTTTTATGTGAATGAGATCATACAGTGTGTTTTCTTTTTTGGTCTGGCCTCTTTTTCTCAGCATAGTTGTTTTGAGATTCATACATATTTTAGCATGTATCAATATTCATTCATTTTTATTGCTGAATAGTGTTCCAGTTTATGGACATACCGCAGTTTATCCATTCACCTGTTCATTGAATTTTGGCTATAACGGATAAGGCTGCTATGAACATTTGTGTATGTACATCTGCTTTCATTTGTTTTGGGTACATAATACCTGGCGGGTGAAATGGCTTGAATGTATGGTTGGTAAATTTAAAACGTTTCATTAAAAAAAAAAAGCTGCCAAACTGTTTTCCAGAGTGGTTATACCATAGCGGTACCTTTTGTGAGATGTTTACATAGTTTAGGACCTGCTACTCAAAGTTTGGTCTGTGGATTTGGTATTACCTGGGAGCTCCTTAAAATTGCAGAATTTCATACTCCATCCTACAGGCTGTTGAACCAGAATGTGCATTTTAAGTAGATCCTTAGGTGGTTCAGATGAACATTAGAATTTGAGAGCTCTGGTTTAGAGCTATAGTTCTCAACCTGCTCCACTCTCCCCCCGCCCCCCCCCCTTTTTTTTTTTGCTGTAACCATTTGAGGGCTTTGACACTTCTGTGAAATTCTGAAATGTGGCTGGGAGATGGAGGAAGGTTTTTAAAAGTCTTGACAGATAATATTAATAAATTTGAAATGTTTTGTCCCTCTCAGATGATTGCTTTCTGGTGATTTGCTTATGGCAATAAAGTGTTTTTGCCTTTTGCCCATTTGAGATTTGGTAGTTTCAGGAGGAATTTCTTCCCAGGCATTTTTCTAGTGTAGAGCTCTCTAGTTTGGCACAATTTCTTGTGGGTAAGAGATACTCATTTTCTTTCTGTGTAATTTATCTGGTGAATGGGTCCATTTGCTAGCATTTTTTCCCCCTAATGTTCTTACTTTTCTTTTCATAATCAGTGGTCTAATTTTTGGTTATTTTCATATATAGGTATCTTGAAATTTTCAGTATGGGTTATCTGTCTACTCTTAGTATTCAAGGAATGCAAAATAATATCAGAAGTTGACTGTTAATCAATAGATAAATTAACTGAATATCAAATAATGCCTTTTAAAGCCAAATAATCCATCATTTATTTTGCCTGCTGTTTCGAATTTTTTTCTACTACTACTCATCCTCATTTATTGTGTGAATATTTAAGACCAAGCCACATTGATGTTAGTGTCACCTTCCTAAATTAGTGTTGATGTTGAAGGTCATGGTCTTAATGAGCATTAGAAAATTCTCAATTTAAAACAAGGTTTCCAGACTTCCCTGGTGGTCCAGTGGTAAGACTCCATGCTTCCAGTGCAGGGGGCACGGGTTTGATCCCTGGTCGGGGAACTAAGATCCCACATGCTGCACCACAGGGCCAAAATATAAAAATTCTAAAAATAAATACATAAAATGAGGTTTCAAAACCCACAATTAGATAACAAGAGGGTAAACATTTACTTTATCAAGTGGAACAAGTTAGTGAGTATAACTCTAAATTGTTTTCCAAAAGTTGATTTGTTAGACATTCTAGAATTATATAATGCTTGTGATAAAATATTTCTACACAATAAGATTGCTTTCACTTTTTCACTTCTGTTTAAGATATGAGTTACTCAGGCCAGTAAAGCCCCTTACCCCCATTTCTTCTTTACATCCCCACAGGCAGTTAAGGGAGAAAGAGAAGCAATGAGTGATTCAGTTCTTAATCATTTAAAATTTAACACAGCTGTTTTTCGGAAGAGAAAAATCTTTACCCTGTTATTAAATTCTAAAAGGAATTTATTGCAAATGGGCACTTATCTGTTTAGTTGATAAATGCCTTTATTTTTTTATAAATGTACTTTATTTTTGGCTGCGGGGCGGGGGTGGGGGTCTTCCTTGCTGCGCGCGGGCTTTCTCCAGTTGCAGCGAGCGGGTGCTGCTCTTCATTGCGGTGGCTCCTCTTGTCGCAGAGCACAGGCTCTAGGCGCGCGGGCTTCAGTAGTTGCAGCACGCAGGCTCAGTATTTGTGGCTCACGGGCTTAGTTGCTCCGCGTCATGTGGGATCTTCCTGGACCAGGGGTCGGACCCATGTCCCCTGCATTGGCAGGCAACCACTGTGCCACCAGGGAAGTCCCAATAAATGCCTTTAAATACAGTTTTACAGGAAAAAAAGAACAGAAACGTGAATAATGTGACTATTTTATTGATTTTTTAGCTAAAGCTGATTATTTCTTTGGGAGGCAAAGTTAATGAAGTACCTGCAAGTTTACCTACCAAGGCAGTATTTAGAATACTAGAGGAGTGGATGATTAGTATGTGTTTTAGGCCTGTGATTTTCAAAATTTCTGTGGTGAAAGACCAGTTTTTTTAAAATTTTAATTTTAATTCATTGCTTGCTAATACTTTTCTCAAGTATAAGGAAAATGAGTTACTAGAAAAGCTAAATAAAAGAAAAATGTGGAAAATACAAGGACTCTTTTTTTTTATTATTAATTTTAACAGACAAACTTACTGTCAAAATGCTTCAGAACTTCCTAAATGCTTATTCTAAATTTCTGTACCACAATTTGAGTACCACTCCTTTAGACTGGTGGTTCCCAGAGATGTATTATCACATTGGAACTTGTTAGAAATGTAAGTTGTCTGGTTCTATCCCAGACCTACTGAATCAGAAAATTCTGGTAGTTTTGCTAAGCAATCTGTTTTGAAACAAGACCAACAGATGATTCTGAAACACACTGAAGTTTGAGAGCCACTGCCTTGGCCTTTTTCCTAAAATGCTGATTAACTGGGCTTTTTTAGGTGGAACTGGATAGAGTTTAAACTCTTGAGTGCCAACTATTAAGTAAAAGAATGAAATATAGGGTTGGTTACAAAATTAAATCTGTCGCAGATTCTTACAAAATAACACATGTAATTAAAGTAAAGATTGAAATGTTTGATGTGCTAAATGAATAAAGAGAAGATTCTGGTGTTTTGATACCAGGATTATGGATCACATAATTAAAATTATTTTGATAGGGTTGAAAAGCTTGACACTGGTCTCACCTAGATGAAGACTTTGTTGGTCAAAACTCTTCATGCTTGTTAAGACCTCAGGGTTGCATAGCAACTGATTCAAACAGCTGTAAGTTGGATGTGTGGCAGGTTGTTTCAGTATATATTCATAGGAACTAGAACATTGTTATATTTCAGTGTTTGAAATGGGGTCTTTGTCTTGATTAATCGGTTTTATCTTCATTGTCCCGTTGTTTGTAACTAGGAGATAGAAATACAGTTGATTTTTGTATATTGATTTTGTATCTTGCAATATGCTAAACTCACTAATTTTAGAAGGTTTGTTTATAGATTCCTTTGGGTTTCCTACTTAGAAGATCAAATGGGTCTGTGAATAAAGGCAGTTTTACATCTTCTTTTCTCAGTCTGGGTGCTTGCTCACTCCATCTTTCTGCCTGACTGCCTGCCTGCCTGCCTCCTGTCTGGTGATTACACTGACTAGAACCTCCAGTACAATACTGAATAGAAGCGTTGAGAGCAGATATCTCTGTCTTATTCCTACTTTTAGGGAAGAAGTATTCAGTATTCAATTAATTATGATGATGTAGTTTTTTTGTAGATGCCTTTGATCAGGTTGAAGAAACTCCCTTTTATTTTTAGTTTTATGAGAATTTTTGGAGTGGATGTTGGATTTTGTAAGTGCTTTTTCTATGTACAGAGATGAGCATACAGCTTTTCCTTTTTTGATTTATTATTATGGTGATTACATTGATTTTCAGTGTAAACCAGAGCTGCATTCCTGGGATAAACCTCATTTGGTCATGTATTGTCCTTTTAATAAATCATTGGATTTTATTTGCTAAATTTTTGTTTAGAATGATTACATGTATGTTCACAAGGGGTATTTGTAGTTTTCTTTTCTTGTAATGTCTTTTTCTGATTTTGGTATCAGAGTAATACTGGCTTCATAGAATGAGTTTGGAAGTATTCCTTCCACTTCAGTATCTCAGAAAATTTTTATGTAGAGTTGGTATTATTTCCTCTTCAAATATCTGGTAGAATTCACCAGTGAAGCCATCTGTCTCTAGGTTTTTCTGTGTATGAAGGTTTTTAACTACAGTTGAATTTCTTTAATAGACATAAGATTATTCAGGTTACCTATTTCTTCCTGAATGAGCTTCGGTAGTTGGTTTCTTTCAAGCAGTTTGTCCTTTTCATCTAATTGACAAGTTTGTTGGCATGGATCTGTTCATAATATTCTCTAGGATGATGTCTCTTGTTTCTGACATTGGTAAATTGTGTCTTCTCACTTTTTCCCTCATTGATCTGGCTAGAAGTTTACCAATTTTATTGATTTTGTTAAAGAATCAACTTTTGGTTTCATTGATTTTTCTCTGTTGATTGTATTTGTATTTCATTGATTTTCGCTTTGATCTTGATTATTTCCTTCAGAGTTTACTTTGGGCTTAATTGGCTTTTTTTTTTCTAGTTTTTTAAAGTGGAAGCTAATGTCATTGATATGAGACATTTCTTTTACAATGTTTAGAAGCTATAAATTTGTTCCAGAGTACTTTTCCAGCAGCATCTCACAACCTGTTTTTTTTATTATTCAGTTTAAGATACTTTCTAATTGCCATTTGATTTCTTCTTTGATTCTTGAGTTATTTAGAACTCTGTTATTTAGTTTCCAAATACTTAGTGGTTTCACAGAGATCATTCTGTTAGCAATTTCTAACTTAATTCCACTGTGAGAACATAGTTTGCGTGATTTGAATTCTTGTAAATTTTTTGTAATGTAGTTTAGAATATATCCTGTCTTGGTAAACGTTCCCTGTAATTGTGAAAAGAAGGTATTTGCTGCCTTTGATGGATGGAGCATTCTGTAAAAAGTCAGGTCAAGTTAGCTGGTAGTGTTGTTCTTTTGTTTTATTTATTATTAAGAGTGTGGTATTGAAATCTCTAACGTGGATTTATCTATTTATCCTTGAAGTTGTATTTGTTTTACTTTATTTTACTTTTTAACATTTAAAAATTTATTTATTTATTTATTTTTGGCTGCGTTGGGTCTTTGTTGCTGCACACGGGCTTTCTCTAGTTGCGGTGAGCGGGGGCTACTCTTCATTTCGGTGTGCAGGCTTCTCATTGCGGTGGCTTCTCGTTGCGGAGCATGGGCTCTAGGAGCACGGGCTACAGTAGTTGTGGCTCGCAGGCTGTAGACTAGAGCACAAGCTCAGTAGTTCTGGGGTACAGGCTTAGTTGCTCGGCGGCATGTGGGATCTTCCCAGACCAGGGCTTGAACCCGTGTCCCCTGCATCGGCAGGTGCATTCTTAACCACTGTGCCAGCAGGGAAGCCCTGTATTCGTTTTAGTTTCATGTATCTTGAGGCTTTGTTATTAGGTGCATAGATGGGTCAGGTTGTAATGTCTCTTGACTAATTGATCCATTTAAGCATTATGAAATAAACTTCTTAATCCCTGGTGACAGTCTTTGCTCTTAAATTTATGTTGGATGTTAATATGGTCATAATAAGTCTCTTTGATTAGTGTTAGTATGGTATATCTTTTTCCATTTAAAAATTTTTAACTTGTTTATGTCTTTATATCTAAAGTACATTTCTTGTAGGCAGCCTATAAATTGGGTCTTAATTTTTTTAATCCAGTCTGGCAATTTCTGTTTCTTAATTATCTTGTTGAGACCATTTGCATTTAATATGATTTTTTTAAGTTAAGCCTTTATTATTTTTTTCTTTTTTTAACATCTTTATTGGAGTATAATTGCTTTACAATGTTTTGTTAGTTTTTGCTGTGTAACAAAATGAATCAGCTATACGTATACATATATCCCCACATCCCCTCCCTCTTGCGTCTCCCTATCCCACCCTTCTAGGTGGTCATTTTTAGAGCAGTTTTGTGTTCACAGCAAAATTGAGGGAAAGATACAGAGATTTCCCATATACTCCCTGTCCCCACAAGTGCAAAGCCTCCCCCATTATCAACATCTCACACCAGAATGGTACAGTTTGTTACAGTGTTACATTTTTTTACTATTAATGAGCCAACATTGACAAATGATAAATGTCCAAAGTCCATAGTTTACATTACAGTTCACTCTTGGTGAATTCTGTCAATTTGAAAAAGTGTATGATGTGTATCAATCATTATGGTATCGTAAGAGTGTTTTCACTACCCTAAAAATCCTCTGTGTTTTAATTGCTTCCCTCCATCCTCCTTCAACCACTGATCTTTTTACTGTCTCCATTGTTTTGCACTTTTCAGAGTGTCATATTGTTGGAACCATTTTCAGAGGGGTGGCTATGGGGCTTGAGCATCCATGGATATTGATATATGCAGGGGCTCCTGGAACCAATCCCTCTTGGATACCGAGGGATGATGACTCTTTCATGGGTGGTGCCTTTGGTGTTGTATCTAAAACATCATTGCCATACTCAAGGTCATCTAGGTTTTCTCCTATGTTATCTTATAGGAGTTTTGTAGTTTTGAATTTTACATTTAGGTCTGTGATCCATTTTGTGTTAATTTTTCTGAAGGATGTAAAGTCTGTGTCTACATTAATTTTTTTGCGTGTTGATGTCCAATTTGTTCAAGTACCGTTTATTGAAAACTGTCTTCACTCCATTATGTTGCCTTTGCTGCTCTGTCAAAGACCTGTTGACTAATTATGTGAGTCTCTTGCTGGGCTCTCTGTCTTCTTCCATCGATCTGTTTGTCTGTTCTTTCCCCAGTACCACTCTGTCTTGATTACTGTAGCTTTATAGTCTTGAAGTCAGGTAGTATCAGTTCTCTAATTTTGTTCATCTCCTTCAGCGTTTTTTTTGGCTAATCTAGATGTTTTACCTCTCATATAAACTTTAGAATCAGTTTGTCAATACCCACAAAATAACTTGCTGGTTTTGATTGGAATTACATTGAATCTGTGATATAGATCAAGTTGGGAACAGTTGACATCTTGATGATATTGAGTCTCCCTATGCATGAACATGGGCTGTCTCTCCATTTAGTTAGCTCTTCTTTGATTTTGGTCATCAGAATTTTGTGGTTTTCCCTCAGAGATAGTGTATACATTTTGCTAGGTTTACAACTATTTCATTTTTAGGGTAAATGATATTGTGGTTTTAATTTCAAATTCCACTTGTTAATTGCTGGTATATAGGAAAGCAGTTTACTTTATGTTTACCTTGAATCATGAAACCTTGTTATAATTATTTTATTAGTTCCAGTTTTTTTCAATTCTTTCAGATTTTCTACATAGACTATCATGTCATCTTCAAACAAAGACAATTTTATGTCGTTTTTCCCAATGTGTATATCTTTTATTTCCTTTTTTTGGTCTTGTTGCATTCACTAGAACTTCCAGTATGATGTTGAAACAAAATAGTGATAGGGGACATCCTTGCCTTATATCTGACCTTAGTGGGGAAGCTTCAAGTTTCTCGCCATTAACTATAATGTTAGCTGTAGATTTTTATCAAGTTCAGGAAGTTCTCTATTACTAGCTTATTGAGACTTAATATGACTTTTTTTTTTTTTTTTTTTTGCGGTACGCGGGCCTCTCACTGCTGTGGCCTCTCCCATTGTGGAGCACAGGCTCCGGACGCGCAGGCTCAGTGGCCATGGCTCCCAGGCCTAGCCACTCTGCGGCATGTGGGAATCTTCCCAGACTGGGGCACGAACCCGTGTCCCCTGCATCAGCAGGCGGACTCTCAACCACTGTGCCACCGGGAAAGCCCTAATATGACTTTTTATATGGTTAGGTTTCACTCTGTCATCTTAATGTTTTCTATTTGTTTCTTCTGTTCTTTGTTCCCTTTTCTTATTTTTCCTTCTTTTGGATTATTTTTTATGATTCCATTTTATCTCTGTTTTTGGCTTATTACACATAGATCTTTGTTTTGTTACTTTAGTGATTGCTTTAGGGACTTGGTTCTCAATTGAGTCTGATTTATTTCCCAGAGGACACTTGATAATTCCTAGAAACTTTTTATTTTTTACAACTAGAGGGTGCTACTGACATCTCTTTAGTAGAGGTCAGGGATACTGGTAAATATCCTACAAAGCACAAGGCAGAATTCCCACAACAAAGAATTACCTTGCCCAGAATGTCAGTAGTGCCAAAGTTGAGAAACTCTGATTCTGGGTATACATCTTTATTCCAGTCTACCTTCAAGTGACATACCACTTATGTACAGTGTAAGAACCTTACAATAACGTACTTCCGCTTCTCCCTGTCCAGCCCTTATGCTGTTGTTTTCATGCATTTTACATATGTATAAACCCTATAATACATTCTTATTTTTTATTTAAAGAACCAATTATTTTCAAATACTTCAAAATAATAAGAAAAAGATGTGTATATTTACCATTGTAGTTATCATTACTCCTGCTTTTCATAAATATGTCTTATATCTAGACGACTTCTGTTAACATATCTTGTAATGCAGGTCTGCTGGTGATGAATACTTTCTACTTTTGTACATCTAAAAATGTCTTTATTTCACCTTTTTTGTGTGTGTGGTAAAGCACATAAGTTTATCTTCTTAGCAATTTATAAATGTGCATTACAGACTGCTAGCTGTGTGAATTGTACAACAGATCTCTAACTTTGATTTTGAAAGATATTTTTGCTAGATATAGAATTGTAGGTTGACAATTTTTCCTTCTAGTATTTAAAAAAATGGTGCTCTAGTCTTCTCACTTGGATTATTTCTGATGAGAAATCAGATGTCATCCTTATCTTTGTTCCTCTGTGTTAGCATATCTTTTTTCCAGTCTGGTTAATGGAAGCAAATGTTCTTTCTGGCCCTGAGTGACAGGCACTGTTCCCGCTAATCCTTTGTTATAGTTCATTCTCCACTGTTACGTAGTTTCTTCACACACAAGTGCTGATGAATATTTTGCTGAATACTCCAGGGAACCCTCTGCAGATCTCCTGGGTTCTCTCTCTGTGTAGTTCTTTGCTCTTTGGTACTCTTCCCTATGGACTTTAGGTGCCTTAGTCTTCCTGGACTATTATTTCTGTCTCCTCAGCTCAGGAGGTCTTCTAGCCTCTGCCTCCGTTTCATTCTCCTGCTCCACAACGTGGAATATTCTTTGAAGGCAGTAAGATAAGGCAGTCGTGGGGCTCACTGGTTTTAATCATTGTCCTTTATTGCCTGATGTCTGGTGTTTGGAAAACCATTGTTTCAACTCTTTTGCCAGATTTTTGTTGTTGTTGCTTCAGGTATAAGGGTAAATTCCTTCCCTCTCCCTTTTTTTTTCGCAATTTTTTATTGTGATAAAAATTCACGTAATATTTAATTCACCATATTAAAGTGTACAGTTCAGTGGTTTTTAGTACATTCAAAATGTTGTGCTGCGTCACAGCTGTCTTACTCCAGAGCACTTCCATCACCCTAAATACCCATTCATCACTCTCCATCCTACTTGTTCACCAACCCCCTCCTTAATAACCACTAATACAGTTTCTTTATGCATCTGCCTATTTCTGAGCATTTCCTATAAATGGAATCATACAATATGTGACCTTTTGTATCTGACTTCTTTCACATAGTATAATGTTTTAAAGGTTCACCCATGTTGTGGCATACATCAGTATTTCACTCCTTCTTATAGGTGAATAATATCCACTGTATGTATTTCATCTTTGTTAGAGTGGAAGTTAGCTGCTGAAGCCTTTTAACTGGTTTCTGCTGCTGCTTTTATCTCCCAGAGCCCATATTTGACCTCGGCAGGTGATTTTAATATGCTGTCAGGACTGAGAATCAGATTTAGAAAGTTAGTTCTAGAAGAGAAGCAGGTTTAGTTAGAATAGAATAAGGACTTATAAAGATTAGCACTGGTTGCTTTCTTGTAGTACGTATTCTTTGAGAAAATTGTAGAAAATGTAGAGAAGAAAATAGAGACCAGCTACAGTTTCACTACCTAATACTTTGACACATTTCTTTCCAGCTTTGTTTTTTTACTTTTTAATTCTGCAGTTATGCATGCTATCACCTGTTTATTCTATTTATTTCACTATAATTGAGATTATCTTCAATGTGTGATTTTGTTGCATGCTTTTTCTACTTAATGTGTAAGTATTTTCATGTCATTAAACTGTTTTGCAAAAAGTTTTAAATGGCAGTGTGTAAGTTTATCATGGATATACTAAACTATAATTACTCCAGAATTGGAGAGAATAAGGTTTTTTCCAGCTTTACTTATTATAATTATTATGTAAATAATAGATTAACTGTTAGAAAGATTTTGAAGGCTTAGAAACATATTACCAAACTGTTCTCCAGAACATACCAATTTACACTTTTAACACATTCACTAGCACTCATTCTTGAAAGTGTCTGTTTTACTCACCACAATTTCACCAGCGTTGTGAGTAATGATTGCCTCACCAGCATGTTTTGTTCACATTAAGTTTTTGTTTACATCAAAGGTTATTTTTTCTAGATTTTAAAAATCAATTTTATTGAAGCATAATTTACATACAGTATAAAGTATTTATTTATTTTTTATAACATGTTAATTTTTTGGCTGCGTTGGGCTTCCGTTGCTGCACGCAGGCTTTCTCTAGTTGGGGCGAGTGAGGGCTACTCTTCCTTGCAGTGCGTGTGCTTCTCACTGCAGTGGCTTCCCTTGTTGTGGAGCATGGGCTCTAGGCGTGCGAGCTTCAGTAGTTGTGACACGTGGGCTCAGTAGTTGTGACTCGTGGGCTCTAGAGCTCAGGCTCAGTAGTTGTGGCACTTGAGCTTAGTTGCTCCACGTCATGTGGGATCTTCCTGGACCAGGGCTCAAACCCGTGTCCCCTGCATTGGCAGGCAGATTCTTAACCACTGCGCCACCAGGGAAGCCCAAGCATTTATTTAATTTTTAATTTAATTTTATTTGACCGTGCCATGTGGCATGCAGGATCTTAGTTCCCCAACCACGGATCGAACCTGTGTCCCCCACCATGGAAGTGTGGAATCCTAACCACTGGACCGCCAGGGAATTACCATAAAGAATTTATTTTGTTTATGGTTTTGTGTTTTAATAAACAAATATACCTGTGTAACCACCGTCCCAAACAAGGAATAGAACGTTTTCATTCCCCACAGGAGTTCCATTTAACCTATTTGCAGTCATATCTTCCACCCCCTTTTCAGGCAGCTACTGATCTGATTTCAGTCACTATAGATTAGTTTTGCCTGTTCTCAAACTTCATATAAAGGGAACCATACAGAATGTAGCTGCTTGTATCTCATTGTTGCTTGTTGTACTTTTGAGATTCATCTATGTAGTATATATGATTAGTTTGTCTCCCCCACCTCCCTCCTCTTTTTTTCTTTTAACTGAGTAGCATTCCTTTGAATTAATGTATTTACTTTAGTCACCTGTTAATGTGCGTTTTTATTGTTTCCAGTTTTTGGCTATTTTGAGTAAAATTGCAGTTAACGTTCATGTGCAGGTTGTTTGTGGACATGCATTTAACTTCTCAGGTATACACTTAGCAGTAGGATTGCTGGGTCATGTGATAAGTGTATATTTATGAGAACCTGCCCAACAGTTTACAAAGTGGTGATACCTTTTGACCCTTCCACCAGTAGTTGATGTTGTCAGTTTCTTAATTTTAGTCATTTTGTGGGTGTGTAGTCAAAACTGCGATTTTATTTTGTGTTTTCCTGATACAAAGATGTTGAACATTTTTTCAAGTGTTTTGGTCATTCCTGCATCTTTTGTGAAATATGTTTAAATCATTGGCTCATTTTCTTTTAAAATTGGGTTGTTTGGGGGACTTCTCTGGTGGTCCAGTGGTTAAGACTCTGTGCTCCCAGTGCAGGGGGCACAGGTTCGATCCCTGGTCGGAAAACTAAGATCCCGCATGCTGCAATCTGCGGCCAAAAAAAAAAAAAAATTGGGTTGTTTTGTTATTATTGAGTTATAAGAGTTATTTATATATTCTCCATACAAGGCCTCTCACATATTTATTGTGAATATTTTTCCCCCAGTCTGGCTTGTCTTTTTACTTCCTTAAGAATGTATTTTGAATATCACAATATTTGCATTTTGAGGAAGTCCAGCTTATCAGTTCTTTCATTTATAATGTGTTTTGTTTTATGTTCTAAGAAATCTTACCCAAACCCAGGGTCACTAAGATTTTTCTCCTATGTTTTCTTGTAGATGTTTTACAAGTTTAGGCTTCGTGTTTAGGTCTGTGACCTTTTTTTTTTTTTAAACACAGATTCCTAGAATCTTCTCCCAGAGATCCCGGTTTAATAGGTCTGGGGTGGAGTCAAAGAATCTAGTTATTTGTTTTGTTTTTTTAAATTTATTTATTTGGTTATGGCAGGTGAGTTCCTTAGTTGTGGCTTGCAGGCTTCTTAGTTGCAGCACGTGTGCTCCTTAGTTGTGGCCGGTGGGCTGCTTAGTTGTAGCATGCGAACTCTTAGTTGCAGCATGCATGTGGGATCTAGTTCCCTGACCAGGGATTGAACCTGGGCCCCCTGCATTGGGAGCTTAGAGTCTTAACCACTGCGCCACCAGAGAAGTCTCTGTGACCTATTTTTGAGTTAATTTTTGAGTTAATTTTTGTGTATAATTTGAGTTAGGAGTATAGGCTTATTTTTTTCCAAACTGAAGTCCAGACAATTTGTTGACAAGACTATGCTTACCCCCATTCGTTTCCCCCATTAATTGGCACCTTTCTCTAAAATTCATTATGTGTATGTATGTATGTGGGTCTATGTTTAGACTTCTTTTCCATTGCTTTATATGTACATTCTTATGCTGGTAACACACTGTTTTGAAAAATTTAGCTTTATATTTTGTAATGTAGCTTGTAATCAGATTGTGTATGTTCTTCAAATTTCTTTTCTTTCAAGATTATTTTGGCTCTTTTGCCTTTCCATATGAATGTTAGAATCAACTTGTCCATTTCTGTAAAAAAAAAAAAAAAAAGCCTGTTGGGGTTTTGATTGATTAGGATTGTGTTGAGTCTCTAGATGAATTTGGGGGGAAATTTTACACAAGTAAATTTTTTGAACAGTATTGAACCTTCCAATTCATGAGCATACTACATCTCTCCATTTATGTTGATGTGCAAGTTTTACACATATTTTGTTAAACCTATCTGTAAATATTTAGTGGTTTAACACTGTTGTAAATGGTAATTGCTTTTTATTTTTATTTTTTAGTTGGTAGTATACAGAGATACAATTGAGTTATTAACATTGACTTGCAGTCTTGTTAAGTTCACTTTTTAGTTCTAGTAGCTCTGTTGAGATTCCCTGGGATTTTATCCCTACATGATCATATTATGTGCAGTTTTACTTCTTTTTTTCCAGTCTGCCTGCCCTTGTTGCTTTTTCTTTTCCTCACTGCAGTGGCTAGAGACTCAGGGAAAATGTGGCCTAGAAGTGGTGAGAATAGACCTTTTAGGCTTGTTTTTGCTGTTAGGGGGAAAGAATTCAGTCTTTGACCATTAAGTATGATGGTCTGTAGGTTTTCCTTTGTGCTGCCTGCCCTTTATCAGATTGAGGACATCTTTTTCTTGCTTTCAGTGAATTTTTTTCTTATGAATGGGTGTTGAAAAAAGATTTTGAATTGTCAAATTTTCTAATTTTTTTTTGCTTTTGTTCTCAAAAATTTTGCTACTATTAATATTGCACTTTAATGATATGTTTTAATAAAAACAAGAAACTTTTATCCTTGACAATGTGCCGTGGACTATTCTGAACACCTTATTAACTTATATAATCATCACAACAATCCTTTGAAGTGTATATGGTCTAAATTTTACAGATAAGCTTCAAATCATTATTTTCTAAAGGAATGTAAATTTCTTTCCCAATCCCCTTCATTGTAGACATGAATATTCATTTCTAATAAATGAGGTTTGTTTTTTCTCTTTGTGTTATAATTTGGGTTCTCTTCACACTGTCATTAATTTTGATTATTTTTAGAGCATGTGAAACATAAACAGGGTTTTAAAATTCAGAACTGTTAAAGGGTATAAGCTCAGAGAATTGTCACTCCCTCCTTATCCTTTCTACTCCATTCATAATACGCTATTCTTTGTGATTCTTAGCCAATTTATGATCAATTTTGTGAAAGTTCCATGAGTACTTGAGAAGAAGGGGGATTGTGTGTGAAGTTTGATAAATAACTATAAGATCTACCTTATTAAGTTGCTTATTAGGTCCTTGTTATTTGTTCACTTGATTTGTCTTGTGCTGAGAGTGGTCTTTTTTTTATATATATAGATTTATTTTATTTATTTAGTTAGTTAGTTTTCGACTATGTTGGGTCTTCTGTGGCTGTGCGCGGGCTTTCTCTAACTGCCGAGGGCTTCTCATTGTGGTGGCTTCTCTTGTTGCAGAGCACAGGCTCCAGGCGCACAAGCTTCAGTAGTTGTGGCTGGTGGGCTCTAGAGTGCGGGCTCAGTAGTTGTGGCACACGGGCTTAGTTGCTCTGCGGCATGTGGGATCTTCCCGGACCAGGGCTCAAACCCATGTCCCCTGCATTGGCAGGTGGATTCTTTTTTTTTTTTTTTTGCGGTATGCGGGCCTCTCACTGTTGTGGCCTCTCCCGTTGCGGAGCACAGGCTCCGGACACGCAGGCCCAGCGGCCATGGCTCACGGGCCCAGCCGCTCCGCGGCATATGGGATCCTCCCAGACCGGGGCACGAACCCGTATCCCCTGCATCGGCAGGCGGACTCTCAACCACTGCGCCACCAGGGAGGCCCTGGCAGGTGGATTCTTAACCACTGCGCCACCAGGGAAGCCCCCTGAGAGTGGTCTTTTAAAATTATTTTTAGTGTATCTTTGTCTGTCTTTGCATATCTGTAGCTTTTTCTTCATGAAATGATTATTTGATCATAAATTATTGTTGATATATAGATATTCATAAATGTGTATAGAAATTCAAAATCTTTGTAATGAATTGTGGGTTTTGGGTCATGCTTAATGCTCTTTGGCTTGAATTCTACTTGTCTGATATTAGGATCTGCTTGTCTTTCTTACTGTATTCCACTATCTGATACACTTTTCTGTTCTTTTTACTCTTTTTCACTCACTCTTTGTGGTGATGATGGTTGTGGGGGGTATTTCTTGCATAAAGCATATAGTTGAGTCTTTGGTTATGAGACAAGTTGAAAATCTTTTTTGTTTTCATAGGTGAGATAAGTCCACTCACATTTATTGATATGACTGAACATGTTTGATCTCAACTCTTTCATAATATTTAATTTTTTTTGTATTATGTTATATTTGCTAGTTTCTTTTTTTTATTTTGCTCTCATCTTGTTTTCCTTCTCCCATTTTTAGTTGCATTATTTACACTTTTCTGTGCAGATGTTTGTACATTAGTGCTCCAGCCTTTTCCCCATCTTTGACATATATGTATATATGTGTGTATGTGTGTGTGTGTGTATATGTGTGTGTGTGTGTGTGTGTGTAGTTGAAGTTTTCCATTCATATCATGGTTGGATGAATCCAAGATGATGATGGGCTACACTAGTCATTTGTGGCTGTTGAGCATTTGAAATATGGCTAGTCTGAACTGAGATGTTCTATACGTGTAAAACACATGTTACATACAGGTTTTATAGACTTGATGTGGAAGAAAAAAATGTAAAATATCTCCATACCTTTTTATATTGATTACATGTTGAAATGATGTTTGGATATTTATATTGGCTTAAATAAGATATATTATTAAAATTAATTTCATCCTTTTTCTTTTTACTTTTTTTTGGTGTGGCTACTAGAAAATTTAAATGTGTGGGTCACATTTGTGGCTTCCATTACATTTCTTCTGAACAGTACTATTCTAGTAGATTCCTCAAAAGTCCCCTACAGAATTCGCTGAGTACTTTGTGTAGCCTTGATGCTTAAAGCATAACTTAGCTGGATGTAAAAAGTCTAATGTTCATCTGATTCTTTTGGCCTTTTAAGTTATTATTATATGTTATTGTTACTATTATTGTTTGCTTGGAGGCTTTGAGGATTTTTTTCATTATTTTTGAAATAAGTTTTATTCAAATACATATCACAGTCTGTTCTGGGTTACTTTTGCCAGGTACTTGATGAGCCTTTTTTATTGTGGTAAAAAATGCAGAGCCTAAAATTTAGTATCTTAATCATATTTAGGTGTACAGTAGTATTAACTGTATGCACAGTGCTATACAACAGATATCTAGCACTTTTCTCATCTTGGAAAACTGAAGCTGTATACCCATTGAACAACAACTTCCCTTCTCCTCCCCCAGCCCCTGGCAACCACCACTCTTTCTAAGAATTTGACTACTTTAGACCTCGTATAAACAATGCAGTATTTGTCCTTTTGTGATTATCTTATTTCACTTAGCATAATAGTCTCAAGGTTCATGCATGTTGTAGCATGTGTCAGAATGTTCTTCCTTTTTAAGGCTAATATTCCATCATATGTACATACCACATTTTGTTTGATATCCATTTATCTGTCAATAAACTCTTGGGTTTCTTCTACCACTTGGCTATTGTATTATAAATAACACTGTAATAAACATGGGTGTGCAAATATCTCTACAAGATCCTATTTTCAGTCCTTTTGGATATATTCCCAGAAATGTGATTACTGGATAATACGGTAGTTCTGTTTTCTAATATTAAGCCTTCTAGTCCATGAACACAGGACATCATTCATTTACTTATGTCTTTCTTAATTTCTTTGTGTTTTGTGTTTTTCAGTGTACAAGCCTTTCACCTCCTTGGTTACATTTTGTTCATCATCAAAAAGTATTTTGATGATACATCAAAAAGTATTTTGTTCTTTTTGATGCTATTAAGATGAGATTGTTTTCATAATTTCCATTACAGATTGTTCACTGTATAGAAATGCAACTGACTTTTGTGTGTTGATCTTCTGTCTTATAACTTTGTCAGATGCGTTTACTAGGTCTAACTTTTTTTTTTAATATGTGAAATCTTTAGGGTTTTCTACATAAAAGGTCATGTCATTTGTGGGCAGAGACATTTTTACTTCTTCCTTTCCAATTTGGTGTTTCTTTTTCTTGATAATTGCTCACCCTAGGAGTTCCAGTATTGTGTCGAATAGAAGTGGCAAAAGCAGGCATTCTTGCTTTGTTCCTGATCTTAAAGGAACAGCTTTCAATTTTCCACCATTGAGTATATTGTTAGCTGTGGGCTTTTCATATACGGCCTTTATGGTATTGAGATGATTTTGTTCTGTTCCTAGTTTGTTGAGTGTTTTTATCATGAAAGAGTGTTGAATTTTTTTCAGCATGTCAATTGAAATAATCATGTGGTTTTTGTCCTTCATTCTCTTATTATGGTGTATTACATTAACCAATTTTCATATGTTGAGCATTCTTGCATTGCAGAAATAAGTCCCACTTGGTCATGATGTGTAATCATCTTCATGTGTTCAGTTTGGTTTGCTAGTATTTTGTTGAGGACTTTTGCATTGATATTTATCAGCAATATTGGTCTGTAGTTTGTTTTTTTGTATTTTTTTTTTACGTGTAGTATCCTTCTGCCTCCCCCCTTCCAGTTTTATTGAGGTATAATTGATACATAACATTGTATTAGTTTAAAGTGTACAACATAATGATTTGATATATGTATATGTTGTGAAATGATTACCACAATAAGTTTAGTTAATATGTATCACCTCATGTAGTTACTTTTCTTTTTTTCTCGTGAGGAGGACTTTTAAGGTGTACTGTCCTAGCAACTTGCAAATATACAATACTGTATTAACTGTAGTCACCGTGCTGTACATTAAACTGCCAGGACTTATTAATCTTATACCTGGAATTTTGTACCTTTTGACCACCTTTACCCATTTCCCTATTTCTCACCCTCCTTATAGTATCTTTCTCTGATTTTAGTATCAAGTTAATACTGGCCTCATAAAATGAGTTTGGAAGTTTTCCCTTTTCTTCAGGTTTTTTTTTTTTTTTTAAGATTTTGAGAAGGATTGTAGATGAGTCTTTAAATGTTGGTGGAATTCTCTAGTGAAGCCATCTGTTGATGAGCTTTTCTTTGTTGAGAGGTGTTTGATACTGATTGAATAGATTCAATATCCTTCCTGTAGTTCACGGTTTTAATTTTTTCATGATTTAGTCTTGGTAAGCTGTATATTTCTAGAAATTTATGTGTTTCTTCTGAATTATCCAGTTTGTTGTTATATAATTGTAGTAATCTCTTATGATCTGCACCGCACCCCCCCCACCCGCCTCGTGGCATCAGTTTTAATGTCTCTCCTTCAGTTCTGATTTTTGGTATTTGAGTGTTTCTTAGTTCGTGTAGGTAAGGGTTTGTCAATTTTGTCGATCTTTTCAAAACAACTTATAGTTTTTTTGGTGTTTTTTAAAATTTTCTATTCTTAATTTCATTTATTTCTGGTCTAATCTTTATTATTTCCTTTCTTATACTAACTTTGGGTTTTGTTTGTTCTGTTTCTCGTTCCTTGAGGTGTAAAGTTCGGTTGTTGATTTGAGATCTCTTTTAATGTAGGTAGAAATTTATTGCTATAAACTTCCCTCTTAGTATTGCTTTTGCTGCATCCCTTAAGTTTTGTTATGTTGTGTTTTCATCTTCATTTGTCTGTTTTCTAAATTCCTTTGTAATTTATTTCTTGATCCATTGATTGTTCAAAAGTATGTTGTTCAGTTTCTAAATATTTGTGAATTTTCCAGTTTTCCCTTCGTTCTTGATTTCTACTTTAATTCCATTGTGGTTGGAAAAGATACTTGATGTAATTTCAGCCTTCTTAAATTTGGTAAAACTTGTTTTGTGGCCTAACATGTGATCTGTCCTGGAGAATGTTCTGTGTGAGCTTGAGAAGAATGTGTACTCTGCTGCTGTATGAAGTGTTCTGTTTATGTCTATTAGGTTCAGCTGGTCTTTGTGTTGTTCAAGCCATCTGTTTCCTTATTGATATTCTTTCTGGTTGATGTATTCATTATTGAAAGTGGAGTATTGAAATTCCCCTGACTCAATAATTTCAAATGAACTCTCCTTGAGTTCACTAATTCTTTCTTCTGCTTGATTGATACTGCTGTTGAACCCCTCTGGGTGGATTTTTTTTTCCCCCAATTCAGTTACTGTAATTTTCAGGTCCAGATTTTCCATTTGGTTTTTTTTTATGTTTTCTATGTCTTTCTTGATATTTGCATTTTGTTTATGCATCATTTTCCTTGATTTTGTTTAGTTGTCTATTTGTGTTCTCTTTTAGTGCATTGAACTTTATTAAGATGATTATTTTAAACTTTTATTGTCAGAAAATTCACAGATCTCCATTTCTTTAGGGTCAGTTTCTGGAGATTTATTTTGTTCTTTTGATTGACCCATTTTTTTTCCTGTTTTTTTCATGTGCCTTTAATTTTTTGTTGTAATTTGTGCATTTGAAAAAGTAGCCACCACTCCCAGTCTTTATGAATTGGCTTCGTACAGGGTAAGGCCCTTACCAATCAACTCAGGTAAGGAGTCTGAAAGCCCCTCAAACCTCTTCTGGAGATGCATCTTCTCTGGGCATCTGCACATAATTTCCCAGTTAGAGAGGTTTACTGGTTTCTTTATCTGGATCTTGTTGTAATCTTTTGCTCCCTCTGGTGTTTGTCAGTAGTACTGCAAGTTTTCTGATGTTACAACAAGACTCTAAGTTCTTTTTTGTTCTCCACAGCCCTCAGGCATCCAAAGAATGCTGGTTCAGTCAGCCTTCTGAGTTAAGTGAGACAGAAGATAGTCCCTTGGGCAACTTCCCAAAAAGCTGAATGTTAGGCACACGTTCCACTCTTCTCTTTCCTTCCCAAGGGAGAAGCTGTGAGCAGAATGTTTTCTCCTGATTGCTCCAAGCAGTATCAGATATTGTCTGGTTATGCAAGTTCTCGTGTGCCATTTTGCTCCCTGTTGGGCTTTTTTTTTGGATAAGTAGATTCATATCTTTTATCTTAAATACTAGTTCTATTGCATTTTTTGTTCTTTCTTCAAGGACTCCAATTATATTAATGTCATTTGTTCTTTGCCTGTTTTTATATCCTATCATTTTCTTTCTTACTCATTTTAGTTCTTTTTTCATCTTATTTTTATTCTCTTGATTATTTGACAGCCTTTATACAACGCACTTATGTCTTTGTTTGAGTACATTTTGCATTGGGCTTCTAGTAATTTTAGTTTTCATCTCTGAGGTAATTGTCTTTTTCTTTCTTTCCTGAGTTCAGTCAACTCTTGCCATTTTTTTTCCCTGAGTTTTTTGCCCCCTTCTCTGATTTTAGTTTTTAAGTTTCTTATTCAGGTGATTTTTTTTTTTTCATATCCCTAAGTGTTTCTTTCGGGGATATTTAAGTTTGGGACATTCTTAAAGTCTTCTTCTCTACCTCCACTTTGGAGTAGAGAGAGTTCATTATTAGATGTATAGTTGAATCTCATTTTTTGGGTTTTAATAATAGTAATATACTTACTAGGTTTTCTTCTGTTCATTTTTTTTTGTTTTTGTTTTTGTTTTTTGCAGTAAGCGGGCCTCTCACTGTTGTGGCCTCTCCTGTTGCGGAGCACAGGCTCCAGACATGCATGCTCAGCAGCCATGGCTCACGGGCCCAGCCTCTCTGCGGCACGTGGGATCTTCCTGGACCAGGGCACGAACCCGTGTCCCCTGCATCGGCAGGCAGACTTTCAACCACTGTGCCACCAGGGAATCCCTCTTCTGTTCGTTTTTTGTAGATTTGGGGTGGTTCACAACATTCCTAGTTCAATGGTGCTCTCTTCTGTCTGTGTAGACTGTGTAGCATGATCTGCTCTTGAGGAGTAGGCAGAGAATAGCTTGTCTCGTTCTGGCTCTTTCTAGTTAGTGTTTCAAAATCCCCATCATTTGGTTTTCTGCAGGATAGTTGAGGTGGTCTCAGTTTTTATCTTTTTCTTCTCTGCAAGGATTTGAAACTTCCTCTTTTGATTTTGATCTCCCAGAATTTTGCAGTATTCTGTTTTGTGCCAATGGCTCATTTCTAATTCAGTTTGTTATAGTGGCTTTTTAAGTTTCTTAGTCCTTTACTAGTAAGTTTACTATTATAGTGAGGTAGAGTAGGTAAATGTAGTTATTCAGTCAGGTATCTTTAATTGGAAATTTTGGATGTAAATTTTTAAAACATCAATGAATAATGTTTGACTTTGTATGCAGCCTAACCCAATACATTCTGAAACCCTACAAATTGGGGCATGAGCTTGGCAAGATGGAAAAGAGACATACAAATAATGATTCAAATTTCAGTCCTGCTGATTTCCATCGTAGAAATCATAGAGTCTTAGTGTACTCATCTCCAAAAGAAAAAATATTTCTACTCCGTCCCTGTAGGATTGTGCCTGATACTTATTATACATGACTAGAAGTCATTAATTATTTAGCGTCTTTCAGTTTGCATTTAACTGCTTTTCATGTAATTTCATGTGTTACTAGGAAAAGTATAAAGTACAGAGAAAGTATAATATTTCTAGGGAAGCACAAAAAATGTTTAGGTACAATATGGTAGGTTTCAAAAGGATATTTCAGAATATCAAAGTAACCATGAGAAGTGATTTTTGTGTATTTTGGTGGAGAGTCCTTTCATTTAGGATGTTAAACTTTTATAGCATTTTTCTTTTTTTTCTTCTTTTTTTTTAGTTTATGGAAGAAATGTTGATTTACTATTTACTATAGAAAATTTCTGAAACTGAAAAAGGGGACACAGAAGAAATACTTACAGCATTTTGTGGAATGTTCTATTCTGTATTCTTCCAGGCTTTTTTCGTGTCAGTAGACGTCTAAATTATGTTGTTTTTTACTACTACCTAAGAGTTCCATTTTATGGATATGACATAATGGATATACTAAGTCTGTATTTATTGCTATTTAGACTTTTTTTTTTTTTTTTTGGTGCTATAAACAGTGCCATGTTGAGCATTTTCATTTAGTCAGTGTTGCCCATTTGTTTGTTGCCTTTTGATGAATTCCATTAGTGGAGTTAGTGGGTCAAAGGCATGCTTTTTTAAAGGAAAGGAAATTAGGTAGCGCTTGGTTTTTAGTTATTTTTAAAAATTAGGTAACCTCACCAGTGTATGATGCAGCATGTAACAAGGAATCAACATTACTCCTGTCAACATCTTCCCCCAATAAAATGACAAATCAAAACTGTGGTACCTACTTTGAGCCTTTTGTATGTTTGCCACTGATTAGTCTGTAGATTAAAATGGGGGAGGTGTCATGATCTGGCCTCTTAATTTCTGGCTGCATCTGTCATCTGTAGGCTGCGTTAAGAAGGGAGTCATCCATGATCTGTTTTTAAGTTTTTTTATTTGTAAAATTAATGCTAAATCTTAATCTATTAAAGATGTATTTCAGAAATTGGATAATACCTAAAAATGTTTTATATTTAGGGCAAAGTCAAATATATATCAAAAGAATCTCTTCAAATAAAAAATGTGCTCAGTTTCCTTTTTTTTACCTGTGTCTGTAGATTATTAGCATTACAAGAACATGGTTTTTTATCTGTCAGACTTTTCTAATAAGGATGGAATAGTCAAGGAACACTGGAATCAGAGTCCTGAAATTTGGCTCTCTTATATATCATTCCTATTTGCTAAGAGCAAGTCACTTGTTTCTTGAGTCTCATTTACAAAATGGGATAATATCTACGCCTGTGTCCCAAGATTATAAGGAGCTAATAGACATGTGATTGTGGGTGTACTTCAAGAGCTGTAAAACATTATATAAATGCAGGGTGGCATTGCATATTGCATCACTTTCTTTAACTAGGAGGGGTAAAATATCATGAAGGTAATAGGAAAGTATAGGCTTAAATAATGCTAGAAATTGCCAACCTCAGTCAAGGCCTGGTTTCCTAGTTTCTTGATGCTGTTTGTTTGCGTGTTTGATCCCATCACAACTTCTTAGACGACTCAAAAATTTTAGTACTAATAGATTTTAACTAAATCAATAGTAGTTTTTATATGGGGAAGTGTATTTAGTGCTCCAACTTGGGATTCTACCCTATGAAGAAAAACATATTTCTTCCTTGCACTGAAGGTGAAGAAACTCTCAGATCTAAACCAGCACCCACCCTCATGTCCCTTTGTTCAATATTTGCCTTTTATTGAATGTCTCTGGGCTTTTGTCCATTTTGGATATTCTATTTTCTCTGCCTGAGTTGTTTTCTTCTTTTCCTCTTTTGCCTTGCTAAAAATTCCTGTTGATCCTAAAACTCTTAGTTTACATTTTACTTTCTTTGGACGTCTTTATCTATCCTCCCAAAACAAGTGGTTTGACTAACTGAAAATAGATATGCTTGTCAAGCTCAGATCATATACTCAGGTATCTCTCTTCCACTACCTAAGTTCCTTAATGGCAAAGTCTGTCTCTCATTCACTCATAATTCTCAGGGACAGGAGTAGTATCTGGTGTCTGCCAGGTACTCTGAAATGTGTTGAAAGGATGGCTGCTGATAAATAAATCTTAATTTATGCATTGCAGCATAGCCAGTACTCTCTCTCTTTTTTTTTTAATTGGGGTATAGTTGTTTTACCATGTTGTGTTAGTTTCTACTGCACAACGAAGTGAAGTAGCATTCCCTGTGCTATATAGCAGGTTCTCATTAGTTATCTATTTTATACATATTAGTTAGTGTATATATGTCAGTCGCAATCTCCCAATTCATCCCACCACCACCCCTTCCCCCCTTGGTGTCCATACATTTGTTCTCTGTGCCTGTGCCTGTATTTCTGCCTTGCAGACAGGTTCATCTGTACCAATTTTTTAGATTCCACATATATGCATTAATATATGATATTTGTTTTTCTCTTTCTGACTAACTTCACTCTGTTTGACAGTCCCTAGGTCCATCCACATCTCTACAAATGACCCAATTTTGTCCCTTTTTATGACTGAGTAATATTCCATTGTATATATGTACCTCATCTTCTTTATCCATTTGTCTGTCAATGGGCATTTAGTTTGCTTCCATGACCTGGCTATTGTAAATAGTGCTGCAGTGAACATTGGGGTGCATGTGTCTTTTTGAGTTATGGTTTTCTCTGGGTATATGCCAGTACTCTTTTAGGTAAGGAAATAACAGAAGGCCTCTCTGATGAGATGAGACTCGAAGGAATTTCAGAAACAATCCATTTGGATATTTAGGAACCTTAAAGGAGAGGAGAGGTGTGGCTAGAATAAAGTTTGGGAGGAGAAAAGTAGGAAATAAGGTCAGAGATGTATAAAGCCTTGTAAGCGTTGAGTGATTTTAACCTTTAATCTAAATATGAAGGGGATCCTTTGGGGAACGACATGACCTAATTTACTACCTTCCACGAGGTAAAGGTGCTTTGTTGGGAATGGTCCGTAGTGGGTCAAGGGAGAAAGTGTCCATTAAGTGGTGGAGGTAATGAAAAGTTACTAGAATCTGGGTGTATTTTATAAGAAGTTTTTGTTTCACCTTTGTTAAAAAATATTTCCTGCCGTGATAGTAATATAGTCTGTTGAATATAATTTTATCTTTTCTTTGAGTTATTCAGAATTTTGTACTGTTGAAGTTTGAGATATATAAATGCAGAAGATACTTAAAATCTGTGATACAAATTCTTTTCCTGTTATTTGCATGTTTTTCTGTAATCTTGTTATTGGTGATAAACACCTCAATTAATTTAGCAAACAGGATCGATTTTCTTGTAATGTTAAATTCTTGAGATGTTAAATTCTAGTTTGTGAATATTTAATCTTTTTTTAAAAAATCCTACTTATTAAAATTTTAATCATCTAACGTGGTATCAGTATGAGTACAAGTATTAAGGGAGAGTGATAGCAATGTTTTCTGAAGGTCTGTGGCAAAGGAACTGTTTAGAATTGATTCTTAAAGCACTGTGTAATTATTAAACAAAATAAATTGTAAATAGAATTTTGCATTGAATTGACATTATTAAAACAACTCATGTTGCCTACTTTACATTTTCCAGGAACATCATTTACAACGAGCTATTTCAGCACAGCAAGTGTTCAGAGAAAAAAAAGAGAGCATGGTCATTCCAGTTCCTGAGGCAGAGAGCAATGTCAACTATTACAATCGCTTGTACAAAGGAGAGTTTAAACAGCCAAAGCAGTTCATTCATATTCAGCGTAAGTTTGTTAATTCATTGTTTTCTGTTTGTAATTTAAATTTATCAGCCAGTGAAAAATCCTTTCTTTTTGCCCAAAGAGATTTTAATTTTTCAGTTCATACGCACTGATTTATAGAAATGTTAAACATGAAAGAATAATATCCCTCTATGCTTACATCTCAACTTCAAGATCATTTGGAGTGTGAGTTGCATTTGGAACATTTGATAGTTATGTAGTATAGGATTTTCTATAGCACTTACACTTTATTATACAGCTAAAAGGTGGTAGATTACCATACCCAAATAAAAATTTATTTTTCAAGGCCTAGTGGCAGTTATGCTGATTAGGGGCAAGTCTTCTAAAATTTTTGGAATTAGATCCTACACTTATACCTTCATGTAGTTTTTATGGAATTCTAATTCTACCTCCTTTGATCCTCTTATTTTTCTCCCCATTGTTACTATTTAAATGATCACCATCTCTTGCCTTAAAACTGTTTCACTGATCTCCTGACTGTTCTATTTACTATCCACCATATCCTATCCTTACCCTCTTCTAACCTATCTTCTCCACAAGGTCCACTGGCACCAGAGTGGTCTTCCTAAAGTGTCCATCTGGTCAAATCATGATGTGGCTTAAAATCCTACTGTTGTTCTTTATTCTACAATAGGAATTTTCAGCTAATTTTGCAGACAGAATGCTGGTGTCTTGGTATCTTGTCTGGCTGTGTTTAAAAACAACCTTTAGTAGTTTGTTAAAATAGAGATTCCAGGGCTGTGCTTCAGGCCTGCCTGTATGAGAATCTCTGGTATGCAGCCTGGTAATAAGTATTTTTAAAAAGTTCTCCAGGTGATTCTGAAACATCTCCAGATTCAAGGCTGACTCTAAGATCTACTATTTTTCATCGATTCTAAGATGTGCCTTTGTCATATTTGAAATGAGATTACATCTCAAATTGCTTTTCTCGTGGATTAAAGTCTGGTTTGTCTAAAGAGAATTTCTACTTGTTTTTGCCAGGCATCTGGGGACCAACCTGAGACCACCTTAAAGTCTCTACTTGTTTGTTTTGTTTTATTTGTTTGTTTTTGGGCCACACTGGTAGCTTTAGTTTTATTTGTTTGTTTTTTTAGACCACACAAGTAGGCTGTAAGGCTGTAGACCTGCTTGGAATTCAGTTCTCAGAGAGATTCTTCCCCCCCTCCTTTCACCTAAGGGCAAGTTGAGAAATACAGTTTCATGCTGTTCCTTTCTACATGGCTGTTTTATTTCTTTATCTTGCGCTGAGGCTGTTGCCCTTTGGTAGTGTAGCTTTATGCAGGAGTATTCTATTAAATTTATTGATAGACCCCAATATAAAGCTTTTTTTTTCTTTCTTGCAGTACATAAAGTAATGGTGCATCTTATATAGATTTGACAAAATTTAGTAATAGCCAGATTCTCTAATTCGAATACAAGGCTCTTTGTGATTTGTTACCTGCTACCCCTTTAACCTCATTTCCTGTTGCTCTTTCCCTCACTCTTTGCATCATAGGGAATAACTTAAAATTATCCACATTTGCCTTGTTGTTTCACATTTCACATTTCCTTGCATATGCTATTCAAGTCTTCTTTCCCTTTCTGTAGCTTATTTAAGACCTAACTCCCTTTTGAAGCTTACCCTGATTTCTCATTCTACCTCTCTTTGCTTATCTTAGTACCTTGTACATACCTCTAACAGAGGACTCAGCGTACTTGATTGCAATTGTTTGTAGCCATTCTTTCTCTCCTTTTAGACTGTGAGCTCCTTGAGGGCAGGGACTATGTTTTATTTTCCCTTTGTATCTTTAGTGTTAAATGCATGGCTTATAGATGCTCAATAAATGGCATGTTTGTTGACTGGTTCAATTGTTTTTAAATGGCTTAAAAGCCCTTAGGTGTCAAAACCATTTCCCAGAGACTTTTCCCCTAAGGATTCAAGAGAAATACACTTGCAAAAATTGTGTGATTTGTTTCCACTATGTCTTTGACTTTGAGTCCCTTTAGCATGTTGAATTTTCCTTGTCTTTGTATCAGGAACGAGATAGCTGTTCTTAATATGAATTTTAAGGATTTTTCAAGCCAACATATCCCCTCCCCGCTTTTTTTGTATTTTAATAACAATGTAGCTGGACAATAGGACCATATGTAAAAGCCATTGTAGGAAACTGGAACCAGAAATTGGATGTAACCCATCTGGGTGGAGCCCATTAGATACAATAAACATTAATCTTGTGTTGTTTTTTTCATTTCATTTTATTCTATTGTTGTAATAAATGGAATAAAAATAATAGAAAATTATTTTAACTTTCATTTTTTCTCTTTTAGTCTGTCAGCATATATATTTTATATACTATACTAAATTGTACTACACATACAATTTTTTTTCCTGCCTTTTCTATATATATTTTAAGTTCCTCAGGTTTTTAGTCTCCTATTGTCATTTTCATTGTGTATATAATTTTCTATCAAATTTATATTCCATTATTTGCTTACCTCTATGCCTATTGACCTTAAGTTTATCTGTACTAAAATTTAAACTCGTTATTGTTGACTCTTTTTTCAAGGAAGCTTGATATAACTTCTTTCTAAGCCCTTGAATACAAGGAATTTCAGAAAATATTGCTCTGGATTTTTCTTTTTCTTCTTTTAAAGATAGATTTGAAAAAATCGCCTCCCATTTCCCTGGCTAGAAAAGCACAGTTGCCACAGTAGGGTGGCTTAGCTCAGGCCCATCACGTTGCTTGCCTGGGCTTTGGCAGACACCTTTGTATTGGTCTGCCAAAGTATGGTATTGTATTGCTCTGCTCTAGTCTTTGTACCTTCCAGTCATCCACACTGTCACTATTGTGAGTGGTACCCATTTAGAATTTTTCAAAGACTCACTGTTGCCTGTGGGATAAAATTTTAACATATTTGTATGGTGTTTAAGGCCCTCCTTTGTGCCTGTCGAGTCACAATTTGCTGTGTGTTCTTCCACCATGACATCAGCCTCATTGAAATGAACTGTTGGAGGTCTGTTTCCTCCACTAGACTGTAAGTTCCTCAGGAACAGAAGCTGCATCTCATTCTCCATACAGTCCTACACTACAGTCTCAGTACACCGCACCCCACCCCCCATTCCTCTAACCCTTCACACTTCCAGCTACAATAATAATGAGCTCCTTTTAGATCTCTGACTTATCTCTTATTTTTTCATGCCTCCAGGCCTTTACATAGCCCTTTAGTTCTCTTCTCCTCTTTTTAAAATACAACTTGTTCTTCAAGGCTCGTCTTCAGGACTACCTTTAGGAGCCTTTTCCTGACCCCTCTAAGCAGAGTTCTTGGCACTGTTTACCTCAAGCCCTCCTGTGTTGTGTGCATCAACCACCTGCAGTTGTGATTGTTTGCCCTCTGTTGCTTCACTAGGTCATAAGGCTCACTGAGAGGAGGCACTTCTTTCCCTTTTAATTTTACTGCTTACTGTAGTACCTAGCATATGATTAGGTATGCAGTTAAATATTTGCCAAATAAATAAATCAGTGAATGAATGGTGAAGATATAAGCGTACACATCATGACTTTTTTGAGACATCGATCTCGTAGGACTCAAAATTAAATACAGAATTAAATACAAGAATAAAATTATTGGTGTGTACAGTGAAATTGAGAGACCTGCTCTGTGGATCAGGTTAAAAATTGAGCTCACTTATTCGCCAACAGTGTCATTTTAGGACAAAAAGTATCTGCTAAGAAGGAGTTAGGAGTGGAATGACTCCAGTCCTGGTGTGGATGTGAGATAAACCTGCCTATTCTTTCCTGTCCCTTTTGGTACCAGTTCACCATAGTAACCCATATTGGTATTCTGGGGAACTTATTTAATCACAACACATTGTGGTATTCTGACCAGGTCGAAAGCATCTTGGTGACCTGTAGTCATTGATGACCCAAGATACTCAAACTGTTCCTCATTTAAGCTAATTCTACACATTGGTCAGTTGTGTGACATACAGAAAATGCTACTTCTATTTTACTTACTGTTATAACAAATTTACTTTGGGTACCTCAACCCAGATGTTAAAATTCTTTCATTCCTTTTGGAGTTTAAGAACTTCATTAAATTCAAGATCCAAACCTTTTTTTTTAAGGAAATGACTTTGTTTACATGGCAATAAATTCTTTATTTTGACCTCCCATTACCCCTTTTACTTCATATCATATTTTACAGTATCTCAGAATTTTAGAAAGTGAAGGAACTTAAGATATTGTTTCATAAGTATTCTGTAGATAATTTATGTCCAGTTTTGAACTCAATTAAATGCTTCTTTGAAACAGGACTCCTTTGCTTGTTTTGAAATGAAGGTTCACTTCCCCTTCTTGGTGCATTACTCCTACAAACACAGATCAGTAGAATGTCTAACCTGTTCCTTGGCTGAAAGAAAGAGTTCAGGAGAAAGAATTGGTGGGGTAGCACCCCTTGTTATCTGTCAGGCAGGGAGAGGAACCCACTCAAAGGAAACTGAATTCTGCTGTTTGTGTCTGCAGCCAACATCTTAAGCTCTGGGGAGGTGCCTGTCCATGTGTGTACACTGCTGTACACCTCAGTACACTTGAAACTGACTCCTCAGTTCAGTGAAGCTGGCCATTGTCAAGTCTACAATTGGAAAAGAAGAAAAATTCCGCTTATTTAGTGTAAGGTGGACGTATGTATTCTACTAGGTTTTCAGCAAGAGTGAGACAGATGCTGATCTAACATCCAACTTTAATTTCATTATCCTTGGAATATTTTTTGCTGTTCTCCCTATTAAACAAAAATGACGATAACTGACCTTTTGCTTTGACAGGGCAAATATGTTTTGATTGGAAAGAGTTGGAGAAGATACCAAATGAAGAGCATTGTTCTGTTTATACAGTAAAACTTTTTGGTGGAAAGGATGCATTCTAGGAACATCATTTCTTGTAAAAATGTCACTGGATATCTATTAAGAAATCAAATTGAGGGATTCCCTGGTGGTGCAGTGGTTGAGAGTCTGCCTGCCAATGCAGGGGACATGGGTTCGAGCCCTGGTCTGGGAAGATCCCGCATGCCGTGGAGCAGCTAGCCCCGTGAGCCACAATTACTGAGCCTGCGCGTCTGGAGCCTGTGCTCCGCAACAAGAGAGGCCGCGATATGAGAGGCCTGCGCACTGCGATGAGGAGTGGCCCCCACTTGCCGCAACTAGAGAAAGCCCTCGCACAGAAACGAAGACCCAACACAGCCATAAATAAATAAATAAAATTTAAAAAAACGAAATCTGAATGAAGTATGGTCTTAAAAAAAAAAAGAATAAATAGCCTTAAAAAAAAAAATCAAATTGAGCAGAAATGACATCACACATTTAAATAAATACCAGAAAAGCCATGCCACAAGTAAAGGAGTGGATTGTATCAGATTTGTGGACAACACATTCCAGGTGAAGCTAGATTCCAGGTTGAGGTGGTTAGAGGAGTGATAACAGGGGCAGTGAGCAAGGTCAGGCCCTGAGGGCAACCTGCATTCAGATTAGCTGGCTTTAAGGGTCTTCCTCTCTTCTCAAGATTGTGCTGAGCCTCCTGTCCTTGGATAAAGCTGTGAGTGTGGGCAGTAGTGCTAAAATGGTAGAGCAGTATCTGGGTAACTACTAATCCAGGAAAGGATGAGGAGCCCTAAAACTTAGAAAATTACATACTGAGTAATTCCAGGTATTTGGGAAAACGAAATAATCATTTGACAGTCTGGGATAGAGACGTGAAAGAGAAGTCTGAGTACAAGGAGCATGCCCCTTGGGCCTATATGCATTTACTTATGTCCACTATTTTAAAAAAATTACCAAGGGCATTTTTCACAGAACTACAACAAATACTTTTAAAATGTGTGTGGAAACAGAAAAGACCCTGAATAGCCAAAACAATCTTGAGAAAAGAACAGAGCCAGAGGAATCATGCTCCCTGACTTGAGACTATACTACAAAGCTACAGTAATCAAAACAGTATGGTACCGGCACAAAAACAGACATGTAGATCAATGAAACAGGATAGAGAGCCCAGAAATAAACCCACTTGCTTATGGTCAATTAATCTACAACAAAAGAGGCAAGAATATACAATAGAGAAAAGACAGTTTCTTCAATAAGTGGTGTTTGGAAAACTGGACAGCTACTTGTAAAAGAATGAAATTAGAACATTCTCTAACACCATATACAAAAATAAACTAAGAATGGATTAAATGTAAGACTGTATACTATAAAACTCCTAGAGGAAAAAATAGGCAGAACACTCTGACCTAAATTGCAGCCATATATTTTTGGATGCGTCTCCTAAAGTAAAGGAAATAAAAGCAAAAATAAACAAATGGGACCTAATTAGACTTAAAAGCTTTTACACAGGAAAGGAAACTACTGACAAGATGAAAAGACAACCTACTAAATGGGAGAAAATATTTGCAAATGATATGACCAATAAGGGATTAATATCCAAATATATAAACAGCTCATACAACTCAGCATCAAAAAAAAAACCTGATTTATAAATGGGTAGAAGGGGACTTCCCTGGTGGTCCAGTGGTTAAGACTCAGCACTCCAATGCAGGGGGCGTGGGTTCAGTCCCTGGCAGGGAAACTAAGATCCCACCTGCTGCCTGGTGCGGCCAAAAAAGCGAGGGGGGGTGGGCAGAAGAACTGAATAGACATTTTTCCAAAGAGGACATGCAGATGGGCAACAGGCACTTGAAAAGATGATCAACATCACTAATCATCATGGAAATGCAAATCAAAACCACAATGAGGTGTCACCTCACACCTGTCAGAATGGCTGTCATCAAAAAGAAAACAAATAACAAACGTTGGTGAGGATGTAGAGAAAAGGGAACCCTCCTACACTGTTGTTGGGAATGTAAATTGGTGCAGCCACTGCGGAGAACAGTATGGAGGTTTCTTAAAAAGCTAAAAATAGAACTACCATATGACCCAGCAATACCAATCCTGGGTGTATATCTGAAAAAAACCAAAACACTAATTCGGAAAGATACATGCACCTCAATGTTCATAGCAGCATTATTTACAGTTGCCAAGATATGGAAGCAACCTAAGTGTCCATAAACAGATGAATGGATAAAGAAGATGTGGTATATATACACAATGTAATACTGCTGAGCCATAAAAAAAGTTTTAGGAGCATGCTCCCAAGACCTTGTAATTAAGGGAGCCAGAATTTGAACCAGGCAGATTCCAGAATCCATGCTTTTTTTTCCCTTATAGTTTTATTGAGATATAACTGACATGCAGGACTGTATAAGTATAACGTGTACAGCATAATTATTTGCCTTACACGTATTTTGAAATGATTACCAGAATAAATTTAGTTAATATCCTTCACTTCATATACAGGAAAAGAAAAAAGAATAAAAATATTTTTCCCCCTGTAATGTGAACTCTTAGGATTTACTCTCTTAACAGCTTTCATATGTAACATAGAGCCATGTTAACATAGTCATCATGTTGTACATTACATCCCCAGAACTTACTTATCTTATAACTGGAAGTTTGTACCTTTTGACCACCTTCATCCAGTTCTACCTCCCCCAGCCTCCCACCTCTGGTAATCACAAATCTGATCTCTTTCTATGAGTTTGGGGTGGGGGGTTGGAAATTTTTTTTTTTATATCTACTTCTAAGTGAGATCATACAGTATTTGCTACCTTTCTCTGTCTGACTCAATTCACTTAGCATAATGCCCTCAAGGTCCATCCATAATGCCCGTAAATGGGCAGGATTTCCTGCTTTTTAATGGCTGAATAATATTCCATTGTACCACAACTTTCATTTGTCGATGGGCACTTAGGTTGTTTCTATGTCTTGGCTATTGTAAATAAGGATGCTGCAAACATGGGGGTGCATATATCTCTTCAACACAGTGTTTTCATTTCCTTTGGCTTATTCCCAGAAGTGGGGTTGCTGAATCATATTGTAGTTCTATTTTTAACTTTTTGAGGAACCTCCATATCGTTTCCCATAGTGGTTGTATCAATTTGCATTCCTACTGACAGTGCACAAGGGTTCCCTTTTCTCCACATACTTACCAGCATTTGTTATCTCTTGTCTTTCTGGTGCTGGTCATTCTAACAGGCATGCGGTGATATCTTGTGATTGTGATTTGCGTTTCCCTAATAATTAGTGAGGCCGAGCATCTTTCCATGTACCTGTTAGCCATTCATGTATCTTCGTTGGGACAAATGCCTGTTCAGGTCCTTTACATATTTTTAAGTGGATTAATAGGTTTTTTTAAAAACATTTTTAGATTTACAAAAAATTGAGCAGATAGTACAGCGAATTCCCATATACTACCTCCTGCACACACGCACGCACACACACAATTTCCACTATTATTATCTTGCATTAGTGTGGTACATTTGTTACAGTTAATGTAGTCAGTACCTTATTAACTGAAGTCCATACTCTTTGGTGTTTGTGTTGTACAGTTTTATGGATTTTTTAAAATCCATGTCATAGATCCACCATTACATTATCCTATAGAATAGTTCAATTACGATAAAAACTCCGTGTATTTTCACCTATTCATTCCTTCAAATCCCTGGCAACCACTGATCTTTTTGCTCTCTCTGTAGTTTTGCCTTTTCCAAAATGTAATACAGCTGAAATTATACAGTACATAGGCTTTTCAGACTGGCTTCCTTAACTTATCAGTTTGCATTTAAGATTCTTCTAATTTTTTTTTGGCTTGATAGTTTTTTTTTAATCATTGAATAATATTCCATTATATGGATAATTCAGAGTCTGTTTATTCATTTACCTATTGAAGGACACCTTGGTTGCTTCCGGTTTTGGGCAATTAATGAAAAATGTATTCTAAGTAATAGCATGATTTTATGTGGACGTAAGTTTTTATCTCTTTTGGGTAAATACCTAGGAGTGCAATTGTTGGTTTGTACAGTAAGGCAGTGTTTAGCTTTGTTAAGAAACTGCCAAACTGACTTCCAAAGTGGCTATTCCATTTTGCATTTCTACCAGCAGTGAACGAGAGCTCATATTGCTCTGTATCCTCATCAGCTTTTGGTATTGTCAATTTTAGAATTTTAGCTATTCTAATAGGTATGTAATGGTATCTCATTATTTTAACTTGTAATTCCCTAATAACCTAGGATGTTGAGTACCTTTTCATATCATTAATTGCAGTTTGTATATCTTCCTTGGTGAGGTGTCTGTTGGATCTTTTACCCATTTTTTAATTGGGATCTTTGTTGTCTTACTGTTGAATTTTAAGTGTTCTGTGTATATTTTGGAGTCCTTTATCAGATATGAGTTTTTTAAATATTTTCTCCCAGTCTGTGGCTTTCTTTTCATTCTTTTAATAGTGTCCTTCATAGAGGAGAAGTTCTTAATTTTAAAGAGGTCCAACTTAATTTTTTTCTTTCATGGATCTTGCTTTTGGTGGTATTTCTGAAATTTCATCACCAAACAAAAGAGCATCTAGATTTACTCCTGTGTTACTTTCTAGTAGATTTATAGGTCTGTTTTACATTTAGGTCTGTGATTCATTTTGAGTAAATTTTTGTGAAGGGTGTAAGGTCTGTGCCTAGATTCATCTTTTTTAATATGGATGTCCAGTTGTCCCAGCACTGTTTGTTGAAAAGACTATTCTTTTTCCATTGAATTGTCTTTGCTCCTTTGTCAAAGATCAGTTGAGTGTATTTGTATGGGTCTATTTCTGGACCCTCTATTCTCTTCCACTGATCTTTTTGTCTATTTTTTGGTCAATAGCACACTGTCTGAATTCCTGTAGCTTCATAGTAAGTCTTGAAGTCAGTCCTCTGACTTTATTCTTCTTCAGTATTCTGTTGACTATTCTGGATTTTTTTGCTTCTTCATATAAACTTGAGAATCACTTTGTCAATACTGATTGATACATAAAATGACTTGCTGGGATTTCAATTGAGATTGTGTTGAATCTTTAGATCAAGTTGGAAAAAGCTGATGTGTTAACCAAATTGAGTCTTCCTACCCATAAACCTGACTGTCCTTCCATTTATTTAATTCTTTGATATGTTTCACCAGAGTTTTGTTGTTTTCCTCATGTAGAACTTTTACATATCTTGTTAGATTTGTACCTTAATGTTTCATTTTTTTGGATGCTAATGTAAATGGTTTTGTGTTTTTAGTTTCAAATTCCACTTTCTCATTGCAGTATATAGGAAAGTGTTTGACTTTTGTATATTAACCTTGTATTCTGCAACCTTGCTATAATCACTTAGTTCCAGGAGTTTTTGGTCAGTTCTTTAATAGCATGTATATACATATGTACATAGACAAGCTTATCATCTGTGAACAAAGACAGTTTAATTTCTCCTTTCCCAGTCTTTATAGCTTTCGTTTCCTTTTTTTTTTTTTTTTTTTTTTTTTTTTTTTGTCTTACTGCATTAGCTGGGACTTCTGGTACAACGTTGAAAAGCAGTGGTGAGAGGGGACATCCTTGCATTGTTTCTGATATTGGTAGGGAAGCTCTTAGATTCACACCACTAAGTATGATGTTTGCTGTAAGTTTTTTGTAGATGTTCTTTATCAAGTTGAGGAAATTTCCCTCTATTCCTAGTTTGCTGTCAGTTTTTATCATGAATGGATGTTGGATTTTGTTAAATGCTTTTTAACAAAAAAGCATTTTTTTGTTAAATGCTTTTTCTGCATTATTTCTGCATCAATAATCTAATCTTCCACCTGTGGGAACTGTAAAAGGAAGAGCAAATTAAATCCAAAGTAAACAGAAGAAAAGAAATAGGATAAGAAATAGAGCAGAAATCTACTGATACCAATAGAGTTTTGATTTTTGGTTTGACCAGAAACCAAAATAGAGCAGAAATAATTATATCTATTGATATAATTTTGATTTTTTTCTTCGTTGATGTGGTGGATTACATTCATTGATTTTTTCCCAGCTTTGCATACCTGTGATAAATCTCACTTGGTCATGGAGTATAATTCTTTTTATACATTTTTAGATTCGATTTTATTGAGGATTTTTGCTTCTGTGTTCGTGAGAGATATTGGTCTGTAGTTTTCTTGTAATGTCTTTATCTGATTTTGGTATTAGGATAATGCTGGCCTCATAGAATGAGTTAGGAAGAATTCCCTCTGCTTCTATCCTCTGAAAGACATTGTAGAGAATTGATACGATTTCTTCCTTAAATGTTAGGTAAAATTCACCAGTGAGCCCATCTGTGCCTGGTACTTAAAGTTTTGGAAGATTATTAATTATTGATTCAATTTCTTTAATAGAGACAGGCCTATTCAGATTGTATATTTTTTCTTGTGTGAGTTTTGGCAGATTGTGTCTTTCAAGGAATTAGTCCATTTCATAAAGGTTATCAAATTTGTGGGCATAGAATTGTTCACAGTATTCTTTGACCATCCTTTTAATGTCCATGGATTCGGTAGTGATGCTCCCTATTTTTAAATTTCTGATATTAGTAATTATGTTCTGTCTCCTTTTTCCTGAGTTAGCTTGGCTAGAGCCTTATTGATTTTACTGATCTTTTCCAAAAACCAGCTTTTGGTTTTGTTGATATTTTTCTCTATTGATTTCCTGTTTCCACTTTCACTGATTTCTGCTCTATTTCTTACTCTATTTCTTTTTTTCTGCTTACTTTGGATTTAATTTGCTCTTCCTTTTCCAGTTCCCACAGGAGGAAGATTAGATTATTGATTTTAGATCTTTCTTCTTTTCTAATATGTGCATTCAATGCTTAAATTTTCTTCTAAGCACTGCTTTTTTACATCCCACAAATTTTGATGAGTTACATTTTCATTTAGTTCAAAATCTTTTAAAATTTCTCTTGATATTTCATCTTTGACCATATTTATAAGTGTATTGTTTAATCTCTAAGTATTTGGGGATTTTCCAGCTTTGCTTCTCTTATTGATTGCTAGTTTAATTCCACTGTGATGTGAGAGCAGATATTGTATGATTTTTATTCTTTTAAATTTATTAAGGTGTTTTTTTATGTCCCAGGATGTGGTATCTTGGTTAGTGTTCCCTGTGAGCTTGAAAAGAATGTGTAATCTGTGTTGTTGGATGATGTGGTCTATGGATGTCCATTATATCCATAATATGATTGATAGTGGTGTTGAGTTCAGCCATGTCCTTACTTCCACGTTATCTTTTTTTCCACGTTATTTTTTTGTTTTGAACCCTTTTAGAGTAAGTTACAGAGGTCATGCTCTTTGTCTATGAATACTTAAGTGTGTGTTTCTTAAAAACATATTCTTTTACATAACCAAAGCACAGTTATCAAAATCAGTAATTGCCACTGCAATTACCTAATCTGTTCACCTCATTTGTATTTTAATAATTGCCCCAGTGATATTCTTTATAGTGAAGGAAAACTTCAGATGATATGTTGCATCCAGCCATCACATGATGGCTTTGGGCTATTCCTAAATCTTTTTGTGCATCATGCCACTGACATTTTTGAGTACAGGCCAATTATTTTGTACAGTGTTCCTCAATTTGGGTTTGCCTGTTTCCTGGGATTTGATTCAGGTTAAAATGGGTGTTTTTGTTTTGTTTTTTAAATATTTATTTATTTGGCTGCTCTGGGATCTTTGGTGCAGCATGCGGTATCTTCATTGCGGTGTGCAGGATCTTTAGTTGCGGCATGTGGGCTCTTAGTTGCAGCATGTGGGATACCTGACCAGGGATCGAACCCAGGCCCCCTGCATAGGGAGCTCAGAGTCTTAACTGCTGGACCACCAGGGAAGTCCCTAAAATGGGGTTTTTATTGTTGTTTTTTTGTGGTAAAAAACACATAACAAATTTTCTCTATTAACACTTTTTAAGTATACATTACAGTATTGTTAACTATGTACACATCATTGTACAACAGACCTCTAGAATTTTTTTAAATTTATTTATTTTATTTATTCATTTTTGGCTGTGTTGGGTCTTTGTTGCTGCGTGCGGGCTTTCTTTGTTGCAGCGAGTGGGGGCTACTCTGTTGTGGTGTGCAGGCTTCTCATTGTGGTGGCTTCTCTTGTTGTGGAGCACTGGCTCTAGGCATGCGGGCTTCAGCAGTTGTGGCATGCAGGCCTAGTACTTGCAGCTCACGGGCTCCAGAGTGCAGGCTCAGTAGTTGTGGCACATGGGCTTAGTTGCTCCATGGCATGTGGGATCTTCCTGGACCAGGGATCGAACCTGTGACCCCTGCATTGGCAGGCAGATTCCTAACCACTGTGCCACCAGGGAAGTTCTAGAATTTTTTATTTTGTATAACTGAAACTAAACAATTCCCTGTTAACACCCTCCCCGCAGTACCTGACAGCCACCGTTCTTGTATCTGTGAATTTGTCTACTTTAAGTGGAATCCTGTGGTATTTTTCTTTTTGTGACTGGCTTATTTCACTTAGCATAATGTCCTTGAAGTTCATCCATGTTGTAGCATATGACAAGATTTCCTTCTTTTTTAAGGTTGAATGATATTCCATTGTATGTATATACCACATTTAGTTTATACATTCATCTGTTGATGGACATTTTGGTTGCTTCCATATCTTGGCAGTTGTAAATAACATTGCAGTGAACATGGGTGTTCACATATCTCTTTGAGATCCTATTTTCAGTTCTTTTGGATATAGGCACAGAAGTGTGATTGCTGGGTCACATGGTAATTCTACTTTTAATATTTGAGGAAACTTCATATTTTTTCCACAGTGGCAGCACCTATTTTATCATCCTACCAACAATGCACAGGGTTCCAATTTCTCCACTTTCACCCCAAGTGTAATTTTTTGTGTTGTGTTTTATTTTAGAAGTGACCGTCCTAATGAGGGTGAGATGACATCTCATTGTAGCCTTGTGTTTCCCTAATGTTTAATGATGTTGAGCATCTTTTCATATGCTTGTTGGCTATTTGTATATCTTCTCTGGCAAATTGTCTATTCATATCCTTTAAATCGGTTACTTGGTTTTTTGTTCTTGAGTTGTAGGAGTTCTTTATATATTCTTACATAAAGATATATGTTATACCCTTATCAGATATATGTTTTGCAAATACTTTCTCCCACTCCATATTTTCACTCTTTAGATTGTTTCCTTTGCTGTGCAGAAGTTTTTAAGTTTGATGCAGTCCCATTTGTCTATTTTTGCTTTTGTAGCCTGTGCTATTGGTGTCATATTCAAGTAATCATAGGCAAATACAGTGTCACAAAGTTTTCTGCCTTTGTTTTCTTCTAGGAGCTTCAAGTTGATGTTTGACACCCTTTTTGATCATTTGGTCGTATACATAATGGTTTATTTCTTTGCTGTCTGTTCCATTGGTCTGTATGTCTGTCTTTATGGCAGCCACACCGATTTGATTATTGTGTCATTGCAATATGTTTTGAAGTCTAAAATGTGTATTTTAAAATGAGATATATCTACCATAGGGCTGATTTTTGAAAAGAATATTTGGTGAAATCTTCTTTAGTTAAAGAGTCTCTTTTTGTAAAGGAAATTATTCATTGTTCTCTAATTCATGTTTTATACGTTTGGATTTTTTCAGATGTATTAAGATTTCTATTTTAAATCTTTCTGATATCTTCTGTATACTGAGTTTACTTCCTTGTCCATTTAATACTTTGCTAACATTAAAACAAGTCTCTTTATAAGAATACTGCTGTTTAGGGCTTCCCTGGTGGCGCAGTGGTTGAGAGTCCGCCTGCCGATGCAGGGGACATGGGTTTGTGCCCTGGTCCAGGAAGATCCCACATGCCGTGGAGCGGCTAGGCCCGTGAGCCATGGCCGCTGAGCCTGTGCGTCCAGAGCCTGTGCTCCGCAACAGGAGAGGCCACAACAGTGAGAGGCCTGCGTACCACAAAAATAAAGAATACTGCTGTTTAATTTCTCAAGTTCCTGACCATTTAGTGGGCTAGAGAGATATGTTCTCTTTCTGTGACTTATTTATTATTTTACACTATAGATATTAATAGAATGTGTGTTCTTACTGATATAAAATATATAACTGTAGAATTAGTTTGTACTAATTAAGCCAAGATAATGCATGAACCCAGATGTCTGAGTGAGGCTTTTTGTCCTCCTACTGTACTTGTTGAAAGATTGGTTGAGAGTGAATGAGAAAGATAAGAGGTTTGAACAGAAGAATCTGGGGATCACAGTACATAGGGATCACAGACCCAGAATATTTTCTTAAAACACAAAATTGTTTTTAGAGTCGCAAAGTGACATGATTTTACTTTATCTTTAAATAGATAATGCATTTAGAATATTCCAAAATAAAAATATACAAAAACAACTTCATCCCTCTCTACCCTCTACTCCAGTCACCTTCCCCTTATAAGTAACCACTTTTATTAGTCTATCTATTCCTTTAGGGTTTTGTTACACAAATTGAAGTACATAGGAAATTATATTCTTATACCCCTTCTTACAGAAAAATTAGCACACTGTATGTACTTTTTAGCATATTTTGTGTGTGTGTGTGTGTGTAAGAGTATAGTCTAGAAATTATCCTATATCAGCATGTAGAGTGTGTCCTCACGCCTTTTTACTGCTGCATAAGTAGTCCTTTGTGTTTGGGATGTGCCAGTTTATTATCCAGTTTCCTATGGAAGGAAACTTGGATTGTTTCCAGTCTTTTGTTATTACAAATAGTGCTTCAGTGAATAATTTTGAATATAAAGAATTTCATAAAGGTACGATTATATCTTTTTCTTACAGAAGTTATCAAATTGCCCTCTGTAAGGGTTATACCAGTTTGTATGTTGACTAGCGAAGTATGAGAGAGCTTGTTTCCCCATATCCTGGTCAAAAGATTGCTTTTGAATTTTTTGATTTTTGCCAGTTTGGTAGGTTAGAAATGATACACCTCAGTGTATCAGTAGTAATTTTTTTTAAATAAACTTTTGATTTTGGAAAAATTTTAGATTTACAGGAAAGTTATGAAGGTAGTACAGAGTGTTCCTGTATACCTCTCATCCAGTTTCAGTTTCCTCTAATATTATCATCATGCATTACTGTGGCACATGTGTTGAATCTAAGAAATCATATTGGTACGTTATTATCATTACCTGAAACCCAGACTTTACTCTGATTTCTCAGTATAGTTTTAATTTGGATTTCTTACTATGAATGAGGTCCAGGGTCTTTTCATGTGTTTAGAATCCATTAGCATTTTTATGTCCTGAACTGTTACTTGCCCAGCTGTCTATTGAGTTGTTAGAAAACACAGGAGGAAGAATCTGAAGGAGGAGAAAAGAGAAGACTAATAAGAAAAAGCATAATTTGAGGGAGAATAAAGGGATCATTATCTTTATACACCTTTTTTTTTTTAAATCAGTATCACACCCCCTGGGTCCTATCTAATATCATTAGGCTCTTTCCCCTCTCTAACTATGAAAATCTCTACCTGAAAATTCAGAGTATCCACTTACCGATTCTCATGGTCTGCGGTTCCCATAGTTGTAGTCATTGCTACTGATTTTGACCAGTAATACTTTTTTTATATATAAAAAGTGAATTCTTCAAAGTGGGAGAGGAATGTAGTTTGTTGGCTAGTCAGCAGAAAGACTACGAGAATAATCCTGATTATAGTATAAACCTGGACCTCCTTATAGAATAAATTAGTTGGTAGACGGCCTTGGATCACTATATAACCTTGTAAAAAGTGGCCTTGAACTCTTCTGCACTTCACTTTCTTTTTCTGTACATTGGGAAGAAAGTGTAAGTAAGGTCTCTACTCAAGTCTTATAACAGTAGGAAATCTCGGAGAATCAAAGTCAAGAATTCTGACTTTATCAGGATTCATATGATCTCTTGGTACAACATTTAGAACAGCTAGATTTGGAGGTTATCAGAACCTTGGAGAGCTCCAAGCAGATGAGGAGATGGTGCTTGGGTTGTTTCTGAACTTTGAGATATACTAGTTCATCATTAAGTATCTTTGAAATTTATTTGAAGCCTGAGGATCTTAACAATACAAGAATTTTAAAAATTCATTGTATTTCACATTAGGAATAAGTAAAGTTTATAATCTTTTAAGAGTGAAGACTTGGGTTTAGGTTAGAGGTCTTCAAAATGTTGTCCAGCATCACTTGGGAACTTGTTAGAAATACAAATTCACAAGGCACACTCCAGATCTACTGGGTCAGAAACCGGTCATGAAGCTCAGCAATCTGTTTGATTCAATCAGATGATTCTGGGAATGCTTAATTTTGAGAAACACTGTTTTAAAGGCTTTGATGCTACTTATGTCAAGGAGAGACTTATGAGCCTTTGTCAGATCCCTGGACTTCCTTAGAGTTAAGTATATGGGATCTTAGGAAGATGTCTTATTCCAACTGCTTCCTAGTTCATAGGTCTACCTGGTCAGAGCCCACTTTAGTGTACACTGGGTTCCATTTAACTGAGATTTAGATATGCAATAGCATTGCAGATGCTAGATTTGTAAAACTCTTCAACTCTACTTTTAAAATATATATATATTTTTTATATATGTGCATACAGCTTCTGTGGACATATGGTTTTGAATTTTTGTCCTACTATTTGAAGGTACATTGGAATCATACATCCTCCTACCCAAACTCATTATTGATAATTTATGTCTTTTGTAGTTAAGCATATTCTCTTTTTTCCTGCTACCCTCTCTGTCTGGAATTACCTTTCACCACTTTCTCTATGCTTTATGGTGTTGTTATCTATTTTAATTTAGCAGGGAGCCTGTTACACATGTTGTACATGTTGTATAGTCAGTGTTTGTTGTTACTGGGTTCAAAGGATTAATAAACATAATTTTGGAAAGTTGTATAAGAAAGGAAATGCAGAGCTGGAAGAAGAGGTAGACTAGAGAGTTTTTAAGTGAATGACCGACCCTCTTATAAGTGTTATTGTTAATACTTTAAAAGAAGAACCTTTACAGAACAAGGTGCACTAGTGCCTCTGTCTTATTTTGTTGCTTGCATCAAAGGGATTGGGGGAAAAAAGAAAGAAAGAAAAAAAAAAGAAACAAAAAGGGATTGGATGTTGGCAAATAATGTCCAGAAGTAAGCATTTAGGAAATTTGAAGGTGCATGAAAGGAGCTTTGTATAATGTTGCTTCTTTTTATGTTAAAAAAATTATCATTGATGATTCATAAGTAAATGTTGGACATTTTCTAGATGTAAAATAACTTTAAGTGGGAAAGTCCTATTAGAGTTCATTCTCATTTTAATTTTTATTGTTTGTTTTTAACAAATCCTTGAGTGCGCGGTGCACTGGGTTCGCAGTATCTTCTTTTACATGCACTGTAGTCAACTGGCATTTGTTTTATTTGTAAATTAATCTTTTTTATCTTTGGTTATTAAATGTATGTAATTTATTATCTTAATCATTTAAGTCCATGGCTGAACAAAAACAGTCTTTTAATTTATTTCCCGTTGACAGTCAAATAACTTTTTATTACAGCTATTATGATTAGAAGGGTTTAATTTAGCATCTGTGTGGTGTAGTGGGAGAAGCACTGAGCTCTGAGTCAAGACCCTGAAATCTGTGCTCAACTCACCAAAGTTCTTAACCTCAGTTTTCTGATCTGTAAGATAAGATGTTTCCAACTCTAGGTCATGCAACTTTTTATTATTTGTAAACTTTTTTGTTTTGTCTTGCTTTTTAATATGACCCTAGTGTACTAGAAAAAGAAAAAAGGTAACAAGGAGATTTGAAAGAGAAAATTCAAAATGGATTCCAGGAATAAGAAAAAAAAATTTTTTAATGAAAATTATCCAAAGTTTACTTTATGACAGTGAGATTTTTACTGTATTAAATATTGTTGAGTAAACATTTTTTAGTTATGTAATTTTCCTCCACACCTGTTGTTTTTCCACCAACACAAGGAAAGGGAATTACATGATTAATTGAACATTGGGGTTCTGGTCTGCAACTACCCTTAGGAACTATTACTTTTTTTGGGGGGGGGGCTGCGGTGGGTCTGTGTTGCTGCATGCAGGCTTTCTCTAGCTGCGGCGAGCGAGGGCTACTCTTCGTTGCGGTGCACGGACTTCTCATTACAGTGGCTTCTCTTGTTGTGGAGCACAGGCTCTGGGCACGTGGGCTCAGTAGTTGCAGCACATGGGCCCTAGAGCACGCAGGGTTCAGTAGTTTTGGCGCATGGGCTCAGTAGTTGTGACTCACGAGATCTAGAGCACAGGCTCAGTAGTTGTGGCACACAGTGTTAGTTGCTCCGTGGCACATGGGATCTTCCCGGACCAGGGATCAAACCCATGTCCCCTGCATTGGCAGGCGGATTCTTAACCACTGCACCACCAGGGAAGTCCCAGAACTATTACTCTTTAAGATTTTTACCCTCTGTTTACTAGAGAAGAGTAACTACTATATAATTTGGGTAAAGGTAATTGGAGTCTAGATGTCCCAGCATATTTTGTTTATTCTAGTTTTCCTCTTGACAGGTTGCACATAGATTTAAAAAATTTTTTTACAATCTTGAGTATTCCCGTTCTTCCTGTTGTTAGAACCTAGCACATTATAGACCCTTAATGATACATGTTGATCTTCAGAGAAAATAAACTCATAAGGAAGGGAATCTGAAAGCATAGTAATAAATATTGTCTCCATTCTCATGGCTTTTAGTGTCTGCAGCCTTTTTTTTTGATTCCTGTTCAGAAGACAAGCAACTTTAGGTTTAAAAAAATGTTCCCTAATAAAAATGGAGTAATTTTTTTTGTTTTTTTTGTGGTACGCGGGCCTCTCGCTGTTGTGGCCTCTCCCGCTGCGGAGCACAGGCCCCGGACGTGCAGGCTCAGCGGCCATGGCTCACGGGCCCAGCCGCTCCGTGGCATGTGGGATCTTCCCAGACCGGGGCACGAACCCACGTCCCCTGCATCGGCAGGCGGACTCCCAACCACTGCGCCACCAGGGAAGCCCCAAAATGGAGTAATTTTGATAATAAAAAAACATTTAAAATCAGGAATTGCTGTTCTCTTGTTTATATCACTTTATCTACATGTGAAACTGTTTTAAATGTCAAGAGTATTGTTTATGGTTTGTTCCTGTTTCAAATTGAAGAAAAAAAACGTGTGGATGAGTGAATTTTTAGGTGAAAATTTTTTCTTTAATATGAAAGTAAACTTAATTGTTAGAGGTGTGGAAGAAGAAATATACAAGATACTGACTCAGTGTAAGAAGCAGCTGTCAAACAATACATCTGTCTGCCCCTTCACTGGAAGTATTCAAGGTGGATTGGACAGCCCTTTTTTTTCTCCTTGTTAGTAACTTTATTGTGATTTTAGACAATTACTTTTTATCATACTAACTGTCTGTTGGGGTTTGTTTGGTTTTTGAACTAAGATGGGAGGGAGAAGGGTCTGCCTCTGAGGGCCCAGATCTTCCTTAGATGGAACTCCAGTTTCTCGCTCTTGAGCACATAAAGCGATCTGCTTAGCCACTAGACTATATTGGCCAGACCTTGAAGCGAAGCTCTCAGGAAGCTTTGTCTGCTGTGGAGGAGGAACTCCTTCAGAAATTTTCCTTCTTAATCATACTTGTTTTAAATTTTTTGGCTGCTTTTGTTTAAATTTTCTTCTTAGGAGTCAGCTTTGCCCCTTGTGACTCAGGGACAGTGCATAGTGGGACTTGTACCTTTGCTAGGTATTGTATGCTATTGATGAGCACAATTCAGTTTCTCATTAGGGTCTTGGTGCAGACCAGCTTATTATTAGATGCATTGTAGACCACACAGATGACCCTAGTTTGCCCATTGTTTTACAAGATGTGCCTATTACTCTATGGTGTGTGGAAGGAAGAAATGCAAAGCCTTCTGGTCTTCAGATTTGTAAACTGCTCTCCTGTCCCTCTGCAAGTTGAAAGTGAGGATATGTACATAGGTGACCAGTGTATAGAGCTTCTTCAGCAAATCTTCATGTTAATGATGTTTTCTGAATAAACAAGCCCAAATATGGTTGGGTGCATTCCTAATCTTTTAGTCCAGACAGCTTTGTTGAGCTTGTTAGCAGTATACACATGAGGTGTTTCCATCTCCTTCATGGTGAGTTTTCAGATTTCTCGATATATGAGGTGTATGTTCCATGGATGTGATTGTGAATATTGGTAGTGTATTCTCTGGTCACTCTCTTTTTGATGGCAGGATGGCCTTTTTCTCTTTATTTCCTAGAGCCATGTTGCCTGGGACCTGGTAGGAAAGGAAGAACATGAGGGATATTGCCAGGCTTGTTTTAAAAGGGTTTACTCATTTGGAATGGAAATTGAATCATTCTCATCAGTAGCACACAGTATCCATCAGGGGTGCAATTCCCTTCCAAAGAACTAGAATTCAGAAATATGTACCCAAGTTAACCTCTTTACTGCCAGTATCCAGAAGGAGCATGATATATAGCCATACCGCTCCTCTAAATCAGAGGACAGAAAAGATATAAACTGGGATATCGTCATGTAATTCAAAGGATATACTATAATACTTTGTTAAGACGAACAAACAGTATTCTAAGCCCCACCTGAGCCAGGTGCTTGACAGACGTGGAGCTGAGTGGTACTGGGAGGACTGCTTTCCACACTTCCATCTCTGGACACAGCCCACACCTTACAACACCTTGGCAGGTATCTGACAATTCCCAGGCTCAGCTGCAAGCAGCTGCATTGCTGGACCGGTTCTGGAGTTGAATAGTTTTGGAACTAACCAGATGTAGGAGAGACTTGGGATGCACTGCGGGAGAAATAAAATAAGTAATGATTTTTAAACACACGCACACACAAACAATGTTCTAAGCCCAGTGACCACCAGGTATGTGTGTTTAAAATCTTGAGAGACGGGAAGTTCTTTTCCTATACAGGAGTGTTTACAAGTATAAGTCAATACTGTCATACTCCAAATGAGGAACTACAGACAGGGATTCATCTCTTCATCTACTATACCTAGCTTTCTACCTAACGTATTAAGTAAGCACTTAATAAATTGAATTAGTACTAAACCAGGATTTTGTATGTTTTACAGACATCTTTTGATTTACTCTGTAAACTGTTTCTGTGATACATGTAGGAGGTAGGTATTATTTCTAGACAGTACTAAGTATATCCATATTTTTGGTAGCATAAGCAAGAAATGGTAGTAGGAAATTATAAAATCCTTCTTGTGCTTTCTAGAGATGGATGGTGGTGATGATTGCACAGCATTGTGAGTGTACCTAATATCACTAAGCTGTACACTTAAAAATGGTTAAGATAATAAATTTTGTTACTTGTATTTTACCACATTAAAAAAATAAAACACTTTCTCTTGACACCCCCATCCAAAAAAAAGCCCTTTGAATGCAAATTGAATGTGAGTAGTAACATAGATGCTTATGTAATTATTTAGTTGATTGCCTGTGAAATATTTTTATATACATTTCTCTCACTTATTTATCAACTGGTAGATTTATAAACAATATCTCATTCATTACAAAAAAGAGCTATGACATGGGGAATCTATCATTTAGGATTTTATAAGAAAAATAATATCAGGACAGGTGATCTAGATAAAATTATTACTTTTGTCCTTCGTAATACAGATTTGCTGTACAGACTACTCTGCACAAGTGTTTATGATACATTGGTATAGCTCAACAACAATCAATAAAAGGGGGGAATGAGGTCAATACTACATGGAAGTTGTCCTGGTTCTTCTATGATTTTTCTTTGCCAAAGGGGCTGGAATAGCAACAGAAGGATTACAATCTTCAGTAGAGAGGAGCAAAGGCTTTTCCTGGACTGCTTGACATGGAAAGAGTCCTTTCAACTCTATATTAAAAAAATTAAAAATGAGTGCCTGCACCTAAGATTCCTTTCCCAGAAAGGTATACCCCCTAGCCTTGCACAGCTCTCATATAATGGCAGGTTGCATTTCCTGCTGGAGCCCCAACACGCCAAGTTCCCTTACCGTCTGTGTTCTCTCAGTATCCACAAGCCAGCAATTCCATTCTGTTATTTTTGTGCATTTTTAGTATCGCTTGAGGTAGTAGCCAGCTATTCTGAGTGGCTTACGTGGCCATCTACTGTAATGTTTATGGTTTGCTTGGACTCTGATAACAGAAAGTTACATAGATTTTACATAAGCCTGTTATTTTGGTGTACAATTTTGCATATAGAGGATTTTTTTTGAGGAACTCATATCATTTTATAGCAGGAATGTCTATACTTTTTATAGTACTAATGTAAATCAAATTATAGTGGTCCATTCTAAATATTAGTGAGTACCTCATGCTGATTTTTGTCAGTTCATAAAAAGAAGCAGTTGACTTCAGGGGCCCAGAAATAAATTTCTGGGCAGATTCAGAATTCAACTTCTCAGAGCTAGGCAATCCTTAAAGAAGATTTCATTTTAAATAGCAGATTTCTTGCTGTTAGCTCACATCCCTAAGAATATTCCAAGCAGTATCTCTTGATAACGTGACATATTGGTTGTTCTCTTTGTTAATGGATGATAAAGCCTGAGAGATAGCCAAGAGAAGAAACTGTACCCCAAAAAAGTGAAATTTTGAAAATTATACTTTCCTATCAATTTTTGCTTATCTTTCGTACTCAATCCTCCTCCACCTTCCTCTATTTCCCCTTCCTCCCACCCTCTGCCTCTGGTAACCACAAGTCTGATCTCTTTCTATTAGTTTGGGTTGTTTTTTAGGTTCCACATAGAAGTGAGATCATAGATTATTTGTCTCTCTCTGACTTATTTCATTTAGCATAATGCCCTCAGGTCCATCTATAATGTTGCCAATGTTAATTTTATTTATTTATTTATTTTTAAAGAAAACTAGTCTGTCAGGCCAACACCTCTTGTTTGTTTGTTTAAATCTGTTTTATCTCCAGTGATTTGAAATGCCATTCCCATCATATATTTTATACTTGAGTTTATTTCTGGACTGTTCATTTTGTTCCATACCTTCTCTTTATGCTCCCAACTACCATGTGAATAAATATCTTTTTTTATAATTGCTACTTTATATTTTAATATATGTATTTGTGACCCTTTATTTTTAAAATAAAAAATTCTAGTTGCTGTTTTTACTGTTCTGTGAAACGTTAAATCATATGTGAATTAAAATTTATTTTTTCTTCAACTGAGTCTCTAAAACCAATTTTTTGATGTCTGCTTGTGAACTCCTCTTTGGTCAATGCCTTATACTTTGGGAGTATTCTGTGGTTGAATATAAACACTATATAACTCCATGATTTCTCCTGAGTTTGAAGAATTTCTTTTTCTTTTCTAGCCTTTAATCTAGACAACGAACAACCAGATTATGATATGGATTCAGAAGATGAGACCTTATTAAATAGACTTAACAGAAAGATGGAAATTAAGCCTTTGCAATTTGAAATTATGATTGACAGACTTGAAAAAGCCAGTTCTAATCAGGTACTGTACCTTGTAAAAATGTCTCTTGTATTAACAGTTAATCTAATTAGCAGCTTTATTTTGTATTTTCTTTAGACCTGAGTATATTACATTTTACTGTCTCTTGAATTTCTTTTCCTGAGATCCTAGAATTTCTATTTACAATATTCCTTGACAGTTCAATATTCCTTAAGGAATACTTAAGCCTACTTTCTTTGAATAGGAGCATGAAGGGTACAGTTCCGACTTTTTTCTTATTTGGATATAAAACTAATACTAGTTACATTCTTATAATATCTTCTTGATCCTTTTCATGGAGCTGTCTTTCTGGTGCTTCAGTAACTGACTTTGCTTGGCTGGGTGTCTTAGGTAGACACCTCATACCAATTCAGTTGCTCGGATTTATATTAAGGTACTCTTATCATTTAAAATGTATTTTAGTTTTACTTATTTATATATTATTTAAAATTTTAAGTGAAGGAAAAATTATTCATAAAGTAATAAAGAATTTTCTTTAATGGGACATTCTATATATGGTATAGAGAATTTAAAATGGTATGTTCCTTCTGGAAAGCAATTAGGCAGCATATGTCAGGATCCTTAAAATATTTATACCTTTTGATTTCGTGGTCCTACCTCTAGGAATCATTCCCAAGAAAAATAATTAGTGAAGGTGTCAAAGATCTCTGAACAGGGTTGTTAAGAATAACTTATGAGTTGTCTGTAGGATGGAATATCATACAACCATTAAAAATTGTTATTTTGAAGAGTATCTATGGCACAGGAAGTTGATCATTATATAATGTGAGATTTCAAAAACAGGACATGGAATTATTGAAGGTTTGTTTAAAGCATTTCTATATGTGCATAGAAGAACAAGAATGTACAACAAAATGCCAACAATGGTTATATTTAGGTGCTGGAATTATGGGTGATTTTATGTTCTTTATTCTATTTTTCTATATTTTCCAAATTTACTATAATGAGCATGTGTTGATATTACAATTAGATTTTTAAACTTTTTAAAAATAATTGTTGGTATACCTGTGTGGTATATTAGTATGCTAATTTTTATTTATGTAGTAAGAAGTTACCACTATAAATAAATAAGTTTTTTACACTAGACTGTTAAAAGTTTTCACTTGTTTACCTATACAAATTCATTATTTTCCCTCCACCTTCCAAGTAAGTCCTTTAAATCCCTGAGGCATTACCAACTCTTCAGAACATTTCCCAAACTTTTCCATTGTAAAGTGACTTTCTTGCATATTTAGCCTTTCTACCAGCCTCCCCTGACCCCATTTTTTTAAATTAAAATAAATTTTCTATTGAAGTATGGTTGATTTACAATGTTGTGTTAATTTCTGCTGTACAGCAAAGTGATTCAGTTATACACCTAGCTGAGCTACTTGTGCCATACAACAGGTTCCCACCAGCTATCTGTTTTACACATGGTAGTGTATTTATGTCAAACCTAATCTCCCAATTCATCCCAACCTCCCCTTCCTGCACTGTGTCCACTCGTCCATTCTCTACGTTTGCGTTTCTATTCCTGCCCTGCAAATAGGTTCATCTCTACCATTTTTCTAGATTCCACATATATGCGTTAATAGACGATACTTGTTTTTCTCTTTCTGACTTACTTCACTCTGTATGACAGATTCTAGGTTTATCCACATCTCTACAAATGACCCAATTTCATTTCTTTTTATGGCTGAGTAATATTCCATTATATATATGTACCACATCTTCTTTATCCATTCATCTGTTGATGGACATTTAGGTTGTTTCCATGTTCTGGTTATTGTAAATACAGCTGCAATGAACATTGGGGTACATGTGTCTCTTTTTTTTTTTTTTTTTTTTTTTTTTTTTTTTTTTTTGCGGTATGCGGGCCTCTCACTGTTGTGGCCTCCCCCGTCGCGGAGCACAGGCTCCGGACGCGCAGACTCAGCGGCCATGGCTCACGGGCCCAGCCGCTCCGCGGCATATGGGATCCTCCCAGACCGGGGCACGAACCCGTATCCCCTGCATCGGCAGGCGGACTCTCAACCACTTGCGCCACCAGGGAGGCCCCATGTGTCTCTTTGAATTATGGTTTTCTCATGGTATGCCCAGGAGTGGGATTCCTGGGTCCATGTGGTAGTTCTATTTTTAGTTTTTTAAGGAACCTCCATACTGTTTTCCACAGTAGCTGTATCAATTTACATTCCCACCAACAGTGCAAGAGGGTTTCCTTTTCTCTGCACCCACTCCAGCATTTATTGTTTGTAAATTTTTTGATTATGGCCATTCTGACCAGTGTGAGGTGATAACCTCATTTTAGTTTTGATTTGCATTTCTCTAATAATTAGTGATCTTAAGCATCTTTTCATGTGCCTCTTGGCCATGTGTATGTCTTCTTCTTTTCTATGTATAGTGTCATGTCATCTGCAAATGTCTATTTAGGTCTTCTGCCCATTTTTTGATTCAGTGGTTTGTTTTTTTGATATTGAGCTGCATGAGCTGTTTGTATATTTTGGAGATTAATCCGTTGTCTGTTGCTTCATTTGCAAATATTTTCTCCCATTCTGTGATTGTCTTTTCATCTTATTTATAGTTTCCTTTGCTGTGCAAAAGCTTTTAAGTTTAATTAGGTCCCATTTGCTTATTTTTGTTTTTATTTTCATTACTCTAGGAGGTGGTCATAAAAGATCTTGCTGTGATTTATGTGAAAGAGTGTTTTTCCTGTGTTTTCCTCTAAGAGTTTATAGTGTCTGGTCTTACATTTAGGTCTTTAATCCATTTGGAGTTTATTTTTGTGTATGGTGTTAGGTAGTGTTCTAACTTCATTCTTTTTCATGTAGTTGTCCAGTTTTCCCAGCACCATTTATTGAAGAGGCTGTCTTTTCTCCATTGTATATTCTTGCCTCCTTTGTCATAGATTAGGTGACCATAGATGTGTGGGTTTATCTCTTGGCTTTCTATCCTGTTCCATTGATCTATATTTCTGTTTTTGTGCCAGTACCATACTGTCTTGATTACTGTAGCTTTGTAGTATAGTCTGAAGTCAGGGAGCCTGATTCCTCCAGCTCTGTTTTTCTTTCTCAAGATTGCTTTGGCTATTCGGGGTCTTTTGTGTTTCCATACAAATTGTAAAATTTTTTGTTCTAGTTCTGTGAAAAATATCATTGGTAATTTGATAGGGATTGCGTTTAACCTGTAGATTGCTTTGGGTAGGATAGTCATTTTTACAATATTGATTCTTCCAATCCAGTAGCATGTTATATTTCTCCACCTGTTTGCATTGTCTTTGATTTCTTTCATTGGTGTCTTATAGTTTTCTGCATACAGGTCTTTTGCCTCCTTAGGTAGGTTTATTCCTAGGTATTTTATTCTTTTTACTGCAGTGGTAAATGGGATTGTTTCCTTAATTCCTCTTTCTGGTCTTTCATTGTTAGTGTATAGGAATGACAGAGATTTCTGTGCCTTAATTTTGTATCCTGCCTGCAACCTTCCCAAATTCATTGATTAGTTCTAGTAGTTTTCTGGTGGCATCTTTAGGATTTTCTATGTATAGTATCATATCATTAGCAAACAGTGACAGTTTTACTTCTTCTTTTATAATTTGTATTCCTTTTATTTCTTTTTCTTCTCTGATTGCCATGGCTAGGGCTTCCTAAACTATGTTGAATAATAGTAGCGAGAGTGGACACCTTGTCTTGTTCCTGAGCTTAGAGAAAATGCTTTCAGTTTTTCAACATTGAGAATGATGTTTGCTGTGGGTTTGTTGTATATGGCCTTTATTATGTTGAGGTAGTTTCCCTCTATGCCCACTTTCTGGAGAGTTTTTATCATAAGTGGGTGTTGAATTTTGTCAAAAGCTTCTTCTGCATCTATTGAGATGATCCTATGGTTTTTATTCTTTAATTTGTTAATATGGTGTATTGCATTGTTTGATTTGCATATATTGAAGAATCCTTGCATCTCTGGGATAAATCCCACTTTATCATTGTGTATGCTCTTTTTAATGTGCTGTTGGATTCTGTTTGCTACTATTTTGTTGAGGGTTTTTGCGTCTGTGTTCATCAGTGATAGATATATTGGTCTGTAATTTTCTTTTTTGTGATGTCTTTGTCTGGTTTTGGTATCAGGGTGATGGTGGCCTTGTAGAACAGGTTTGGGAGTGTTCCTTCCTCTGCAGTTTTTTGGAAGAGTTTGAGAAGGATAGGTGTTAACTCTTCTCTAACTGTTTGATAGAATTCACCTGTGAAGCCATCTTGTCCTGAATTTTTGTTTGCTGGAAGATTTTTTTTTTTTTTTTTTTTTTTTTTTGCGGTACGTGGGCCTCTCACTGCTGTGGCCTCTCCCATTGCAGAGCACAGGCTCCAGACGCGCAGGCTCAGCGGCCATGGCTCACGGGCCCAGCCGCTCTGCGGCATGTGGGATCTTCCCGGACCAGGGCACGAACCCGTGTCCCCTGCATCGGCAGGTGGACTCCCAACCACTGCGCCACCAGGGAAGCCCTGGAAGATTTTTAATTACAGTTTCAACTTCCTTACTTGAGATTGGTCTGTTCATATTTTCTTTTCTTCCTGGTTTAGTCTTGGAAGGTTATACCTTTCTAAGAATTTGTCCATTTCTTCCAGGTTGTCCATTTTATTGGCATAGAGTTGCTTGTAGTAGTCTCTTAGCATGCTTTGTATTTCTGTGGTGTCTGTTGTAATTTCTCCTTTTTCATTTCTAATTTTATTGATTTGAGTTCCTCTCCCTTTTTTTCTTGATGAGTCTGGCTAAAGGTTTATCAATTTTGTTTATCTTCTCAAAATCAAATTTTAGTTTTATTGATCTTTACTATTGTTTTCTTCATTTCTATTTCATTTATTTCTGCTCTGATCTTTATGATTTCTTTCCTTCTACTAACTTTGGTTTGCTTTGTTCCTCTTTTTCTAGTTGCTTTAGGTGTAAGGTTAGATTGTTTATTTGATACTTCCTTGTTTCTTGAGTTGAGATTGAATTGCTATAAACTTCCCTCTTAGAACTGCTTTTGTTGCATCCCATAGATTTGGGGCCATCGTGTTTTCATTGTCATGTGTTTCTAGAAATGTTTTCATTTCTTTGATTTCTTCAGTGATCTCTTGGTTATTTAGCAGTGCACTGTTTAGCATCCATGTGTTTATGTTTTTTTACAGTTTTTTTCCTGTAATTGATTTCTAATCTCATAACGTTGTGGTTGGAAAAGTTGCTTGATAGGATTTCAATTTTCTTAAATTTGCTGAGGCTTGATATTTGACCCAAGATGTTATCTATCCTGGAGAATGTTCCATGCGCACTTGAGAAGAAAGTGTAATCTGCTGGTTTTGGATGGAGTGTCCTATAAATATCATTTAAATCTATCTGGTCTATTATGTCATTTAAAGCTTGTGTTTCCTTATTAATTTTCTGTTTGGATGATCTGTCCATTGGTGTAAGTGAGGTGTTAACGTCCCCCACTATTATTGTGTTACTGTCAATTTCCTCTTTTATAGCTGTTAGCAGTTGCCTTATGTATTGAGGTGCTCTTATGTTGGGTGCATATATATTTATAATTGTTATATCTTCTTCTTGGATTGATCCATTGATCATTATGTAGTGTCCTTCCTTGTCTCTTGTAACATTCTTTATTTTAAAGTCTATTTTATCTGAAATGAGTATTGCTACTCACCTTTCTTCTGATTTCCATTTGCATGGAATATCTTTTTCCATCCCCTCACTTTCAGTCTGTATGTGTCCCTAAGTCTAAAGTGGGTCTCTTCTAGACAGCATGTATGCAGGTCTTGTTTTTGTATCCATTCACCCAGTCTTTGTCTTTTGGTTGCAGCATTTAATCCATTTACATTCAAGGTGATTATCGATATGTATGTTCCTATTACCATTTTCTTAATTGATTTGGGTTTGCTTTTGTGTGTCTTTTTCTTCTCTTGTGTTTCCCACCTAGAGAAATTCCTTTAGCATTTGCTGTAAAGCTGGTTTGGGGTGCTGAATTCTCTTAGCTTTTGCTTGTTTTTAAAGCTTTTAATTTCTCCATCAAATCTAAATGAGATCCTTGCTGGGTAGAGTAATCTTGGTTGTAGGTTTTTCCCTTTCATCACTTTAAATATATCCTGCCACTCCTTTGTGGCCTGCAGAGTTTCTGCTGAAAAATCAGTTGGTAACCTTAGGGGATTCCTTTGTATGTTATTTGTTGTTTTCCCTTGCCACTTTTAATATTTTTTCTTTGAATTTAATTTTTATTTGTTTGATTAATATGTATCTCACTGTGTTCTGCTAGGGTTTATCCTGTATGGGACACTCTGTGCTTCCTGGACATGGGTGGCTCTTTCTTTTCTCATGTTAGGGCAGTTTTCGACTATAATCTCTTCAGATATTTTCTCAGACCCTTTCTCTTTCTCTTCTTCTTCTGAGACACCTATAATTCGAATGTTGGTGCATTTAATGTTGTCCCAGAGGTCTCTGAAGCTGTCCTCAATTCTCTTTTCATTCTTTTTTCTTTATTCTGCTCCTCCTCAGTTATTTCTACCATTCTATCTTCCAGCTCACTTATTCGCTCTTCTGTCTCAGTTATTCTACTATTGATTCCTTCTAGTGTGTTTTTCATTTCAGTTCTTGTGTTGCTCATCCCCTTTTGTTTGTTGTTTATAGTTCTTCTAGGTCTTTGTTAAAGATTTCTTGTATTTTCTCAATCCATGCCTCCACTCTATTTCTGAGATTTTGGATCATCTTTGCTATCATTACTCTGAATTCTTTTTCAGGTAGGTTTCCTATTTCCTCTTCATTTATTTGGTCTTGTAGGTTTTTACCTTGCTCCTTTGTCCGTAACATATTTTTTTTGTCATCTCATTTTTTTGGATGGGACCTGTCCCCCGTTTTGATGGAAAGTAATATCTAGTGTACTATCCAAAAAAGTACATTAAAACTGAACTTTGTAAAATTCAACTTAATTTGTTTTTTGAGGGATTGTCTTTTTTTTATTGGAAATTTGTTTAATTATCAAATTGATCCTCATTATAATTAGTGCTCACCATTTTCCTAGGATTTTGATCACTGGCATCAGATATAATTTCAGTTTTTCTTCTTTATGTATAAATTTTCCTAGCAAACCTAGGCTTGATCAGACTTTTGGCATTTCTTCTGTTTTCTATGATTGCTCTGAAATTCTCATGGTGGTTGAAATTATATCATCAGAAGCTTTCTGCTGTGTGTTTTGTAATTTGCTTTTTTTCATTCAGTTAGTAATATTTATTTAGCACTCAGGTGAGCAAGACAAGTGACAGAAGTTCTGCCCTTGTGGAGCTTATCATCTAAGTGGGTACAAGATAAACAAAAAGCATGTAAACAGTAAATTAACTATGCACTATAATCAGCACCATCCTATTTTAGTTCTCTTTGCTCAGTGGCAAGCTTCCAGACTCTAAAACAACTGGCTAGGTTCTCAGAGCTTGATAGCATCTGCTTTCTGCAGAAGAGATTAAGGTGAAGCCTTTGTTATAGGAACAAGGAAATTGTCTTAGAACCAAGTATTAAAGATAGCAAAAGCCTCCCCTCATTCCAAGTGTCTGATCTGGGGGATTCATGGAGTTCTTTATTTTCTCTTTTTGGGGGCTAGGATAATACCAGATCACAGGGCAAGGAATCAAGTGTGTGGTTAAACCAATATTTATTAAGTTGCTAGAGAAAGATGTAAAAGATGGACTGGGGGCTTCCCTGGTGGCACAGTGGTTGAGAGTCTGCCTGCCGATGCAGGGTATACGGGTTCGTGTCCCGGTCCGGGAAGATCCCACATGCCGCAGAGCGGCTGGGCCCGTGAGCCATGGCCTCTGAGCCTGCGCGTCTGGAGCCTGTGCTCCACAACGGGAGAGGCCACAGCAGTGAGAGGCCCGCGTACTGCAAAAAAATAAAATAAAATAAAAGATGGACTTGGGCAGAAGCTTCTGCTGGCATTATTCTGTGGAGACTATTGCAATGAAGTCATTATTGAAAACTCTTGTTGCCAAAGTCTGTGATTATTTTCAGTTCCCATCCTTTGTCTTATTTGAGTTCTTATTTCTTCAAATTGTCCTCACCTTTGTTCTTTTGAATACAATTCCCTTTTGGTTTTCTTATGATTTTTTTATGGCCATTCCTTCTAATTTTCTTTTACTGACTCCGTTTCATTCAACTCTTGCAAACATCCGGGTTTCTTGAAATTCTGTTCTTGGTATTCTTGTCCTGATTATTTTGGGGGATAATATCACCTCATCGAGCATTTTTGTGGTTATAGTAATACCTATGCCTTTAGCCTTGACCACTTTCTCAAGCCCCAGGATTTTCTTTTTTCTCTTTTTGTGCTGACTGTTGGCATCTCCATCTAGATGGTCCACAGACCTCTCAAGTTTAACCTTTTCAAAACTTAACTTACTCTCTTAACTCCAGATGATCCTATACTGTATTCATTCTCTCTCCAGTGACTCCCAAAACTCAGGATCTTGTGGGTTTTTAAAATCCTTTTCCTTTAGTCCCTAAATTTTCAATAAACTACTAACTACCCTACGTCTCTCCTTTTTTATTAAGTCACAGTTAAATTTTCAAAAGATAAACCATACTGTTTACCTTTTAGTCCATTTTAGTTTACTGATATTGCACTGTTTAAGGTCACTGATGGCCTCCTAATTATCATCAGGAGCCTCTTTTTAGTCTGCGTCCTACTTAATATCCCTGTAGTATTGGATTTGTTGACCTCCATCTTTCCTGATTCTTCTTGTTTCTTCATCTCCTCTTCCTTTGCTCCTCTACCTCTTGTTCTGTTCCTTTGGTATATATCCTCAGAATTTATTCTTGTACCGTAAGCTGCCAACACAGGCACTCTCAGATGGAGTTTTTTGTGACTGTGTCCTCTATCTTACTGCACTAAATACTCAGTTGCAAAGTTCTTACATTGTTCTCTTATTGTTTAATTTGTATTTGTCTAACCGTAATTCCCATACTGTAAGTTTGTTTAAGTACTGGATTTGTCTTAAAGTTTTTTTTGTTATCTTCCCCACAAGCTATAGCACAAATGATGGCCTGATAGTAGTTATTAACTACTTACTGCTTAATTGGCTATTTTATATGTAAAAGCATTAATTTTTACATGTAGTTTATTCATTTTTGTATTAAATTTGTGCATTTATTGAAATTGCTAGACCATGAGTTTTATATATAAGCAAACTAAATGATCTTTGTCCTCATGGAGCTTGTTGCAGTCTAGAAGAAGAAGAATTTTTATCTCCCATCCCTAAGCCCCCAAAATAAGTAAATCAAGTAAGTCAGAGCTGTCTTGGAAATAATAACTTTACCACAGACCCCTTTGCCACTTGAATACGGGTTTCTACTGTTTTCTAGTAGATGAAATGCTAAATGGCAGAACTTTTTCCTTAGGTATAAAAGTAGTAGGATTCTGATTTTTGTGGATTTTTAATCATGTCACATAATTTGTGACTACTTTATCTGTAAATAGTTCTTGTCCACTCAAATTGATGCTCTCACCATGATAGTAGAGAGGCACTGATACTAGTTGCCCTAGAATAGCTAAAGATAAGTTTTACAGAATGACTAAAACCAAAATTATCCAATAAAATAAAAATTGGCCGTATGACAATATAAAAACAGCAGTTGTTGACTTACAGCTAACATAGGAAAGTAATGTCAGGATGTTTAAACTGTGTATTGAATTCTTATTACCTCAGATATAAAGAGGGTACTTAAGCACCAGGCAGAAGGACATTTCTGAAAGCAGGGGCAAGAAGCACCAGAGAAGAAAATCTGAGGCCGTGTTTTAATCTCCTGACACCTCCTGCAGGAAGATAGGAAGCAGTGTTATTTTGATAATGTTGTTATATAAGAAACTCACCACTGCTCTGCTGGTTGAAGGAAAGAGATTATCTTCCACCCCACTCAAAGGTTAGATTAAGTTCTTGATTTAATTAGTGAAGGTTATAAAATTTTATCAGAAGCAGAATGACCAAACAGCTGAAGCACATATAGCATATCACAGCATTGTTTCCCTTTGGTCCCCAGAGCACATGAGAGCTACCAGTTATGCTATGCTCTAAGCATTTGGTGGAATTTTGTTAGATCCAGAAAGCTCTATTTTTATTCTGCTACCGTCCTTGTAGACTTTGGAGGTTTACATCACCATTCCAGAGAACTTCAGCTAACAGTGGGAGAGTGTCCATTTAAAGTTGATGTTTGGAAATATTGGTTCTTTTGGTTTGATCTCGTTTCAGGCTCCGGCTCTCCACTTTAAAGGTCAAGTAACTCGGCGTCTCAGATGCAGTTAAGCTGACTCCACTGAGACTTTGAATAAACCAAAGAATGGCCACTTATAATTTTATTGTCATGTGGACTAGAATACTTGAGTTGATACTGTCTGTATTCTCTTCCTGTGGTCAAACCATCTTGGCAGCCAAATTATAATAAGAAACCAACTAATTAGCTTTAGTAAGCACCATCATAGGACTGGAAGTCCAAATGATTATTACATTTATTCTATGAAGTTATACCAATGTGAGAAGTCAGATCATAGCAAAAATTTATTTGCTAAGTCATGCTTTCTTCAAATGAATTCATACAACCTGCAAATTGATTAGTATGTTGATCTTAAAATTTCAGTGATAAAAATTTTCCCCTCATTTCCAAGTTTTTAGGAGATATCTCAATTTGTTTTGAAAATGAATCTTCATCTCTAGAATGATAAAAGTAAAAAGATTGGGATAGCATCACTTCAGTAAGGGTTCACAGCCCTAAAACTCCATAATCTTTTTCTAAGCTTCACTATAAATGGATATGTGTAACCCCTAATCCATCTTACTAAAGCTGATTAGCCTCTCTGATCTTCACAAGGAGCAAGGAAACAGATGTGACCAAGCAAATTTCTACAAACTTTACTTTGAGATAATGTCAGCATATATTGGCTGCACTGATAAAGGAGAAGTAGATCCCTGAGTTGCCACTGTCCCAGACATGACAATGTCATTAACAAAATGAGTGTTTAGAACAAGGATTCTCTAGTATTTAATCAGCTTTGTTAGAGGAATTGTTTATATATGTAATTGATACAAGAAATTCAAGATTGCATAGTGTTGAGACTTCTGGAAACATGCTAAGTTTGTTCTTTTCAATTTCAAAGGAGGCATGTGTATATTTAGTTGCAATACGTTGGAAAATATTCATAGTTTATTTTGGAGGGAGGTAAAAACCACCTATAAATTCTAGTTTCCGTTGAAAAACAAAAACACTGAAAGAAGCTAGTAGACTATTGAAAACTAGTAGATCCTCCAATGTGTGGAATCCCAGAATATCAGAATTTTGAAGGACCCTGGATGTCTTCCAGTTCAAGACTTTCCTGAGTCATAAATCTGTTGTAGTCTTATCATTAATCCAGGCTTCTTAAATATTTTAAGTGGTGGAACTCACTACCTCTTAGGTCAAATTTCTAATTTTGGTAAATCTTAATAAAGTCTTTGTTAGATTGAATTGAATTGTGTTTTCTGCCATCATGATATCTGATCGTAATTGTTAGACTGATCACATTTTTTCCTGTAGGTATAGTTTAATTTTAATTTTTTTAAGCATTGTAGTTGATGACATTTTTTATTTTTTATTTAGCTTGTAACACTTCAAGAAGCAAAACTGCTGCTAAACGAAGATGATTACCTTATTAAAGCTGTATATGACTACTGGGTGAGAAAACGTAAAAACTGCAGGGGACCATCCCTCATTCCTCAGATAAAACAGGAGAAAAGAGATGGCTCTACCAACAATGACCCTTATGTTGCCTTTCGGAGGAGAACAGAGAAAATGCAAACTCGAAAGGTAATATGCTCTAGTAGGTCTGTGTCTTACTAGAGCATGGACTTGAGGATATGGGGAGGGGGAAGGGTAAGCTGTGACAAAGTGAGAGAGTGGCATGGACATATATACACTACCAAACGTAAAATAGATAGTTAGTGGGAAGTAGCCACATAGCACAGGGAGATCAGCTAGGTGGTTTGTGACCACCTAGAGGGGAGGGATAGGGAGAGTGGGAGGGAGGGAGATGCAAGAAGGAAGAGATACGGGAACATATGTATATGTATAACTGATTCACTTTGTTATAAAGCAGAAACTAACATACCATTGTAAAGCAATTATACTCCAATAAAGATGTTTTTAAAAAAAAGAAAGGTAATATGCAAATTAGATTTAACTGAATGTACCTTGATAGTATTTAAGACCAATATTTTTTTTTTGCTGATAGCTTGAGTAATTTTCAGTAATTTGAATATAAAGAGAAGCTAAGGACATTGTTGAACTTTATATTAGAAAGCCTGCTTTTTAGTAGCTTCTATCCCCCAGTTGTTTGCAGTGTTTATTTAATACCTATGGGCTTTATAAATCTATTGGTTATACCATTTTAGGCTTGCAGTTGAAGTGATGTGAGAAAATTCGTGTTAGGAGGAAAACTCTGAAGTTTTGAATTCTTCAGTAAACTGTACATTCTATACATATCCTCTCTTTGGGAAGCTTAAGAGTTCCTTTGAAACCATATTCTAAATCATGCATGTGAAAATGGACTTTACTCCCTCTAACTACTGTGGGGTCATGGGAAGTTGGGAAAGGTTCATTTTCAAGCCTGTTCTGCTAACAGTCGCAAGTAACACAATGGAACCTTTTTCTTCTTTTCTGAGTTTTCGGTTGTGTCAGATTTCGAATTGACAAACTTGTCCTAATTTGGCTTTCAGAAGCAAGATGAGCCAGAATTTTAAGAGAAATGGGGTCTCAGGCTGTGAAATGATACGGTATAGAAGAAAGCATTATTTCAGACTGGTAGTCACTGCCTTCCATTTCTCATAATTAAGGGTAAACATCAGACACGGTAACACATTCTCTAACATTGCAGAATATTAGGAACATATAAATGTGAAAACCATGAGGAATGATAATTGGAGGCAAAGCATTTTCTGTGGATTCCTGTTTCTCCTAACATTGAATGCTTGTCCTTGTCAGCTGTTAATATAACAGCTGTGAAGCATAACAGCTGCCAGGGATAGTACATTTTAGGGGAAACTTCCCTACTGGTTAACAACCAGAGTTTTTGTAACTCTTTCTTGGATTTCCCAAATGTATATGACATTCCCTAACCCAGACTGAATTTTCAATTTGGTGTTTTGGTTCTTAGCTAAGGAAATATTAGATATTTCTTGAAGATTTAGTGCCTTGTTTAGAAGAGACTATAATGAGATAAGTTTGTAAATACAGTAAAGCTTTATAAATATGGACATGAGGAAGGAGAGGTTTATCTGAATTATTGAAAAAATCTGAACTTCCAGTTACTTTTTAAAAGAAATGTAATTGATTCAGATGTATTGCAAAACATAGACTTAGAGCAATGTCTTTTGAAGGAAAAGTACTGTTGGGCTTCTTTTAGTGAACGGGTATGAAGTACTTAAAATTATCAGTATTTATTGACATATAAACAATATTCCAAATGTTTAAATATGTTTTATTCTTAAATAGGTTAAATCACTATTTTCTAACCAGTGTGTTTTGAGAATTGCTAGAAATAGGTTCCTGTGTTTAGGCATTTCTCCATTGTGTAATAACTAGGCCAGCATTTTCCTGACACTCTGATTCCTACCCTTTCTCTTATCTGTTATTTTCATCTTCCTCTCCAAGGTGGTATATTTTCTTTCCCAGTGGTCTTTTTATTCCTCTCTGTTTTCAGTTATGGGACCAAAGACTATTCCCCTTCATGTACACTCTTGCTGCTTAGAAATGTCTATGAGTTTTAAAATGAGAAAGTTAGGAAAGCAATCAAGAGTGGACACCCTAGGTGTTCAGGAGGTGGTCACTGGGATATGCAAAAATGAAAACCAGCTCACAGAGGTCCTCTGCTTCCTGTTCTATTCCCGCATACGTAAAAACATTTATATAGCTGATGCAAAGGCTAGAGTAAAGGACTTCTGAAATATTTGCTTGGAAGTCTATAATTTAATTTTAATCATTAAACTAATGTTTAGTTTGGGAGTGCTTAAGTGCTTTAGGACATTCTCAAATGACATGGTGTTAAGGTACCAGCATGTCTGAGTGCACTGACTGGGAAGTCTTGAATCAGCATATACATTTATATGTTTAACCCCATAGGTAAAACTGTTAGTGTTTGTGCCTTCTCTCCTCCCTCTATGTGGCAAGATAGTTAGGAGAGGAAGCTTCCAGGATAGTGGTTCTCAGTCTGGCTGCACATAACAATCACTTGTGAATTAGCCTTGGTTTAAAAAGATCTGTAGTTAACTCTAAATTACAGCAGTTTGAAAACCACTTCCCTATATATTTGGCAGTTGGTCAGAACTATAATATGTAACTGGAACAAGAAGACAAGAATTTGCTCCAAGCAGAGACAGTTGTGAAGAAGGGTAAAGGGAATTGAGTAGATTTGAATATAGGGAGTAGGGCCATCTTAAAAGCACAGAAAAGAGGGCTTCCCTGGTGGCGCAGTGGTTGAGAGTCCACCTGCCGAGGCAGGGGATACGGGTTCGTGCCCCGATCCGGGAAGATCCCACATGCCGCAGAGCGGCTGGGCCCGTGAGCCATGGCCGCTGAGCCTGCGCGTCCGGAGCCTGTGCTCCGCAACGGGAGAGGCCACAACAGTGAGAGGCCCGAATACTGCAAAAAAAAAAAAAAAAAAAAAAAAAAAAAAAGCACAGAAAAGATGTCAGTATGAACTTACAGTTTTTAATATTGATATAGCTAGAAATAGATATAGATCTATGCATGGGTATGTACATCAATATATTACAGGCTTATTTCCTAGCTCTGTTTGCTGAGCGGGTATAGATGCAATTACAGTAGCATGTAAATCTTGATTTTAAATACCATTTTCCATTAAAGGGAACCAGAGCTCCTTAGAAAAATGGTTAATTTTAGGTCTGATGCTAGGAAAGCATAAAGATAAGCTTGGAACATTCTGCTTTGCCAGAATATAAGAATGTGATTGAAGAATGTTGGAGCCATGTCAGAAGGCCTCAGGAGCCAGCATAAAGGGTGACCCTGCTGATCAGATCTGGGGAAGTTTGTATGTCAAAAGAAGGAGAGTAATGGATTATAACCCATAAAGTAACCCATGAGTCTATACTGATATAAATGGATGGATGGATAGATGGATAAGTAGATGATTGATTGATTGATAGATAGATGAAAGAGAACACTTTTCCTTACCATAGATTTCCAACTTATAAATGTCAGTGGAATGATGGAGTTCAAAAATCACCATTTGGCAACCACCATAGTAGCAATTATTTCTGGCAAAAGTTAGAATTAATAGAAGCTAAACTGATGGGAGAAATTTGATGAGAAACAAGATGCTTATATAAGTCCCACCGCATACTTTTTAATTAAAAAAGGAAAAATACTAATTTGACTAGAGAAACCTGGCAAACACCATCTTAAGTGATCAAAGCATCAGCAGTAATGGGACAAATAGGTATCATTTAACTCCTGATATGCTGAGTGAGAGAGACAGTATCTCTTCTGTAACGGTCCTACCAAAAGTTTACAACATGAATTTAATTGTGGAGAAACATCAAAGAAACCCAAATTGAGGAACATTCTACAAAAATAAGTGGCTTATACTCTTTAAAACTATCAAGGTCATGATCACCATAGAAAGACAGAGGAACTATTCCAAATTATAGGAGAGTAAAGAGACATGACAGCTAAATGCAATTTGAATCCTGAATCAGGTCCTAGACCAGGAAAAAGAATTTATTATTATTAATGAATTTTAATAATAAAAGTTATTATTGTCCCATTAATGTCCTTCATAGCAATATTATATAAATATATAAAATATGTATATAACTATTTCTTGCTGTGAAGGACATTAATGGGACAATTGGCGAAATATGAATAAAGTCTGTAAATTAAGTAATAGTTTTTATATCAATGTTAATTTTCTGATTTTGATGATGGTACTGTGATTGTATAAGAGATTATCATTGTTTTTAGAAAATATATATTAAAGTGTTTAGGGGATAAAGGAGCATTATATCTTCAACTTTTCTCAAAAAATAAAACACCATTGCTAATAGTTTATGTATGTGTGTATGTGTTTATATATATATACATGTATATGTGTCTTAGTTCATTTGAGCTGTTGTAACAAGAATACATTAGACTGGGTGGCTTAAACAGCAAACATTTATTTCTCAGTTCTGGAGGTTGGGAAGTCCAACATCCAGGTACCATCAGATTTGGTGTCTATTAAGGGACCACTTTCTGTTTCATAGATGGTCCTCTTGCTGTGTCCTCACATGGCAGATGGGGCAAGAGATCTCTCTGGGGTCTCTTAGGGTACTAATCCATTCTACAGGACTCCCAAAGGCCTTACCTCCAAATAAAAATCACATTGGAGAGTTAGGATTTCAACATATGAGTTATCAGGAGATGCAAACATTCGGTCCATAACAATGTGTATGGACATACATACATAGATACATACATAAAGAGAGATACATAAAGCAAGTGTAAAATAGTAACCTTTGGAGAATCTGAATGAAGATATATGGGAATTCTTTATACTTTTTTTGTAACTTTTTTGTAATCTGAAATTATTTCATAATAAAAGATTAAAAAGTAGAGCAGAAAGGGCAGGACTCGGGTAAAGAAAAATTAGGAACACTAGTTATTTAGGCCTAAAGAGAGCGGGAAATGAATGAGTAAGAAAGGAGAGAAGCACACAGTCCAAGAGGAACCCTTAGTGAAAAGGAGGGCAATTTTAAAAGGTTCTGGTGCACTTTTGATTCAGCTGCTGTTATTATTCATCTTTTAAATCTGTATATCTCTCATTCTTATTAGACTTTAAGCCTTTTGAGCATAGGGGACATGTGCAATACTTTGTACAGAGTGAGCACTTTTAATATTTCCTCTTGGTAATGTTAGTTTTTTTTCAATCAGAAGGTATTATTGCTGCCTGGTTACAAAAAAATATTTGCTTAATACCATGCTTTAGATTTTTGCCTTTTGTCACGTAGTACTGCTGAAGGGGGAAAAAAGATTGATTTCCTTTGGATAAGATAAAAGGATGATTTATTAACATAATATTTTTTAATATTTGGTATGCACTACCTTAATGGGACTTAGTTTAGGTAATGTTTTATAAGTGATGATTAATTTTCAAATACAAGTAACTATACACAAAAGGAAAAAAGTAAAACTTTGAATCTTTCTCAAGTTTTATTTTCTCTTTTATAATCCTCCAGTATGAAACCTGGCTTTCTTTGGGTTCTTTCTAATGTCATATTGCTTTAAGTCAGGTATGGAGAGCTTGCTTAAATGCAGTCTGTCTAGACATATAGAATGAGGGGTGGTAGTGGTCTGTTTTTAAACAAATAGTTCCATGCCTAATATAAAGTAAGTATTCTGTGGATATTTGATTGAACAAAATATTTTTATTAACAGTTACTTTTATATGCAAATGATGCTGCTATTTACAGTTGAGCCTTCTCTAGTTATGATAGGACTTTCACCTGTGAGTTAGTTCAAGTTAACTTCTTACAGTTCAAAGTAAGAACTTCTAATGAAATTCAGACTTTTCACCGGCTGTCTTTTCTACTCTGCAATGAGGTGTTACTACACTGAAGCATGATCATTCCATTCCTTGAGATCCTTTATATCCCATAATCAGTTTTATATCTGAGTTTCTGAAATGAAGCTTTGCTTGTCATTGTGAATGTTTACACTGTAGTGTATTGAACTGTCCAGCCCCCAATTACAGAGCTGGATGGATGAATAAGCCACTCATTTTAGCTATTTTTAGGTAACCTTGATTTGACAACTGTTTCTCTCTGTCATTGTAAAATACCTTGTAACAATATGAAAAGACTGCATTTTCTGATATAGTAGGTTTTGTTGCAGACAGACTTTAAAATTTTTGTTTACATTGGAATTATCCCTTCTATGTCATTCCATCTTTTCAACAGCTGGCAACATTTTTTTTAATATTTATTGAGATATTTGCTTATACTTTTATTTTCAGAGTTAAATAGGTTTTCTTAATGTAGTTGCTTTTTAGATGATTTTTTAACATTTTGCTTTTATAGAATGAATTTGGGTCTGATAAGATTTTGTTGAATGAAGCTGGAAATGTGGACAATTGGATTTATTCTTCTAAACTTGTTATTTTCAATAGAATCGTAAGAATGATGAAGCCTCTTATGAAAAGATGTTGAAACTGAGACGAGAGTTTAGTAGAGCCATAACAATTTTGGAAATGATTAAGAGAAGAGAGAAAACAAAACGAGAATTATTGCACTTAACCTTAGAAGTTGTGGAGAAAAGGTAACATTGCTACTATTACAAACCAGTAACAGCTTTAGTCAAATGATAGGCAAAATGTAACCAAATTTAAGCTTTATAACAACTGAAATTGATTATATAACAAAATTACATTTTTTGAAAATTGTGATTACTACTTTTTTGTTTTAAAAATCAGATTAAGTTACCAGTTCGGGTTGCAAATTTGGGGGATATTTTTGTGTGTAGTGTAGATCCTCTGTTATACGTAATTTTTTGTTGTTGCAGAATCATTGAGTTGTATTTAGAAAAGAACTTGGAGATCATTTTGTCCAATTCTCTGTATTAAAGTTTCTATTAAACAAAATTTGAGAGAAATAAATGTTTATTTGATTTTATTTTCTGATTAGTTAGGAAATACTTGTTTCATTGCATTTTGAAAATGTATTCTCTGATGTAATCATCCTTTTCCTGCATAATTAAGTAGACTATGCTAAACCTAAAAATTTTGTGTGTTTGCTGAGGTAAGCATTCTAAACATCACTTCCTAGTGCTTGAAAATATAAAATATATGAGGATTCCGTCTTCTGTGTCCCTTAGAGATTAGGTGGGTGGGGGTGGGGGGTGGTTTTGTTTTTACTAAATCCCAAATATGGGCTACTTTATTCCCGTAAGTTTTCTCTCTTAAGAATAATCTGATTAATTGTTGGCTCTGTTTGATTAGTTGTGTTCCAAGTAAATGAAGTATCATTGTTTTTTTATTTCTTTTTTATTTTTAAACTGTAACATTTTCTTATATATTATTTCCTTTTCAAGATATCATTTGGGAGACTATGGTGGTGAAATCCTTAATGAAGTGAAGATCAATAGGTCAGAAAAAGAGTTATATGCCACTCCAGCAACTCTTCATAATGGAAATCATCACAAAGTCCAAGAATGTAAAACTAAGGTGACTATCTTCTGGGGAGAAGCATGTATGGTAGTATTGATCAGACAATTGGTTTCTGAAGTTGTCTTATAATAGTTTGGTTAAGGAAGAAAGTTATTAACATGCTTGAGTTCCTACTTTTTGCCAAGCACTTTGCTAGGGTTTTTTATACACACGTTGATTCATTAACCCTTATAACTTCCCTTTGAGATAGATTTTTACCTCTGTGTGACTTTCAGATCATAAAGTTGTTAAGTGGCAGATTCAAAATTTGAGTATAGATCTAACATCAAAGACCGTGTGCTTTCAACTATGCTGTCTTTTTCTTTATAGAATATGGGTAATTAAAGCTTAGTTATTATCACGAGCCTTAGCAAATCCTGCATCATAGTGGCAGGCATCAAAATCTAAACTTAAAGCTTTCCTCATTGAGACTATTGGAAGTTATTCTTTTTTTTTTTTTTTTTGCGGTACGTGGGCCTCTCACTGTTGTGGCCTCTTCCGTTGTGGAGCACATGCTCTGGAAGCGCAGGCTCAGCGTCCATGGCTCACGGGCCTAGCCGCTCTGCGGCATGTGGGATCTTCCTGGACCGGGGCATGAACCCGTGTCCTCTGCATCGGCAGGCAGACTCTCAACCACTGCGCCACCAGGGAAGCCCGGAAGTTATTCTTTTTGTCATCACCATTGCCATAACAAGCATTTATCAGTTGCTATCTATCTTGACTTGAAAAAGTCCTATAACTTCTAGATCACAGTTTCTTCCTAATAAAGAGTACTAGTAATTACTTTAGTTTCTTAGACTGAAGAATTATATTTATTCATTATTCACTGTTCCAAGTGAATATTAAAGTATTCAGTTGAGAAATACAAAAATTAATAAAACCTTTAAGGAGCTTAAATTTTAGAAAGAAACAGGTTATTGGCTGAGCATTTAGACAGTAGAGCTGTACTGTGTAGCAAGATTTTAAAAGTGACTTAGGGTGTTTGTGGAAAATTCATCTTTTAAAAATGTGCACAATCCTCAGTTTTCATGGGTTCATTCCTAAAGGTCAAGGAAGAATGTGGAGCAGGAAGACTCCTCCATTATTCAACTCATGTCAATTCAAACAGCAAAGTTCTTTCTTATTAATCACAGGCCTCTAGCCCACCTACCCTTTAACTCACACTTGCTTCGCCATAAACAATACAATACATGTCATTTTGTACATTATTTTTAAAAATCCTTTTTATATAAATCAGTGCTTTTCCAAGGCATATTATTGGTAGGCATAGAATATGAAAATCTCAACCCCAAATTACTGACAGAATCAGCCTTTGTTATATATTGATTCTTATTTTAGATCATCTCTAAGATTAAACACCCACCCTATTTAAATATTAATTTTATTTTATTTTATTATTTTTTTTTTTTCTTTTTGCGGTATGCGGGCCTCTCACTGTTGTGGCCTCTCCCGTTGCGGAGCACAGGCTCCGGATGCGCAGGCCCAGCGGCCATGGCTCACGGGCCCAGCCGCTCCGCGGCACATGGGATCCTCCCAGACCGGGGCACGAACCCGTATCCCCTGCATCGGCAGGCGGACTCTTAACCACTGCGCCACCAGGGAGGCCCCTAAATATTAATTTTAGAAATATGGTTGCATCCATTGTTGCTCTACCCTATTTCACATAGTTAACTATATTTCCTTTGTCACACATCCCACCTTAAAATATAAGTAGTTTCTGAGAAGTTGGGGGTTTCTTTTGATGTCATAACTATATCCATTGTATGAAACCATTTATATCTCAGTAACTTGGCATTTAAGCAACATTTTCATCGTGTATAACATTTTTGACCCTAAAGTAGTTTTTACAAAAATCTGAGCTACATGGGGAAAGGTATAACTTCCTCAATATTTTTACACTTTCATAGTGCTTGTACATTGATGCTTAGAACAGTCATTTTCAAACTTTTTAAAGTAGTAGATCTCTATTTATTAAAAGAATGCCAATATGTTAAAACAGAAACAGAGCTGCTCTTTTGAGGAGAGGTGGGTGCTAGAACCCACCCCATCAGTCAGTCTCTTTGCCAGACGGCCTCTCACATACCACCACTGAACTCTGGGGTACCTGAGAACAGTTTGATTATTGTTCAGTTGAGGCAGTAATTATTCATTTGAAAAGGTGAAGTTTTTTTCCTAATTAATAAGCTTATCTGTCTCAAAAAAGTTACCACACATGTAGACATTTTTAAAAATTGGAAATGAGCATAGAAATGAATTTATGAATTCATAATCTAATTCAAGTCATTTAAAAAATAAAAATAATTGTTAATTTTCATCATTAATTAATAGATTTAAATAAAATTAAAATAGAATTTAAATACTTTTTAAATGCTGGATTGCATAATAGAACAATTTTTAAAAATCATTAACATCTTAGTTTAAGTATTGATAACAATGTAGAAAGTAAATTTAAGTGTCATCATTATTTTTCACTGTAATTTGTGAAAGCAAAACATTTTTCAGTTTATGGTCACATAATAATTTTTGCATATTAAAACCAGAAAATAAAATCACCTCTGGGGTAAAAATGTATGTTTTTCAAAGAGCAGTATAGTTTTTCGTGCTTTCTAAAATGATTTTCATTTCTTCCTTTTGGGGGAAAAATCGTCATGTAAACAGCACCCGCATCATTTGTCTTTGAAAGAAGAGGCTTCTGATGTGGTTCGTCAAAAGAAGAAGTACCCAAAGAAGCCTAAAGCAGAGGCTTTGCTAGCGTCTCAGCAGCCCGCTCCTGAGACACTGCCTGTGATCAATAAGAGTGACATTAAGCAGTATGACTTTCACAGCTCAGATGAAGATGAATTTCCACAGGTGCTTGTTTTAAAACTATTTTAAAGATATTTTCTCTAGTCTTTTATATTGCTATATTTTAAAACATAATTGACATCTTAGAGTTTTGATTCTTGCTTTCTTCACCTAATGTTATGACATAAACAGTTTCCACGTTATTTATGTTAGTTACTGAAATGGTATTTGCTTCTGTTATTTTCTATCAGTTGAATAAAGTTTACTCTGTTGTGTAGCATTTAGGTGGTTTTCAGCTTTCCCTTTTATAAAAATTAGCATCTCTACCTCTTCCCTCTGTATTTAAAATAGATTATTAGAAATGGAATTCCTGAACTAAAGATTATAAATATTTTAAGACATTTAATACATCATTGTAAATATTCACCAACAATAATTCCACCAGCATTGTATCTTACAACTTTTAATATAAATTCTGCTAATTTGTTTGGCAATAACTATTTGATTCTAAAGAAAATTTAGAACTGGTTCAAGTTTTAACTTGTGAAAATAATTATTTGGTTATATTACAACAGTTTTATAGAAAAATGTTTGCAGTTTAAAAATATTAATTTTTGTTTCATATGTGCTATCTTTAAAACAAGACCTTTATTTTATATATTAAAGGATCAATTTAAAACATATATTGTTTAGCACCTGAACTAGCAATGCCCTCCTTTTTTCTTTTCCGTATGTTGTAGGCAACCTAAAGACAGTACTATAACAAGCTTTATCATATTTTAACATTTTGACTTACTTGATTTAAAAATCATTTTTTTTTAACCAACATGACAGATATGTTTGGAAGCAAGACAGTTCATAAAACACCTTGTTGTTGTAACTATTTAAAATCTAGAGTTTACATAAAACTTGTCCCCTTTGGCTAGATTATATTAGTTTTATTCTTTTGTAGATGATTTAGTTTTTCTACCCCAGATAATATTTTAGCATCCATACACGTGTAACAAATGCACAAAAAATGTGTTTAATTTCGTATGCCCTTAAAAAGCACTTAAATGAAATCATTTATTAAAATTGTCAGGGGATCATGTAGTTAGACTCAGGCAGGGCTTTGAATAGTCATGGGACATTAATTAGATGACATTTGAAGGAATGAGAGAACAAATAGTAGGTCTTTCCCAGGTGGAAGATGTAGGGAAGGGCTCAAGGCAGAGAAAACAGCATATTAGAGGGAACTGCTAGCAGTTTTGCATTGCTGGAACATAAAACACAAAGGGGAAGAGAGGTGAACAGAATGATGCCTGGAGAAGTAGTCAGATGGCAAATGACCTCTATCTACATTATATATACTGGGAAGTTCTTAAAGAATTTTAAGTAAGAAATGACATAGTTAGATAAATGCATTTATAGAAGCCAGTAAAGTTTTGCTATACACTCCCAGCCCTTTAAGAATGATGTCGGGGGATACTATGTCCAGTAGAAACTTTTCTCTTATTGCTAGAATCAGTCCATCCATCCTGATAGACACACTCAGCATACTAGTCATATATTCCTCATCTATTAAGGGATCTTCATTTCTGTTCTAAATTCATATGTTTATTCATATAGTCCCCATTCCCACATGAAATTGCATTTTGAAACTTTTAGGTTCCTCTGAGTCCTTATACTAGGTCTTTGACAACATTAATTTTTATAATGGTATCCCCCTGTTGCTAAACTGTAGGTAGGCATGTACCTAAAGTTGGACATTATTCAGTGAGGCAGCTATTTAGAATGTAGCTCTTACAAAATCAGGATTTTATTGCTAAAAAGATAATTAAAAGAATATATGCTTCTTCTTTGTCCAATAAACAAGAACAAAGGAATAGGGAGCCTTAAGAGAACAAGCATTTTAACCAGACTTCTCCAACTGATTTGCAGCAGGGCAGAATAAAAACCCAGTCTCTTCTCGATCATGCTTCTGATTCTCCTAACATCAGCTCTCTCTTCCTATGTCTCAGACCAAATCCTGGAATCCCCTCCTGGGGTAGTCAGGAGGAAGGGATGGAAAAAATTTCTGAGGCTTTGTGACACTTCCTGTATATATTTTAAAAGAGGTAGATGATTTGTAAAGGAATCAAAGTTTAAAATTCACATTTGGGATTTCCTTTCAAATTTCGGGTTTGGGTTTGGTTCCCCAGGAAGAAGAATTAGCCCCAGCTTACTATTTCTGTGTCTCCCCCATAGTGTTGGTGGAGGTATATTGGAACCTCAAACAAATGCCTTTCTCCCCTGGATGACCCTGCTCAGTGGTAATTACCACAGTTTGGAAATAATGTGGAGAAAGCATTTTTCCTCTCAAAATAGGAAGAGAGGGGTTCGTGAGGTAATTTGCAAGTAAATATGGTTGAGTCAGCGTTGTCAGAAAAAGAGATGTACTCCAAAGTGAAATTGCGAGACAACTGAAACTTAAGTACTAAAACTTTTTTTTTTAATTTTAACCATTATGGGTAGAAATTTATCTAAACCATACTCTTTCCCTGCCATATCAGAGTATATTTATATTTCATTTAATCTGTTTTTGATGACATTTATAAAGTTTGCTGTTATATAATATATCAGTGCTGCCCTAGAGGTCCACTCAGATTATGTAGGGATATTTGACCTAGTATCACTTGGTCCTATGCTTTTTAATATGTGACAGCTTTTGGAAAGTCTTTATTCTTTTGCTGTCAGGTGGTGGGCTTAGTACTTCTCTCTGCAACCAGTCTGCTTACCTTTTAGCGGGTCCTCTTTCCTCTTTTGATTCTCTGCTTCTGAGCTGCTAAATTTAAAAGTGATTTATAAAAATGAGTGGGGAAATAAGGGACTCCCCTTTGAGTGAAATGTATGAGCTTTTTGGCTTTTGGGGATGGGAGGCTATTCATAAACCTTTTTTATCTTCCTAGTTTGGGGCTTTATTATAGAGAAATAAAGTTATTGTGTAAAAACATCTCTACTTATAGGTGAAGCATAACTATTATTACAAAGTATTTATGGCCACATACAATATTTACAAAATGTAAATGGGATATATAAAAACCATACTAATTCTTTTTAAGCCTATAACCCTTGCATGTTCAGAAACAGTTAAGCAATAATACCATGAGAACTTACCTGCAAGAACCAGTATATTAAGAATAATGATTTTTAACCATAGAAAAATTTTGCTAATCTTTAAATGTTTTGGGGAATTCACTGCCTATTTTATGTAATATAGGAGTGATTCACTGTTTGTGATCAGATTCTAATTTTAGACCATTACAAAGATTGTTGACTTTTCATAACTCCTAAATGGAATGCTTCATCCCTCTTTTTCTAGGTACCGTCCCCAATATCAGAACCCGAAGAAGAAAATGATCCTGATGGTCCCTGTGCTTTCAGGAGGCGGGCAGGATGCCAGTATTATGCTGTAAGAACTTTATTTTTTGTGGTGTTTTTGTGAACTGGAATTAACAGGTAACTCATGTCAAGGTGACTTAGTCTTGATCTAAAAACAGGCAGTCAGTCAGCATTTTTTATTTACTATCCCCTATGCAGATACCAGTAAAAGATGCTCGAAGGTACTGAGTCCTTTCAAAGGAGATCAGAACCCTTTATTGGGAAATTGATAACTGCTCATATTTTAGAAATCTAGCTCACTTTGGGCTTTAACTATAACTTCAGCAGTTACGACAGCTACTCACTATGTCATTGCTGGAGTTAGGTGAGCCCAGAATCTCTAATGGAACCCTAGATGGCTGATGAGTGTTTATTAAAATTTACTTTTGGGCAAGCCCATCTTTTCCATACAAATCCAGTAAGTATCAAACATAAAGGAATCATTTTTAAACCTCCCCTATGGCAGTATATTGTCAAATAATTATATTCATAACTTTTTGTCCCACTTAGAAAATGCTTTGTGCTGTTAAGTCAAGTTTTGGTGCAGATTATATCAAGGAATGACCCTCACTCCCAGATGCTAAGGTTTCAAGTAAGGTGTAACGATGGAGTAGTGAGGATGGCTCTCATATATGGCTTTTGGAGACCTTTTGTCTTGTTGCATTATGGTAAACATATACACTTATAGCTTTTTCAGGGGTGTGTGTGTGTGTGTGTGTGTGTGTGTGTATGTATTTAATGTAGGAGAGGTGTAGAGAATTGTTTATAAGTTATGTGTTTGAGAAAAAGGAGACAGAAAGTGGTAACATAGAAAAATAGAATGCTAGAAGAAGTAGGAAGGCAAAGAAATGGACTGTATGTTCTTACAAATAAAGAGGAAGTATGAATTTGACCCATGCGTACCTTCTTGAAGTGCAATTTTTACTCCAAAAAATTTCCTTCTAGTTTATCTCTGTAGGAAGTCTATAAATTACTAACTTCATTATCTCTACTTTTCTATATAAATGTTAAAAGCCACATTATTCTTTAAAGATATATTTCTTTTAAAATATAATATTATCTTAAATGTATTTGTAGTCATAAACTAAATTTAGTTTGAGTTATTTTGATGAGTGAACTTTTAAGTCAGTTTTATAGAATTTTACCTGGTTAATATTTAAACCCTAATTTTAAAGTTTTATATCTAAATTTTAATTGCTCTGCTAATGCTGTAGTTACTTTATTTTTATCATGATTTAACTTTTCTTCATTTCAGAATCATTCCATGAGGGTTTTTTGTTTTAATTTTATTTTTATTTATTTATTTATTTATTGCAGCCTCGTTTGGACCAAACTAACCATTCGTTTGAAAATTCAGAATTGGTAGATTTGGATAAGTTGAGATACAGGCATTGCCTTACAATGCTCACAGTCCCGAGAAGATGTATAGGATTTGCAAGGAGGCGAATTGGCAGAGGTGGAAGGTAAACTATTTGTTTTGACCTGGTTTTTGTTTACAATCTGGAAGGGAAGGTATAAAGAAAATGTTATTAAGTTCTTCTAGGTAATATTTGGCTTTATATTGCTTTTCAGGGTCATAATGGACCGGATATCCACAGAACATGACCCAGTCCTGAAACAGATAGACCCTGAAATGCTGAATGGTTTTTCAAGCGCTTCCCAAACTATAGACTTCTCTTCTAATTTCTCTCGGACCAATGCTTCCAATAAACATTGTGAAAATAGACTTTCCCTTTCTGAAATATTAAGCAATATCAGATCATGTCGACTACAGTGTTTCCAGCCAAGGCTACTAAATTTACAGGACAGTGATAGTGAAGAATGTACCTCAAGAAAACCAGGGCAGACTGTGAACAATAAAAGAGTTTCTGCAGCATCTGTAGCTTTATTGAACACCAGCAAGAATGGCATATCAGGTAAGTTGTCAGTTTGTTAAAAGTATATCCTCTTCTCCTTAATTTTTCATTATCCACTAAATAGACTCTCAGGGTGAATTTTTTTTTTTTTTTTTTTTAGTTTCTGCTTTCTAACAAAGCGAATCAGTCATACATATACATCTGTTCCCACATCCCTTCCCTCATGCATCTCCCTCCCTCCCACCCTCCCCATCCCACCCCTCCAGGCGGTCACAAAGCACCGAGCTGATCTCCCTGTGCTCTGCGGCTGCCTCCCACTATCTATCTACCTTACGTTTGGTAGTGTATACATGTCCATGCCTCTCTTTCGCTTTGTCACAGCTTATCTCAGGGTGAATTTTGAAGGTTTATTTTCCTGATCCTACCGAGGAAAGAAACTTTATCTTAACCTACTACATTTTTTTCCAGCCTAAGAAACTAAACTCTATTATTGTGGTTCACATTTTAACCCAAATGTCCTAACTGATACCTATATAACCACTGGCGTGTATTTTGAATGTGTGTGCCTGGTATGGTGAATGTGTAGGCACAATGCATAAGGAATTCCCTATGGGCAAAGTGGTTATAAGCTGCTGTCAGATCATCATAGCACAATACTGTCTGCTTTTGTTACAGAAAATTTTCATTTTATTGTATTAATTTTGCTTAAATGTAAGCATTGCTTCTCAGGAGTACCATTAAAAGTTTTCTTTCTGAAAAATGATTTTTAAAGAGGTTCCCTATGAATAGTTGTAATTTTGGTCTGATAACTTACCTCTCTAATTGAGATTGGAAAGTTTTTTTCCTCTTAAGAGACATTGTGGGGCCTCCCTGGTGGCGCAGTGGTTAAGAGTCCGCCTGCCGATGCAGGGGATACGGGTTCGTGCCCCGGTCTGGGAGGATCCCATATGCCGCGGAGCGGCTGGGCCCGTGAGCCATGGCCGCTGGGCCTGCGCGTCCGGAGCCTGTGCTCCGCAACGGGAGAGGCCACAACAGTGAGAGGCCCGCATACCGCAAAAAGAAAAAAAGAAAAAAAAAAAAAAAAGAGACATTGTATTCAAATTAATATTCATAGGCATTGTAAAATAATGTATAACATCTAGAGGATCTAAAATGTAATTTTGATTTGTTTTCTTCTGTGGATAGTCTTCTCTTTATCACATGTATACAAGTATGTATAATTTATAAATGTCTTTGTAATGTATACATTGCAAAAAAATGTGTGGTATCCAGAGGCAAAGCTAGATGTGGCTTGGCTTATACTGTTGATATTCTTTCTTTCTCTAAAATGTACATATTTCTAAATTATTTCCTAGATGGTGCATTTTAGTATGCAAAATTGTTACGTTAAACTTCTTCAAAGTGATTTTAAATCATTTTAGGTTGACATTTGGTCTCAATAGTGTTCCGTCTTTCTTAATTACTGAACTGTTTATTTTCAGACTTGACTTAGACATTTATCTATTTAAAGGTTTTTGTTATGGAAAATTGGATTTGTTTGAATGATTGGAAGGTGGCATATCATTTCTCCAAATTAGTTGATTAATTTTCTCCCAAACGAATTTAGGTAAGGAAAATGGCATCCCGTTATATAAAGTTCATGAGTCTGTGAAGTTTAATGACCTTTTGAAGCTCAAATGGATAAATACCTATTATGACTTCAGGTTGCAGGATTCTTAGAAATCTAAAAATAGTAGGAAGTTGACGAATATTAGGTCAAATCTTTTTTTGAGCCAACTCTAAGACATTGTTCAAATTATTTAACTTAACTGGAATTCCTGTACCAAAAATTACTCACAATAGTTTTTGCCAGAAAGTGAGTTTAAAAACATCATATATAGGCATTTATAATTAGATTTGACCATAGATTGAATTTTTCCTCTACCGATGAATACCATAACAAAAAAGTGATTTTAATATGTTCCTTCTTAAGTTGAATATGGCCAAATATTTGCAGCTTTCTACTGTACATTCCTGATACACTCCAGATCTATGTGACTCGACTGTTTTCCAGAAAATGTTTGTTGCGCATGTTATTGTATCATCAGTACTCTGTATGTATGGATTCAGAATCTAACGTAAATAATTCCATACAATCAGTTCTAGAATTTTATGACACTACCATATATCAGCATAAAATAAGCATTTAAAGTATTATTTTAGGCATGCATGCACTTCTCAGGGAACTTAAATCACAAATATGCAATGCTAACATCGTAGATAATAAGACTTTTTTTATTTTTGCCTTTCCCCTACCATCAGAAAAAAAAATAGTAGTTTGGGTCTCTGTAATTTTTCCTGCCTTATGTTTATGTATGTTATGTAATGGTACTACGTCTCAACTTAGTACCATTTCTTTCTTCCCTTAAAAAAGTTCAAGGTTTGAGCAACAGCTAAGCTACATTAGAATCAATGTTTTAGAATCAGGTCTTGGGCTTCCCTGGTGGCGCAGTGGTTGAGAGTCCGCCTGCCGATGCAGGGGACACGGGTTCGTGCCCCAGTCCGGGAAAATCCCACATGCCATGGAGCGGCTAGGCCCGTGAGCCATGGCCGCTGAGCCTGCGCATCCGGAGCCTGTGCTCCACAACGCGAGAGGCCACATCAGTGAGAGGCCCGCGTACCAAAAATAAATAAATAAATAAATAGAATCAGGTCTTTCAAATATGTATTTAATTATTTATTACTAGAGTAAAGGATTTTGTTCAAGTTTTTTCTCTGCTAACTATGACCCTCTAGTCATTGAGGCCACAAGGTGTTTTGTTTTTAACAAATTTCTTTTGTTTCAAAATATTAGGCACGATGTATAAATTCATAATGAAACAAGTCTTTTTAACAGCAGTTTTGTAAACAACTGAAAAGCTATGGCAGTATTTTTGTTTGTATGGGGCGCGCCATGCCTCATGCGGGATCTTAATTCCCCTACCAGGGATCAAACCTGGTCCCACAGCAGTGAAAGTGCGGGGTCCTAACCACTGGATTGCCAGGGAGTTCGCCCGTGGCAGTTTTAAGTACCCACCTGTACCAGTTATATTCATTACATAGTTTCTCAGTTCTGGATAGATCATTTTAAGTGGATTCAGTTATAATTCAGTAAATATTGATAGAAATTCCTTTTCTACCTAAAGAGAAGGTTATAGGAATTTTTTAAGTTATATTTTTATATTTGATGAATATGTACAAAAGAATTGAATCTTCATATATTTGGTTTCTTTTAATCTGTGTGTCTAACACTTTTGCCTTCTGCTTACCCTTCGTGGACTTGATCAGGAGAGCATGCATGTCTTTAAGAGTAACAGGACTGATATTTGTCAGTTAGCTGGCAGAGAGTCAAGTACTGAGTTTTCTGTTTCACAGCTGGGAAATCCCGGCAAATAAAGGGTTTAATCAGAAATAGAAACCTGACATATATACATATATACACTATTGATACTATGTATAAAATAGATAACTAATGAGAACCTACTGTATAGCACAGGGAACTCTACTCAGTGCTCTGTGGTGACCTAAATGGGAAGGAAATCCAAAAAAGAGGGGATATGTATATGTATATACGTATATGTACATGTATATACGTATACGTATAGCTGATTCTCTTTGCTGTACAGTAGAAACTAATGCAACATTGTAAAGCAACTATACTCCAATAAAAAAATTAAAAATAAATAAATAATGGGGGAAAAAAGAAATAGAAACCTGATATACTTGACAATAATATTTATTTGTATCACAAGTTCCTTAGTTCTTTAAAAAAAAAAAAAAAAAAAACCTTGAACTTGAGGGCCAATGGCCAAGTATTTTCTTACTTTTATGTTGTTCATAACCCAGTTAATGTTTTTCAAGTCATAATCCCTGTGTCCTGAATGTATTCTAATTATTATTTTCGATACGGTACTGAATGGACTTAAAGGGAAACAAATAGAACTGTGTGTCGTAGTTATTAGTAAGAACTAAAACTAAAGACTTCATTTAGTTAACTGTTAAATAAAAGTATGTTTTCTTAATTGAAAATCTCTTCTCAAAGAATAGAAGCAGGACAGAAAGGAAAGATAGATGTGCTGAACATAGCAAGTGGATAACCAAGGAAAATTAAGTTTATACATAATTATTTAGGATCTAATATATGCAAAGCACTATGTTAAGTGTTTAAAAGTTGCAGAGTTTTAGAAGACAATAATCCTTACCTTCAAGGAGCTTATACATGGATTATACATGACAGATATTATATTCTTTATATAAATAGGTGGTAAAGTTTTCAGTCATTTGAAACTGCAGTATTTATTCTTTTGAGATACTATTCTTAAATCCTAACCTTAAGCAAATAGATTTCACATCTAAAAGCATTGCTTGTTCAGAGTTGAAGGGCCGGATTAATTTGCTTTTTTTTTTTTTTAGCATCTTTAAGGATTAATTTACTTTTAATCTTGGTTTAGGCTAATGTATGGTTGCAAATTAACATGTTTTTTCTTTTCTCATTTGTCTTATATACTGAATAGATAGATACCAGCAACTCTTCTTGAAGCTTTTGACCAGCTTCAGATATCTTAATATTACCAGTTTGTAAAATCAGCAACATTTTGGGCAGTTTTCCAAGAGAAATTCCTGGTTTTTAATTTTTCCAGTGTCTTTTCCTATTCTTTTTTAAATTGCCATAAAATGTTTGCAAGCATAAAAGTTTTAAGAAAGGTAAAACTATGTTTTTAACAACTAGCTAAGGTACTCACAAGGATTTATTTTTTTAGTTAGGGTCACTTCTAAGGGTGGGAAATGGATTCAGACTTCAGGAGTTTAAAAGATTTTAGTTCGACTGCTAAAGGAAATAATATTGAAATTTCAGTTATAACTATTTAGCTTGGATGTCGGAAGTTTAAATGGATCTTTAGTCTGTTTTCTTTATTTTCACATCTCCTTTGTTCCTCATTCCCCACCCCCTTCACCCTCTCACCTCCCATCTTCACCCTCATTATTATCCCCACAGTTTTGCAGTTTATTCATTAGTTACATTATAGGATGTGTAGTCTTGGACACACAGGTAATGTTGTCTTTCATGGATTGGAAGATTTGTCCTTAGAGTAGCTCCAGTGTTTTTATGTGAACTTTTACCTGATTCCTTGCTATGACCTAGAAGGTTTAAAATAGGATCTCTCTCCCCCTCCATATAGCCCCAGATCTAGCTTTTAAAACAAACAAAACTTGCGTATAGTCAGCATTGCTTCAACAAAGCATGCATTAAAACTTTTATAACAAAGACCTGCCTGGTAGGTGAAGAAGTGCTGAATGATATATTCATTTCGACTTTTAGATAATCTTTACTACCACATTAAATGTTCTTCATTAAGCTACAAAAACTTGGTCTAAGCTAGTGTTTTTAAAAATTCATGGCTTCCCAAGAATACATCATCTTAGCCCACTTTGAGAAACACTGAATTAAAAGTTAAAAGATTATATTTTAAAAAGGCAGCAGGTACAAGCACAAAAATCATATGTTTATATTCTGTTGTGGGGTGGTCATCCAGAAAATACAGAATGTGTTTTGATTAGATTTTTCTTTTTATTAGTTTATCAATGAAACATCAATACAAAGGTGACAAATACTTGTAAAGATTTCACACATACTCAAGAATATATTCTCCATGGGTCCAAGTTTAAGGAACAGTGATCTAGGGCTTTATAATCAATACACCAGTGTAAAATCTAGTGGAGATAACTAGAGTATGTTTTTGATGGATCATTGTCAGATTATGAGAGGGAAAGGTGTTGAGGGACCAACCTAGCAGAACCACCTTATAGGAACCACATGCCTGAAAGGTGAAGAAAGAAATGAGGGATGCCTAGGGTCTTTGAAAACAGAATCAACATTCTAAGGATGGTGACAAGTGTTCTAAGACAAAGTACATGGATTCATCTGAGGAGTAAATCAGACAGATAAACCCAAGATAGGTAAAGAGCCAGGTATGAAGATAGCCAGTAACGTTAGAGGCTTTAGTGAAAAACAAACTGTCAGTTATATACACAAAATATTTAGAAATGCAAGTGTGTTACTAATGTACAGAATGACATATTTGCATACGTAAAAGGGGAAATTCTGTAATATGTGACCTATTAGAAGGTGTTACCCAGGGAGATTTGCAAAACTCCTTACTTAGGGAAAGGAACACTTCCTGTCTGTCTGGAATAGTGAAATATTGCCTTCACAAAACAATCAGAGTGTGGTTACTTTTAAACTGACAGGACTTGGAGGTGTGGGGTAGGGGAGATGGATGACCAGCATGGATTTTACTTGTAAGCTAGCAACTCATGAGAGCAACTAGTAGAAAGAACTTGGCTTGGCCCTAAGCAAGAGAAGCAGATATCGTTTCTCTTTTCATACATTCCCACTTCCCCTTTATGCCACTACCACCCATCCATAGCTGGACCCCTATTCTGTATCTCATTCCTAAAGAGATGTCTTCACACTGTTAAGTATGACCTTTTCCTGGTGTTATTTTAATGCTTGCCTCTTGATAACTTAAAGCCAATGTAAGAAATAAGTTTCTTATGGAAGTATTTCAGTAATTTATGAAAGGAAAAATAATTAGTGGAGAAGGTGCTTTCAATCAAATTACCATCCTCCACCTATTAGTAAGTCAACCCTGAAGATGATAATTCAATACTGTGTCTGTGTCATTAAAACCATACATTTCTTACCAATTTCCACTTACCCTAACAAAATGAAAGAGGTCAGGGAGGATTTTTCGCATGTGTCCCAATTCTGTGTCATGATTACTAATTGCTATTTTTGTCTAAAAGTGTTTAATGCTCTAGAAAATTCTGAATGGGGAACGTAAGCATTTTTCAAGCACAAAACACCTTTTAGTAAAAAAAGAACTAGATGTCAAGAATGAATCCAACATGCTGAGCTTGTGGTGAGGGGGAGGAGGGAAAAAATGAATGTAATATTTTAAGCATATCCATATTTTGGAATTAAGTTTTTTATCAGTGGTTTTCAACTAATAACAGAATCAGGGATGAGAATTTTGGTATCAAAGTCAGCCTGAGTTTTAAAAAGTTAGGCAACACTTGAACATTAATTTGAGTAATTTCAGTTGCATCTTGGTTGGGATTTTATGTGTTTTCTATGGGGAAAAGGATGGGGTTCCTGAGCAAATTAATGGTTTCAACAAGTCAGGGCAGTAAGTAGACGTATCCCCCCAGAAAATAGGAAGTTTTATTAGCATCCCTTTTTAATAGCTACATAAAGTGATCATCTTTTTATAAAAGCAAGTAGAATACCTCTAGTTGGCAACACTTTGTTAGCTAGTGACTACTAACCAAAAGTAATTTTTTTTTTTTTTTTTTTTCTTTTTGCGGTATGCGGGCCTCTCACTGTTGTGGCCTCTCCCGTTGCGGAGCACAGGCTCCGGATGCGCAGGCCCAGCGGCCATGGCTCACGGGCCCAGCCGCTCCGCGGCATATGGGATCCTCCCAGATCGGGGCACGAACCCGTATCCCCTGCATCGGCAGGCGGACTCTTAACCACTGCGCCACCAGGGAGGCCCCAAAAGTAATTTTTTTATTAAAAGAATACAATTTGTTCTTTCTAGTAATTCATATGTATACTTTATTCTGATTGGTAAGAATTTATAATTGCCTGACTTAAAAGCTTTTGGAAAAAGAAAAGATTCTCATTTCTCTCTCAATTTTTAAATAGCTACTAAAAGTGTATTCTCTTTATTTGGTTTATTCCTCACTTAAAATTAACCACTGTGACTTCTCACATTTTCATCACAACATAAACCTTAGCTCTGGACAAACATAACGCTGAATTTGAGGGAGTAGACCATACACCAGATTCCAAGTCCATTTCTTTTGAATTGGTACGCTGTTTATACACATAGGACTTAAACAGATTTATTTGGATTTAACTTAAGATTTTCCTTCCTGGCTTTGTATCTAATAAACTATTTTTCATCTCTTTCCCAAGGTTTTCAAACAGCTGGAAATTCATGAATACTTCACATTTTCATTTCATTTTGAAGATTTTAAATTTAGAATTAAAAATTTTTTTCATCTAAAAATAGAACACTTGCAGTGAACTTAACATGTGCAAAGAAAGACATTTGATTTTGTTGGTAATTCAGTAAGATAACTAATGTGTACTTCAAAAATACAGGTAATAGTAAAATTTTAGAGTGAGCACTATCATAGGCCCAGGTTTTTTAATCTTCTAAAAATAAAATTGCTATCTCAGAACTGTTTTTTCCTGATAGTCCAGTACTAATTTTAATGATAACATTGTAGAACAGAAATGAAGGTATATCTAACGCTTTGTCCATCTCTGGGGCCTAATTCCGTTTTCATAGAAAATAAGCTGTACTTTGCATAACTTGTTATATGTCTAATTTATCATCAAAATTTTTTTTTAATTTCTCAGTCATGATCCTACTAAATGGAAAACTTGAGGACGGGGGCTAGTTAAGTAACATAGGTTGAAGGTATATAGTCTCCTATCTAAACCCCTTCAGGTCATATTGATTAGATAGCTAGATTACATTTAAAGGTTGACTCATATTAGTTGGTATTTCTTTATATGTATCGTTTCTTCCCAACTACACTGTAGGAGTTTATAGCAGGGACCCTCTTTTTAATTTATTTTTTCCCTGTATTCATTCTTAACTCTTAATGCAGCACTTTTCATCATAGATAGTAAATACTTGTTGATTAAGTGAAATAGTTGGGAGAGAGGAAAGAAAGAAATAAAGAAAAATAGAGTAAATTACTCTAGTAGTACATGTATTCTGATGTGATTTAATGTTTTGTGACTCTAGTAACATACTGACTTCTGTGGAGATAGCTTTGTGTCCTCTAAATCAGTTTATCAGTGATCTTAAATATCAGTGGTGAATGAAAGTTTGTTTACATTTCTTTGAAAAAAGTGTTTCTTATTGTAACTTTTTCTTAAGTAATTTTTTAAATAAAAGTTTTAAATGTCTTCTTTTTATTTGACATTTAGTAACTTTTAACAGTTGGTAACAGCATAGTTGATTACATCTGAGGATGCTGAACACTTCTCTGATTTCCAGCCCGTGTTTTTATAGATAGGACTTATTTTAGACATCAAATCTATTGGCTTAAACTATGGTTTAAGTCTGAATAAAAGGGAGAATCCTTATATTTGAACTACGTTATACAGTAAAATCTACATATAGGAACTTTTTTAGCATGTGATATTAGAAGGTCATAGATATTAGCATAAGCCACTTTGGCTGAAAGATCTGTCGTTTTTATTCAGTTCTTTGCTGCTGATGTATATTGTGATTTGAAATTGCTTTTCATCTTAATCGTGGAATAACTTCATATTGTATTCTACTTGTGTTGTTAAAGGTACTTTAAAACATATGTATTTCTAAAATTAATGTCCTTTTCCAGTGACAGGGGGTATCACAGAAGAGCAATTTCAGACTCATCAACAGCAGTTAGTTCAAATGCAAAGGCAGCAACTTGCTCAGCTTCAGCAGAAACAGCAATCTCAGCATTCCTCGCAACAGACACATCCAAAAGCACAGGTAAACCTGTCCTTTAATCATGGTTATGTCTATTCCTTTCTTTCATAATTATGTCTTTTTTTGAAAATTTTAGTCAGGTCACAGAAGATAACCTTGTCATTGCCACTCTTGATTCTGGAGATCAAACCTAAGTGTCTTTTCAGTTAATTTACATAATTTTAAGTGACTAGTTTATATCTTATGAGAGGAGCACTAGAGCCAAATATAGTATTTTTAATTTAAGAAAGAAATAAGTACATATTTTTGGGAGGGTTATTAAGAATTCATAGAAGTAATTCTCTTAGAACCATTATCCCCCACACCTACTCCCCCAGAAATATTTTTGTCAAGGATATGACTATCCTGACTCCTGCCTAACCTGTGCATTTAAGTGCCATGTGAACATGCCCCATGAGCTGAGAGGTAATTGTCTCGACTTGTGCCATAAATCCAGACAACATAGCCCTTTGCCTATTTGAATCACATTTCCCTGAAGAAAAAAAAATTGCCACTAGGTGAGGTTTTCCTAGGCACCATTAAATGATTGACAGTAGGGATAAGAGTAAAAATACCTTATAAAACTGTATTGCCAGAAGAAAAAAGCCCTGCCAACACCTTGATATGAGCCTGTAAGACTGATTTTGGACTTCTGGCCTCCAGAACCGTTTAAGAATAAACTTATGTCATTTAAGCCACTAAAAAGCTGTTAGTAACAGCTAAGCAGTTTAATACAGAATCAAAAGGAATATGACCATTCAATTTGCCTTTGTTTGCCTTTTCTGAATCTCAGGTATTTCCAACCTACTGAAACATTAGGCTAAGACACAGTTTACTTTGGGACAAAAATGACTGATAGTCATCTCTGTTATTTCATTTTGCCCATAGTATGTAGACTGTCAAGTATTTTTAATGGCATTCATTAACACTTACTGGAAAAATGAATAGGGCATTAAAGGTGTGGGTTGTTTACTACCCTAGTTCTTTCTCATAAATAATTGCTTCCCAGTTTTTAGTCACTTCCCTGTTTCATATGATGAAAATAGCCTGTGGAGTCCTAGATCTCTTAACCTAAACGCCTGTAACAGTTCAAGATGAAAAAGGCAGCAGCCTCTTGAGTTTGCTCATTTCTTAACATGTTCGTGAACTCATGTCTGAAAAGTTGAGAGTTTAATTTTGTTTATTTTATAGGGCTCAAGCACCTCTGACTGTATGTCTAAAACACTTGACTCAGCCAGCGCCCATTTTGCTGCATCTGCGGTGGTCAGTGCACCCGTTCCAAGTCGCAGTGAGGTAACCAAGGAACAGAGCACTGGCCACAACAACATAAACGGTGTAGTCCAGCCTTCAGGTAAGCCTGTTGTCTCATGTGATACTTACTAGCTCAAAGTTGCAACTCAGTGATTTGAGGTATGGTTTTTGGTTTTCAAATCCAAGGGGAAACATCGTACAAGAAATCAATCTGGACTCTTCATAGTATCTATGGATATGTATGGTGGAATAGCTGGATGTTTTCTAGAATTCACATAGAGCCCGCTCCCTGTTTCCTCCCACCCCCACTGGATTCCTACCTATGTAACACTTCACCCTGCCTCGTTTTATCCACATACTGTCAGTTGCCTCACATCTTAGGAAACACATCGAGCTAATTGCTAACCATCATCGTTGAATCATTTGTACCTTTATAAAAAGGCGAAATACAATTTATCAGTAAATTGGAAATTGGGTTTACCTTCCCAGTCTTACATACTCACAGGCCTGCTTTCTCTGACTCCTCCTCATGAAATACAGTGTTGCTGTGAACGTATTTCTGCTGCTTACTACCGAGTCCTCAAAGATTTGCTGTTCCTATCAACCCTCAACTACTGCTCAGACCCTAAGGTTTTCCTCTTGCTTTTACATATACCCATGATTGTGATTGCCCTTCCTTACTGATGTTCTTGCATGTGTAAATTCTAATGGAAGTCCAACCTTCATCTGCACCTGCCCTCAATCTCCAGAGAGGACCTCTCTGTCCTATTATACAGTTTCCAAATACGGAGGCAGCAGAATACTTTGCAAACCCTTTTGTGTAGGCTAGTAGAAAGAGGGTGTCTTTGGGGTTGAAACAGGTGAATATGTTACCGATCAGAAGGTCTCTTTGGAGAGGCCGTTATGTGGAAGGTTAATTTGGTATTTAACTAGATTACAAATGCTTGCATTTCTTTTTATTTTTAAGTTCCTAATTTTTTAAAAAGTTTAATGTCTCATGACTTGAATGGAACGATTTTTTTTTTTCCTTCTTCTTCAGGAACGTCTAAAACATTATACTCCACCAACATGGCTTTATCATCCAGCCCAGGGATTTCAGCTGTACAACTTGTAAGGACAGTTGGCCACACCACTACAAACCACTTAATCCCAGCATTGTGCACAAGCAGTCCTCAAACACTTCCCATGAACAATTCCTGCCTGACAAATGCAGTGCACCTCAATAACGTCAGTGTTGTTTCTCCAGTCAATGTGCATATCAATACACGGACTTCAGCACCATCGCCAACAGCCTTAAAACTTGCCACAGTTGCTGCCAGTATGGACAGAGTGCCAAAGGTTACTCCTAGCAGTGCCATCAGCAGCATAGCAAGGTGTGTGTGTGTGTGTGTGTGTGTGTGTGTGTGTGTGTGTTTCAAGTATCATTCTGTCCCTTTCTGCTGGCTATCCTGTAGGAGGAAAAAGACTTTTTTTTTTTTTTTAACCGCTCAAGCAATAGATGTCTTGTCAATTGATTGACTTGCTTTTCAACAGATACTGAATATCTGCTTAGTCTAAAGCTCTGTGACTTAGATCATTTGTTTGAGGTCACTGGTAGGATGTTTAAATGCCAATCAGAACTGTAAAAAAAAAAAAAAGAAAGAAAAAAAACCCACATCAACTTGGGAACCACCAAACTGAAAAAATACATCCGTCTATTTTAGAAGCTTCATTTATTCTTCTATTACTTCTTTGTAGTGTAGACAGTCCAGAAGGCTAGAGTTGTTATTAGCTTCCAGAGCTTTAGTTTTCAAATCAAAATTTGTATTTTCTTCAATATTATACACAAAGGGAAAGTAAATTATTCTATATATATTTTTAAATTGAGAATATTCTGGAATTAACTAAATCCATGATAATGTATTTCAGATTTTTTCTTTCTATGACACTAATGCATAAGAATCAAAAAAATTGATTTGCATGGATTAATAACTACATGACCTTAAACCTGTAAAATTAAACTATAGTAGAAAATAATTTAAGTAATATTGTGCTCCAAATGATTATTCTTTTTGAGCATCATATGCTCCATCTATTGTAAAAACACTTGGATTGTCATATGTTATATATTTCATAAGTAATTTACCATTGGCTTCTACTGAAATATTGTGTTAAATTACTGTCTTTCCTAAGTAAATAGTTATAATCAAGTTCTTAGGAATTACTAGGATTTTTTTAGCTGAAGAAAACTTTTCCTCATTCCTGTATAGAAATTGTAAAAATGGGAGATGTTCTTCTGCAGTATATGTTTTGTTGTAATTACATAAAAATGTAACTATAAATACTAAGTGATACACATGATATTCTATAGAGTATTAATGTTTATTTTACTCTTTGCCTTATTATAGAGAGAACCATGAACCAGAAAGATTGGGTTTAAATGGAATAGCAGAGACAACAGTAGCTATGGAAGTGACATAACCTAAAACATGTGACTTTGACCTGTGCTGATGGTGTGCAGTCATTCATATTCCAGCTGAATGCAAAAGGCGACACTCTGTGGATCACAGAGCATAACAATGGACCTAAATGGACTAGAGTATATCGGATGTTAAATCGATATATGATGTATATTTTGTAAAATTGGGAAAATCACTACCTTGTAATATAGTTTATTTGTATCATCAATATTATTTCTGTTACTTGAATAGTAGATATTCATCATCATGCTTTTGCACTTGAATTTGCAACTGAATGGATTTTAAAAAATAATTCTTTAATGGGATCATGAGCATGAAATGGGATCCTGCATCACTTGTTTTAACTATTTATTTTGCCATGTTTACATTTTGTATCTTGTAAAAATAAATCCAACTTTGTGTCTAAAAAGTTAAAGATTCATAGCTAGGAAATGAAATTCTTGTAATTTTTTTCTAAAGGAACTGTAAAGTTTTCACTTGGTTCATTTTGTTTCACAATTTGACTAGATGGACTTTTTGGTAAATACTTTAGTGGCATTTCACTGTCAAATATGAAGTTCAAGGCAAAATAGTATTTTCTATTACTGTGCAGGGGAAAGGGATGGATCGATACATGCAAATTTAATGTAGTAACTCACTTTTCCATATATTTTGAATGTATATTTCTATTTATAATACCAGTTTATAAAAAATGATTACACAGAAAAAAGGACTAGGAAAAATTATGCATCTAGCACATTTAAACTGTGCAGGTATGAACATTTTTCAAGGATTACATTTTATCTGAAGACTGCATATTTTAACTGGCTTTACCTGTACCACACCACATAAAGGATATTTTGCCAGGTATGTACTGCATTGTGTGATTGCAGTAACCATTGGAGGTCTAGATATCGAGCCATCCCGGGTGCTGGGTGGGGGGGTCGTGGCAAGATTTTGTCTTTTCAGTTTTGGAGAGGTTTCCTGTGGCTACAAGGCAAGTAACGGGTTGGAAAACGTCTGACTGTAAGCGTTGGACACCTTCACAGTGTAGTGTTTTAGTGACTTTTTTTATACGGTTCTTGTATATTAGATACGTGTAGTGGTGTTTCAGAATGTTTGTTTATGCACTAGTTCAGACAACTTTCCCTGTTACTTGTTCTTGATAAGTGAAAACTGCAGGGAAATAAAAATACATATCAAAACATGGACATGCTGCATATGTGTTTATTTCACAATGTGCACACAGTATAAGTGAAAATTTAAGGGAGATGATAGCACTTAACAGCACTTTTCATTTTCACAGTGCTTTCCAAGCATTAATGAAAAGAATTATAAGAAGCTCATCTGTGGGCACTATTGGGTTTCAGATAATCCAATATAAACTACCTTTGATATGAAAAGTTCTTAAAATATTTTACAGAATGTAAGTAATTTGCAGTATAACATTCATTGAAATCTCATAAATGAGCCTCATTTTATAAATAAAAGTTTAGAGTAGAATTATATTGCAAGGGGTTTTGTCAAGTAAGTACTGGGAAATGTAAATATTTTTAATGAATATGATTAAAACCATTTCAAACTTCATAATTTTATACTTTACATTTTTTATATCTGCAGTCCTGAAAGTTGTAAATTGATATGTCAGTTGATTTAATGGACCAGGGTTTCTGCTGAGAGTGGTTTTTATTCAGGTCCTGAATATGTAAAGCAATTTATGGTCAAAACCATAGGAAAAAATAAATTTAATTTCTTCATTGGTTGTGACCTGATAGGATCCATGCTCGTTTCTTCCATACTACCTCTGGAGTTACTCATTGCTGATGATATAAAGAAAATAATTTTGATTTGATGTGTAGTATGACTGTGTTCATTCTGCTTTTAATTGGATGTATCTCCTTGCTATTAAGAACTCAAAACAACTTTAGTGCTGATTTCGGAGAAAGGTTTTTATTTCCATTTTACTGAAGTAAAGCATGAAGCAAATTTGCCTTGTGATACACATGTTATAAATAATATAAGTAAAACAAAGAACTGTATTTGTACAGTTTCTGGAGATGTGGCAAATCCAGAATTTATCAAAAACTGATCACCAGTTTGTTTTTTTGTTTTTGTTTTTTAAGTAAAATAGAAAAATTAAGCCTTCCTTATTTTGGTGATTGTAACTGTTCCACAGATTTCAGTTACTTGCACACACATTTTTCCAGTGCTTTTCAAGAACTTAAGTGACATATTTGTTTTTACATTATTAAATTGAAGAGTTTATTTTTGCACAGGTCCTCCACTGGACAATACCACCATTTCTTGGTTTTTCTGATGAAACTAATATTAGTACTTGTAGTTCAGTAAGCTTCTAGAGTCCTTGGAGTGTGTTTTTTGATGGAGTGGTTTGTTTGTTTTAAACAAAGGGGTAACTTTCATGTGCTGGGGTATCTTGTAATTGAGTATAGGTAAAAATAGTTAAAAATTGTATTTTTCTGCCTTTCTAAAGAGAGTACCCTTTTTTCTCCTGGTAATTCAAGATCATCATTATGATTAAGATACAGCTCTAAGTATATTTGAAGATATGTTACATATCTTCCTTTTGCAGAAGACCAAGGGAAAAATTAAAATATCTGGAGGGCACATTTAAAAAATATATACAGTACACACACACATTCTATCTTCTAAAAAAATGTTGAATAGGGTATTTGCAACTGTGCTTAGTGGGGTTTTTTTGTTTGTTTGTTTTTTATTGCCAGGGTTGTTTTTTGGGGAGGCAGGGGGAGAGTAGTAAGAAGTAGTAACATTTCAGAAATTGCTCCATAGTGTGTACTGCTGTATTTGACTATAATGCTGTATTTCAAACAAATTTTATTGACCTGTATGTACACCTTCGACTGAAAGGTTTTGTTGTCCCTTAACTAACTTGACAAACTATTACATTTCAAAAGGTTAAGGGTATCTCAAGTAATTCTGAATATTATGTTCTATAACAGAAGAGTTGTTCTTCTTTTAACCACAGCATGATAACAGCAAGCATCGTGGAGCATGTCGAGTTCTCTCTCGGTGACGTTTTTCATTGAGTCCTAACAATTGTGTAAAGTACTATTATTTTTCCAATTTTACAGGTCAGGAAAATGAAGTTTAGAGAAGTTCGGTAACTTGCCTTATGCCACACAGCTGATAAGTTACTGAGCCAGGAATGAAATTCGGGTAGTCACCACACTTTTAACCACTGCCTCCCATCTTTAATGTGAAAGAAGTACCCTTCAAAGGAGTACTTATTGTACTTCTCAGTCCACTTATTGACAGCATCTGTGTAGCAGAGTTTTAAATTTCATCTAGAAAACAACCTCCTCCACTCTTAACACCATCAGGCAATTAATGTTTGTTTTTTGCTTCCCAGACTGAGTGCATTAGATCCACCTGTGGCTTCTAGCCATCCATCAATCAAACCCAGCCCTATCAGGAGGATAACTCCTCTGTCTGCCAGACCTAGCCGGTAAGTGCTAAAGCTCTCAACCAGCACAAAGCTTTGGAAGCTGGGTCTGGGCCAGGACGTGGCTGAGTTTAGCCCTTTCTGGACCTTGGTTTCCCCATCTGCAAGATGAGCAATTTCCTAAAACTCTAGAAAGGAGGCCACCCTGCCAAGCTTGGTGCAGGTGTACATGTGGCCCATGTGTCATTGGTTTCTCACCAAGAAAGTAAATCATGTGGGAGCTAAGGCTGAGCATATGGTTAGTCTAGAGCTGCTTTTTTTTAAGTCATTACTGTCATCGATGACTGTAAAGTATTGACAATTGTATCATGTAATGCAACTTACCCTGTGCAGAACTAGTAATTCTAACCAACTTCAGTGACTACAAGTCTCAGAAGGGCACAAGAATTACTTATTTTTTGGAGGAGGCATCAGTGGGGAAAACAAGACATCACAGTGCAGTAGAATATCAGAGAATTTGTTGAGCTGGGCTTTAATCCCTTCTCTGCCATTTAATTGGCTGGTGATTTTACCATCTTCATATTTCCCAACTTGTATCATAGGACAGATGGGTAGAATTAGATAACCTCTGACATCTCTGCCAGCTCTGATGCCATAGGAATCAAATCTCCCCCTACCCCTCTTATCCTCCCCGGGTGGCTCCCTTGCTTTCCAGGAAAATCACCTTCCATGCCATTGTCCGTATCCATTGACTTACCAGCACCATTCAAAAGGATCAATACCAAATCAGACCCTATGTGCCTTCCAACCACATCTTTTTCTATTCGTATTTGTCTGAAGGGGGACTATTTCTTATTTCAAACACATGAGCTTAAGCTTTTTAGTTGTGACCTACTGCAAAGCTTAACATTTTAACAGGGAAGAGGAAGGTAACACTGAGCCACATATTTCTTTAGCAGTAATCTATTTGGCACAGGATTTTAAGCATGGGCTGTCTCGAAATGGGGTTTTGTATCAAGATTAAGAGTTATGTGTATACTTAAAGATGTTTTGTTATTCTCATGAAACCTCTCTTGTAATGCATATTTGAACAAAACCCCTACTTCCCTGGCTGGCTGACTAGAGTAACACTGCAGGTCAAGAAGATGATAAAATTTATCTGAACATTGACCCTCCCCCAGAGTGAACATCTGTTACCCTCAGGAAAGCCTAGGATCACTGCAGTTATCTTCCACTGATAGAACAAAAGAAATCTACTCCAATCAAAAAAAATTATTTCACCTGCCGTATACAAACTTGATTTGATAAATAGCACATTCTAGAGCAATGACATTTTCCATTTGCCGTTGTTGAAGACCTTTAACCATTAGCGTATGGAAGAACACTGTGTACTTCCTCTGCTCAATCCCACAGCCACGAGGGGTCATGGGCACACACAGCTCCTGTCTTACTAATGGCTGTCTCTCATGTGCTCTTCTCGCTCATAAGTAGATCTTGGTCAGTGACCAGGTAAGCCCAAATTAGGAATAGCCAAGATGCAGGATTTCAGCTTTTAACATGAGACGTCTATATTAGTTACCTACTGCTGAGTAATAAGCTACTACAGACAACACATACATTACAGTGTGGGCTAGGAGTCCAGCACAAAGCTGAAATCAAAGTGGCAGCTTCTCTTGTGTTCTCTGGAGGCTCAAATAGGGGAGGATCTACTTCTAAGATCCCTCAGGTTGTAGACAGAGTTCACTTACTTGCGGCTGTAGAGTTCCTAGGAATTTGCTTCTTTAAAGCTAGCAATGGAAGAGTTTCTGCTGCGTGACATCTCTTGCTTCAGGGAAGACGTAGGCCTTTGTGAAAGGCTCATCTATAATCAGGCCCATGCAGCCTGGTACACTTTGATTAGCTCAGTCAGCTGATTGAAGACCTTAGTCACATCTGTAAAATCACCTTTGCCATATTCTATACCTTAGAAGCAAGTCACAGGCCTTGCCCATACTCAAGGGGTGGGAATTACACAAAGACATAGGTACTAGGGGACAGGAATTATAGGGCCACCGTAGTGTGTGTCTGCCACATCTGTGTAATTGAATTAACTCCAGCCCACTCAGCCCACTCTCCCCATCTCAGTATACCTTGGATTAACCTCAATGGAACTACATATTTATATAGGGAAACGATTTAAGGTGCTCTATAATGCAAACATTTTGCTATTTTGTAAGTAAGTCTTAAGTTCCACAGGCCTGGATGTTGGGCAGCAGGTCAGGTCCAGGCTGGAGCTAAGCCTGCTGGCCAGCATCAACACAAAAACCTTGTGGAAATGAGTGAATGAGACCAGCTAGAGAAAGAGTAGAATGGAAAGAGGAAAAGTATGAAGAGCAGAACTCTGAGTGTCTGTGATGAGGCCAGGGGAAAGTGGGGAGGGGCAGAGGCAGAGGAAGAGATTGGTAGCAATCTTGGAGGAAGACCTGGATCCAGGGGTTTCTAATTTCCTTCAGAAGAACCATGCAGAGGTAGAGTGCATGGGGGAAGGGAAGAGTGGTTTGGGTAGGTAAGGAAGTACAGGTGATAAGGATTTAGCAGTGAGGAGGTAAAAAATAACGAGGACGTGGATCAGAAAGCCTGAGCCCAAGTGCTGTACAGTACGTCTAGCCATCAGAAGCACCCAGGAGAGTTTTTTTGTTTTGTTTTGTTTTGTTTTGTTTGCGGTACACGGGCCTCTCACTGTTGTGGCCTCTCCCGTTGTGGAGCGCAGGCTCCGGACGCGCAGGCTCAGCGGACGCGCAGGCTCAGCGGCCCTGGCTCACGGGCCCAGCCGCTCCGCGGCATGTGGGATCTTCCCGGACCGGGGCACGAAACCGCGTCCCCTGCGTTGGCAGGCGGACTCTCAACCACTGCGCCACCAGGGAAGCCCCCCAGGGGAGCTTTTAAAGTACAGATGTGTGGGTCTCACCCCAGGCTGACTGAATCAGGATCTCCAAAAGTGAGTCGGTATATTATCTTTTGTTTTAGTTCTTTGTTTGCTTGTGTGATTTGCTGGTTGACTGGTTTTTGGTAAGCTCCCCCAGACGGTGTTTGTTGATTGCAGCTAAGGTTGGGAATGACTAGTCTAACCTTTCTGTTTATTAGTTGTGACCATGGATACGTAACTTTATGGAAAAGCTTAGGATTTATTTCCTTAGCTGTGAAGTAAGGAGGGTTAAATTATTTGCCCAGTTCCATTAGCTCCAAGGGCACACAGAGAATGCCTCTCACTAAGCAAGCTTCACAGCCACTAGAAATAGTGCTGATTATGAAGCTTATAATAAATGCTTCCTTTAAAGTTTTGAGATTGTATGCTTTAAAAAATAATTGTCTTGCAGTTTATCACAGATGAAAATTATGGCTGCTTAAATTCTCTATAGCAGTTCATAAGTGTACCTCACACCTTACCATCTCAAGCACTCTAAGTTCCCAGATCACCCCCCCAAACATCAGCGTGCCCAGAGAGAGAATTGTCATCCCTCCCCACCCCTGCCACGATGGTCCAGTCACCACTTTTCAAGTGCTCATTCACCGCCACTGTTAGATGCTTTCAGGTTGTTTAGACCATGGCTGTCAGTACATGCTTTCCAATTGTATATGACTGTGGTATTTGACTACAGGGACAAAGTTACTGTCCTTAAGAAGCTGTCTTAGGCAAACTTTGCTTGCCTAACATTTACACAGCATTTGGGACTTCGCTTTTTTTCTCTCTGTATGTACTCTTCCCTGCCATGAATTTGAATACTATCTTTATCTGGTGACTTCAAAATTTTTATCTTTATCCCAGAACTCTGCGCTGAATTCCATTCTTCTATATCCAATGCTTTGTTGACGCCAACACTTGGAAGTCTCACAGACATGCCCACACTTACCACGTGCAATCTTTCGCCTGCATGCTCCCAAATGTGTTACCACCACCTCTCCATCCCACCACTGCTTGCCCCAGTCTTCGCCATCTCAGATGTGACATCTAAGATTCACCTTGATTCCTTCCTTTCCTCAATCCAACACCTGGAACAGTCCCTCGACAAGTCTTTTTTTTTTTTTTTTTCACAAGTCTTTTGACCTGAGCTCCAAAATATATATTGAGTTCATCTGTTTTTCTCTGCCCTGCAGCAGCACTTCTCCCCACTTCTGTTCTTGCCCATTTCCAGTCAACTCACGTGGTAGCAAATGTTATCCTTTGGAAATCAGATTTTCTCAGTTGTCTCCTAAAAACCCTCCCACTGCTTCCCATTGCATTTAAAATCCAAAATCCTACCATGACTGTAAGATCTTTCATGTCTTGCACTGCCTTCCTCTCCAAACTCATCCATATTACTTTATCTCCTCACCACACTTGAGCCCACTGATGGATCCGGTCCAGACTTTAATGAATGATTTCCTGCCTCAGTGCCTTTGCACATGGGCATTCCTTCTGCCTAGAATACTCCTCTCTGCCTATTCGCTAGCTCCTTCTCATCTTTTAGGCCTCAGGTGTCCCCTCTTCAGAGAGGTGCTCTGTGGCCGTCCTCCTCTCTTATTCTCTGTCCCTTTATCTGTGAGTGATATGAAGGAAATATTTTAAATTATTTGTCTGCTTACTAGTCCTTTCATGAGCCTCATGATGGCAGGGACTGGTTCTCCATCGTATTTCCTGCACTCAGCACGGAACCTGGCACATGGTAGTTGCTGAAATATTTGTTGAATAAATAAGTGAATGAGTAACAATTAGAGCTTCAGAGTCAAAAGATTTCTTTTTTATTTTTTACTCTTTTTATTGTTATTTTAAACCAAAATGTGGTGACCACTAAACTTAGTTTTATTTCTCTTGGGCTTATTAAACAAACAGATTTGAAATCTAAAATAGTTTAGTTACACTTAAAATGATTGACCTATAGCTTCAGAAACTGGTTTTCCCCATGAAGCTTCCTTAGGAGGTTGCCATCATCTTTAATCCAAAGCCTGGCAGATGGTTGTGGGTGGATAGTGGCAGAAAATAGGCTTTGTTTTAAGATCTCCAAAAGCTATTTTTCTGCTTATATTTATACAAAATTAGCAGTTGTGCTCAAGTATAAGAAAATCAGGGAGCAGATTGGGTAGCTGTTGGTTTTGTCATTGTGTTTGTGAGCTAGAAATATTTCTTCATCAATGATCACTGTAAGTCTCGTATCTGGGGTTTGTGACTAATCACTGTTTCCTTAGGCACTATGCTTTCCAGGTGTATTTTTGTCAAAAAATCAGATTTCAACACACTTACCAGGAATGCATTGAGTTATCAAAGCTTTCCACTTAAGCTATTATATTTTGGAGAGAATTCTTGCTCACACCAAACCCACATCAAATGTTTGCCAAAAAATGCAAATAACATTTGTACCCAGCTGTTGATATTTGACACCAATTCTCTTCCAGCTGTGGCTTGAATTGGGGTTAATTTTTCATCTGTAAACCATCCTGCCCTGGCTGCTTTAGAAAGTGCTATTCTCTCCAACCTCCATCACTGGCAGGTGAGATTTGTCTCGGTGTTTATGAATGAAGTATAGCCCTTTTTGCATTCTGTCTTGGGGAATAGATTGCACAGACTTTTTGTAACTAAAAAGGAGGCCTACTGATGATCTTGTCCGACCCTCTCATTTTACATGTGAAGAAACGAAGACCCAGCCAGCTGAAGAAGCTTACCCAGAGCTAAACGGTGCCCAATCTGGGACTAACCCCAGAAGGCTGCCAATCCTGTGTGCTTTCTGAACATTCATAACCTTGATCCAACAAATGCTTGTTTAAGTGGTTTTCAGCTCTTAGTTATAAGTTCTATTTAAAAGTGTCAGATGGCCATGTTACTAATGAACATTTAGATGGTTTGTTATACACATTGCATAAGTTAAGAGACCCTTAAACACTACATGGCTTGAAATTAGTATTTTAGTTGTCTAAATTCTACGCCACCTGATAGTAAGTCATGGACCCCTTCTTCCTTTGTTTGAATTTTACGGATATAGGTTTTTTTTGTTTTTTTCCTGAGATGACATTCACAACATAAAATTAACCATTTAACAGTGAACAGTTCAGTGGTATTTAGTACACAATTCAGTGTTGTGCCACTACCACATCTAGTTCCAGACACTTCAACACCCCAAAAGGAGACCGTATAGCCATTAAGCATTTGCTTACAGTTCTCTCTCCCTCCAGCCCCAGGCAACCATCAATCTGTTTTCTGTCTCTATGGATATACCTTTTCTAGATATTTTATATAATTGGAACCATATGTGACATTTGTGTCTGGCTTCTTTAACTTAGCATAATGTTTTTAGGGCATATATGCATTGTAGTATATACCAGTGCTTTTTATGGCTGCATGATATTGCGTAAGTGTATACCACAACTCATTTATCCACTCATTTGTTGATGTGTTCGTTTTGGGTTTTTCCCACCTTTAGGCTATTGTGAATAATGCTACTATGAACAAGTGTATACATTTATTTGCTTAAGTGCCTATTTTCAGTGCTTTTGAGTATATAACTAAGAATGGAATTGCTAGGTCATGTGGTAATTCTATGTTTAACTTTTTGAGGAAGCCACAGACTGTTTTCCACAATGGCTAAACCATTTTACATTCCCTCCAGCAATGTACAAGTGTTCCAATTTCTCCACATCCTCGCTAACACTTATTATTTTCCTTTTAAAATATGTATATGTATACATATATGTATAAGTATGTATATAACCATCGTAGTGTTTGTGAAGTGGTATCTCATTGTTTTGAGTTTCATTTCCCCAGCGACTAATGAAATTGAGCATCTTTTCATGTGCTTGTTGGCTATTTGTTTACCTTTTTTGGAGAAATGTATATTCAAGTCCTTTACTCATTTTTTTTTTTTTTTGGCGGTACGCGGACCTCTCACTGCTGTGGCCTCTCCCGTTGCAGAGTACAGGCTCTGGACGCGCAGGCTCAGTGGCCATGGCTCACGGGCCTAGCCGCTCCGCGGCATGTGGGATCTTCCCGGACCAGGGCACGAACCTTCATCCCCTTCATCAGCAGGTGGACTCTCAACCACTGCGCCACCAGGGGAGCCCCTTTACTCATTTTTAAGTTGAGTTGTTTCCCTTTTTATGTTGAATTGTAAGACCTCTTTATATATTCTGGATATAACACCCTTGTAACTCATATGATTTGCAAAGAATTTCTTCCATTTTGTATCTGATCTTTTCACTTTCTTGATAATGTCTTTTGATGCACAAAAGTCTTTAATTTTGATGAATTCCAGTTTATCTATTTTTTCTTTTTTACTTGTGCTTCTGGTACATTATCTAAGAATTCATTGACAAATCCAAGGTCATAAAGATTTACTCCTATGTTTTTTGATAAGATTTTAATGATTGTGAGCTCTTATATTTAGATCATTGATATATTTTGAGTTAATTTTCATAAAAGGTGTGAGTTAGGGGACCAACTTTATTATTTTGCATGTGATACCCAATGGTCCCAGCTGCATTTCTTTTTTCTTTTTTTTTTTTGGTTTTTTTGCGGTACGCGGGCCTCTCACTGCTGTGGCCTCTTCCATTGCGGAGCACAGGCTCTGGATGCGCAGGCTCAGCGGCCATGGCTCATGGGCCCAGCCGCTTCGCGGCATGTGGGATCTTCCCGGACTGGGGCACGAACCCATGTCCTGTGCATTGGCAGGCGGACTCTCAACCACTGCGCCACCAGGGAAGCCCCCAGCTGCATTTCTTGAAGAGTCTCTGCTTTCCCTGTTAAGTGGTCTTGACACTTGTAGAAAATACAGGTGTCTGGCCATAGATGTATGGGTTAATTTCTGGATTCTTAATTCTATTCCATTGATACACACACACACACGCACACATATATATACCCTTATACCACTACCACCACTGCTTTACAATAAGTTTTGAAATCAGGAAGTGTGAGTTGTCCAATTTTGATCTTTTTTAAGATTGTTTTCATTATTTGGGGCTCTTACAATTCCATGAGAATTTGAAGATTGACTTTTAGAAATCTGCAAGAACACTGATGGACTTTTTATAAGGACTTCATTGAACTTGTATATTTCTTCGGGTAGTATTGCAGTCTTAACAATATTAAGTTTTCCAATCTATGAACATGGGCTGTCTTTTCATTAATTTAGATCTTAATTTCCTTCAGCAATGTTTTGTAGTTTTCAGCATACAAGTCTTTCACTTCCTTGGTTAAATTTATTTTATTCTTTTATTCTTTTGGATACTGTTTTAAGTGAGATTTTCTTAATTTTTTAACAGAGTGTTCATTTCTGGTATACAGAAATACAGCTGATTTTGCATGTTGATTTTGGATCCTGTAACTTTACTGAATTTGTTTATTACCTCTAGGAGTTATTTTTCTGGAATCTTTGAGATTTTCTATGTATAAGATCATGTCATCTGTGACTAGATAAAGTTTTACTTCTCCCTTTCCAGTTGAGATGGCTTTTATTTCTTTTCCTTACCTAATTACTCTGGCTGGAACTTCTAGTACAATATTGAATATTGTATAGCAGTGGTGAAAGTACCCAAGTCTTGTTCCTGATTTTTAAGCAAAAGCTTTCATTCTTTCACTATTAAGTACGGTGTTAACTGTGGGTTTTTCGTAAATATCCTTTATCATATTGTGGGAGTTCCTTTTACTCTTAGTTTTCTGAGGTTTTTTGTTGTTGTTGTTGTTTTTTATCATGAAAGGGTGTTGGATTTTGTCAAATGCTTTTTTCTGTGTCAATTGAGATGACCATGTGTGTGTTGTTTTGTTTGTTTGTTTGTTTGTTTTTGTAGTTCTATTAACCTGTATTATGTTGATTGATTTTCTCATGTTGAACCACCCTTGCATTCCTGGAACAAATTCACTTGGTCATGGTATATAATCCTTTTAATATGCTATTAGATTTGGTTAACCAATATTTTATTGAGAATTTTTGTGTCTATATTCATAAGGGATATTGGTCTGTAATTTTCCTGTGGTGTCTTTGTCTAGCTTTGTTAGCAGGTTAATACTGGCTTTATAGAATGTGTTCTGTCTTCTGTTTTTTGGAAGAATTTTGGAAAGATGGGTATTAATTCTTCAAATGTTTTGAATCACCAATGACTCTTTATAGTGCTAGAAGTGGGGGAGGGGTTCTACTACTGGTTCAATCTCTTTACTTGTTATGGCCTATTCAGATTTTTAATTTCTTCTTGGATCAGTTTTGGTAAATTGTGTGTTTATAAGAATTTGTTCATTTCATCTAGGTTATCTAATTTTTTGGCATTTAATTGTTCATAGTATTTTCTTACATTCCTTTTTACTTCTGTAATGTCAGTAACAATGTCTCATTTTCATTTCTAATTTTAGTTATTTGTGTTTTTTTCTCTTTTTGCTTTGTCAGTCTAGCTAAAGGTTTGTCAATTTAGTTGCTTTCAAAGAATCGACTTTTGGTTTCACTGATTCCCTCCATCATTTTTCTATTCTGCATTTCACTTATCCCCACTCTGATCTTTATCTCCTTGCTCTACTAGCCTCACATTTAGTTTGCTTTTTTTTCTCTAGTTTTTCTAGTTGAATTAAAGTCTTTGCCTAGTAAGTCCAATGTCTGTGCCTCCTCAGGGGTAGTTTCTATTAATTTTTTTCTAGGAATGGGCCATATTTTCTTGTCCCGATACATGCTTCATCATTTTTTGTTGAAAACTGGACATTTTGAATACTATAATATGGTAACTCTGGAAATCAGATTTTTTCCTCTCCTTAGGGTTTGTTTTTCTTGCTTCTTGTTGGCTGTAGCTGGTTTTTTAGCAACTTTTCTAAAGTATATTTATAAAGTCAGTATTCTTTGTCATGTATGGGTTTCTGGTGTCTGTTTTTTATCTGTGTTCAGCTAGCATGTTTGTTTGGTTTTTTTTTTTAGCTAGCGTCTTAATAAAGATTTCCTTCAGTCATCCCCTTCCCTGGTTGGCAGTGGTGGGGCCGGGGTGGGGGGGAAGTTGACAGAGAAAGAAAAAGTTTTAAAAACACAAATAGGGACTTCCCTGGTGGCACAGTGGTTAAGAATCCACCTGCCAACGCAGGGGACACAGGTTTGAGCCCTGGTCCGGGAAGATCCCACATGCTGCGGAGCAACTAAGCCCATGTGCCACAACTACTGAGACTGCATTCTAGAGCCTGTGAGGCACAACTACTGAAGCCCACACGCCTAGAGCCCATGTTCCGCAACAAGAGAAGCCACCGCAACGAGAAGCCCACGCACCGCAACGAGACGCCCACGCACCGCAACAAAGAGCAGCCCCCCGCTCGCTGCAACTAGAGAAAGCCCTCGTGCAGCAACAAAGACCCAACTCAACCAAAAATAAGTTTAAATAAATAAATAAATAAAAGCACAAATATTTCTTTGCAAATTGCTTTGTATTGGAGCACTCCTTCAGTGTTTAGCCAGGCTATTTATAACTCTGCTTTAGCCTTCACTTCCTCTTGGACTCAGCCTAGAGATCAGCTGGAGGAGAAAGCTTAGAGTCTTCTCAGGTATTTTCTGTGCATGTATTCTGCCCTGGGCATGCATGTGGCTTTCTAAATTCCCCAGTGTGGAAGGGCCCCTGCGAATTCCCTGATTTCCCAAAACTCTCTCCCTAGCTTTTCCACCAAGCCTTTGGCCACTTTGTGCTTTAGTCATAATCTTTTTGCCCCAGGTAGCTGTGGACAGTTGATTTGCCTTACAGTATTTTCAAGGAATGTCCACCACTTTTCTACCCTGAGCAAGTTCCAAGTTAGGCAAAACAAAATCAGAACACCAGTATCACTTCTTCAGGTAACTCCTAGACAGGTTAGAATAGACAAACACAATTCTTTGCAAGTTAGGTTTGTTTTGCTCCTTTTGGAACCAGAGTCCTACCCTGGGAATGTGGACCACCATCTTCAAGACCACTGATATGCCACAGAGGTTAGTGGGACAAGGGCAAAGAAAAACACCACAAAGCTTTTCTACCATGTTTAGGTTGCCTTTTTCTTTTTTTTTTTAATTAATTAATTTTACTTATTTATTTATTTATTTTTGGCTGTGTTGTATCTTTGTTGCTGTGCGTGGGCTTTCTCTAGTTGCGGCAAATGGGGGCTACTCTTTGTTGTTACGGTGCGCGGGCTTCTCATTGCGGTGGCTTCTCTTGTTGCAGAGCACGGGCTCTAGGCACGCAGGCTTCAGTAGTTGTGGCACGTGGACTCAGTAGTTGTGGCTCATGGGCTCTAGAGCTCAGGCTCAGTAGTTGTGGCGCATGGGCTTAGTTGCTCCGTGGCATGTGGGATCTTCCTGGACCAGGGCTTGAACCCATGACCTCTGCATTGGCAGGCAGATTCCTAACCACTGCGCCACCAGGGAAGCCCCATAGATTGCCTTTTTCTGGATATAGGGTTCCCTTGCCTGCTGTAAACCTTTGTTTTCCAGAGTTGACAAAGTTGGTTCTAAAATTTTTTGCTTGATTTTTTTGATGTTTCTGTGGTGGGATGGGTCCTTGGAACTGCCTGCTTTACCATTTTCACTGACATCTGGCAGATATAGTTTTGCCCATCTCTTTATTTGTAATCTCTATCATTCTCTTTGTTTTGTGTGCGTCTCAACACAGCATAGATTTTATAGAATTGTGTATTGCTGGTTTTTTTTTTTTTTTTGGCCATGCCATGCAGCATGTGGGGTCCTAGTTCCCCGACCAGGGATTGAACCCTCACCCACTGCATTAGAAGTGCAGAGTCTTAACCACTGGACCACCAGGGAAGTCCCATATTGCTTTTAATAGATCATTTAAGCCCATTTCCATGCTTTGGTATGAGAGAGATGTTTTGTCTCAGTTCTTTCATATTATTTTACGTTTAATGTTTGTGTTAATGTTTATGTGTGTGCATGCATATTTGTGCATGTGTTTCATCATGTGATCTGCTTTCTTTGTTCATCTTTGTTGTTGTTGTAGTCCTCTTTGTGTTTAAGAAGGCTTCTATTTTTTGTTTTAGTGGTTCTCTTTGCATGTAGGTCATTGTATAATTCATACTCTTAGTTCCTTCTTTCTTTAAACAGCACCTAGTGGTTCCCTACCATGAGTAACAATTTCATTAGCTTGTGTCTTCCTTGCCCTGATGCCCCTCTCTTCTCCAGCACTAAATTTTAGTCAATAATAACTTTGTTTCCCCTTTGTATGCTAAAAGTACTTACGCTTATGTTACTATAAATGATATCCTTTGATTCTCAGCTATTTCAAAAGGGACTGTCACTGCACTTATTTTACTTCCCATTTTATCTCCCATTTTTGTTAGTTTTATTATTTCCACATTGTTAGAACACATGACATATTCCCACCTTTGTTTTAATTACTACAGTTTTTAATATTTCATAATATCTAGTAAATTAAAGATATTATTTTCTCAGTAACTTTGGTTATTCTTGCAACTTTCCATATGAATTTTTAAAATTTTTATTTTATATTGGAGTATAGTTGATTAACAATGTTGTGTTAGTTTCAGGAGTAAAGCAAAGTGATTCCGTTATATGTATACATGTATCTATTCTTTTTCAAATTCTTTTCCCAGTTAGGTTATTACAGAGTATTGAGCAGAGTTCTCTGTGCTATGTAGTACCTGATTGTTGGTTATCTATTTTAAATATAGTACTGTGTACATGTCAATCCCAAACTCCTAATCTATCCTCTCCCCCACCCTTCCCCCTGGTAACCATAAGTTCATTTTCTAAGGCAGTGAGTCTGTTTCTGTTTTGTAAATAAGTTCATTTGTATCATTTTTTTTAAGATTCCACATATACGCGATATCATCCATATGCATTTTAGAATCAGTTTCCTAGGTTCTAAGATCTATGTAGGTAGTTTGCTTGGAATTGTACTGAATCTTGGAGAAATTGATTGGAATATACCCATAGATATCTTTGCATATTTGTTGTTAGCCTTACTCCTAGGCATGGTTTTTGTTGGTCTTGTAAATTACTTGGAAAACCATGATTTCTTCATTAATTTATTGCTTGTTTTTTCCTTGACACCAAGGGGTACCCTGGCCTTTACTCCCTCTCCTTGATCATCTCTGCACTTACCTCCAAGTGGTTCCCTGTCCCCCGCTCCTCCAGTGCACCTCAGTACAACTGAAACAGCCGCAGATATCATTCATCTCATCACACTGACCATCCATCCTTCAATGCTGGCCAGTGATCACACTAACCAGTCTGTTCTCAGTGCCAAGGTTATACTTTTTCCCAATTCTTATGTCTTAATAAGCTCCACTGTTTTTAATTAGGAGGCTCTGGTTTTAATCTAGGGACTCTGAGCTGGCAGTGGGAGAGAATATGGGGTCAAGACATGAGACAATATGGAATTAGAACTTCCAGGATGTGATAAGTGGTGAAATGCGAGAAGTAAGGAAGAGAGAAGGACTATGACCTTCCTCCTTCTCAGGCTCTCAGGGTTGTGTGCCAGGGGCCTTTGCCATCCACTCATGCTCTCAAGGAAGGATGACACAAACTCAGAAGTGAATACCCTCTCCCTCAGTTCCTTTCCTTCCCACAGCTCTCCCTACTATTCCTAGCTCTGCATCTACCATCCTGACATCCCTTAGGCTCTCGGGCTGTTGCTACCTTCTAACAATGAAGTCCTGCACTTGATACATTGTAGATGTCCCATGAATTTATGTGAGTAAATGAATGAGAGCGGATGTGTAGGTTATTGCCTTTGTAACCTCTGGGGCAGGTCAGGATAGTAGGATCATGCCCCAAATATATTGGGTGACTAATAAATCCACACATCAGAGCTGAATGTGTTGAGTCCATGGCAGGCCAGGCACTTTCTTGCCTCTGGGCCTTTGTTTGTGCAAGTCCCTCAGCTAGAAACACTGTCCTCTGCCTGCAGCCTCCTCTTGGGTTGCTAACATTTGCACTCGTCCAGGAAGCCTTGTCTTCTGATGAGTCTGCCTTCTCCAACGAGGCTGACCTCCCGTTACTTCCCTTTCATAGCACTTGCACTTGAACTCATTACAGAGTGACCTCATCTGCCTCTAAGCTACTTAAGGACAGGGAGGGACCTCGGGTGACTTCTCCACCCATGCCTGGCACATATTAGGCACAAACATATTACCTGTTGGACTGAACGAATTGGATTTCTTCTACCAGTAGGAACGAGAAGGTTGTTCCCTTGTTCAAGATAGTCCCTCTTCTGGACCATATAGCAAGTTCTCTTTCCCATCTTAAGAGATCCCTCTACTCAGGGGTCCCTCCCCCAGCTCACCAGAGGATGTGACTCAGGATTTCAGGTGACGATTGCACGGAGGCTGGTGCTCCTCACCGCCTCTGACAAAAGTGTGTGTGTGCAGACGGCTGCCAGTCCCTTGTCCTCTGGAGCTTTGCCAGGCCACCCTTCCGTACATACGTGGCCTGCATCCCTGCCCTGCCCAGACTTTCAGTGTTCCCAGTAGTAAGCCTGATGGCAGCTATGCCTCTGTCCTTTGCACAGGAGCCCTGGCCCCTTACCCCTCACTCCCATCAGCTGAGAAGCTTTCCCGCAACTGACACAGGGCCAGGGCTCCTGGATCCAGTGCCAAGAAACTTTTTGTAATAATTTATAACCACAATGCCCAAAAGTCTAACCTTGAGGATATCTGTGAGTCACACACACTTCCCAGGGCTGGCAGCCTCACAGGAACACAGGGCCAGAGGGCTGCTTAGGAGCAGGCACTCAGCACGGTGGGCACTAGGCCATTAGGAATCCTTGTGTGTCCCTCCACGTGCCCTTCTTTGCTGTCCCTTATCTCTGCCATACCAGGCCATCCAGGGAGCGGTTTCTGGGGCAGGGAAGATGGAGCAGGGAGTCTTGGGTGGGCTTTGGCAGCCCTCATGGTCTGCAACAGCCGAGAAATGTTGCCAGCTGCTTCTGGGCCTCATGGCTGTTTTGGGGCTGCAGAAAGTAACGTAGATCTCTCTCTCTCTCTGTCAAGACATTGCTTGAACATAAATTTTTTTCAGCTGTGTTGACATCTCCTGCCTACCCCACCCCTTTCTCCCAGATGCTCTGGAGCATACGCCGACCCCCAGTAGGAAGAATGTCACCCTCCAGCAAGAGGAAGGTATGCACCGTGTGTGTTTCGTTAGCATCACCTCTCAGGGCATCCCTTTTTGACTCCGGTTTTAGGATTTTACTTCTAATCACTGTGAAGTATTGAATATATAGGCCAGCACTGTCCAGTAAAAATGGAATGCAAGCTGTATCTGTAATTTTAAATTACATTTAAAATGTGAAAAGGGGGCTTCCCTGGTGGCGCAGTGGTTGAGAGTCCGCCTGCCGATGCAGGGGACACGGGTTCATGCCCCGGTCAGGGAAGATCCCACATGCCGTGGAGCGGCTGGGCCCGTGAGCCATGGCCGCTGAGCCTGCACGTCCGGAGCCTGTGCTCCGCAACGGGAGAGGCCACAACAGTGAGAGGCCTGCATACCGCAAAAAAAAAGAAAAAAAAAAAAGTAAAAAGACAGGTGGAATGAATTTAATAGTATTTTATTGAACCCAATATATCCAAAATATTATAATGTCAACATGTAATCAATATAAAACTCATTAATGAAATTGTTTTACACTCTTACTAAATCTGTTTAATGAAAGATGATGTTATACTTTTTAAAACTATTTATATTAATTAAAATTAAATAAAAGTGTAAAATTCAGCTCCACAGTCACGCTGGCCACATTTCAAGTGCTTGATAGTCCCAGGTAAGGAGAGACTATGGGCTGGACAGCATATGGCACAGACAGTTGGGAACAAAGTGAGAGGCTCGATTAGGCAGGCCAGCTTTCAGGATCTTGCTTCGTTTTCCCTGTGCAGTCGCCGTGTCTTTTATTTTCTGTGTTCTGTGGCTTTGACCCTGGAAGGACTGCCCCTCCCAGTTCCTAGAGAGAGGAAACAGCACACCTCTAACCTGCCTCCCTGTGCAAAGCAGCCAGTCCAGAGCCTGCTCCCCAGACACCGCTGTCGGGCTCTCACTCTCTGCTCTTCCCTGCCCTGATCACCCCCAGACCAGAAAGCAGACTACTAGGGACAGCCCTGTAGTCATCGAAATGACTCAAACTAGCCAGTCCTAAACAAGCGTATCCTGCCTTGCCCATGCCTTCTTGAGAAGCCACAGTAAAGACTCTCACCCATGTTTTCTCCTTGTTCTCTCTGCCTCCTGACCCACCCCAGCACTTCTGGATGTGGCTTCCCTGCATGCTGTAGCGTGGCTCCTGTTTCTAGGGAACTGTGCGTTTAATAAACTTCTACCTTCATGACAGTCAGTTCAGTGTCTGTGTGTCTCATCTCAGGTACCCATAAACCACCCTGTTCTGGGGCTTGTCTTCCTTTTCATCCACCTCCTCCTCCTCCCCAGCCCTGGCATGCTCCTTCTTACTTCTTCTTTGCTCTGAGCGTGATGCTCCTGTTTGGTTAAGCTCCTATTTCCTGAGCAGGCCCACCATGTACAGTTGTGCAGGTTGTATATAGCAACCAGTTAGGGCTGATACCCAGCCTGCACTGGGTCGGCCCTAGGAGGTCCCTCTTTCTGTGGGCTGGCAAGACTGTTCCTGGGAACCTCCCTGCCACCCTCCTACCTCCCTAAATCCAACCCATCATGGAGCCCTTCCAGCTGCTTGCAGACCCTGTGCTCCTGAAATAGAAGGCGGGATCCTACTCATGTCGCTACTCTGTTATCGCACTGGAATGTATCCTCCTCCCACAGGAAAATTCTGCAGGAAGGTGGCCAAGCTGCCTGTGGAACCTCAGTGGAAATCAGAAAAGATGCTCTTTTGCCTCCTCAGCCGTTCTGCTTCTGCTTCTAGGTGGAGTTCTCACCATCACCCACCCAACCCCACTCCCATCCCATTTATACCAGGGAGGAAATGACTGAAGACAGCTTGAGGCAGGGCCCTCACCCCTTGCCTCCTGCCTGTAATTCAGCAGCCCTCAAGTTTTCCAAGATTGGCTCTTGAGGGTCTAGACTAGATCAGTGCATCTCAAACTTTAAGGTGCATCAGACCCGCTGGAGGACTCCTTAAGACACAGATGGCTGGGCCCCACCCCCAAAGTTTCTGACTCTGGGATGGGACCCATGAATCTGCATTTCTACCACGACTCAAATGAGGCTGGCGCTACTGGCTCTGGGACCACACTTTGAAAACCACAGCTCCAGATGTAGTGCAGGTATCTGTGCCACCTGAAGTGGCCGTGACCCTCGTCTCCACTCCTCAAACTCAGATGTCCTTGTTCTGCAGAACACGGTGCCTGAGCTTTTGGGGCAGAGAGTCTGTCCTAACGTGGATCATTTTGTTTCCCCTCAGCAAGTCTTGCATATCCTCTCTGTGCAAGCTTGTTCGCCAGGAACAAATATCTAATAGTTTTGCGGACTCTGTTTATGTTGGATACCAAGTGATGATGGTAATGTTCAAAGCTCCACAGGAGTATTACATGGAATTCCTCCAGTCCCTTTACCCTGAACTGAGTGACATCGGGGTTCTGATTCCAGAACAAATAAGGATTTTCTGGACTCATTGATATGGGCTGTGAACGTCACAGGGAGAAAAACCAAGAAGCGTCTTATTTTAGAGAAACCTATCTCTCCCTGGCTCGCGCCCTTTTCCCGTTTGATAAAAACGGTGGCTTTTCAGGAACCCCAGCTCACCTTCTGAAAGCCACAGCAACATTGGTGGAATAGTAAAAAGAAAAGCAAGCCCTCTCCCCTCGACTTGGTGCCAGCTTTCCTTGGAGAACGAGCAACGAAGCCTCACTAAATGCCAGCAAGTTGAAAATTGTTGGCAAGAGAGGAGATTCGTACGCAACATTGAAACCCCTCTGCAATCGTCACTTCCAAGTTGTGACTGCCTGTCTGCAAGGACACCTTGGATGCTTCCCCAGATTGCTGCAGCCTCCCAAATTGGACCTGGTGTTATAAGCTGACGTCTGGATATGCTTTTTCCGGGGGGAGGGGGGGTGGAAGAGAGAGCAGATTTTAAAGAGCTCCTTCCCTACACTTCCAAAGCAGGGCTTCCGCTGCTTCAGAGAAGGCCCTGAGGCCCAAACGCCTGCAGGCTGAGAAGCACCAGGCAGGTTCCTCAACAGCAAACCTGTGAGTGGGAGAGTGAGGCCCACAGAACTTGCCCCCCAACCACCAGCTGTGGCTGAACCCAGAGGCTGCCGTGGGTTGGCACCAAGCACTGAAAGCCTGTACAAACTTCAGCATCATCCCTGATTTACCGATGAGGGAACTGACGCTGAGAGAGGTGAATTAACGCATCCAAGGTCACACAGCTAGTAAGTTATACAGCCGAGATCGTCATTCAGGCTCTCATGAATTCATCTCACATCTTTTAACCATTACGCTTCTCTGTCCACCGTTTTGCCTGCGCTTAAAGCAACGCTATGTCTTGCTCGTGGATTCCACTCAACATCCTCATCTTGATGCACTTTCTCCTGGCCCTGTGCCCTAACCCCCCATTTCTTACGTGGCTAGGCCCTGCTGGGTCGTGTGTCTCCCTTTCCCATCTCCCTCTGCGCCTCCTCATAGCAGGACCGTGGGCCCGAAACTCCTTTTCCACCTGTTCTACCTCAGCCAGTCCTGTCTTCTATCGAGCGAGCAGTTTCTGATACTCCCACCTGTGCTGTGAGGTGTGCCTGGATTTGGAGGGGAGGGTGGCTTGCTGAGTCTGTGCTCAAGAGGAGCTCATGGCTTGCCCTCGCCCAAGCTAGGCTGCGTGCGAAGCTCCCAGGGCCTGCCCTGTCGATGGCCCAGAGGCCAGTTCACATGGTCCCCACACACACCTGCTGACTTCCCTGTGGTATCAAACTTCACTGGCCACTTGGCTTTGGTCTAATGGTTTTTATCCAGCTGTACTTTTTTCATCTTTCTATTTTGGTACTAAATTCCTAAAGGTCATGGACCATCTCTGTGCATCTGCCCTAAAGTCACGAGAAAGAGCCTCTCTGGCTGCCCCTGCCGCTAAGTCAAGTTTCCTGGGTTTGGTCAAAAATGCATGGACAGGGCTTCCCTGGTGGCGCAGTGGTTGAGAGTCCGCCTGCTGATGCAGGGGATACGGGTTCGCGGAGCGGCTGGGCCCGTGAGCCATGGCCGCTGAGCCTGCGCGTCTGGAGCCTGTGCTCCGCAACAGGAGAGGCCACAACAGTGAGAGGCCTGCGTACCGCAAAAAAAAAATTGCGTGGACAGAGGTCCAGATGAGGGGGCTGAGGTATCAGTGTGTACACATGGCTGTGACTTGTTCAGTTTTTCAAGGTGTGTCTATTTTATCAGCTCCTCAGGCTGAATGACCATGTATCTGTTCTTTCCTGTCTGTCCCCTGACGTATGTATGACTGCTGCTGGGATGTGAGTCCACACGGGTCCAGGATGCGTGGCAGCCTCCTGTGTTCCAGCCAGGAGGTGAACAGGGATGGATTCTACCATCCACTGGGCCTGGACTCTGGCAGGTAGTTGGTAAGTGGGACAATTTATGGCCTGAACAATAAGGAGTTGCTGCCAGAGAGGCCAAAATCTTAGAGAATGATGTAGAGGCTCTGTAAGTCCAAGGAGCTGAGTCCAGAGTCTGAGATCAGGAAGGAGGCAACAGAAAAATACCAAGCATTGGAGCTGGCAGCTGGATTCAGAATCCAGGAGCCGTCCAGGGACAGCCAGCCCAAGCAGCATAAAGGAATGGGGCTGGGCGCACAGGCAAGGCCCCCCATCATGTGCGATCCACTGCAGGGGTGGGATCAGGCTGGCCAGCATGGGCCTGTGGCCAGGGGACATTCCTGACTCAGGCAGGGAGGGCTGGGCCAGAGGCTCTGCAGGCCTTTTTGTCCTCTTGGCTTCTTTATCTCCTTGGTCATGGGGTAGCTCCCTGGATGCTGGTCCCGCTGTTGTCCAGAGGTGGGCAGAGTCTGCAAGGAGGCAGTGGGTAAGTGCAAGCAGTGGCTGGTGGAAGCAGAGCCTGGGGGTTGGGGGATGGAGAGGACTGGGCGCAGGTGCCCAGCTGCGGCTGGAAGGAGTTTTTGCTGATCCTTTAGGGCCCAGATGCCCAATGTCCATTAGAGCTCAAAGCTAAAACGCCTTGGCAGTTTCAGCAGGAATAATGGTATTGAAGGGGAAATGGGGTCAATGCAAGAAAGTAAAATGCTGGCACACTAGCATGCTGGTTAAAGAATTTGGAAAAGCCCAAGAGCTGCTGAAGCAGCTTAAGACTTTGTAATAAATATTAAAGGAGGTGAATGGGAGAGGGAAGCCTGGCAGGGATGCCCCAGGCAAATGTGCAGGTTTTGTCTTCAGCTCATTCCTTCTTGTTGGGGCCTCACTCCTTGTGCAAATCTCTCCCACCCACTAGCATCAGTGACGTCAGCAGATGTGAATTAAGCACCTACTGTGTGCACAGCATATAGGCAGGCCCTGAATATGCAAAGAAAGAAGTGAGAACATCCAGGGGCTCACAGCTGGGATGGGGAAGCATCACTACAGCTCTTAGAAGGGAGCCTGGACCAGAGCTGGTTCAGGGACTGGGACGCTGCAGCTGCCCCTCTGTTGCTTTCCTGTGACAGATGGAACAGTGTTTTTTCTTTAATTTTAGCGTCATTCTTGATCGACAACTCGCATAATGTGACTGCCTTTTCTGGCCACAGCAGCCAGGGTCTGGCCAGGGTCCTCAGGCTGGTCCACATTGTTAGAAACATTGGGTTAGGAACACTGGGCACCTTGCTAGTCCTCTCTCACCCTCAGTTTCCTCATCTATAAAACAAGGCAGTTGGACTTTGGAGCAGACACTTGTCAAGGTCTTTTAAAGACTAAGCAGAGCAGTGCTTCTTGTACTCTAACGTACATTTGACTTAACCTGTGGATCTTGTTGAAATGCAGGTTCTGCATTCAGCAGGTCTGGGTGGGGCCTGAGAGTCTGCATTTTGAACAAACTCTCAGGTGATGCTGATGCTTCTGGTCCACGGACTCACTTTGTGTATCAAGAAAAAAGATCACATCACATGATACAATGGGAAAATCCAAGGCTTTCCATCAAACGGCCCTGGGTTTGTAGTCCAGTGTTGCTACTATGTGGTCTTGGATATGTTCCTTAACTTCTCTGAGCCTCAGTTTCTTCATCTGTAAAATGGGACAATACCAGTAGTAATATCCCCTCTTTCATTTATGATTTTAGTATTTTGAGTCTTCTCTTTGTTTTTCTTGGTCAGTCCAGGTAAATGTTTGTCAATTTTGTTTATCTTCTTGAAGAATCAACAATCAGGTGATTTCACTGATTCTCCTGCTTTTCTGTTCACTATTTTTAAAAAATCTCTGTTTTAATCCTTATTGTTTTTTTCCTTCTTCTAAATTTGGGTTTAATTTCTCTTTTTATTTTTTACCCACTGTCTTAAGGTGGAATGTTAGGTTGTCAATAGACTCCAGAACTTCAAAATTGCTTTACTGGACAGTTTCTGCTAGACAACTCTTGTCTAGGTGGGGAGAGAGATTTCTGGAACTTCTTACTCTGCCATCTTCTCAGAACCCTCCCAAGACTAGCTTTTTTTTAGGCTGGTCTTTGATGTTTGTTTTGACACCAGTTGGGCTGTTTTTAGCAGTGTCTTTCCCTAGTTCTCTCTGGTGAACACGTTAGCCTATGTTTTAGCTTATTGCTCTTAATTAAAAGGACCTATTGTTTTCTATAGCACTCTTAGGCTTGAACTACTGCACACGCTGTTTCAAATAAAGTCCGTTCTTTTGATGAGAGCCTTGGAGCTCTCTTTTCTTATGGACTGACTCTCCCTTGGGCAAAATTTCCCAGCTAACGCTCTGAGCAATGGCTGGCATGGTAGTCTCTAGTCTTCTTGGCTTGCCTCTACCCTACAAGTGAGCACTGGGATGAGGGTGATTGAGGCCCCAGTGTTCTTGGTTTGTCAAGCCTGGGATAGAACCTCCATCCTATGGGTTAAGGCTGGATGGTAGTAAAGTTCTCATCAGGAATTTAGCCTCTTTACTTTGGAGTTGGAGGGAATGAGAAATGCTGGTGGCTTGGATCTCCTAGGGAAATATGATAACCATTGATTAGGAGATGAGGGGAGAGAGAGTCCTGTCTTCTTGATCACACCTCTTTGGAGTGGAGCTTCCGTCAAGCTGAGATGGGTAGGACAAGGGAGGGAGTAGGTCATGGCTCAAATGCCGAGGACACTTGCTATTCTTATCAAGTTTAATATATTTTGTTGAATAAATATTTCTTCATTTGTTGTATGCCCATAGGACGATTTCCAGAGATTACAAATGTTTGTTTTAAAACTGGTTTTCACCAGCTTTGCTTGTTTTGCTGGGGACTGGGTCCGCTCAGCTTCTCATGTTACCATCCTGGAAGTGGAATTCCCATCCAATCTATTCTATGCCCCACTGAGAGGAGGTTTTCTTTGGGGCATTTTGATCGATATCATTACTTTGTTTAGAAACTTTCAAAATTCCTGTGCCAGAGACTATAGCTGAGATTTAATAGCCATTTCCCCCTTCCTCCTCAAGCACAGAATGCCAGTGTTATCTGAGGCAGCGGTGCGCCCAGACAAAAGACTATATAGCAGTTAGGTGTGGCCAAGTAAGTGAGTTCTGGCCTGTAAGTGGATGTATTGCCCGTGTCTTGAAGAAAACTGCTTAAAGGGAGCTGTTCAGTCAGGACTGTGACCCTTTGCCTTTCTTGCTGACTAGAATATGGTCCTGATGGCTGGAGTGCTAGCAGTCACCTTCGACAATGAGGCAGTCTTAAGGATGGAAGTCACGCAGTGAGGGTGGCAGAGTAGAGACATAGAAAACATTTTTACTTTGATTACTGAGTCCTTTGTTACTTCCTGGAGCTGCCATATCAGTCCTGCATTGCCTTCTTATAACGAGTATAAATCTGTGTGTGTTTAAGCCACTGTTTTTTCAAATGTCACCTCATCTAAGTCTTGCTTGACCCCTTGACAGCTAGAAATGGTCTCTCTTTCCTTTGAATTCTCATAGCACTTGCCTCTAACTCCCTGTGGCATGATGCATGATATAACGTTTCTCCTTGTATTAATAGTACTTAGTTTTATGCTGAAAGGAACCAAATGGCTAGCCTAATAAAATCTAGTCCAGATCGTCCAAGGCCGGCCATGGGGGAGGAATCAACAAGTGAGGAGTGCTGGCTGGACCTCAAAGCCCTCATCCTTGCCCTGAGATTCACTTCTCTCCTGGGGCTTTCTCCCTACTGCCTATTGGCTAGATTCGGGGACCACTGCTTTACTTTTGAGGGTTCAACCCAAGTATGAGGACAGACAACACTCAACTATTCCCTTAATTCCATTTGGCACAGCTGAGAACAGGCTAGAAGATATTCTTTAAAGATTATTGAAAGCTCTGAATAACAAAGGAGAAATAAATAAGACAGTAAAATAACACCAGTAAAATAATCTATTTCACCCCCCTTAGCCTGGGGGCCCTGCAGTATGCTTTGGTGCCTCCATGTAGCAGATACATTCGGTCCCTTGTCATCTTCGCATTCCAGTGGCCAAACTATCCAGATGCAGCCATAACATTATCTTAAAGCCTTTGGAATATGAAGGTAGTGGATGTCTGTATCTGGCATGCCCAAGCTGAGACCTGGATCCTAATATTTTTTGAAACAATATCGAAGAGGATAAAAAACAAACAGCTTTTGTCATTTAAAAGCTGCCTTGGGGCTTCCCTGGTGGCGCAATGGTTGAGAGTCCGCCTGCCGATGCAGGGGACACGGGTTTGTGCCCCGGTCCGGGAAGATCGCGGCTAGGCCCGTGAGCCATGGCCGCTGAGCCTGCACGTCCAGAGCCTGTGCTCCGCAACAGGAGAGGCCACAACAGTGAGAGGCCCATGTACCGAAAAAAAAAAAAAAAAAAAAAGGAGAGGCCACAACAGTGAGAGGCCCACGTACCGCAAAAAAATAAAATAAAATAAAATAAAAGCTGCCTTGTAGGGGACTTCCCTGGTGGTCCAGTGGTTAAGACTTCACCTTCCCACGCAGGAGGTGCAGGTTCCATCCCTGGGCGGGGAGCTAAGATCCCACATGCCTCGGGACCAAAAAACCAAAACATAAAACAGAAGCAATATTGTAACAAATTCAATAAAGGCTTTAAAAATGGTCCACATAAAAAAAAATCTTTAAAAAAAAGACAACTGCCTTGTCAAGGTAATTATTTTGAACCTAGAATTACATTCAAATGGAAATTTTATAAATGCAAATGTAAAGCAAAGATCCTCTTGTAAATGAAGATGTTTGAGACTAGTTCCCAGGAGCTAAACTTAGAATTTAAGATAGTAAAATGTCATCCTTGCTGGATGCTGAGTAGTATCTCTCTCTACAAACTTGATAGCTTTGGGAGAAAATGCCCTTAACTTAAAAGGGGACAGGGCTTCCCTGGTGGCTCAGTGGTTAAGAATCTGCCTGCTAATTCAGGGACACGGGTTCGAGCCCTGGTCCGGGAAAATCCCACATGCCACAGAGCAACTAAGCCCACGTGCCACAACTACTGAGCCTGCACTCTAGAGCCTGTGAGCTACAACTACTGAGCCCACGTGCCACAGCTACTGAGACCCATGTGCCTAGAGCCCGTACTCTGCAACAAGGGAAGCCAGCGCAATGAGAAACCTGCACACCGCAAAGAAGAGTAGCCCCCGCTCACCGCAACTAGAGAAAGCCTGCGCGCAGCAATGAAGACCCAACGCAGCCATAAATAAATTTAAATAAATAGATAAATAAATAAATAAAGGGGGACAATAATGATGGAAGAGCTAGCATGGTACCTGGGTCTTGGACTTGCACTGAACCCCTATATTAATCAAAGGGATGGAGGTTAGGCAATAACAGAACTGTTTTTGAGGAAGAATTTGTGAGACTCAGGGCTTAAGGCAGAACTTCAGGGCAGGTGACAGGTAGCTGAGAGCTAATAATAAAAAATAAAAACAATAATAGCAAATACTTCTATAGGGCTTATTCTATGCCAGGCATTGCTCTAACACATAATACTTGATTTGTATTACTTTATTAATCCTCATAGTAACCTTTGAGGTAGAACAATTATCATCCCTATTTTACTTTTTCTTTTTTTTCTTTTTTTTTTTTGTGGTACGCAGGCCTCTCACTGTTGTGGCCTCTCCCATTGTGGAGCACAGGCTCCGGACGTGCAGTCTTAGCGGCCATGGCTCACGGGCCTAGCCGCTCCGCGGCATGTGGGATCTTCCCAGACCGGGGCACAAACCCATGTCCCCTGCATCGGCAGGCGGACTCTCAACCACTGTGCCACCAGGGAAACCCTATCATCCCTATTTTACGGATGAGTAAATTGAGGCATAGTAGGTTAGGTAGCGTGCCCCAGATCACTCAGCTCTGAAGAAGTGGAGTTGGGATTGAAGCCCACGCAGTCCAGCTCCAGAGCCTGGGACCTCAATTTACTGTCCACATAAGGAAAGTGTCTGTTTCTTTCCACCTCTACATGAAATCCTGAGCTCTTGTTAATGGCACTGCATCTTCCTTATGAAGCTGTATATTCCTGATGAAAAGAAAAAACGGGTGATTTCATCCACTTATTTTTCATCTGACCACTTTTACTGACCTTACATATTAGGTCAATTAACTTTTTAGCTGACTCTTACTATTTGGAGGTGGTGGTGGTCGTGAACATATCTTTCCTGCGATTGTGTATAATTTTGCTTCCCCTTTTTCTACAGCTATGACTCCCATTTCTGTTTGTTGCCTTACCACATTGAGTGTAATTTATGGAATAGTAAGAATGGGATTAAGTTTTAGAGTGGCTGTTGGAAGGATAAACATGAGATCAGAGTATATGGTGCAGAGAGAGCAGTTAAGAAGCTCCTGCAGTAATTTAGGTGTGATGTCATTATACCTTAGTCTAGGATAGTTGCTAGGGACGTATAAGGAAGGATATACGGGCACGATATTTGAGACAAAGAATTTACTGGACTTAGTGATGTGGGTGAACAATTAAATAAACAAACCCTACCTGAAATCTAGTATTCTACCTGATGGTGACAATCTGTAACAGATGTTGGTATCGATTGAAAACATATGTCTGGTCATCTAAAAGGGGTAAGAGGAAGGGAATGAATCACAAGTCTCAGTTTATGACAGCATTAGCAGAGATAGAGAGAGAGATTCTAGTCTATCTTTATCTATCCATCCACTATGGATCCATCCACCTATCAATCTATCTAATTTTAAAAAATCAGATCTCTGTGGTTCAGTCTTCAGTCCCTGAACTATCCAGCCCCATTGCTTGTCTGACTGCTCCAGAACCACCAGCATCCTTCCCCCTCATGTCTTCTACACATTCTATTCCCTATCCTTCCTCCCATCTTAGTTTAAATGGCACTTGCTGCGGGAGCCCTGCCCTGATCGCCCCAGCCCTCCAGCCAATACCACCACATATCCTGCACTTTTCTTTCCAAAGTACTTGCCACGATTGCAATGCAATAGGTATTTGTGTGACTGTGAAGTCTGTTGCCCTCACTAGACCATAAGCTCCGTGAAGGCATGCACCAAGGCTGTATCTGTTCCTGCCGAATCCCTAGTGCCCAGCACAGTGCCTGGAATATAGTTCATAATCCATAATCCTCTTGCATGGATTTATGTATGACTATCAACAACATATCTTTTTTTCTTTTTTTTTTTTTTGCGGTATGCGGGCCTCTCACTGTTGTGGCCTCTCCCGTTGTGGAGCACAGGCTCCGGACGCACAGGCTCAGCGGCCATGGCTCACGGGCCCAGCCGCTCCACGGCACATGGGATCTTCCCGGACCGGGGCACGAACCCGTGTCCCCTGCATCGGCAGGCAGACTCCCAACCATTGCGCCACCAGGGAAGCCCATCAAAAACATATCTTAAATAATTTGCCCTTGTGTCGAGCTTTTCTAGTTTCTAGAGTGACATTTTGTCCGTTGTGCACCATCTGGTCTTCACACCAACCCTGTGAGACATGGGACGTTTAGCTGGCACCTTACAGGTGGACTGTATTTTCACCTGCATCATCTCATTCCGTGCTCACTTATATGCTCATCATTTACACACCAGCAGAACTGGGCTCTGAACGCAACATAATTTTTGTTTGTTTGTTTGGGGATTTTTTGGCCGTGGTGCACGGCTTGCGGGATCTTAGCTCCCCACCCAGGGGTTGAGCCTGGGCCCTCAGCAGTGAAAGCTCTGACTCCTAACCACTGGACCGCCAGGGAAGTCCCCCACAGTATACTCTTGACACACACAGGTCCTTCTCTCTGCTGAGCACATCCACCCATTGTGGACGCCATTGTGCCCCACCCAGACCCCCTCTACCAGCTTGTGCTCCCCTCTCCCAGCGCTGGGAGCGTCAGCTCCTCTCTAGAGAGTTGCCTTCCTCCTAACCTGAGAGAGAACCCCACACATCCAGTGACTGACCGACATGGGGTTACAAAAGGCTACCCCCTTCCTCAAAGGGGTGCAGTTATATGCCAGAGTTTCCTGGTGGGACCAGGCTGGAGCCAGTCTCCTGTGGCCTCACCATGCCTCACTCCCCTGCTCCCCTCACTCTTTCAGAAACCACTGTCATGGGACTGCCCATCTCAGGCTTTGCTTCTGGGGAGCCCAAATCAAGACACAACTGCCTTGGACTTCCCTGGTGGCAGTGGATAAGTCTCCATGCTCCCAATGCAGGGGCCTGGGTTCGATCCCTGGTCAGGGAACTAGATCCCACATGCATGCTGCAACTAAGAGTTCGCATGCCACAACTAAGGAGCGCTGGAGCCACAACTAAGGAGCCCATGTGCTGCAACTTAGGAGCCCACATGCCACAACTAAGACGCTGTGCAACCAAATAAATAAATATTTTTAAAAAATAGACACAGCTGCCTTGTCCACCTTACACACCTCTCTTCATCCTACAAAGCATTTCCACCAGAGACAACCTTCTTCTGCCTGGAGGTGGTAAAACAGGTGAGTGCAGGCAGCGTGGTCCTCAGAGAGGCTACACCCAAGCACCGGGTGGTCCCAGCAGGCTAGCAGGTGTGGCGGGATCTCCACAGAGTCGGCATTTCTGGAAGCCACCCTGCCAGTGTCCAGGGATGAGGAAGCCAGGAAGGACCTTCCCTGTGTCACTGAGGTGCACGGTGAGTTGGCCCCCCTGGTGGGAGAGAAGCAATACCCGCTCCTCAGCCCCCCTTCCCTCACTCCTAATTCCTGAACATGGAGGAAGGAGAGTGGGTTATACACAGGAGCTTGCATTCGTGCAGCCCTGTTATCTCGAGCCCTACCACCACTGGACCCCTTGATGTCCAAGATTCCAAACAGAGAGACCCAGCGAGAAGCTGGAGCCTTCTCCAACCTGCCTGAGGCCTGCCTCTCTCCTGGGGGTGCTGTCAGTGGAGACCCCATGCCTCTCCCACAAGGACATGGCTTTACTCTGTGAACACTGCAATTCCACTCCTCTGAAGCCCCCAATTCAGTTATTTTCCAGGTCTCTGTTTCTCTCCTAGATGACAAACTCCAGGAAGGCAGGCACCGTGCCTTGCTTATCTTAGTAGCTCCTGTGGTAGCAAGAATATAAATGTTATTTTTGAGTTGAAAGCGTTCTTAGAGTTACATGGTATTGTTGCCTAGGACAGAGTCTTGTGATTAATCTCATTAAATGAGGGAATAAATATTTTCCTTTGATTAGGATATTCCAATAACTCAATCAAAAGTATATTATGGTAGGACTTCCCTGGTGGTCCAGTGGTTAAGATTTCGCCTTCCACTGCAGGGGGTGCGGGGTCAATCCTTGATTGGGGAAGTTCTGCATGCCTCATGGTGTGGCCAAAAAAAAAACAAAAACCAAAAGTATATTAAGGTAGATTTGTTAGTTAAGGCCAATTTTTATTTATATTTTAGGGCAGGGAGGCCTATAGGTGTCCTCATTCTTTTAATTATTTATTTTTTTAGTTTATTTTTATTTATTTATTTATTTATTTATTTATTTTTTACAGTATTTTTTTTTATTTTACAAATTTAATCAGTTATACATATACATATGTTCCCATATCCCCTCCCTTTTGCGTCTCCCTCCCACCCTCTCTATCCCACCCCTCCAGGCAGTCACAAAGAACCGAGCTGATCTCCCTGTGCTATGCGGCTGCTTCCCACTAGCTATCTACCTTACATTTGGTAGTGTATATATGTCCATGCCGCTCTTTCACTTTGTCACAGCTTACCCTTCCCCCTCCCCATATCCTCAAGTCCATGCTCTAGTAGGTCTGTGTCTTTATTCCTGTCTTACTCCTAGGTTCTTGATGACATTTTTTTTCTTAAATTCCATATATATGTGTCAGCATACAGTATTTGTCTTTCTCTTTCTGACTTACTTCACTCTGTATGACAGACTCTAGGTCCATCCACCTCATTACAAATAGCTCAATTTCATTTCTTTTTTTTTTTTTTTTTTTTTTTTTTTTTTGCGGTATGCGGGCCTCTCACTGTTGTGGCCTCCCCCATCGCGGAGCACAGGCTCCGGACGCGCAGGCTCCGGACGCGCAGGCTCAGCGGCCATGGCTCACGGGCCCAGCCGCTCCGCGGCATATGGGATCCTCCCAGACCGGGGCACGAACCCGCATCCCCTGCATCGGCAGGCGGACTCTCAACCACTTGCGCCACCAGGGAGGCCCTCATTTCTTTTTATGGCTGAGTAATATTCCATTGTATATATGTGCCACATCTTCTTTACCCATTCATCCGATGATGGACACTTAGGTTGTTTCCATCTCTGGGCTATTGTGAATAGGGCTGCTATGAACATTTTGGTACATGTCTCTTTTTGAATTATGGTTTTCTCAGGGTATATGCCCAGTAGTGGGATTGCTGGGTCATATGGTAGTTCTATTTGTAGTTTTTTAAGGAACCTCCATACCGTTCTCCATAGTGGCTGTACCAATTCACATTCCCACCAGCAGTGCAAGAGTGTTCCCTTTTTTCCACACCCTCTCCAGCATTTATTGTTTCTAGATTTTTTGATGATGGCCATTCTGACTGGTGTGAGATGATATCTCATTGAAGTTTTGATTTGCATTTCTCTAATGAGTAAAGATGTTGAGCATCCTTTCATGTGTTTGTTGGCTGTCTGTATATCTTCTGTGGAGAAATGTCTATTTAGGTCTTCTGCCCATTTTTGGATTGGGTTGTTTGTTTTTTTGCTATTGAGCTGCATGAGCTGCTTATAAATTTTGGAGATTAATCCTTTGTCAGTTCCTTCATTTGCAAATATTTTCTCCCATTCTGAGGGTTGTCTTTTGGTCTTGTTTATGGTTTCCTTTGCTGTGCAAAAGCTTTTAAGTTTCATTAGGTCCCATGTGTTTATTTTTGTCTTTATTTCCATTTCTCTAGGAGGTGGGTCAAAAAGGATCTTGCTGTGATTTATGTCATAGAGTGCTCTGCCTATGTTTTCCTCTAGGAGTTTGATAGTGTCTGGCCTTACATTTAGATCTTTAATCCATTTTGAGCTTATTTTTGTGTATGGTGTTAGGGAGTGATCTAATCTCATACTTTTACATGTCCCTGTCCAGTTTTCCCAGCACCACTTATTGAAGAGACTGTCCTTTCTCCACTGTACATTCCTGATTCCTTTATCAAAGATAAGGTGACCATATGTGTGTGGGTTTATCTCTGGGCTTTCTATCCTGTTCCATTGATCTATCTTTCTGTTTTTCTGCCAGTACCATACTGCCTTGATTACTGTAGCTTTGTAGTATAGTCTGAAGTCAGGGAGCCTGATTCCTCCAGCTCCATTTTTCGTTCTCAAGATTGCTTTGGCTATTCGGGGTCTTTTGTGTTTCTATACAAATTGTGAAATTTTTTGTTCTAGTTCTGTGAAAAATGCCATTGGTAGTTTGATAGGGATTGCATTGAATCTGTAGATTGCTTTGGGTAGTAGAGTCATTTTCACAATGTTGATTCTTCCAATCCAAGAACATGGTACATCTCTCCATCTATTTGTATCATCTTTAATTTCTTTCATCAGTGTCTTATAATTTTCTGCATACAGGTCTTTTGTCTCCTTAGGTAGGTTTATTCCTAGATATTTTATTCTTTTTGTTGCAATGGTAAATGGGAGTGTTTCCTTGATTTCACTTTCAGATTTTTCATCATTAGTATATAGGAATGCCAGAGATTTCTGTGCATTAATTTTGTATCCTGCAACTTTACCAAATTCATTGATTAGCTCTAGTAGTTTTCTGGTGGCATCTTTAGGATTCTCTATGTATAGTATCATGTCATCTGCAAACAGTGACAGCTTTACTTCTTCTTTTCCCATTTGGATTCCTTTTATTTCCTTTTCTTCTCTGATTGCTGTGGCTAAAACTTCCAAAACTATGTTGAATAAGAGTGGTGAGAGTGGGCAACCTTGTCTTGTTCCTGATCTTAGTGGAAATGGTTTCAATTTTTCACCATTGAGGACAATGCTGGCTGTGGGTTTGTCATATATGGCCTTTATTATGTTGAGGAAAGTTCCCTCTATGCCTACTTTCTGCAGGGTTTTTATCATAAATGGGTGTTGAATTTTGTCAAAAGCTTTCTCTGCATCTATTGAGATGATCATATGGTTTTTCTCCTTCAGTTTGTTAATATGGTGTATCACGTTGATTGATTTGCGTATATTGAAGAATCCTTGCATTCCTGGAATAAACCCCACTTGATCATGGTGTATGATCCTTTTAATGTGCTGTTGGATTCTGTTTGCTAGTATTTTGTTGAGGATTTTTGCATCTATGTTCATCAGTGATATTGGCCTGTAGTTTTCTTTCTTTGTGACATCCTTGTCTGGTTTTGGTATCAAGGTGATGGTGGCCTCGTAGAATGAGTTTGGGAGTGTTCCTTCCTCTGCTATATTTTGGAAGAGTTTCAGAAGGATAGGTGTTAGCTCTTCTCTAAATGCTTGATAGAATTCGCCTGTGAAGCCATCTGGTCCTGGGCTTTTGTTTGTTGGAAGATTTTTGATCACAGTTTCAATTTCAGTGCTTGTGATTGGTCTGTTCATATTTTCTATTTCTTCCTGATTCAGTCTTGGCAGGTTGTGCATTTCTAAGAATTTGTCCATTTCTTCCAGGTTGTCCATTTTATTGGCATAGAGTTGCTTATAGTAATCTCTCATGATCTTTTGTATTTCTGCAGTGTCAGTTGTTACTTCTCCTTTTTCATTTCTAATTCTATTGATTTGAGTCTTCTCCCTTTTTTTCTTGATGAGTCTGGCTAATGGTTTATCAATTTTGTTTATCTTCTCAAAGAACCAGCTTTTAGTTTTATTGATCTTTGCTATCGTTTCCTTCATTTCTTTTTCATTTATTTCTGATCTGATTTTAATGATTTCTTTCCTTCTGCTAACTTTGGGATGTTTTTGTTCTTCTTTCTCTAATTGCTTTAGGTGCAAGGTTAGGTTGTTTATTCGAGATGTTTCCTGTTTCTTAAGGTGGGATTGTATTGCCATAAACTTCCCTCTTAGAACTGCTTTTGCTGCATCCCATAGGTTTTGGGTCGTCGTGTCTCCATTGTCATTTGTTTCTAGGTATTTTTTAATTTCCTCTTTGATTTCTTCAGTGATCACTTCGTTATTAAGTAGTGTATTGTTTAGCCTCCATGTGTTTGTATGTTTTACAGCTCTTTTCCTGTAATTGATATCTAGTCTCATAGCATTGTGGTCGGAAAAGATACTTGATACAATTTCAATTTTCTTAAATTTACCAAGGCTTGATTTGTGACCCAAGATATGATCTATCCTGGAGAATGTTCCATGAGCACTTGAGAAAAATGTGTATTCTGTTGTTTTTGGATGGAATGTCCTATAAATATCAATTAAGTCCATCTTGTTTAATGTATCATTTAAAGCTTGTGTTTCCTTATTTATTTTCATTTTGGATGACCTGTCCATTGGTGAAAGTGGGGTGTTAAAGTCCCCTACTATGATTGTGTTACTGTCGATTTCTCCTTTTATGGCTGTTAATATTTCCCTTATGTATTGAGGTGCTCCTATGTTTGGTGCATAAATATTTACAATTGTTATATCTTCTTCTTGGATTGATCCCTTGATTATTATGTAGTGTCCTTCTTTGTCTCTTCTAGTAGTCTTTATTTTAAAGTCTATTTTGTCTGATATGAGAATTGCTACTCCAGCTTTCTTTTGGTTTCCATTTGCATGGAATATCTTTTTCCATCCCCTTACTTTCAGTCTGTATGTGTCTCTAGGTCTGAAGTGGGTCTCTTGTAGACAGCATATATATGGGTCTTGTTTTTGTATCCATTCAGCCAGTCTGTGTCTTTTGGTGGGAGCATTTAGTCCATTTACATTTAAGGTAATTTTTGATATGTATGTTCCTATTCCCATTTTCTTAATTGTTTTGGGTTCGTTATTGTAGTTCTTTTCCTTCTGTTGTGTTTCGTGCCTAGAGAAGTTCCTTTAGCATTTGTTGTAAAGCTGGTTTGGTGGTGCTGAACTCTCTCAGCTTTTGCTTGTCTGTAAAGGTTTTAATTTCTCCATCAAATCTGAATGAGATCCTTGCTGGGTAGTGTAATCTTGGTTGCAGGTTTTTCTCCTTCATCACTTTAATTATGTCCTGCCACTCCCTTCTGGCTTGTAGAGTTTCTGCTGAGAGATCAGCTGTTATCCTGATGGGGATTCCCTTGTGTGTTATTTGTTGTTTTTGCCTTGCTGCTTTTAATATGATTTCTTTGTGTTTAATTTTTGACAGTTTGATTAATATGTGTCTTGGTGTATTTCTCCTTGGATTTATTCTGTATGGGACTCTCTGTGCCTCCTGGACTTGATTAACTATTTCCTTTCCCATATTAGGGAAGTTTTCAACTATAATCTCTTCAAATATTTTCTCAGTCCCTTTCTTTTTCTCTTCTTCTTCTGGAACCCCTATAATTCGAATGTTGGTGCGTTTAATGTTGTCCCAGAGGTCTCTGAGACTGTCCTCTGTTCTTTTCATTCTTTTTTCTTTATTTTGCTCTGCAGCAGTTATTTCCACTATTTTATCTTCCACCTCACTTATCCGTTCTTCTGCCTCAGTTATTCTGCTATTGATCCCATCTAGAGTATTTTTTATTTCATTTATTGTGTTTTTAATCGATGCTTGATTCATCTTTAGTTCTTCTAGGTCCTTATTAACTGTTTCTTGCATTTTGTCTATTCTATTTCCAAGGTTTTGGATCATCTTTACCATCATTATTCTGAATTCTTTTTCAGGTAGACTGCCTATTACCTCTTCATTTGTTAGGTCTGGTGGGTTTTTATCTTGCTCCTTCTCCTGCTGTGTGTTTTTCTGTCTTCTCATTTTGCTTATGTTACTGTGTTTGGGGTCTCCTTTTTGCAGGCTGCAGGTTCGCAGTTCCCATTGTTTTTGGTGTCTGTCCCCAGTGGCTAAGGTTGGTTTAGTGTGTTGTGTAGGCTTCTTGGTGGAGGGGACTACTGCCTGTGTTCTGGTGGATGAGGCTGGATCTTGTCTTTCTGGTGGGCAGGTCCACGTCTGGTGTTGTGTTTTGGGGTGTCTGCGGACTTTTTATGATTTGAGGCCACCTCTCTGCTAATGGGTGGCGTTGTGTTCCTGTCTTGCTAGTTGTTTGGCATAGGGTGTCCAGCACTATAGCTTGCTGGTCGTTGAGTGAAGCTGGGTGCTGCTGTTGAGTTTGATATTGTGTGGAGCTGGGAGGTCTTTTGTGGACCAGTGTCCTGAAGTTGGCTCTCCCACCTCAGAGGCACAGCACTGACTCCTGGCTCCTCAATTTGGGATGATTTGTTGTCTATTCATGTATTCCACAGATGCAGGGTACATCAAGTTGATTGTGGAGCTTTAATCCGCTGCTTCTGAGGCTGCTGGGAGAGGTTTCCCTTTCTCTTCTTTGTTCTCACAGCTCCTGGGTCTCAGCTTTGGATTTGGCCCCGCCTCTGCGTGTAGGTCGCCGGAGGGCGTCTGTTCTTCGCTCAGACAGGACAGGGTTAAAGGAGCAGCCTCTTCGGGGACTCTGGCTCACTCAGGCCGGGCGGGAGGGAGGGGCACGGAGTGCGGGGTGAGTCTGCAGTGGCAGAGGTCGGCGTGACGTTGCACCAGCCCGAGGCGCGCCGTGCGTTCTCCCAGGGAAGCCGCCCCTGGATCCCGGGACCCCGGCAGTGGCAGGCTGCACAGGCTCCCGGAAGGGCGGTGTGGACAGTGACCTGCGCTCGCACACAGGCTTCTTGGCGGCGGCAGCAGCAGCCCCAGCGTCCCACGCCCGTCACTGGGCTCCGCGCTTTCAGCCGCGACTCGCGCCCGTCTCTGGAGCTCCTTTACGCGGCGCTCTTAATCCCCTCTCCTCGCGCACCAGGAAACCAAGAGGGAAGAAAAAGTCTCCTGCCTCTTCGGCAGCTCCAGAGTTTTCCTGGATTCCCTCCCGGCTAGCTGTGGCACATTAGCCCCCTTCAGGCTGAGTTCTCGCCGCCAGCCCCAGTCCTCTCCCTGCGCTCTGACCGAAGCCCGAGTCTCAGCTCCAGCGCTGCCCGCCCCGGGGGGGGGGAGCAGACAATCCTCTCGGGCTGGTGAGTGCCGCTCGGCACCGCTCCTCTGTGCGGGAATCTCTCCGCTTTGCCCTACCCAGGTATGTGGGGAGTTTCTTGCCTTTTGGGAGGTCTGGGGTCTTCTGCCAGCGTTCAGTAGGTGTTCTGTAGGAGTTGTTCCACGTGTAGCTGTATTTCTGGTGTATCCGTGGGGAGGAAGGTGATCTCCGTGTCTTACTCTTCCGCCATCTTACCCGGAAGATATAACTTCTTCTTCTATTTTTTTTTTTTTTGATGTGGACTATTTTTAAAGTCTTTCTTGAATTTGTTACAGTATTGCTTTTGTTTCATGTTTTGATTTCTTGACCCTGAGGCATGTGGGATCTTAGCTCCCCAACCAGGAATGGAACCCTCACCCGCCACCCCCTCATTGGAAGGCTTCGTAACCACTGGGCCGCCAGGGGAGTCCCTCCAACTCTTTTAAATAGGAAGATGTCTTTTGTTTTTTAAGTCGATTCCTCAGGCTTACTTGACATTTTGAAAACAGGAAGAGAGTAGGCTGTGATGAGAGTCCTCCAGGCAGAATAAGAACCTTTCACACAGCAATTTGTTTTGTCCCATGCGTGGAAAATCCCCAAACCATTTCTATGTCTTTTTGGAATAAAGTGAGCCAGTCTCAGGGTGCTTCTCTCTCTCTCTCTGGTCCTGATCCTCCTCACTTTCTGACTGATTCTGCTCACAGATGGAGACTGCAGATAGGCACAGAGTGCATGACCCACTTTCAGATGAAAGAGAGTGGAACGTAGTCATTTTCTCAACTATACACATATTTAAAAATAAGTAAACCTCCCTCCCTCCTTCCCTCCCTTCCTCCCTGCTTCCTGTCTCCTTCCCTCCCTCGTTGTGGTAGTAAATGGCCTCCGTGTGTCCATACCTTGGTCAGCTCGGACTGCCATAACCAAACGCCACAGACTTGGGGGCTTAAACAACAAAAACTGACTTTCTCACAGTTCTGGAGGCTGGGGGGTCGTCTAAGGTCAATGTTCCGTCAGGGTCCGGTTGTGGTCAGAACTCTCTTTCTGGCTGCAGATGGTCACCTTCTCACTGTGTCCTCACATGGTAGAGAGAGAGATATTTCTCTCTTCCTCTTCTTACAAGGCCACAGTCCTATCAGATTAGGACCCCACTCTTACAACCTCATTTAACCTTAATTACCTTCGCAAAGGCCCTATCTCCAGATACGGTCACATTGGAGGCTAAGGTTTCAATATATGAATTTAGGGGGACACGATTCAGTCCGTATTTACAGCCTTGCCCTGCAGCTTTGCAGTCCTCTCTCAGTCTGTCTCTGGTCTCAGTCATGTGGCTTGACTTGAAGTGTGAGGCAAGCAGAGGCTTGAAAAGTACACGCACATTTGCACCTAATCTCTTACATAGCTGGGCTTGCTCACGCTATCTCGCCGTGAGAACATGCCTGGGCTGGCTTCCTGGGGTGATGGAGAGAAGTGGAGGGAAGCTTCGACCATCTTAGAACACGCTGACAGCCAGCTGATCCCCCAAATTGGGAGAGAGCCCAGCCAAGTCAGCAGAACTGTCCAGAGACTGACTCATAGACTGGAGAGACATAATCTGCAGTTGTTATTTCAGGCCACTGCAAATGAGACCCAAAGGCTGAAACTATCCATACAATCTCCATTCGGTAAGAAGGACTATCTGTTTGGCTCTGCTATACAGTGAAGCCAAAGGGGGAGGAACAGAGAGCCCATAGAGAGAGTGATGAGTCTCTCCCATTCTATCCCTGGATTTGTATCTCACTGGTGTTTCTAACTGGGCTTAGAACTCTTCTTTCATCTGATCACTCCCCACTTAAAAACTTCCAGTGATTTCCCACTGTCAGCTGAATGCCACCCAGACACCACCACCTGTGGTCCAAGGCTCTCAGTAATCTGGCATAAACACGCTTTTCCAATTTTAGTCCCCAGATGTGTCCATTCAAGTTTGCACTTCTTGTTCCCTGAAGGTACAAGTGCTTGCATGCCTGGTATTTCTGTCACTTTCAGTAGGAAGTCTGCCTCTGTACACATTTTAGGGTTTGATTTATGTTGCCCTCCCAGAAAAATTATACACATCTACCCTCCTGCCAGTAGGATAAGAGAAGGTTGCCTTCTTTGTATTCATTACAGCATTGGGTGTTATCATTCTTTGTAATTGTTGCCAGTTTAGTAGGCATTCTTTTGGTTACTAATAAGGCTGAATAGTTTTTCATGTATTTAAGGGTAATTTGTAATTCTTTTGTTTATTGGGTTTTTATGCTCTCGGCTAGTTTTTCTATTGTGCATTACAACTGTCATATTGATTTGTAAGAATTCTTTATTAAAGATATCGACTCTTTGTCATATATGTTGCAAAAACCTTCCTTAGCAGGTTGTGTTATTTTATTATTGCATATGATTTTTGATGTATAAGATTTTATATTTTTATGAAGTTTAATATGTTTCTTTTTTCCTTTGATAGTAGCCATCTTAAGGTTTTTTTCGTTGTTTGTTTAGAATGACTATTTCTCTTTTAATCTCTTTATATCTTGTCTCCCAGTTAGGCTGAAGCTCTTTGAGAGAAGGGTCTCTTTCCAAAGTTGTACTCCTTGACTCTACTCTCTGCCCTATTTCAGTGTAAGTGACAAATAAGTGACGGTTAATTCATTTATTGTTGTGACAGGCAGCCTTCTAAGATGGTCCCCAATGATCCATGCCTCCTGTTATTCACACCTAAGTGTAATTCCCTCCTTTTGAAAGTATGCAGGACCTAGTGACTTACTTCTAATCAAGGAAGTATGCAAAAATGATTGGATGAGATTAAGCTATGAAAGACTGTCATTTTGGTCTTGTTTCCTCTCTCTCACTTGCTCTGATGATGTCTACTGCTCTTGAGAGGCTCACATGACAAAGAACTGAGGGTAGCCTCTGGCCAACAACCAGTGAGGAATGGGATCCTGCCAAAAAACACAAGACTGATCAGGAAATGGATCCTTCCCCAGTCTGAGCCTTGAGATGGTTGCAGCCCTGGCTGCATGAGAGAGGAAACTTGGGCCACAGGACTCAGCTAAGTGATGCCCAATTCCTGACCCACTGTGAAATAACAAATGTTGTTTTAAGCCAGTAGGTGTGGGGGTAATTTGTTACGCAGCAGTAGATAACTAATACCATTGTTGAAAAAAAAAATGCTCTAGTCTTTGTGTACTTTTCTCTGACCTCTGTTGAACAAAACCTCATCTTATTTACTGTTTCAAAAAGTAAAGGAGAATCTCTATAGGGAACCACATCAACCTTGGAATTCACAGTCTTTATTTAACATATTTACAAGGAATTGATTTGCCAAGGATGCTGCTGTATTTCTCCACTGTGGGCAATAGGAAACATGTTTTTATTTATTCTCCTTTCCCACAGTGTCTGAGGAGGATGGAGCTGCTGACTAGAGGAGCCCCCTGTGTTTTTCTGAGCACAGTGATAAGTTAGAGGCTGCAAGCCTGGGACGCAGGTGGAACACCACAGACTGACTCTGCATCAGGGAAGAACAGTGCAGGAAATGTCAGGACCTGGAGAGAGGAGTCACATGGGATGTTGGGGTGGAAAAGGACCCTCTGTGATGTATGATGGAGATGGGAATTTGGAGACATGAAGTCTGTCTAGTAGTGATTTTTAAATAGTTCACTGTGGGGTGTGCAATAGAAATCCCTCATCTGGGATTCCTGTTACATTTTTAGTAAAGTTTACGTTACTTCCTAAGCTTTCCTGAGAGTGGATTTTTAGAGGAACTAACAATGTTGAATTCTGTCTCCAAGTAGGCCCTGAATGAATTTAGGCATAGTTACTGAAAGATGAGGGAGTCGTTGACATTCAGGTCACACTAGGATTGTGCTGTCAGCCCGGGGAAGGGTAGAGGTGCCCATGCCTCTCACCTCCTGCATCTCAGCTCCTAACTGGGCCTGGTGCCTGGTACCTGGTTGCCAGAGCTCATTCACAGGTGGGCCCCTACCTCTACCCGCAAGACACAAGAGTTTGGCTTTTCTCTCTCCTCTGCTCTCCCTCCTTAGACTCAGTGGTTCTCCATTGTATTTGTCCAGAGCCCTGGATTTTTTTCTGCAAGAATTAATACTAAAGATTTCTAAAGATTTAATCTAGTAAAATGAATCTCAGTTGATGTGTCAGCTCCCCTGGAGAGAACAGGCTTTCTCCTTCAGATCAGCTAATGTCATGTTAAAAGGAAGTGATAGTCTTTGCTTCTTCCCCACTGAGCTGGGTTATCTGGGCCTCTTGAGGTGCTAAATTTTAAAAGACACCCTGATTTTCCATTCCATGGCAACAGGCTATTTTTGCAAGTTTTTTTTTTTTTTTTTTTGCAAGTTTTAAAGGGATTTTTCGACACTTTAAAAAACATTTTCACCTGTTCATTTGGTTTTTAATCTTCACTAGGGCCAGATATTTTTTGTACTTATAGGAATGGAGCTGGGCCCAGACCATCAGAAATGATTAAACCCACACGGGAACCTGCAGACCCCAGGGTTTGAGTTAAATGACTATCCCAGTGACTGCCAAAGATGGGGAGTTGATGTGAAAATTGAAGCAATTACCTAGATCACTCAGGCAGAAGGATTTCTGAGCCTTCTTTTCCTTGAACAATCCAGATAATTGCTTCAATTTACACTTCTCACTAGCAGTAGAGACTGGGATAGAAGCCGTTCTCCAGGACTGAGCTGAATAGAGAAGCAGAGTGCTCAGAAAATGATTCTGATCACTCCAGAGAGAAGGGGGGATGGGGTGCGATTCACATGCCTCGATTTCTATTAGGCTCGAGCTAGGCAAAGGGAGACTGTTCACTGTTGCGTGAATGATCCAGATAATTCCTTATTTATTTTCTGTCCCATCTTAACATTGAATTTCGGGGGCCAAGCCCGTGTTGCTGGTGGAGGCGTTGGAAGAAACTGTGGCTGGGGAACTTGGAGGCTGTTTGAGGCCCTTACCCTGTGCTAGTGGGTGAATTCCTCAGTTCATTAACTGCCCTCAAAGGACCTATAAATTCCAGCTTCAAGAAGGCTTTGCTGGGTCAGGAAGGAGGGGAGTGGAGTAGGCGCTGTCCTGGAAGAGCATAGCACACCTCTTAACCATGAGCAAAAGTCAGGGCAGCAGGACTTGACCAATCCCAGAAGCAGATGATTCCTTTACTAGGACACTCAGGGATTCATTGCTGCAATGGGAAATGCACATTTGTTGAATGAATGAGTGATGCATGAACACATGAAAGGCATTTATTGAGTTGCTACTTTGTGTCTGGCATTATGCCGGGCCTTGGAATAATTCACTTTATATTATTACATATTTTTCTTTCTTCTCATGTTTTCTTGGAAGGGGTGATTCCCTCAATCTCTTCACAACCTCTCCCAGACCTTATTTCCAAGGATTTGGGCACATATTTCTCTTTCAATTCTCACTTATCCAGAAGAGATAATATTTTTAGCACCATTTCAACAGATGGTGTAAAAAAATCATTCAGAGAAGTTGAATATATTTTCTAAAGTCACAGAACTTGTTAGCAGCAGAATGAATGAAAAATGCAGGTCCAGTGGTTAGGACTCCACATTTCCAATGCAGGGGACAGGGATTCTATCCCTGGTCAGGTAACTAAGATCCCACATGCTTGTGGTGCGGGCAAAAAAAAATAAATAAAATGAACTAAAATGAACTACAACATTCTATTTAAAAATGCATGTCCTGAGCCCAAGGCTCCATCTACAATGCAAGATCATCATTTCCAGGTTCATGTATTCATTCATTTGTCCTTGCCATTATCATGATCATGATGGTCACGGGCTGATCATCCAGAAAATATTTTTATCAAGCACGTAAATAATACATGATCCCCACAACATGGATAAGGGAGCAAAACGTACACATAAGACATTTAACAGAAAGAAAAATACTGTGAAGAGGAAAGAATTAGAGAACAGAACCAGACAATGCTAGGAATGTCACTGCAAGACAGCAAGTGCTCAAGTGCCAAATCAAGGGGACCGACGGCCTGAGACAGCAGAGAGCTCTGTGGGCTAGAGCTGTTCAGGAAGGTTTTCTAAAAATCAATTTCTTTTTCCTTCACTGTTAATATATTTTTAAAAACTGAGATATAATTGATATATAGCATTGTATTCATACATATGTATATTGTGAAATGATCACCACAGTAAGTTTAGTTAACATCCATCCCCATACGTAGTTACAGTTTCTTTTTTCATGATGAGAACTTTTGAGATTTTCTCTTAGCAACTTTCAAATATGCAATGCGGTATTATTAACTATAGTCACCATGCTGTACATGACATCTCCAGGACTTATTTATCTTATAACTAGAAGTTTGTACCATTTGACGCCCCTCTCCCTCACCCCCTACTCTGGCAACCACCAATCTGTTCTCTGTATCTACGAGTTCGGTTTGTTTTTCTTAGATTCCACATATAAGTGAGATCATACGGTATTTGTCTTTCTCTGGCTTGTTTCACTTAGACTCTTGACATAATCTCTCATTAATTTCACTCTGGTCGCATAGGTTTTCTCGCTGTCCTGGGTATGTAAGCTTCATCTGACCTCCAGACTGTGTCACTTGCTCTCTTGCTCCCTAGATATCTTCTGGTATCACTCAATACCCTTTCAGCTGCAAGTCACAGAAAGTTGACTTGAAGAATAGGCAAGTTTACTGGCTCAAGAAAGAAATCTAGAGAAGGGTGGGTTTTGAGTTGTTGAATCTCAGTAGCTCGATGATGTGATCAAAGACCCAGGATTTTTGGTCTCTTGGCTCTGTTGCCCACAGCTTGGCTTCATCCTAAGCCTTGTTCTCCATGCAGTCACAGAATGTGTCAGTAACAATTGGTGTTGAATGTCATCCTTTAATCAAGGAGGGAAAGGTTGGGAAATAGAATCTCTTTCCAAAAATTTGGCAAACTTTTCTTTTATCTCCTTGGCTTCATCCTGCCCACCCCTGAGGATGGGATGACCTTGTTTGTTTGAGACTAACCAAAGCCCATCTCCGGAGTTGGGGATGGTTCTTCACAGCATGTTCTGGCTTCACAGGAGGGAGTGGTGGGATGGATGTCAAGGAATTAACCCCAATGACCCAATCACCTCCCTTTCCCTTTTTACTCCTTCCCCCCAACCAGGGAAATCTATTATTAATTTGTTTGTTTCTCCAGCTTTATTGTGATGTAATTGACCTATAATGTTGTATAAGTTTAAGGTATATAAACTTGTTAATTTGATACACTTATATTTTGCAAGATGATTATCACTATAGTTATAGCTAACGCCTGCATCATGTCACATAATTACCATTTCTTTTTGGTAGTGAGAACATTTAAGTTCTATTCTCTGAGCAACTTTCAAGTACTTGGTACAGTATCGTTAACTATAGTCACTATGCTGTACACTACATCCCCAGGACTTATTCATTCTGTAAGTGGAAGTTTGTACTCCTTGACCAACATCCGCCATTCCCCCCAACCACCAGCCCTGGTAATTCTATTTTTCTTTATCTTTTAAAAAATTGAGATAAAATTGACATATAACACTATATCAGTTTTAAGTGTACCACATTATGATTTGATATATGTATGTTGTGAAATGATTACCAGAATAAGTTTGGTTAACATCCATCACTGTACACAGTGATGAGAACTTTTAAGGTCTACTCTCTTAGCAACTTACAGATATGCAGTATGGTAGTGTTAACTATAGTCACCATGCTGTACATAACATCTCCAGGACTTGTTTATCTTATAACTAGAAGTTTGTACCTTTGACCGCCTTCATTCAGTTCTCCACTCCCCCACCCCCTGCTTCTAGTAACCACAAATCTGATCTCTATATCTATGAGTTTGCTTTATTTCAGATTCTACATATAAGTGAGGTAATACAGTATCTGTCTTTCTCTGACTTATTTCACTTAGCATAATGCCCTCAAGCTCCATCCATGTTGCTGCAGATGCAGGATTTCCTTCTTTATTATGGCTTAATAATACCCTATTGTATATATACCACATCTTCTTTATCCATTTGTCTGCAGATGGACACAACTTTTTCCATGTCTTGGCTATTGTAAATAATGCTACAGTGAACACAAGGGTACAAATATCTTTTCAAGATAGGGATTTTGTTTCCTTTGGGTAAATATCCAGAAGTGGAATTGCTAGATCATATGATAGTTCTGCTTTTATTTTTTTGAGGAAACTCCATGCTGATTTTTTTTCTTTTTTTAATAGTGGCTGCACGAATTTACATCCCTACCAAGAGTGCACAAAGGTTTCTTTAAAAAACTGTGGTAAAATAGAGACTTCCCTGGCCGTCCAGTGGTTAAGACTCTGTGCTTCCACTGCAGGGGGCACGGGTTCAATCCCCGTTGGGGAACCAAGATCCCACATGTGGCATGGTCCAAAACAACAGAAAACAAAAAAAAAAACCCCAAAACAAATGGAGCTGAATGCGCCAACCCGTGATGTCAGAAACATACCCCAAATATAGGAATCACTTAAAAAAAATTGTAGTAAAATATACTACAACAACATAAAATTCATATTATATTTTATAGCATAAAATTTACTATTTAAACCATTATTTCAGTATACAGTTCAGTGGTATTAATTACATTCACATTGTTGTGCAATCATCACCACCATCTATCTCCATTTTTCATCTTCACAAACTAAAACTCCATACCTATTAAATAATAACTCCCCATTCTCCCCTCCCCCAAGCCACTGGCAACTACCATTCTACTTTCTGTCTTTAGGACTTTGACTACTCTAAGCACCTCATATAGATGGAATTGATACTGTATTTGTCCTCTTGTGATTGGCTTATCTCACTTAATGTCCCCAAGGTTCATACATGTTGTAGCACGTGTCTAAATTTCCTTCCTTTTTAAGGCTGAATAATATTTCATTGTATGTATATACCACATTTTGTTTACGTATTCCCCATAGATGACTTGGACACTTGGGTTGCTTCCACGTTTCAGCTATTGAGAATAAGGCTGCTATGAACATGGGTATACACATATCTGTTTGAGCCTCTGATTTCAATTGTTTGAGGTATATACCCAGAAATGGAATTGCTGGATCATATGGTAATCTATTTCTAACCTTTTGAGGAATGGCCATATTGTTTTCCATGACAGCCACACCATTTTACATTTCAACCAACAGTGTACAATAGTTTCAATTTTTCCATATCTTCCTGAACACTTATTTTCTTTTTTTTGATAAAAGCCTTCCTAATGGGTATGAAGTGGTATCTCATTGTGATTTTTTAAAAATTTATTTATTTTATTATTTATTTATTTTTGGCAGTGTTGGGTTTTCGTTGCTGCGTGTGGGCTTTCTCTAGTTGTGGCGATCGGGGGCTACTCTTCATTGCGATGCACAGGCTTCTCAATGCTGTGGCTTCTCTCATTGCGGCACACGGGCTCTAGGTGCACGGGCTTCAGTAGTTGTAGCGCATGGGCTCAGTAGTTGTGGCCTGTGGGCTCTAGAGTGCAGGCTCAGTAGTTGTGGTGCACGGGCTTAGTTGCTCCGCGGCACGTGGGATCTTCCCGAACCAGGGCTCGAACCCGTGTCCCCTGCATTGGCAGGCGGATTCTTAACCACTGCGCCACCAAGTCCCCTCTCATTGTGATTTGCATTTCCCTAATGATGAGTGATGTTGAGTATCTTTTCATGTGCTTATTGGCCATTTGTGCATCTTTTTCAAAGAAAGTTCTTTTCAGGTCCTTTGCCCATTTTTAAATCATAGTTTAAAATATAGTTGATTCATAGGAGTTCTTTATATATTCTGGACATCAATCTCTTATCAGATATATGATTTGAAAATATTTTCTCCCATCCTGTGAGTTGCCTTTTTACTCTGTGGATAGTATTGTTTGATGCATAAAAGTTTATCTTTTTTTTTTTTTTTTTTTGCGGTACGCGGGCTTCTCACTGCTGTGGCCTCTCCCGTTGCGGAGCACAGGCTCCGGATGCGCAGGCTCAGCGGCCATGGCGTACGGACCCAACCGCTCCGTGGCACGTGGGATCCCCCCAGACCGGAGAACGAACCCGCGTCCCCTGCATCGGCAGGCGGACTCTCAACCACTGCGCCACCAGGGAAGCCCAAAAGTTTATCATTTTGATATTGTTCAGTTTATCTATTTTCTCTTTTGTTGTCTGTGCTTTGGTGTTTCTTTTTAATTTTTTTAAATCCTACCTAATCCCTCTCTTTGATTAAGCCTTCTCAGCACCACTGAGCATTGTACCTCAGTACTGACTTGTTTCTAAGTTGCCTGAGGGTAATGACTTATTTTGCAATTTCCCCTCAAGTGGGGGACCATAGTCCCCTTGAGTTCACTTAATAAACCTAAATGTATATAGTGACAGCAAATGTTATTTGTTCAATCAGTAGTTGATGGATGGATAGGTGGATGAATAAATGAAGAGTGAACCCAGGGACACACAGTCAGTTCTCTCTCACCACCCCAGGTTATCCATGTTCTGACCTTTTCAGACAAACCAGTGTGTGTGAGCTTCTAGGCATCCTCTGGTGGGCTCAGGGAAACTGGGGATTGGACTGCCCTCTCCAGTATATTGTGAAGTTGACAACTGAAGATTGTGGGTGTCTGAGCCAGAGAACTACTAAGGTGAAAATAGATGAACATGTAGCATTTGGGCCTTTTAAAACCTACTTTCACTGTATCTGAGGACAGGAAGTAAAATTGGTACTGCTCACAATAGCTGACAAAAGTTTATTTCAGTAGGTGTGTCTTCTCAGCTAGGTGGAGAACCTCTATTACCAGGTACACCTGCATTTAATCAACAGATGTGTTCCTAAAATTAACTGAGTAAATTACTTGTTTTACACTCATTTGTTCATAACTTCATCATCATCATCATCATCATCATATCTAACTTTCAGAGGTTTATATCATACATGTGTCAGGCAGCATGCTAGGTGCTTTAAAAGTATTATTTCTTCTAATTCCCTCAAAAACTCTATGAGATGGTATCATTACTCCAATGATAGAGATGAGGAAACTGAGTCTTAAGGAAATTAAATACCTTGCCATGCGTCCTACATCTGTGCTGTTTATTATGTGCTAAATGCTAGAGACATAAAGATGAGGCAGATATCATTGCCTGTGGAATTGCAGTGACAGAGGTGGACACAGGAGATAATGAGACAACAAGGAGGACCACCTACTCTCTGTCAGTGTTTAGTGAGTCAGGGAAAGCTTCCTAAGGAGGGAGGGCTCACTTAGGGCTCCTTCCTAAGGAGGGAGGGCTGAGCTGAGTCTTAGAGGAAAAGATAGCACTGGAAAGGGAGAGTGGACATCTAATTGTTCTGCCAGCCCTGCAAAATGCTCTTCTTCTGGGACTGATGTCCCTCTTCTTTTGTGTAGCTTCCGACCGTGAGATTCCTGCAGGATCTCACAAAGTCCTTGACTCTGATCGAGTTGTCTAGAGGTAGACACCAACCGAAGCCCAGGCCAATCACAGACTTGCCCTAGGGGTTTTCAAACCAAATCTCTGAACAAACATCTATCCTTATCTAATGGTAGAAATTGAAGAATGAACGCAGGGGCTGTTGGCAGCTGGGTTTCTTGACATGTTGAAGGGATGATCTAGAGGGAGAGTAAGGCCAATAAAAAGAGAGAACAGGGACCAGTGGTAGAGAGAGAGCCTTGGTAGTCTGCCTGTTCCCTGGCTTAGTTTTTCATCATTCCTTTAATAAGCCAGATCAATCTGTCTTCTTCTTTTTTTCTGTTTGTTTATTTATTTTATCTTTTTAAATTCATCTTTATTGGAGTATAGTTGCTTCACAACACTGTGTTAGCTTCTGTTGTACAACAGAGTGAATCAACCATATGCATACATATATCCCCACATCCCCTCCCTCTTGAATCTCCCTCCCACCCTCCCTCCTTTAACTCAGTGGCTCCAGGTGGATTTCTATCACTTTCCATGGTAAGAGCCCTAATATACATACTTACTAATAGGCATGAATGCTTGACTCTGGGAGAGTAAATGCTTAAACAAAATACCAGAAGCAAGCAGAGCAAGAGGTGAATTTAAGCGGAGGAAGCCGCAAGTAGTTTGGTGTTTGTCAGAGTGTAAACATCAAGACAAGAAGTGGCAAGAGATGAGGCTAATAAGTAGACGGAATCTGATCACGGGACCTGGACATATTTTGCAAAGTACTTCGGACTTGATCCTGTATATATTCTGTTCATTCTACAGGGTTATAAGTAGGCATTTGGCAGAGGTTCTGTAAACTGTACAATAATTAGTAGTAATTAAGAGGCTCTTAACCTGGGAGTCACAGACAGGCTTCAGCTGTCTCCAATCCCTCTCAAATAGCATGAAAAATCTGTGGGTGTGTACAGGTTTATTTGTCTTTGTTTTTGTTATGGAAGAGGTCCCTGACTTTCATCAGATATTAAAGGAGTCCCTGCCCCAAAATATGTATGAACTGCTATCTATGTACAGGCATTTTCAGGAGTTACTGACTTCAAATATTCATGCAAATCTCATTGCCCCCCTCCCTCCGATTTCCTCACGACGCTTAAAAACTGTTGAGCACAGAGAATATGCTTCATAACTGTTTGGTTGGACATTGTCTTAAGAGGGGATTTTCCTTTGGGATCATGAAACGATGTAAAGAGATGATATAGACCTGGTTATTTATAGAGATTTTAACCGGGAACACTGGATGTGACATCCATCCTGTATTGACTTGGGCAGCCAGCCAAGACCTGCAGGCTCTCGGAGGTGTCACCCGGGGCACCAACGTTGTCTCCGAAAGCCAACTCCAAGTATCCTTGTCCTTCCCCCCGCAGGTGCAACGACTACAAGTCCCAGGACGCTTCGCTCTTGGAGCCTGGGCGAGGGCGGGGCGTATCTCCGCAGTGACGTCACCGTCCCGGGGCGGACCGAGGGAGGGCGGGGCGAAGGGGCGGGGTGGGGAGGTGCCGGAGCGCGCTGGTGCTGATGCAGGATGGCTGAGCTCGCAGGAGCCCGGGAGGTCTGAGCCGGGAGAGGCTTGCTCCCTGCGCATCGCCTCGTCCGCCCGCCGCGTGGTCCTGGGCAGGTGGGCCCGGGACGCAGCGCAGGGCCAGGGCAAGGCCAGGGAAGGCAGGTGTGCAGCCGGACGGGCCAAAGGTTGATAGACTGCCCACCTACCGGGTCTCGGAGCGGCCAGAGCTGCCCAGCCCGCCGAGTTCGCGATGACCTGCTGAGAAGCTTCGTCGGAGGCTGCGGGAGGCGGCCTCGTTGCGGGCGGTGCGGTTCTCGACCACCTCCCTAGTTGTGCGGAACCCCGTCCCCCCGCCCATCCCCGCGCCCCTTCCCTCTGCCGCCGGCAGAGATGGCGGATCCAGCCGAATGCAGCATCAAAGTGATGTGTAGGTTCCGGCCACTCAACGAAGCTGAGATCCTCCGCGGGGACAAATTCATCCCCAAATTTAAAGGCGATGAGACCGTGGTGATCGGGGTAAGTGGCTGGGAAGTCTGGCCTCCCCTGCTGCTTCGCGCCGCAGCCCTGACGCCCCAGATCAGGCAGAGATGCTCGGGCTACCCCTTCGGACATCCCCTCGGGGCTGCCCTCTAGGGTGGACTTGACGAGAAGTCCCCTCCCCCCCCCCGTAGTTCCCCCCTGGGCCGGTGGAGGGTCGACTGGGGACCATGGGGCGGGCCCCAGGCGGCGGGGGTCGGGGTGGGGGGCGAGGAAGGGTTCGGCGCCGCCATTGTTATTGGGGTGCGGGCCCGAGTGGGCCCATTGTTCCCCGCCCTGACCACACCGCGTGGGTAGTGTGTTCAGGTTACCCTCAAGCCCACGTGTAACCCACAAATGATTCCAGGCATTGGTTCAATTTATCGAACACTTTGCCTCTTCTCACGAGCTTGGTGAAAGAAAAAAGGTACTGGAAAAATCCTAGCCTCGGCGCGGAGCTCCCACAGCTGTGCAGAATTGGCTCCCCGCGGCGTTCCTCCTTGCTCTGCACGCGGAAGGCGGGGGATGGGGGAATACTGGTGGCCTTGGTGTCTCCTGCTTCCTCTCAACCCAGGCTGCCCTGGCTTGGACCTCGGTTCTGACCCTTCCGCAACAGGGCGACCCCCACCTGGTGTCCGCAGACCCTCGGGTGTGCTTCACGCTGGGTGGAGAGAAGGCTGTGCGCCCACGTCTGTGGGGCTGGGGGTCCGGAGCGCAACCAAATAGCCTCTGTGCCCAAAGAAGTTACTTTGTGTGGCTGGGGTCCCCCTCCCTCTTGGTCTCCCTTCCCACGTTACCCCTCCCCCCTTCCCTCACCTCCGCAGGCTTGGCTCTATTTCTGCAGCGGGGCTGCTGGTGGGGGGAGGGAGTACCACTGGGTTTTAGTTCTTAAAGGAATATGTCAAATAAAACAAGCCAGCCTCCCCCCGCTCCACCGCCCTTCCCCCTCCGCTGTCCCCAGCGTGTGTAGCTGATGGTGCCCTCTTTGTATGCGAGTCGCGTGGGGAGGGACCGAGTTAATGGGAGCCTCCCGATCCCTGCTGACACGTTCCTGGCAGCCTGCTCGAGGCTGCTGATGCAGCCTTCCCGGCCTCAGCATTGATTAAGTGATGTCATCCCGTTTACTGAGCATGCTCCGACTAACCCCCTCCCTTCTATTTCCCCCAGTGGCTGGTGTATTTAGGTCAAGTGATTGACAGGTGACAATTTACTTAGGGTCTCTGCCCGAGTCAGCCCGGCCTTTCTTAAGCACCAGAGGCCGATATTTGCCGGCCCAAGCAGTCCCAGCATCTTCGCCAAGGTTGTGCCGCAGTCCCTGGTAAGGGACCTGGGCACTGGCAGGTGCTGGCTGAACTGGAAGACAGGCGCTCTCCGCGAGGGAAACAGAGGCAAGGCTCTGGCCTCAGGGCTTCATCTTGAACCTCCCCTTAGGAAGACAGCTCCTCTTGACGCCCTCTTCGCTCCTCCCAGTTTTCACAGCCATCAGAAAACCGTGACCTCCAAATGCTACGGGGATGGTCGTTCACCCTGAGAGCTGACCTAAGAGGGCAGGAAAGAGGGGTGTTCTATCTGCTTAGTGTTAAATTGAAGAAAAGATGTATGCTGCAGTTATTGATGAGGAGGAAGATTCTATACTTAATGGCAGACATGGGATAGTGACATATCTATGACCGGTACATGGGGCAGAGGTGTTGGGATACACCTCTAAGCTAGGGTCAGCCTATAGTCTGATTTGCTATTTCCTGAGCCACGCTATGGTTTAGATAGAGTGGGAGTTACTGGGGACATCTAGTCCCTGCCTCTTGTCTTGTAACAATTTTTTAACAAGTAATTGTGTAGCCCTAGAACATGGTCTGATGGCCCTAGTTTTTCAGAGGTTTTAAAGAAAAGCTGAAGTTGTTTCTTCCCTTTTTCCTCCTTCTCCTTTTCCTTCTTCTTCCTCCTCTTCCTCCATCTTCTAAGGGTGATATACCAGGACTAATGAAGTGGAGTAATAAATCATCCCTTTGATCTGTGTGCAAGGCAGAGATCCTTAATCTTATTCCTCTTTCACTTTGACACTACTATGAGTATATATTTAATTCCCATCTACATATTCATGTTATTGAGTGAATAAAGTAAAAACAAAGTCACCATATAAAATAAGTATATTAAACAAAAGATTGTAGATGTGAATACACATGTAGCTCTTCAACTGTAAATTAACATTTTTGATATTCTTACTATAATCCTTTTTTTAAAATTTTTTATTTATCTTTGGCTGCATTGGGTCTTCGTTGCTGCACACAGGCTTTCTCTGGTTGTGGCGAGCGGGGACTACTCTTCGTTGTGGTGCGCGGGCTTCTCATTGCGGTGGCTTCTCTTGTTGCGGAGCACAGGCTCTAGCCACGCGGGCTTCAGTAGTTGTGGCGCACGGGCTTTGTTGCTCTGTGGCATGTGGGATCTTCCCGGACCAGGGTTCAAACCCTTGTTCCCTGCGTTGGTAGGCGGATGCTTAAGCACTGCGCCACCAGGGAAGTTCCTTACTATAATCCTTTAATACAGCAGAGTTTTCAGTTTTCTTTAAGATAAATTTTTCTTTGAAATAAAGCATTCATATAGAAAAGTGTTTTCATAAGTGTACAGCCTGATGATTTTTTTTTTTTTTATAAACACTCCCTCGTAACCACCTCTTAGACTAAGAAACAGACATTTTCAGGACTGCAGAATTCTCCCTAGCGTCCCTCCCAGTCACTGACTCCCTCTGCCTCAGGGTAACTACTATTCTGACTTCTAATGCCATAGATTAGTTTAATTTAGTTTTTTTTTTAAGCTTTATCTACATAAAACCATACAGTATGTTCACTTCTGTGTGAGTTCTTGCGCTCAACATTACTCTTGTCAAATTCATCCATGTTGCAGTGTGTAGCTGCAGTTTGTTCATCCTCATTGTTCTGTAGTATCTCATTATATGAATATACCACAATTTCTTTATCTAGTAACTGTTTGGTAGTAACTGTTTGGATAGTTTCCACTTTGGGGCTCTTATGGATGGAGCTGCTATAAACACTGTTTTACACATCTTTCAGTGAGTGTGGTACAGAACAGAAGACTGCCAGGTGCTGAAGGGTGCTGGGACTTCTGTTGGCATGTGCTCGGACCCTTCCCATTCCTAATTAATAATGTGTAACTAAAGGAAGTGAGAGTTCTGGCAGCCTGTATCCCACTTTGTACACCAAGTAGAATGGCTCCCAAGTCAGTTCACTAGGAACCATCCCACATGGCTCAGTTGCAGGTGGAAACTGCCTTAGGTGGGCATTCCCTTCCTTGCTTGCAGGGACAGAGATTGTGGGGATGACCAAAGAAGCCCAGGGCCATCCAGAATTGTCACCTTCGCTCCCAAGAGAGATGAGTGAAGAATGAATTTCTGTGCAGTTATCTGTGAGTCCAAATTCAGAATCCCAGACATTCTATTTGTTTTTGAAACTGGGGTGATTTTATTTCCTTTAAAGTCTTGTTCATTTCTTATGGAGATGTATGCTAAGAGGGAGATTTTGCAGGTGGAGTTCCTAGATGTTTCTTTTTTAAGAAATGTCCTGTCTAGGAGGGATTATCTCTACCATTCTTGCTTTTTTTTTCCCCCCGGATCCTGTGCAGAGCTTTCTTTCCCTGACTGCTCCAGCCACAGTCTCTTCCCACTATGAACTCTTGTAGCATTTATTTTGTATATGATCTCCTGATTTTTTTGCCTTAGATGATTATTAATTTTGGTCATATGTTTAATGACATTGTAAGGCATGTGTAGAGACAAGGCCCATCCATGTTTTGCTTCTTTGTACTTCCCAGGGCCTTGCCCATAGAAGGCACTTAATAAATATGTATTGATCTCTTTGTTGAGTCTAGAAATCTTAACTCTGATGTATTTAACTGATTTCATGGACTTTTAATTGACTGTAGGCTGTCGGGGGTAGTTAAAAAATAAGCTTAAAGAGATATGCTATTCCTTTGAGCAGGCCTGGTAAGAGAGCATATAATACACTTAAATGTTATAAGAAAATTGGGAAAGGACTGTATCCAGCTTTGTTAAAAATTAGGAGTGCTAATGGCACTCATGGTGAGCTAGAAGTGGAGGGCAGGGCTAGGGACCCCACATTAATTCTTCAAAGAGAAATACTGGATTTACAGCATTTCTCAGAACACTCCTCCATTAGCTGCTAAAATGCCGCGTGAGTCAACCATTACGTTGAGCTCTGTATTGGTTTTGATGCATCTGTATCGATGGAACTCTGTCTTAGAGAGTTCTCAGTGAGGTTCTTTGAAATGGACTTATAGCCTTCAGTTTTGGGCTTTCCTCTTGTTTGCAATCCTGGGACAGCAGGTGTTGTTAACCATGGGTGCTTTCCTTGGGGCAATGTAAGTTTTGACTTGTTTGAAAGCCAAAGCAAAATATTAGCTATAAACCCTGAGCTGGCCTTCAGGTGGAAAGTGGCCTCAGGCTGTAGGAGCTTAGATTAGTTCTGGACAGTGGATGGGCAGGGAAGGCAGGGGCCAGGACAGAGACCAAATTCCAAGCCTGAGTTATCTTTGTGGAGATTATGGGCTGAAGATGTGAAGAAATATGGCTAGAACTTTTCTTTTTGTCCATAGCAATGGGCTTTTAAAGCAAGAGTATTTTCTTTTAAATTTTATACAGAGTAAAGTCACTCTTTTTGGTGTATAGTTCTATTATAGGGGTGTGAAAAATACATAGAGTTGTGTAGCTATGCTGTATTAGTTTTCTGTTGCTGCTGTAACAAATTACAACAAATTTAAAGGCTTAAAATGATACAAGTTTATTATCACACAGCTTCCATAGGTCATGTGGACAAAGGATGTCGCCTGCCATTGACGGTGCACCCTGAGGGGAATTCAGGACATAGAAAAACAGAATACTGGCCCTAGATAGTTAAGATGCATATCAAAGGAATGTTTTCCTTAGCCCAGACTCTTTCATCTTCCCATACATAGAAAACCACTAAAATCATTAACTTGAGATGTCTATTGTGATTAGCAGTAATCTTTTGATGTTCCACTACATAGTTTTGTTTTGTTTTGTGCCCCCGCCACCACCGTGCAAAAACTCCTGTATATCCCGACTCCACCCTTACTTCTTTGGAACAGTCCCTCAGAGCTATCTGAGAGGCTGTCATCCCGGGCTATAGTCCTCAGTAAATGCCCTAAATAAAACATGTTTCTCAGCTTTTAGATTGTGCTTTTTTTTTTTTTTCAGTCAACAATCAGAAGTCCATCAAGTCAGCTGGTTTCTCTGTTTAGAGTCTCACAAGGTCAAGACCAAGGTGTTGGCAGGGCCATGTTCTTTTCTGGAGGGTCTGGGAGGAAATTCATTCCTTTGCTCATTCAGGTTGTTGGCAGAATTCAGCTCCTTATGGTTTTGGACTGAGGTCCCCATCCCCTCGCTGGCTGTCAGCCTGGGCTGTTTTTAGCTTCTAGAGGCCACTCGCAGGTCCTGGCCACATGGCCCCCTTCCTCTACCTTAGGATCCAGCAGTGGGTTGATTCCCTCTCATGCTTCCAATTTCTCCTGCCTCTTCTTCCATGGCTTGTCTCTCTCACTGACTCCTCTGCCTCCCTCTTTCACTTTTCAGGGCCCACTTGGTTACAGTGAGCCCAGTCAGATAATCTGGGATAATCTCCCTGATACAAGGGCAGCTGATTAGCAATCTTAATTCCATCTGCAAAGTTCCTTTTATCCTGTAACTTTCACATATTCACAGATTCCAGGGATTAGTGTGGACATCTTTTGAGCCATTATTCTGCCTCCACATACCATACTCAAGGTACAAAGCAAAAAAAAAAAAAGATACAAAGCAATTTCATCACTCCAAAAAAAAAAAAAAGTCCTCATGCCCCCCACTCTGTAATCAAACCTTCTCCCCTCTCTTAACCCCTGGCAACCATTTATCTGTTCTTCCTCTGTATAATTTTTGCCTTTTCCAAATTGTATATATAAAAATGGAATCATAAATTTAAGTATCTTTTTGAGCTTGGGTCCTTTGAGGTTTAGGTTGTTGTTGCATATATCAATAGTTCATTCCTTTTTATTGCTTAGTGGTATTCCTTTATACAAGTTTGTCACAGTTTGTTTATCCATTCACCTGTTGAAGGACATTTGTGTTGTTTCCAATCTGGCATGATTATGAAAAAAGCTGTGATAAACCTTTGAATATAGGTTCTTGTGTGAGTATAAATTTTTTTATTTCTCTTGGGTAAACACCCAGGAGTGGGATTACTACAGTAGATCATATTGCAACTATATGTTTAACTCTAAGAAATTGCCAGTTTTCCAAAGTGGTTGTACCATTTTGTGTTCCCACCTAAAAGCGGTAACGTTTTAAGCCAGACTTTTTTTTTTTTTTTTTTTTCCCCCGTACGCAGGCCTCTCACTGTTGTGGCCTCTCCCGTTGCGGAGCACAGGCTCCGCGGCCATGGCTCATGGGCCCAGCTCCGCGGCATGTGGGATCCTCCCTGACCGGGGCATGAACCCGTGTCCCCTGCATCAGCAGGCAGACTCTCAACCACTGCGCCACCAGGGAAGCCCTAAGCCAGACTTTTAAAGAATGTATTCAGTCGCTGTGTCTAGTGAATACTAACAGTAGTGTTTAGTAGTGTCAAGATATATCAGTCCTTCATTCTCTTGTGCCCTAAGTTCAGAGATGTTTACATGAGATGTTACATGTTTAGATGACTTAGTGGTTTCCTGTAAACGTACCCTCTGAAACCCTGGGATGAGTGAACACAGGACAGTAGCTATAATCTGGCATGTGTCACTGGGGTCCACTCATGTTGGTGGTGAGCACACAGTCGATGCTATGTAAATGACTGGGGTTGGCAGAGGCAGTGGGGAGGGTCAGAACGGAGTGTGGATTCACTAGCTCTCTGTGGGGCCTTTTTCAAGTTGCTTAGCTTTCCTGGGCCTCAGTTTGGTCAGATTTAAGGTGGAGATAATTACTTATCTCACAGGGTCGTTGGGATGAAATGAAGTGGTCAAAACAGGGTCTAGCACAGAGAAAATGCTCAATAAATGCTAATTATCTCCCATGTTTCCTATTCCCCTTTTAATTTTCCTCATTTTCAGAATTAGTCTTGCCCCCCAAAATTACTGCCCTTAACTCTGGCTAGCCCCTGAAAGCCCTTCTTGCATCCTCATTTCCGAGGGACTGGTTCACCCCATTCTCCTGCTTGGAATAGCCACTCTTTTCCTCTTACCTGTGGAATTCCTAACCATTGGAAGGCAGAGCTCAGGTTCCATTTACTCATAGACTATATCAGCTGTTCCTATTTTCTGCAATGATCACTCATAGGTGTGTGCACGCGCATGCGCGTGTATATCCTCCTCATGTAAATTGCAAGCTTCTGAGAAGCAGGAGCTGTTTTTTTACGTCTTTGTCCCCTTTTCTGTCATTTTCTTGTTGCTTAGTAAGTGTATCTTGATTGACAGTTCTGTCTTCCCCTGTTCCCTGCCTGGAATCAAGTCTCCCTAAATGCCAATTTCTGCATTTCCTTAAATAACTTGGGCATCACTGGGGATTTCCCTCTGCTTCCACCTGTGCTTGTCTGGCCTAACTCCCCTGTTTAATGACAGTGTTGTGCATCCTTGGCTTTTCTCCTCCCTTCAGAATAGGAAACCTCCCCCACCCTTGGGTTCTCTTTAGTACCGGCCTCAGGTTTCTCACCCGTGTCTACTTGTTACACAAGAAAAAACAAAACTACATCCTCCCTAATGGTTTCTCTTGAGTTTAAAAAAAAAAAAAAAAGCTCCCTGACAGATCCAATTTCACCTGATTTCTCTCAGGTTTTCCATAGAGTCCTATTTTTGTGGCTGAGAAAGCTCCTCCCTTAACCCATTTGCTGCACATCAACCAAGTTCCTTTTAGTAGGAAGAGAGATGTTGAGTTTGTGGTTATTTGCAAATATTGCAGAGCTTGGGAGAAAATAGAGTTTTAGATTCATCTTACTATCCCCAGCACCAAACTTGGACGTGAGGCAGACAGCCCAGGACCATCATTTCCCAGCTCTGCGACTTCTTAGCTTTAAGAACTTGGACAAATTGCTACACCACGCTGTTTCAGTTTCCTGGCCTGTGAAATGGGGATAATAACACTCTCCACCTTGTGACAGTTACATGAGCTAATGTGTGTAGACTGCCAAGTACAGTGCCTGGTTCAGAAAATGTACACTGTTATAAGACCCACGATGGTTATTTCTCTGCACACTTGTCAGACTGACTAATCTGGGGAAAGCCCTAGACCCTTCACAGGTGCCCTGGTACCTTCAGGCTGTGTTAAAGAAAAAATTATTCTCACACTTGTAAAGATAGTAGGGAAGACTATTGAAGTAGGGGGTCGATAGTACTGCAATAGGGAAGAGAAATCAGGCTCAATTTCAAGTACAAGTGGAGCAGGTTGGTGGGTGGGTAGGTGGATGGACAGTCACTAAGAGGGGACATGAAAGGTAAGGGGGATTCTTGCTGAACTGACCTAATAGGATTCTTGCTGCAGGCAGGCCAGATATCAACAGTTTAAGATACAAGTATTGCGGTATCGAGGGTGATTAGTTACTGACGGTGGGGGGGATTCTCTCTAAACTGCCTTAGCAGGAGTCTTGCTCAAATTGGACTCTGCAGGGACAGACATGGAAGTCCAAGGTCAAGGCCCAGTTGAGAAGAGGGCTCAGAGGAGCCTGACTAAAGTTTGATCAAGGAGAGAGTCTTGGGACTTCCCTGGTGGCCCAGCGGTTAAGACTCCACGCTTCCACTGCAGGGTTCAGTCCCTGGTTGGGGAACTAAGATCCTGCATGCCACGTGGCACGGCCAAAAAAAAAGAGAGAGAGTCTTGCTCATTTGGAACCCAGATGCTTCAGTGGGGGCATTTGAGACCTCCATCCCCCAGGCCTACCTACCTTCCTAACCTCACCCCCGACCCCATGTTACATCTGGACTTCTGTTCCCCTAAAATATTAGGCTTCTCAGTGTCTTCCCTTCGCTGGCACAGCTGCCCACATCCCACATGCCTGGGATGACCGTCCTCAGTGTACCTGCATGGCAACATCCACTTGCCTTTAGAATCTCATCCCATGGTGCCTTTTCTGAACGCTTTTTTGACCAGCTCCTCTCCCCCTCCACCCCGCCACCCTGGCCAGGTTAGATGCTTCTTCCCTGCACCCCTTGTACCACGCAGGACTCCTGTCAGACTTCCCCCACTACTGCATTTCATTTATTTGGGTATAAGTGTCCTTTCCCCAATTAGACTAAACCCCTTAGAGGGCAGGAAGTGTGTGCCATTCGTTTCCACCTGCAAGTTCTGGACTAGTAGCTGGAATAGAGTAGTTGCTCAGTACAAGATGTCTTTTGAAAGAAGTGAAAGAATGCTGACCCGCCTAGGCTGTCAGATGTCCGAGCCTGGGGTTATTTGCTTGGATTTTTACCTTTGACCTCTGTCTAGCTCTGGTAACTTCTTTCCTGCTTTGGATATCTTCATGGTTTTGTTGTTGTTGTCTTAAAAGAAACAGCTTTTGGGCTTCCCTGGTGGCGCAGCGGTTGAGGGTCCGCCTGCTGATGCAGGAGACACGGGTTCGTGACCCGGTCCGGGAAGATCCCACATGCCGCAGAGCGGCTGGGCCCGTGAGCCATGGCCGCTGAGCCTGCGTGTCCGGAGCCTGTGCTCCGCAACGGGAGAGGCCACAGCAGTGAGAGGCCCGCGTACCGCAAAGAAAAAAAAAAAAAGAAATAGCTTTTTCAGGCGTCCTGATATATGCTCACTGAAAAAAACCTCAGACCATGCAGAAAAACATGAAGGAGAAGGTAAAAATCACTTTTAATTTTATGAACCAGAAAACATCATTGTTAACATCTTATTGTTTATTCCAGCTCTTTCCTATTCTATAGGAAACATACTTTGTTTTAAAATGAAGATATGACTTTATAAATCTGTTTTGAAACCCAGCATTTTACTTAACGGTATACTTCAGACATCAGCATGTTTAAAGGTTGTATATAATTCCATATGTGTCTAATCAGTACTTTAACCATTTTCTACGATGGACATTTGGTTTCTTTCTGTTTTATTTTTCAGTTATAAACAAAGGTGTGATAAACATCAGTGTACGCATCTCTTTGTGCTCTTGCCCAGTTTTTTGTTACAATATGTTCCTAGAATTGGGATTGCTGGGTAAAAGGATATAGATGATTTTAAGGTATCCACAGTTTTTGAGGGGGAGCAATTTAGAGATGGTGAATTGTCTTCTGTTTTATATTCTCACTTCTTTGCCCCATGGCAAACTCCATGGGGTTGGTGCCAATTTGTCTCATAAGACATCCCTTCATACCTCAGCTAAATTAAATTCTTACCAAGAGCGTGTGCTTCGTCATGCACTGTTAACCCATAGATCCAGAACACGGCAATGTCTTCAGATTTTTAATGTAAACCATAGGATTTTGTAGGCTGTCTCTTGTCAGTTTCAATATCCTAAAGGATGTTGTTTCTTGGAGGTGATCAAAAGCTAAATCTGTCTCCTGAGACAGCGAGAGATAGAGGTCAAGATTGTAGTCTTAAAGAAAACTAGGATGGATGTGTCCTTTATTCTTGGAGCTAACAGTGAATGGCCTGTGATATCTTCCAGGCAATGGTAAGTTGAGAAGGGATATAATAGCCCTCCCAAAAAAGCCCTAGAAAGAGCTTTTTTTTTTTTTTTCCTTTTCCTTTGATTACTAGGTACTCTTAAAAAAACTTATATAAAATTTCAAGCATACACCAAAGTGGAAAGAATATCAAAATATACCCCAATGAATCTGTCAACCAGTTATCATCAACAAATGGGCTAATCTTATTTTTTCTATACACCCCTAACTTTATCTCCCCAAATCACTCAATTATTTTAAAGTGAAATCTCATGTCTCACATTACTCTATCCCTAAACTTTAACAGATATCTCTACAAGATCAGGACTCCTAAAACCACAATAACATTATCACAGCTAACATGTGCACAATTCCTTACTGTCAAATACCCAGACAAATTCCTCCCATTGCCGTATAAGTTTCTTCTACAGTTGGTTTGCTCAAATCAGAATACTGGGTACTATTGATTACAAGTGTGGAGGAAAAGAAATGCTCATACGTACCAACCTTGAAACAAGAGGGAGGGGCTTTTGCTATAGAGTCACGTGTGGCAGTAGAAACACACACAGAGCAATCAGGGCTAATCGAGATTTCCAGCGCATCTCCCTTAACAGTAGTTATGTCCTAGTTATCCTTTTTAATAAACCAATGCCAGCATTGCAGTATCACCCACAAAAGCTCTTTAAAGAGCTACATGCTTTATAGCTTCCCTCACCGCTGCATCTCCCCTTGCTTTAGTTGGCTTGCATGAACGTCAGCAAAGCAGGACATGTCACTCATTTGTCTTCTAAGCTCAGTACCCACCCTTTTCAAATCGGTACCAACTACATTTAGAGCAGTTCTTTTAGGTGTGTCTTGGTGTGTTAGTATTTATTATCTTTTCAGTCAGTGCATACTCATCCTTGGTGTGAATTGAATACTGGAAAATAAATCCACAGAGCTGAAGGGAAAACATGCAGGTGAGAAGGTGAGAAGAGAATTCAGTGCAACACAATACTTTAAGGAAAAAGGTTTGTAGTTCTCTTTTTATGCATTTTCTCATAAAAAAAAAGAACCTTTGGAAGGGAGTTGAGGTTAGAAAAAAAGTGCAAATAAAAACCAAATCCCACATGATTGGTGCTTTAACTTCTTTGACTGCAGAGTATGGTCGTGAGAGGTGCTGGTCAGTAATGTTATTTTAGGAGCATTTTGTTTGAAGAGCTTGGTCACACAATTCCGGGCTAGCAAATCTCAGGGACTCTTCCCAGGCTCTCTCACAGAGCCGTCTCCCCACTCCCAGGTCTCATTTGGTCTCAAGGGGAAATGAAGAACAGCCTGCTTCAGTTCTCCGAGGAGGTTATATCATAGTTTTTTACTGAATGAATGGTCGGGTACCTCACTCCACAGAGATTACTGATGTTCATCTGGGAACCTGGCTAGACAACAGCTCCGTCTGACATCAGAAACTTGGGGTAGCCTTGGGAGAACGGACTTCTGCTCCTCTTTCATGGCACCTCTTGCTCCATAGAGAGGAACAGATGCCAATCTGATTGGTCAGTGTCCAAACCTCTATTGGTCCTGGTTACTGGTGGGCAGGATCCCTTGGGAGGCGGTCAGTTCCTTCCTCTATCTGGCCTCTGTGGTAAGCTGACCCCTGCAGGGTCTGGCTTCCTGGGCTGGCTCCCGGGGGCTGGCTGTTTTTCCATCTCAGCATCATCCACTGCTGAGTGGATAAGTTCATCTGGGCCCACAGATGCGGGCCCCTGTGGGCTGGTCTTAAGGTTCAGAACAGGCTGGGCTGTAGGACAGTGGGGTGGTGAGGTGAAGAAAACAGGAAGACCGCACAAGCCTCCTTGCCCAAGCCTTGGCCAATTTTGATATTGGGATAATGGGTGCTAGTGCCCTACCCAGGTGGTGCTTGGACACCTGCTGTATCCCTGTTCCTGTGTAGAGCAAACTCGCCCGCCCCGGGGGGAGAAGGGGGCTGACTGTTAGGGGAGGCTTCTGGCATTCCAGGGCCCCTGGTACTAATGTCATCACGATAGCATCGAAACTGTCTTCAAACTACTAATAGTTTGTTTATCTAATATTTGTGAAAGTAGACTTTAGAAGAGAAGTGTTTAGCTCTTCAGTAACAATTACTACACAACACAGCCTACTAATTATCTGCTCAAACAAGTGGGAAAAAAAAACCCACCTGAAGTACTGTATCCTAGAGTAACACTTGCTTGCTCATGTGTGTTGTTAAATTTTCCTTAATGAATATGCCTCTTGGAAAAGACTGGCTTGAGGGCTTTTTTTGAAGTATAGTTGATTTACAATGTTGTGTTAATTTCTGCTGTACAGCAAAGTGATTCAGTTATACATATATAGACATTCTTTTTTATATTCTTTTCCATATGGTTTATCACAGGATATTGAATATACTTCCCTGTGGAGGATGTATTTTAAACAATATTTTCTGATCTAGACATTTATCTAAACAAGTTTGTAAAGGGGAAAATATACACCTATCTAATACTCACTTCCTTCGTTCTATTAAAAATAAATATAAAGAGGTAACATATAGGTTAATGTAAAACTTTAAATGCGTTCTTTATTACTGTGAAAAATGTTTCCCTTTATAAAGAGGTGTTTTTCTGCACTGTGGACTTTTTGGAGCTTCACTGTAATACTATGCTGTCCAAAATGGTAGCCACCAGCCTCATGTGACTATTAAGCACTTGCAGTGTGATTGTCTAAATTGGGGTGTTCAGGAGACGTAAAATGTAAACTGGCTTTCAAAGGCTCTGTACCAAAAAAAAAAAAAAAAAAAAGGAATGTAAAAATATTAATTTATTCATTAATTCTTTCGGTATTCATTGCATGTTGAAATGATAACATTTTGGATGTATCGGGTTAAATAACATTGATGAAATAAATTCCCCCCTTTTCTTTTCACTTTTTAAAATGTGACTACTAGAAAATTTAAAGTTACATGTGTGGCTTGCATTTTTGTCTGACATTATGTATATACATACATATATATATATATCTTTTTTTTTTCTTCTTATTCTTTGGTGGTGGCATGTGGGACCTTAGTTCCCTGAGGAGGGATCGAACCCCGCCCCCTGCATTGGAAGCGAGGAGTCTTAACCACTGGACCGCCAGGGAAGTCCTGGCATTATATTTCTATTGGCAATATATTTCTGTATGACAGTGCTGCTCTAACATTTAGATGCTAGCATTCTGATTGTTTTTGCATTTATTAATTTTGGTTCCAGTTTGGCATATTGAGGGCTTATTGTATGCTAAGGTCAGTGCTAAGCACTGTGGACTTCCTGTGATAAGTAAGACAAGATCCCTGCCATCAATAACCGTGTATATAATTAATTCAATGGGCGGAAGCAAGTGAAAAAAAAAGTAGTGTGCTATGAGTGTCCGAAGAGAAGAGGAAGCACAACCTTGATGGAGTTAAAAAGAGAGAGAAAGCACATCCAGTGGTGTCCTGGGAAACCTCAGGCAGGGGGACCGTTTGATCCTTACCTCGAAGCTGGGGTAGGAATCTGCTCTGCAAATGTAAAATTTGCTTCTTTATCCTCAGTTCCTTTGCAGTTCTGCGTAGCCGCTTTAGAGATTTCTGTTTTAAATATGGTTGAGAAAAAGACCTGAGAAGGGATGTGTGCTGTAGCTGGGCGTCACTCTCCTCTCGCTCTCCTCCACCCCGCCCCCCGCCCCCCCCCCCCCCCGCGCCCGCCAGGATTGTGCTCCCCCCGCATCCTGTAATTAAGTACCAGCCATTTGCAGCGGGTTTGTGATACAGATTGTGATGCCTTTGCGTGGGTGACATTGAGAACACCAAAAGGTGACAGGGAGCCTCGTCTTGGAAAAACTGCACGATGCCGTCCTGCCGCCAGGCTCCAGCCGCAGCCTCCCTGGGGGCGGGACTCCAGCCCGCGGGCCTCGCCCTACCCCACGCTGGGTGCTGGGTCGACCTCCCCAGCCGGCGGATTTTAATTTCCTGGCAAGGAGCGCCAGGGTGATGGCAAATTTGCTGCTTACCTTGTCTCCATTCTGTCGCTAATGCTGGGAATGATGAGACCTCTTGTCCTGAAAATACATTCCCCTTTAGCGCAGGCACCTTCTAATGAGGTCCCTCCCCGCAGCGGAACAAAAGCTCCCATTACGAGGACGTCAGGGGGAGGCCGCGCTGCTGTGGGAAACCTAGGCAACGCCGCCTTTGTCGCTCACAGGTGCCTCTTCTTTGTCCTAGCATCTGGGGGAGAGGTCACCTTGCAGGTGAAGGCCACACAGCTTTCTGGAGAAGGAGCTGGAAACTTTTCCACCCGTACTTATGTCCCTGTTTGTCTGGGTTGGCACAGAATTGATCTTTCCTCCTTTGTAAATGGCAGAAAGGCTCATTCACATGATGGTAACATGAAAGAACAGCAACGGCAAAATCAGCCATAAACTTACCACCGTACATCATCCATATTAATTATTTTGTATCCTCCTTTTTCCTCTCTTGGTTGACACTTAACATTTTGGAAAATAAATGTATACCATAGATATACAATTCTGCCTTTTTTGAAAAAACCAAATCCTGCTCCATAAATGGTTTTTCATGTTGTATAATATCTTCATGGTTATAATTTTCAGTGATGACTGAAGTGTGCTTCAGCTGATAGATCACAGTTTGCTCATTTGGATCTCGTCTCCCCTTGCTGTGGGTGATGCTTTAGTGATCATATGCATGCACAGAGCTGTTTTCTTTTGCTGAGTTATTTCTAGACGATACATTCTCCAGAAGTTGATTTACTGGACCCAATGCTGTGAATATTTAAATTGACCCTATTCAGTATTATCCTGTTGCTTTCTATAGGGATCTACCCATCCCTATGGCCTCTGTGGATATATGAGTATCCCATTTGGCAGGGAATTAATTTTTAAGGTAAAGGAGATAATCATTTGAGAGGGTAATTTATAGAGCAGTGGTCTGGGATTCATGTGTCTTGGGTTTTGTTCCAGGCATTTCCTCTGATTTTATATGAATTTTAAACTAAAAGTATAACTATTCAGTGATCTGTTTTACTTTGGAGTGTTGTTGTCATCGGGCACTTCTGGGGTCAGGCTGGTGAATGGGGAGCCTCCTGGGCTTTAAAGACGAAGGAAGGACTTGGAAGTGTTGGTCCACCTCCCAACATTCGTCAGAGGAATTGCTCGGAGGTGGTGATCTACACTTATGTTTAACTCAAGGCACTTCTCACATGCTTACAGATATAATTATTCATGCTATGGCATTGGATGAACTTCAGGCCTTCTGTAACCTAACAGCAGCTCACGTAGGGATACATCTTGCTGGATGACCTGGGGCATCTTGTAGGAGTCCATCCTTCCAGGAGGTATGGTGGCACCATGCAAAAGGCATGACTTCATGCTTTAGTGGTTCTATACATCCAGGCACCAGCATTCTCTTTAGTTCTGGGGTAGCCGACCAACCAGGCTTATCGTCCTGTGGGCATCACTGGCAAACCCAGCGCTGGGACACGAGAACCCAGGTAAGGTAAACAAAAAGAAAAGCAAGATGAAGAGGAACTCGGGCCAGGCTGAAAATGAGAGGAAAAGAGTGCTGTGGACCCCCTTACTGGGTGTCTCTATTCTCTGATCTTACTAGAGAAGACAGGACACATTTCTTTTCTTACAAAATTGCCTTTGAATACAAAGTATTGCTCTCTATTGAATAGGTTTAGTCACTTTTTAAAAAAGTTATTTATTTATTTATTGGCTGTGTTGGGTCTTCCTTGCTGCGCGGGGGCTACTCTTCATTGCAGTGCATGGGCTTCTCATTGCGGTGGCTTCTCTTGTTGCATAGCACGGGCTCTAGGCGCACGGGCTTCAGTAGTTGTGGCTCACAGGCTCAGTAGTTGTGGCGCACGGGCTTCGTTGCTCCGTGGCACGTGGGATCTTCCCGGACCAGGGATGGAACCCATGTCCCCTGCATTGGCAGGCAGATTCTTAACCACTGCGTCACCAGGGAAGCCCAGGTTTAGTCACTTTTTTGGGGTGCCTTGATTATCGTGTCAAATACCACTTATTTAAGAAACTATTTCATGTGTGAAAATTTTACCTATTACTCTGATTAAATTTTAGGTTTTATAAAAGTGATAAATTAAGGCATACTCCTGGTATAAAGCTCAAAGAACACAGAAGGAGATAAAGAGAAAAGGAAGGATGAGGTAAGAATTTTTACAGGGGAGGAAAGGTATTCAATGTGATCACTGTGTGTTCAAGGACTGGAGGAAGCCTGCAAGCCACATTCAAGAGGCCTGAGGACAGAGGAGCAGCAAGGTGGTCAGATTAGAATAAAGAGGAAGGAATGAGATGTAGAGGGTCCTGAAAGGGGGCTAGAGGAATTGAAACTTGGTTTGGTTGACTGGTAACTCTTCTCTAGCCTGTAGCTGGCTCAGAAATACACCCACAAAACATTTCTCCTTAAATCATGTATCCCTTGGCCTCAAACAACCTTTTCAGGTTCCCATGAAGCCAGGTACTGTTGGAGTTTGCTCTTCACAGCTTTATGCCTGGTGGTACAATGCAAAACGTGCATGTTCTCATCTATCCCAGACGAAGTTCAACAGTTATGGTCCCTTGATCTGTCATCTAAAAGGATTAATATATCTTGTTTAACCCCAATAGTTAGGGGATGAAGGTTTTTTTCATGTGTGGATCACCAAATTTCAAGGAATTGACACACAGTAAAGTATACATAACTTAAGCCACATTTAACATAATGTTTTTCTGATGATCTAGACGTTTCCTGGAAGAATTTTGCATTGTTGGTAAGAATGGTCTAATTTGGGATATTGTGTATGTCAAAGGCTCCTTATTGTACAACAGTAGTTTCATGTCTGTTGACGTCTGTTGATCTTGCTTATTTTAAGGGAAGAGATGATAGAAAACAACCCTCTAAAGTGGCTTAATTCTGGCAGGATTTCTTCAGCACTAAATTGCATTTCAGAAGATGGAGCTTACTCTGGAAAGTGAGTGTGGGAGGTCAGAGGGAAAGTGCCTTTCAACTTGGATGCTTGGGAGAACCATATTTAGAGAAAACTTCTCAATCTTTTAAAAGTTAAGAATAGCCTGTTTTTTTTGTTTTCTATTTGCCTCACCCCACCCCAAACACAACTCTAATGTTCAGTAGAAATATCAGTTGATAAGAGTGTCTCAATTAGCAGAACTACAGACAATCTCTGTGTTACTGCTCTTCTCAGAGACCTTTATGAACCTGTTTGACGACCAGTAGTTTTCTTCTTACACCAATGAGGTTATATTCTTCCCTGCTTGCTTGCGAAATATTGTAATTCTAACAGAGTAGTGACAGCGTATCACAAAATCTGCTTGACTTAACAAACACGTAAATGCTTTACGTTTATTCAGTCATTTATTTTAATCTGCAGTACTACTCTATAAGGTAGCTACTATTGTCCTAACCCATCTCCCCATTTCCACAGATGAGAAATTTGGGACACAGGTTAAGTAACTTGCCTAAGGTCACACAAGAGTAAGTTGTAGATCTGGGATTCAAACCCAGGCACACTGGCCTCAGAGTCCTTGCTTTAAACTGTTTGCTATGTTGATTTTGCTATTTTGGTTCATACCAGGAATTGAGAATATTGGGTGCACAGCATTTTCTAAATTCAAGTTTCTCTAGGTCACTAGTTCCTTGAGTTATTCCCTGATAAAAGGGTTTGATATCAATTAAATGTAAGAAGAGTCACCCACATTCTCTGCCTCTTGGAGATCCGAGCCCCCCAGCCCCCTCAAGCAGTCCTGCCATAAATCAGCATGCTTAGCTTTGTTTAACTTGGTGTTTTTGAGCTGAGGCATACGTTTGGGACTGCTGTAGGAGAAGGTAGCTGTAAACTAGGGCTACCCTTGAAAATGGAGGATTTTTTTTCTCTCTCTTTCTTGTCTTTGCATTGATATCAAATTATGTATGATGGTCAGAATCAGCTTCTCTGTTATTGCTGTGATTTCCATCTGAAAGGCTGTTTAGGGTATTCCATAGAATACAGTGCCACTGTTCTCAGGGTGTGGTATATTTGTTAGGAAGCCTTGTAAGCTAGACTTCTGAATGTTTCAGTCTGCTATTAATCTACATGGATCTGTCCACAGAGGAAAGAATTATGATGCTTTTCTTATAAAAACATGTGTTCACCCTTCTCTTCTGTGTCTTAAAAGTGGAGAGATTTGTGACTGCTTCTTGGATTTCTAAGTCCATCTGTGTTCAACCATATTACTAAACTCTCTTTAAAAATTGTCAGTAAATTTTAAAAGATATATCATGAAGATAATTTTTTGTCATCTTCAAATAATGTCAGTTTTGTTTCTTTCTTTCCAAAACATATACTTTTAAGTTCTTTTTTCTTGTCTTACTGTGTTGGATAGGACCTCCTTGACAGTCTGAAATAAAAACAATAATAGCAGGAATCCTTGTCTCGGTCTTGATCTTAAAGCAATGTTTGATGTAGGTTTTTAGTAGATGTCCATTATCAAGGTAAGGAAGTACCACCTATTCCTTGTTTGTTTTGTTTTGTTTTTAGTCATGAACAGGTCTTGAAGACCTTGATTGCTTCTTACTTGGATTGTAATAGTCTTGGAAAACAATCCCCTGCTTGCTCTTCCCTTCCTCTAGTCTCTTGAATATTTTTGCTAAAATATTTCTGAAGTTCCATCCAGAATGTCAATTCTCTGCTCAAAACATTTAAGGACTCTCCTTTGCTTACTAAAATAAATGTGAACTCCTCAACTTGTTCCTGCTATTCAGCAAAACCCTCCACAATATGTTCCCTTCAGCCTTTCTCAAACCTAACTGTACACTGTATGCCAAACTCAGTCTGGGCTTTCACTCTTTCAGGCCTTTGTTGATGAGGTTGCCATCTCGTGGAGTGCCATTCCCATCCTTCTGTCCTCCTGAACTTCTTGCTCACGCTAGAAACTCACAGGAGGCATTTCCTCTTGTCCTTAGTCTCTCCCTTCTTGGAATTACCCCACTTAGATGTGAGCTCCTCTCCAGGTTAGGGTTTGTATGATTAATTTTCTTTCTTTTTTTTTTTAAACAGTTTTATTGAGGTATGATTGATATACATTGTTGGATTTATTTTCATCCTCTCAGCATATGATTCATAATGGGTGTGCAGTACACAATGGGATGTATGAATGACTAACTGAAAAAAAGTATTTCTTGTGGTGTTAATGCTCATTGTTAGGATTATTTTTTGTTTCATTATGCCTCTCTTCCTCTCTCCATCAGTCCTACCTGAGGACTAAACATGCCCACATGTTTCTTTTGTGGAATTCACCATAGTTGGGCCAAACTGAGAACAGGCATTCCTTAGGGTGCACGATCCATTCATCCCACCCGCAACCAACTCACTGTCTAGTAAGAGAGATAGACAGACAGACGCACACACACACACAAGTAATGGCAATGAGACTGATAAGTGATTGAATAGTACTCAAGGTGTATTGAGCATGAAACGCCTTTAAGGTTGGGGCAGATTTTGCAAAGTGGTTCCATTTTCCAAAGGAAAAAATTGTTTGTATTGAATATCCAAACTCCTTTACGTTCTATTCATCTATTCAGTTGGTAGAGCCAAAAAGGAAAGAAATTAGAGATTCATTAAGTACAGAAAATGATTTGCTTTCAAATGATTTCCTCTTCTTCTAAAACGTAGAAGCCACACACAAAACACTCTTCTCTTGCGACTTAACTAGTCTTAAAAAATTATTTTAATATGAACTGAAAACTAGCATCATAAAGAAAGAAGGGTCCAGGAAATTGTAAATTGAAGACTTTAATATAAATGAGCCATACTTAAAATTCTATCGATAGTCCTCAGCTCTGAAAGGGAAATGTCTGTAATTTACCTAAATTGGCTTGAAAGGAAAAGAAATGAGACTTCCTTCCTTGGATGTCTGTTTCCTGGCATTTTCCTAATAACCAGGCTACAGAGTGATTGAATTATTATTATAACCCCATAGCTATTATTTTCATTTCAAAAGGCTATGGGTTAATTCCAGCTGAAGCTTACCTTTCAAGTAAGTGTGTGTGTAACATATTTAATAAATCAATATGAGCCATGTGGTCTGGGGATCAGAATTACTTGAGATCAACCAAGGCATTTTTCTTAAAGATGATCAGTTGTTCATCCTAGCATATTATTCGGGAAAATGGAAGCGGGGGAGGGAAGATTAAAGAAACTATGAAAGTAATTACAAGTGTTCAGTAGTTCCTTTTTACTTCTTTTAATTTTCTTGACGTTTTATTCCAAATATAAATATAATATAAATATTTCAGGACAATTGAAGAGATTCAGGGAGGTAAAATTTGTAAGGTAGAAATGCCCCCTATTCCCCTCTCCAGAATAATTACTGTTAAATGATGGGTGTTATATTATTCCAACATCTTACTTTTATAAATTCAATTGTAAAATATTTAATATGTATAAAAAATAACAAAAATGAACTATGAGACATTCGAATAAAGTTAACACCCATGAGGTCACTGTGTATTTAATAGCATGTTACCAATGTGTGACTCTCCCTAGGTCCCAGCTGTTATCCCCTCATCCCAGAAGCAACCACTCTCCTGAATTTTGCTTTTATCACCTCCATAATATTCTTTATAGTTTTATGGCAAACATTTTTTAAAGCCCTAAATGATATATTATTTACCTTTGCTTGGCCTTCTATGTGTAAAATATTTACTACTGTGTATATTTTTCTGTGACTTGCTTTTTTCTCTTAACATTTATGTTTCAAGATAGCTACTTAAAGTCACCATGAATTCTGATGGTAGGAAAACATAGCCTGTTCAAATCCAGTTCAGTCTAGGTGATAATAGTCTGCTTGCACTGCCATCATATAATACCACAGTCTGGGTGGTTTAAACAACAGACATTTATTTTATCACAGTCTGGAGGCTGGAAGTCCAAGATCAAGGTGCCAGCAGAGTTGGTTTCTGGGGAGATCTATCTTCCTGGTGAAGGTGACACCTTCTCACTGTGTCCTCACATGGCCTCTTCCCTATGTGTGTACGGAAAGAGAGAGATCTCTGTTGTCTCTCTTCTTCTTTTTTTTTTTTTTTTTTTTTTTCCGGTATGCGGGCCTCTCACTGTTGTGGCCTCCCCTGTCGCGGAGCACAGGCTCCGGACGCGCAGGCTCCGGATGCGCAGGCTCAGCGGCCATGGCTCACGGGCCCAGCCGCTCCGCGGCATATGGGATCCTCCCAGACCGGGGCACGAACCCGTATCCCCTGCATCGGCAGGCGGACTCTCAACCACTTGCGCCACCAGGGAGGCCCTCTCTTCTTCTTATATGGACACCAGTCCTATTGGATTAGGGTCCCACCCTTATGACCTCATTTAACCTTAATTACCTCCTTAAAGGCCCTGTCTCCAAACACAGTCACATCAGACATTAGTGCTTCAACATATGAATTTTGTGGGGACACAGTTTAGTCTGTACAGGTGGTACACACTACGGCTCTGTGACACCCCGCAGGGGGTTCAGAGATGATAAAACTCAAGCATTTCCTCTAGAGGTTATAGCCCATGGGGGGTTTCCTGGCTTTTTTCCTAATAAAACGGCTAAGGTTCCCCAGAGGAGAGCTCTTGGGGAGCCCTCCCAGAGAGTGACTTATGTGAGCATGAAAACTGTGCTGAGCTGAGCCTCCAAACAAGAGAATAGAGGGGCCAAGTAAGAGGCATGCCAGCTTCCCCGATGGGGTGCATGATTGCACTTTGAACCCTGAGCATTGGAAGTGGCTTCCCTGAAAGCCAGATGCTGCTGTCATAAGGGGGTCGATGACTGCGGTAGAAAAAGTCTTCTGCAGCAGTCAGACCATTTTTATAGACTTCTTCCCTTTGGGAGCATCATGATACTGACGACTCTCCTGTTTTAGTTGATGACAAAGGAGAATCCTGGACAAATGTTTTGGTAAGGGATTGAGAGTGCCCCGGAAGAGAGAATAAGGAGGTGATTCTCTTAGCATCATTTGTTATCTTGTCTTGCTGGAACTGTCTGGGACTCCGGGTGCGTGCATATGGTCAGGAGAAAAGACAATAGGGACTTGAGAATCTAAAAATTAACAGCCATTTGGGACTAAGTTATTGTTAATTCTTACCCTATGAAAGGCTGGCCTATTCTAAAATTTTGTGATGCTAGAGCAGCAGTTTTCAAGTTTTTGATCAATAGACCATGATCCATTTTACCAGGAAATCCAGAAATACATTTGATGTCACAGCTTAGCACACAGACACAAAAGCACACATCTGAAATAATAGTTTTATGAAACAATACTATTAGTATGTGTGCTGTACTCTGACCTTTTCTATTCTACTCTATTTCCTTTTATGTTTTTAGATGCTAGTTATGATCTGATAAATGTGATTCTGAACCAGCACATAGTAGACTAGTGTTTCTCTACTGAGGAGGTTTTTTTTTTTACGAGTTTACAGTCCCCAAATCAAATTCCTTGTGTTACTTTGGAAAGGCTGGAGGACATCGAAATTTCACTCTTCACCATTTTCATGTCCTGATCAGCTCAACACTCCACCTGACAGGTATTACAAAAGTATGTGATTATTTGTGCAGCAGGTATTTTTCGAGCCCCAGCTCTGGGCCAGACACTATGTGAGGAACTAGTGAAATACATTTTCCAAACTGGTGGCATGTTTGTTAAGAGTTATAGAATGGAATTTTAAATTGCTGTTTTTAACTTAGGTTAACTCTGTGATGTGAATGTCTGACCTTGGTGCCCCGTAAGTCACCCTAGGCCTGCTGTCCCGGTGCTCCAGGGAGAGGTGTGGCTGGTGGGGAAAGCCTGGGGTTTGGGTCAGTAGAGATGAACTGGGCCCTGGCTTTATTTCTCTGAGGGCATCATCTCGGGCAAATTGACCAATTTAACATGTCTGCAGTGAAATGGAGATGCTGAGAAACCTGGTGGATGTGAGTGAAGAAGAGCTGATCCTATAAGTGAAAGGAGTTTGTACAATGTACTGGCAGTGCCCGCTCCCAGCACCTTCTGCATGTGGCCCATTGTGTGAAGTCCCGCCTCTTCCCTAGGCCTCTCTTCCTACCAGACATCCTGTCCAGTCCACATAGGAATGGCGACCTTCAGGCATCTAGGCGGTGGAAAGTCCTAGACTGAGCAGCTCTTTGCAGTCAGAAGCAGCCAAAGTTTGTCAATTCCCCTGCAACGAGTAGGCAGGCTCACCTTGAATGTCCCTATTTCTGTGGTGACTTCAGTGCATGTCGTTAAGATCACCACTAAACCATTTATTAGATACACAAGGTCCCAGGACCCTGAAATGAGTATCTACTGAGACAATTCCCATCCCATCCGAGGAAGGCAGAATAATGGCCCCCACAGGTGTCCACTTCCTAATCCCTGGAACCTAAATCTGTTATGTTATATGACAAGGCGGGGTAAGGTTGCAGATGGAATTGAGGTTGCTAATCAGTTGACCTTAAGATAAGGAGGTTGTTCTGGATTTTCCCTGTGAACCCAGTCTAACCACAAGGGTCCTTAAATGGGGAAGAAGGGTGCAGATGAGTCAGAACCAGACAGATGATGACGTCTTGAGAAAGACAGGACTGGACTCAGCTGGTCGTGGCTGCTTTGAAGATGGAAGGAGGGCATGAGCCAGGGAATGTGGGCGGCCTCTGAAACCTAGAAAAGGCAAGGACACGGATTCTCCCCCAGAGCCTCTAGGAAAGAAATGCAGCACTAACCTTCACGTTCGCCCAGTGAGGCCCACTGCAGACTTCTGACCCATAGAGCTGTTAAGATGATAAAGTTGTGTTGTTTTAAGCCGCTAAATTTGTGGTAATTTGTTGCAGCAGCAATAGGAAACTAATACACCATGCCATGATTATTTAATTTTTTACAAAGAAAACTTATGTATATTTGCCAGAAATGAATTAAGATGAGAAAAACAGTAATATTTGAAGGGCCCATTTTCATATTTACAACAAAATGTTCAATATTCAAAAGGAAGTTTTATATGAAATGGAGATGTGTACAATCCTTCTAAAATAAAAGAATTGTTTTAGGTGCTTGCTGTATACAATATTAGTTAAATAGTATATTTTTTAGAATTCACAATTATTGACCTATATAATCCTTTTGGCAGAGAAGACTTTTTAATCTTTTTAAAAAAGATTCAGTGACAAAGCATGTATAGCTATAGCCTACTGTTTCCTTTTATTTATGTTTCAAAAGTAATTGTTGCTTTTATTGTTAAAAACTCTTGGCAATTTCAGCTTTTGAATAATAAAAAATGGAAACCAGCTGAAGTAAAGCAAATTAAAAGCGATTTCTTTTATTCTCTTAAATGAGAACATCCTAGACACACTTGGGCTTTGCATTAAAAAAAAAAAAAAGTATAATTAACACTCCACTTACCTACAGGCTCCTTAAAAGCTAGTTCAGCAGATTTCCTCAGCCAGGTCTTGGAATTTCTTCTTCCTGAATTCCTTGAGGTTGGGTCTCCCCATCTCCCCGGTAGCCTCATGTACAGCTCCTGCTTTCATGGCTAAACGTAGGACTGTCCTGGGGCATTGAGGCAGCAAGATGACTTCAGATCCCATGGAAAACAAGTGGGCTCACAGCCACTTCATCCTGCCCTGCTTCAAGCTTTGCTCAAACCAATACAGAAACAATTAAGGATGGTAGCTGCCCTAGAATCTGGCTGCACAGTCAGCTTTATTGAACGATTTTTCTACTCTTCAGGTTCCTTGTTTGATTATTCCTTGGAAAGCTATTCTGCTGATTTTGTGGTTTTTCCTATTTGCCTTCTCTGCAGCTCAATTTTCAGTATTCCCCAAAGATGTCTCTATTTTGACAATACCTTCTACTTCCCAGACCTCAAAGCAGATTGTTCTCCTGACAATTTATCTCCCCTCATTCTTAAACCCGCATCATTGTGGACAGTCTGTCCGATAACCTGCCTAGATTCTCCGTTTTCTATTTAAAGTTTACAGTCCAGTGATTTAGTGATGCAGGGAATGCCTTATCTGTGCATGTTCCATGCTCAGCCCAAGAAAATCAGCCTCTGATTTGTTTTTGACACCTTGGAAATCAACTCTGAAATGTCTGTCATTCTTTCCATCATCAGCAAAGCAGACAACTGACACAGAGGCCCCTCCCTGTCTGCCTGCAGAATCCCGTGAGTGGCCCTTCCCCATCACAGGGCTGACCCACCGTTGCCTCTTTACAAGCTACCTGCCTCCTCTCTGACAGTTAACCTTAACTGTGAAGCGAAGTTTGCATTTAGCCATTTCCATAGCAACACTGGTCAGGGAATCGATATTTTTACTTTGTAATTACAACCTGCCTTGGGGAAAGGGTTTAACAAATATCTAGTTGGTGCTTTCTTAGTAGACACTGGAGAGGCATTGGTGACAAAGAATGGAGCTCATGCTTACAGACCAGGGGGAGAAAAGATCATTTTAGAGGCTATGATGGTACAGAGTTGGAGGGCAAGTACAGGTGTGGGAGCACAAGGAGGGCACCTGGTCTAGACTGGGGCAGGTGTGTGGGGCAGGGAGCTGTGTTGGAGGAGCCTTCCAGAGGGGTGAACTAGCTCATGACATTAATTTCTGGTCTCTAACAGGAACAGGATATCTTACGATCATTATGATATGCATAAAAAAGCATTGCATCATGGCAACAGAAATCAAAACTGGTGGTTATGAGGTGGGGTTGACTAAAAAGGAACACAATGGAAGTGTTGTATTATTTTGTTTTAGGTGATGGTTACACGAGGGTTCATGATTGTCAGAATCAATAGTGGAATACTTCAGATCTATGCATTTATTATATGTAAATTAAAAATAAAATTTATTGGGCTTCCCTGGTGGCGCAGTGGTTGAGAGTCCGCCTGCCGATGCAGGGGACAAGGGTTCGTGCCCCGGTCCAGGAAGATCCCACATGCCGCAGAGCAGCTGGGCCCGTGAGCCATGGCCGCTGAGCCTGCGCATCCGGAGCCTGTGCTCTGCAACGGGAGAGGCCACAGCAGTGAGAGGCCCGCGTACAGCAAAAAAAAAAAAAAAAAAAAATTTATTGCAAGAAAGCTGTCTATGTACTAATATATGGAAAGATCTTCAATATATACTCAGTGAAAAAAACAAGGTGGACTAGTACATTTTATGACACCTGGAAGGTATAAACATGGCCATAAATTTTAAAAAAATAAGCAAGGTGGAGACAGGTGTAGATCACACACCACCTTACCACCTTTTAGGGCATAAAGAGGGAAGACTAACAATCCATGTTTGTCTGCTTCTGTATGAACAGAGAACTCAGGAAGCCAGGTGGGGAGCCGGCAGCAGTGGCTGGCCTGGGAGGTGGGGAGATGGGGAGCAGCTGGCATCTGAGGGGCTGGAGGGCAGGGTTGTGAGGGAGAGTCTCACTGTATACCTTTTTTTATGCTTTTTGGTGTTGGAACCACATAAACATTTTTCTTATTTGAAAAATTAAAAAGAAAGCACATCGAAACGGAAGTAAGGAGGTTTTAAACAGAGATATAAATGGTTTTCTTATTCTTTTTTTTTTGTATTTTGAATTTTATTTATTTTTTTATACAGCAGTTTCTTATTAGTTATCCATTTTATACACATCAGTATATACATGTCAAGCCCAATCGCCAAATTCATCCCACCCCCACCCTCTGCCGCTTTCCCCCCTTGGTGTCCATACCTTTGTTCTCTACATCTGTGTCTCTAGTTCTGCCCTGCAAACCAGTTCATCTGTACCATTTTTCTTTTTTTTTTTTTTTCCTTTTTTGCGTTATGTGGGCCTCTCACTGTTGTGGCCTCTCCCGTCGCGGAGCACAGGCTCCGGACACACAGGCCCAGCGGCCATGGCTCACGGGCCCAGCCGCTCCGCGGCACATGGGATCCTCCCACACCGGGGCACGAACCCGCATCCCCTGCATCGGCAGGCGGACTCTCAACCACTGCGCCACCAGGGAGGCCCTGTACCATTTTTCTAAGTTCCACATATATGCGTTAATATACGAGATTTGTTTTTCTCTTTCTGACTTACTTCACTCTGTATGACAGTCTCTAGGTCCATCCATGTCTCTACAAATGACCCAATTTCATTACTATTTATGGCTGAGTAATATTCCATTCTGTATATGTACCACATCTTCTTTATCCATTCGTCTGTCAATGGGCATTTAGGTTGCTTCCATGTCCTGGCTATTGTAAATAGTGCTGCAATAAACATTGGGGTGCATGTGTCTTTTTGAATTATGGTTTTCTCTGGGTATATGCCCAGTAGTGGGATTGCTGGGTCATATGGTAATTCTATTTTTGGTTTTTTAAGGAACCTCCATACTCTTCTCCATAGTCGCTGTATCAATTTACATCCCCACCAACAGTGCAAGAGGGTTCCCTTTTCTCCACACCCTCTCCAGCATTAGTTGTTTGTAGATTTTCTGATGATGCCCATTCTAAGTGGTGTGAAGTGATATGTCATTGTACTTTTGATTTGCGTTTCTCTAATAATTAGTGATGTTGAGCAGCTTTTCATGTGCTTCTTGGCCATCTGTATGTCTTCTTTGGAGAAATGTCTATTTAGGTCTTCTGCCCATTTTTGGATTAGGTTGTTTGCTTTTTTAATATTGAGCTGCATGAGCTGTTTATATATTTTGGAGATTAATCCTTTGTCCATTGATTTGTTTGCAACTATTTTCTCCCATTCTGAGGGTTGTCTTTTTGTCTTGTTTGTAGTTTCCTTTACTTTGCAAAAGCTTTTAAGTTTCATTAGGTCCCATTTGTTTATTTTTATTTCCATTACTCTAGGAGGTGGATCAAAAAAATCTTGCTGTGATTTATGTCAGTGTTCTTCCTATGTTTTCCTCTAAGAGTTTTATAGGGTCCTGTATTACATTTAGGTCTCTAATCAATTTTTTTTTTTTTTTTTTTTCAGTACGCGGGCCTCTCACTGCTGTGGCCTCTCCTGTTGCGGAGCACAGGCTCCAGACGCGCAGGCTCAGTGGCCATGGCTCACGGGCCCAGCTGCTCCGCGGTATGTGGGATCTTCCCTGACCGGGGCATGAACCCGTGTCCCCTGCATCGGCAGGCGGACTCTCAACCACTGTGCCACCAGGGAAGCCCCTCTAATCAATTTTGAGTTTATTGTTGTGTATGGTGTTAGGGAGTGTTCTAATTTCATTCTTTTACATATAGTTATCCAGTTTTCCCAGCACCACTTATTGAAAAGACTGTCTTTTCTCCATTGTAGATCTTTGCCTCCTTCGTCATAGATTAGTTGACCATAGTTGTGTGGGTTTATCTCTGGGCTTTCTGTCCTGTTCCATTGAGCTATATTTCTGTCTTTGTGCCAGCACCATATTGTCTTGATTACTGTACCTTTGTAGTATAGTCTGAGGTCAGGGAGTCTGATTCCTCCAGCTCCAGTTTTTTCCCTCAAGACTCCTTTGGCTATTCGGGGTCTTTTGTGTCTCCATACAAATTTTAAGATTTTTTGTTCTAGTTCTGTAAAAATGCCACTGGTAATTTGATAGGGATTGCATTGAATCTGTAGATTGCTTTGGGTAGTATAGTCATTTTTACAATATTGATTCTTCCAATCCAAGAATATGGTGTATCTCTCCAACTGTTTGTATCATCTTTAATATCTTTCATCAGTGTCTTATAGTTTTCTGCATACAGGTCTTTTGTCTCCCTAGGTAGGTTTATTCCTAGGTATTTTATTCCTTCTGTTGCAGTGGTAAATGGGAGTGTTTCCTTAATTTCTCTTTCAGATTTTTCATCATTAGTGTATAAGAATGCAAGAGATTTCTGTCCATTAATTTTGTATCCTGCAACTTTACCACATTCATTGATTAGCTCTAGTAGTTTTCTGGTGGCATCTTTAGGATTCTCTATGTATAGAGGCATGTCATCTGCAAATAGTGACAGTTTTACTTCTTCTTTTCCAATTTGTATTCACTTTAATTCTTTTTCTTCTCTGATTGCCGTGGCTAGGACTTCCAAAACTATGTTGAATAATAGTGGTAAGAGTGGACATCCTTGTCTTGTTCCTGATCTTAGAGGAAATGCTTACAGTTTTTCACCATTGAGAATGATGTTTGCTGTGGGTTTGTCATATATGGCATTTATTATGTTGAGTTAGGTTCCCTCTATGCCCACTTTCTGGAGAGTTTTTATCATAAATCGGTGTTGAATTTTGTCAAAAGCTTTTTCTGCATCTATTGAGGTGATCATATGGTTTTTATTCTTCAATTTGTTAATATGGTGTATCACATTGATTGATTTGTGTATATTGAAGAATCCTTGCCTCCATGGAATAAATCCCACTTGATCATGGTTTATGATCCTTTTCACGTGTTGTTGGATTCTGTTTGCTAGTATTTTGTTGAGGATTTTTGCATCTATGTTCATTAGTGATATTGGTCTGTAATGTTTTTTTTTGTAGTATCTTTGTCTGGTTTTGGTATCAGGGTGATAGTGGCCTCTTAGAATGAGTTTGGGAGTGTTCCTTCCTCTGCAGTTTTTTGGAAGCGTTTGAGAAGGATGGGTGTTAGCTCTTCTCTAAATGTTTGATAGAATTCGCCTGTGAAGCCATCTGGTCCTGGAGTTTTGCTTGTTGGAAGATTTTTAATCACATTTTCAATTTCCTTACTTGAGACTGGTCTGTTCATATTTTCTATTTCTTCCTGGTTCAGTCTTGGAAGGTTATACCTTTCTAAGAATATGTCCATTTCTTCCAGGTTGTCCATTTTATTGGCATAGAGTTGCTTGTAGTAGTCTCTTAGGATGCTTTGTATTTCTGTAGTGTTTGTTGTAACTTCTCCTTTTTCATTTCTAATTTTATTGATTTGAGACCTCTCCCTCTTTTTCTTGATGAGTCTGGCTAATGGCTTATCAATTTTGTTTATCTTCTCAAAGAACCAGCTTTTTGTTTTGTTGATCTTTGCTATTGTTTTCTTTGTTTTTATTTCATTTATTTCTGCTTTGATCTTTATGATTTCTTTCCTTCTGCTAACTTTGGGTTTTCTTTGTTCTTCTTTCTCTAGTTCCTTTAGGTGTAAGGCTAGTTTGTTTATTTGAGATTTTTCTTGTTTCTTGAGGTAGGCTTGTATAGCTATAAACTTCCCTCTTAGAATTGCTTTTGCTGCATCCCATAGGTTTTGGATCGTCGTGTTTTCATTGTCATTTGTCTCAGGTATTTTTTGATTTCCTCTTTGATTTCTTCAGTGATCTCTTGGTTATTTAGTAACGTATTGTTTAGCCTCCATGTGTTTGTGTTTTCTACGTTTTTTTCCCCTATAATTCATTTCTTATCTCATAGCGTTGTGGTCAGAAAAGATGCTTGATATGATTTCAATTTTCTTAAATTTACTGAGGCTTGATTTGTGACCCAAGATGTGATCTATCCTGGAGAATGTTCCGTGCGCACTTGAGAAGAAAGCGTAATCTGCTGTTTTTGGATGGAATGTCCTAAAAATATCAATTAAATCTATCTGGTCTATTGTGTCATTTAAAGTTTGTGTTTCCTTAGTAATTTTCTGTTTGGATGATCTGTCCATTGGTGTAAGTGAGGTGTTAAAATCCCCCACTATTATTGTGTTGCTGTCGATTTCCTCTTTTATAGCTGTTAGCAGTTGCCTTATGTATTGAGGTGCTCCTATGTTGGGTGCATATATATTTATAATTGTTATATCTTCTTCTTGGATTGATCCCTTGATCATTGTGTAGCATCCTTCCTTGTCTCTTGTAACATTCTTTATTTTAAAGTCTATTTTATCTGATACGAGTATTGCTACTCCAGCTTTCTTTTGATTTCCATTTGCATGGAATATCTTTTTCCATCCTCTCACTTTCCGTCTGAATGTGTCCCTAGGTCTGAAGTGGGTCTCTTGTTAGACAGTGGGCCTTGTTTTTGTATCCATTCAGCAAGCCTGTGTCTTTTGGCTGGAGCATTTAATCCATTCATGTTTAAGGTAATTATCGATATGTATGTTCCTATTAACATTTTCTTAATTGTTTTCGGATTGTTTTTGTACATCCTTTTCTTCTTTTGTGTTTCCCACTTAGAGAAGTTCCTTTAGCATTTGTTGTAGAACTGGTTTGGTAGTGCTGAATTCTCTTAGCTTTTGCTTGTCTGTAAAGCTTTTGATTTCTCCATCGAATCTGAAGGAGATTCTTGCCTGGTAGAGTAATCTTGGTTGTAGGTTCTTCCCTTTCATCAGTTTAAATATGTCATGCCACTCCCTTCTGGCTTGTAGAGTTTCTGCTGAGAAATCAGCTGTTAACTTTATGGGAGTTCCCTTGTATGTTATTTGTCATTTTTCCCTTGCTCCTTTCAATAATTTTTCTCTGTCCTTAATTTTTGCCAATTTGATTACTGTGTGTATCCGTGTGTTTCTCCTTGGGTTTATCCTGTATGGAACTCTCTGTGCTTTCTGGACTTGGGTGGCTGTTTCCTTCCCCATGTTAGGCAAGTTTTCGACTATAATCTCTTCAAATATTTTTTTGGGTCCTTCCTCTCTCCCTTCTCCTTCTGGGACCCCCTATAATGAGAATGTTGTGTTTAATGTTGTCCCAGAGGTCTCTTAGGCTGTCTTCATTTCTTTTCATTCTTTTTTCTTTATTCTGTTCCACAGCAGTGAATTCCACCATTCTGTCTTCCAGGTCACTTATCCGTTCTTCTTTCTCAGTTACTCTGCTATTGATTTCTTCTAGTGTATTTTTCATTTCAGTTTTTGTATTGTTTTTCTCTGTTTGTTTGTTCTTTAATTCTTCTAGGTCTTTGTTAAACATTTCTTGCATCTTCTCGATCTTTGCTTCCATTCTTTTTCTGAGGTCCTGGATCATCTTCACTATCATTATTCTGAATTCTTTTTCTGGAAGGTTGCCTATCTCCACTTCATTTAGTTGTTTTTCGGGGGGTTTATCTTGTTCCTTCATCTGGTACATAGCCCTCTGCCTTTTCATCTTGTCTCTCTTTCTCTGAATGTGGTTTTTGTTCCACAGGCTGCAGGATTATAGTTCTTGTTTCTGCTGTCTGCCCTCTGGTGGAAGAGGCTACCTAAGAGGCTTGTGCAAGCTTCCTGATGGGAGGGACTGATGGTGGGTAGAGCTGGGTGTTGCTCTGGTGGGCAGAGCTCAGTGAAACTTTAATCCACTTGTCTGCTGATGGGTGGGGCTGGGTTCCCTCCCTGTTGGTTGTTTGGTCTTAGGCGACTGAGCACTGGAGACTACAGGCTCTTTAGTGGGGCTAATGGTGGACTCTGGGAGGGCTCATGCCAAGGAGTACTTCCCAGAACTTCTGCAGTCAGTGTCCTTGTCCTCACAGTGAGCCACAGCCACCCGCTGCCTCTGCAGGAGACCCTCCAACACCAGGAGGCATATCTGGTTCAGTCTCCTATGGGGTCACTGCTCCTTCCCCTGGGTCCCGATGCGCACACTACCTTGTGTGTGTCCTCCAAGAGTGGAGTCTCTGTTTCCCCCAGTCCTGTTGAAGTCCTGCAATCAAATCCTGCTAACCTTCAAAGTCTGATTCTCTAGGAATTCCTCCTCCTGTTGCCGGACCCCCAGATTGGGAAGCCTGACGTGGGGCTCAGAGCCTTCACTCCACTGGGTGGACTTCTGTGGTATAAGTGTTCTCCAGTTTGTGAGTGACCCGTCCAGTGTTTTTGGGATTTGATTTTATTGTGATTGCTCCCCTCCTACCGTCTCATTGTGGCTTCTCCTTTGTCCTTGGATGTGGGGTATCTTTTTTGGTGAGTTCCAATGTCTTCCTGTCAATGATTGTTCAGCAGTTAGTTGTAATTTCGGTGCTCTCGCATGAGGGAGTCTGGTTTTCTTATTCTTTATAGCAGATTATTTACCAGTTGAATGTTTTAAAGCAACTTTCTCTCAGCACTGCTTGGCAAGTAGCTGGGGCATATATGCCACCCCCATGCCAGGCACACCCGTAGCAGGCTCTTATCTGCATAGTGCTCCATCCCAGCGCTGCACTCCCAGGAGCCTCTCCCCATCAGTCTCTTTGGCACTAAAGAGGAAACATTATTTACCATCTGGATAATGGCTTATGTGAGACTGGCCTCAGTTACAGCCTTTTTTTTTTTTTTTTTTTTTAACATTTACAGAGTCAGTATGCTCTACAATATTCCATTTCTACTTTGAACAAATGTAAGCAAGGTATACTTTTTAAACAAGGTTTCTGGCTTGAATTAGGTAGGGTCTGTACTTCTTGCCTCTTGTGGGGGGGCTGTGCATGGAGGCGGCCTCTTCACTGAGCTCACTGGCTCTTTCTAACAGTCAGGATTGGACCTAGACAGAACAAAAATCCTTTCCCTCTTTCCTCTCACTTCAATGCTTCCTATCTATATGTGGAGCCTGGGCAACACCTTTGGTTGACAGGCCAGCGGAAGCCCCACTCACATTCCTGGATTCCCCTTCCTCTGGTTTGTTTCATTTGTCTGGGTCCTGAGCTCTCCTCCCACTGTTCCTACAGGGGACAAGGCCCAGATGGCTGCTAACTGCCAGGATATCTTTAACAAGAACCTTGCAGTCTCTGTTCCTTCACGTTTCTTACCTTTCAAATGAAGATGCTGCTAGGTCTTCTTCTGGGAGGTTGGGGAGAATGAAAACATTTCTGGAGTGCTTGTGTATTCCTATAAAAACCTTATAAAAAAGAGCATCTCATATTGCTTTTACCTATTATTGTTTGGATGCTCTGCATCTTTTCCCTGAAACACATACAAGATGAATTTTGTATTCTTAGCTGTTTTAAATGTAAATGTCTTATCCAAAGAACCCAAGTAAAAATAATCCTTGGACCCTGCTGAGTTTTAGTCCCATGCCTCATTCTTGGGTTGCCTGCTTATACTGTCATCCCCTAAAACTCAACGTTTATGGACTGGCAGTGGAGCACTGGTTTGAGAAGAATTGTAAGGCTGTACTTGAGCTGTATTGGGCTCTGTGGGCAAATGTGCTGTGATTGATTAGTGATGTCTGCTGTGGAACATGAGAAAGAAATGGGGCATAGGTCTAGGGACAGGCATACCTCCTAATATTGTGCTTTGTGATAAAGCACTTCACACCTTTGCATTTTTTGCAGATTGAAGGTTTGTGGCAACCTTGTGTCAAGCAAGTCTATCAGTGCCATTTTTCCAACAGCATTTGTATCTGTTACATTTTGGTACTTCTCCTAATATTTCAACCTTTTTCATTATTATTATATTTGTTATGGTGACCTGTGATCAGTGATCTTTGATGTTACTATTGCAAAAAGATTATGACTGGGCTTCCCTGGTGGCGCAGTGGTAGAGAGTCCGCCTGCCGATGCAGGGGACACGGGTTCGTGCCCCGGTCTGGGAAGATCCCACATGCCGCGAAGCGGCTAGGCCCGTGAGCCATGGCCGCTGAACCTGCGCGTCCAAAGCCCGTGCTCTGCAAGTGGAGAGGCCACAACAGTGAGAGGCCTGCGTACTGCAAAAAAAAAAAAAAAAAAAAGATTATGACTCATTGAAGGCTCAGTTGATGGTTAGCATTTTTAGCAATAAAGCGTTTTTTAATTAAGGTATATACATTGGCTTTTTTAGACACAACGTTACTGCACAGTTGGAAGAGTTTATGGTAGCGTAAACATAACTTTTATATGTACTGAGAAACCAAAAAATTTGTGTGACTCACTTAATTGTGATATTTGCTTTATTGCAGTGGTGTGGAACCCAACCCGTAGTATCTCCGAGGTACACCTGTATTTGCCAAGCTTGCCTTAGATGACCCTATCCTAATTTTTTTTGTATCTTATATAGTGCCTAGTGCTTTTTTACTAAGTATATGTTCAGTAAATATTTGCTCACATTACTTTTGTTTTTGAGTTTGCTCTTCTAGAAACATGATCACCCAAATAAACAAGTCTACCCACGAGATCATGGCAACTGACACTGATGCTCACTCCTGCAGAGTTTAAGTAGCATAATACAAGGGACGAAGGTCTGGTTTCCGTACCCTTCTCCCTCCTTAAATGAACCTTGGCTAAACTCCTTTGCTTCATAGTTTGAGCTCCGTGTAATGGATGTTGGCCATCTCCTCTAAGAGCTCCTCAGCACATAATGCATACTTATTGCTGTTCATAGCAGCCCTGATGAGAACTTTAAAGTATTTCCAAGGCCTGTCATCCCCATGTAGCTTACTGTTTAAAGCAGTAGTATGAATGGCTAAAGGTATTGATCAGATGTCATGTGCCCAGGTAGCATTCCAAGTATTTACATATATTAGCTCATTTAATCCTCACAAAACCCTATGAAATAGTTACTCTTATTATCTTCCCAACTCGAGCTCAGAGAGGTTAAGTAACTTGCTCAAGGTCACACAGCTGCTAAGTGAAGTCAGGTTTTCAGCTTTAGGCGGTCTGACATAAACCTGTCTAATCAGTGAGGTGTGCTGAGCACATGAGCAGGAGGCAGAGACCTGCATGTTCTTGGGAAGTTTCTTCTCTGGGCCCTGATTTCCCCATGTATAAAATGCAGGGTTGGATGGGGTGGCTAAGATCCCTCCAAGCCCTACCTTATCTGATTCTAAGTTACATATTGAAGGTATCGTTGAGCCACCCTAGTACTCACCGTGAAATCTGGCCAGTGATCTATGCATGTGCTGGAGATTCACAGATCGAAGCAAAGACTTGAACATTATCTCAGCACACACCAGAATTATAGCTTGTCAACTGCGAGAAATTTATTTTCCCAAACAATTAGAGGACACCAGTAATTATGTTTAATTACATATTGAACAGTTTTCCTGTTGTGTCAACCCATTGTCTTAATTGTGCTTAAGAGCAGCAGGCTATCATTTTGAGGTTTGTGAGGTTTAAAGTTGCTTCGTGTCTGAGCATCAGGGGAGCAGAAGAGGTAAGAGCCAGGGCTCTGGAGTCAGACCCACTCAGTGCAAAGCTGGGTCTGCCACGTACTGGAAATCCTGGGCAAGTTCCTTAACGTCTTTAAATGTTGGTTTCCTCACATTGGGACTAATAATGGCATCAGCTTCATAAGGGTGTTGTGAAGATCAAAGAACATATGTAGGAGGTGCGTGGTGCAGCATTTGGCATGTAAACCTTTCAGATGCTGGCTGTAGTATTGTTTCTTATGGATTGATTGGATGTTGATGACGGGCAGTCTCTGGACACATTCCAGCCTCCCGCGCTGATGGATGGCCCCGTCTGGGGTGGATCTGGGCTCTTGGATTGCCACTCTTCTGCACCAGTTCTGACATTTCAGGTGTTTGCTCTCTTGTGTCAATTTTATGTCTGTAATTTCATTTTCTAAGGACATGCAGAATGGAGCTAAGAAATATGGTCAACCGTTGAAGAAGTCACAATTGTAAGTCCCCTGGAGAGAACCATGGGGGAATAAGAGCTAATCCTAGTATTGAGTAGGGGTATTATCTTGGTAGTTGATAATTTTAAACGGTACGCAGACGTGGCCTTAGATGACATTGAATCATATGGTGAGAAGTTATTTCCTTTTCATTCCTCTTTTAATCCTTCTGATTGTGTCTGTGAGAAAGCCTCAGTGTTGTGCTAGCCTTTAATCTAGAATACTTTGGAGTTTCCCTTTTAAAGAAAGGAAAGAGCAGGTCTTAGGTTTGGAGCCCTTGGGAGGCAATGGTATCTGGCTAGAATTCATTAATATGGCATTGTATTTTTTACTGCCTTTTATTTACAGCACTTAATACTAATGTTTCACTTATAATAGTAATATGAGAGTTTCATTGAAAGTGTATTTAAGGAAAGATGACTTGATTTAAAGAAAAACGCTAAATTAAAAGTGAGTGGGTGGTACATGGCTGCAGCAAAAATTGTGATGGTAGCGTGCAGATCTCTGAGTTGGGAAAAGATGGTTTAGAGAGGGAAGGGAGACAAAAACCTTATCCTAGGGAAGGCCAGTGTGAAAGAAGAGAAGTCAGAGAAGTCAGAGGAGTGCCAAGGGAATGCAGAGCTGCAGGAGAAATCCTTTTGGAAGCAGGTGGTGGGCACAGGGGCAGACGCCGCAGAGAGGGCTCCACAGTGATGACAGAGGAGATGCAGCTGGGTTTGCTGATGGGACCACTGAGAGGCCTTTGCTGGTGCCCGTTTAGCACAGGGACCGTCATAGACTGAGGAGTGAGTTAGAGGCAGGAAGCAGGCAGTGTTTTCTACTTTTTTCTAAGAAGCTTGGTGTGTGATGATGGCACAGAAAGTTAAGGTAGAAACAAGGTGGATGGGAGTGTTTGTTTGTTTGTTTTAGAATAGTGAAGACATGGGCATGTTCTTAGCTAATGGAGGAGGAGCCAGCAGAGACGCATGTGGGAGGGCATAGACGGAGCCAGGGCCAGGGATGCAGGAGGATGGGTTTACCTAGGAGGGAGGGAAGAAGAGCAAGACTTCCCCTGGGCCAGAGAGAAGCAGAGAGACAGAGGAGAGAGGTGGCAAGTGGCTTCTTCTCCTGTCAGTAAATTCTGCAAGTAAATGGTGTAGCCAATTCTTGATGTTTCAATTATTCATTAGGAGAGGAGGGAGGAGAGCAAGCAGGAGTGCCTAAAGGGAAGCAGGTGGCTGTGAAAGTGGAGACCGAGGAGATCTAGTCAAATACCCACTCATTGATCTTTTGGAAACGCAGGGAGGGAGGTGCTTTCCCGCAGGAAGTCTTGGCGCTTAGGGCATGATGTTGCTAGAAAACTGAGGGCAAAGAACGTTGCAGCTGCTTTCCAGACCCATCAAAGGGGGGATTAATCTAAAAGTCAGCCCTTTGGGGCCCTCTGGTGCCGCGTCTTGTGAGGCTTCTTGAATTAAGGAAACTCGGTAGAGAGGCCTGGGACGTTTGTCCAACTGGGGCCTCTCAGCGGGCTCTCTTAGAGTAAAAGCAATGATTTCCTGTCATTTGGGTCATCTGGAGATTCAGCCCATAGACTCCAGGCCAGAAGTCCCTTCCCTGTCTCAGATCTTTCCAACCTACTCAAATGCTGTTGCTAATCATTTACATTGAAAGTTTCGGCTGGCCTGGCTTTTCGTTCATTACAGCATTGCCCTCAATCCCAGATATGGAATTGATGTGGAAAGGGCATTCTGGGGTTCACCAGCGTGGAAAGTAGACCGTCCCAGGCAGCTCAGAGGGTAACTTTTAGAACCACTATCCCCATTTGCCTTTTCCAGAGAAATGCATCAGAGACCTAGGGGGCTGGGTAAGGCCTGGCTCCTTCCCTCCAGAGAGTTGCCATTCAATTAGGGAGAAGACATAGATTCTCAAAAGAAAAAGAAAATAACCAGAGAAAAAGACTTCTCAGCAGGTGGGATGTGAAATGGTCCTTGAAGAAAGAGTAGGATTAAGAGGAAGCATTTGTGGTTTGGCAAACAATTAGAGAGGACACCAGAGCTTGTCCGGGTCCAGCAAGACCCCACTGTCTGGACATTCTTTATCTACTTCACCTGTCAGGCTGAGCGTGAGAGTCTTTTCTTTTACCCTCACAGGAGATGGAGAGAAGCTGTCTCAATTTGTTTAAAAACGAACCTGAATTTGCTATCATGAATCACCCTCCAAGATTTCTCTCCTCCAGACAAAATAAAGCTAGGTCCATCAGTCCAGTCTCATATTTCTAATCCCTTAGTCATTGCAAAGTCCCACCCTGGCCTTAGCAGAACAGAAGGTGGGCTGAGAACACGGCCCATGTTCCATCCCACACTTACTTACTGGGCAACCTTGTGCAGGTCCTTCCCACCCTAAGCCTCAGTTTCTCGAACTGTAAATCAGGCATCCTAATATTCTGTACTCCATGGGGCTGTCTTGGGATCCAAGGAGATGATTTCTGCTCCCCATGGTGGCTGGTTCCAGCAGCTGACAAGCAGTCTGTCTTACTACCCTTCCCAGCATTGTGCTCACCTGTCTGGTGAGGTGCTGTTCGCCCTGCTATCGTTCTGAAGGCTGCTTAAAATAGAAAAGAGTTACTTTGTCTGAGACTTTGCATTTTATAAGCTGACGCATTTTTTTATTAGACAGAACTCCTACAGAATAATAAAATGGAATGAGAAGTTATCTACATAATGAGGCCAGTGTGGTACCAAAGCAGTGAAGTCCCTGAAAATATCAGCCAGCTCTCCAGTATCAGTTTAACCTTACCATTCATGGAGATTAAAGAACCTGGGAGAGAAAAACCACCTTCCTTTCCTGCTTCTTTGCCTCCCCCATCAGACCCTGGACTGTCGGTCCTTAGGAACTGTGTCCTTCTCACTACTGACCTAGCAGGTTGCCTGACACAAGAGAACATCAATAATTATATGTTAAATAAATGAAAATATTTTTACCTAGAAAATTTTGAAAAAAATGGAGGAAACGGAAGTTAAGGAGGAGAACACAGAGTAGTTTCAGGGGTGGGTGTTATCAACTCACAGTCGCTCCAGATACTCTGAAGTTCATTGTCCCTGCAGTGAAGTCTCTGGATTCTGTACGTGGTGTGGTTGGAGGAGTGTGGGCAATGGGGCCAGACAGACCTGGGCTCAATTATGGATGTGCCATGTCCCAACTGAGTGATGTTGAGGACTCTGCTGTCCCCGTCATATGGGGGGGTGTATGATAGCACCTCTTCCATGGGATCGTTGTGGGCATGAAAGATGTTGACTTGAGGTACTTGGTACCTCGGGCTCTCTCTTCACCTTGATTTCTGGACTATTTGGATGACTCTCCCATTGGCGTGCTTGAACCTGGAGGCTGAAGGAGGAGAGGCAATCTCTGAAGAGTATTTTGAGATAAGGATGAGTGAAGCCTTCCTGGCCTGGTCAGCCTTGATGTCGGGCTGACTTGAAGTGATCTGAGGCCTGTGACTCTTGCATGGCGATCATCGTATCTGACTCATGGACATTTACAAGAGTCCATCGTGTGGTTCTTTGTCATCCACGTTTGCAGCATGCCTCCCCACCCCCATACCCACCCTCTTTCCACCTCCATTGCCCACTCCACCCAAGCTGCCCCCTTTCTTTGTGGACTTCTAAATGGCCTCTTAAGTGGTCTTCATGTTTCTTTTACTTCATGTTCCCTCCCCAAACACTAAGTCCCCACAGAGCATACAGAGTAATATTTTTAAAAGCAGAAGCCAAATCAGGCCATTCCTTTGCGTAAGAGTACATTACAAGGTATGATCATCTCTAGTTGCATTCATGTTACTACAAATAGCAGGATTTTGATCTTTTTTATGGCTGAGTAATATTCCATTAGATACATGGACCACATCTTCTTTATCCATTCATCTGTCAATGGACTTTTAGGTTGTTTCCATGTTTGGCTATTGTGAATAGTGCTGCTATGAACATAGGTTTGAATTAAACCATAATGGAAAAGAATATTAAGAAAATATATATGTGTATAACTGAGTCACTTTGCTGTACAGCAGAAATTAGCACAACATTGTAAATTAACTATACTTCAATTAAAAAAAAGAGTACATTACAAGGATGTACTACAGGGCTTTCTAGCTTCTGCCTGGCTCTTCCCCTATCGTCTCATACCACCCTGCTCCTTGCTCTCCAAACACATCAGCCCACTTTCCAGCAAACTGAGTGCCTGCTAACTCTAGCCTGCACTGTCTTGGTTGCCTCTATCCGGAGTACCCTGCCCCTCATCCTTCCCGTGGCTCACAAGCCTCCAAGCCTCCACTCTGATGTCACATGCTCTGAGCCGTCCTCCTGACCCTCTGTATTTCCATCATGTCAGAACACTATCAGAAAGGATCTCTGTTAGGACTTCATTGCTTATTGCCTGTCTCCTCCCACTCCATTCAAATAAAAGCCCCATAAAGGCAGGGAACTCATATCTCATCACCACTACATTCCCAGTGTCTAGAACAGTGCCTGGCACATGAAGGAGTCTGTTAATATTTGTTGAATAAAGCAGTGAGAAGAGAAACTCTGAATCTGTGACTATATGAAATACGTCCAGCTGTGTGGTAATATTGAGGGGACTCTGAGAGGGGGCTCTCAGTGCCTGTGGGTATAAGAGAGAAAAAATGTTTCTGTGCTCCTAAGGGATGGGAATCATCTCTGATGCAGACACATTGGTGGACTGTGTTGGTGTTTAGGTGAACTAGATCTTTGTGATTGGGAGTCTGGAATGGGGGGAATCGTGAGCTTTGAAATCTGACCCTCCTTCTTCTGCTCCTTTCTAGTTGTGTGATTGTTCCTGATTGTCTCTGAACTCTGATTTCCCCACCTGTTAAATGGGACAGTAATACCAGCCTTCCAGCCTTGCTGTGGAGATTAGAGATGGTCTATGTCTGGCACACACATCTGCTCAATAAATGGCAACTTTTATTTTGGAGTGAAAACTTTCAAAATACTGTTAATTCAAGACATGGCACCTGAAATCCCATTTAATTAAGCAACTATTTAAGCACTTTTAATAATTATTATAAATATTGCCAGGAATCCAAAGATGGGTAAGATAGAAAACGTGTCCTTAAATAATTAAAAGTCTATAGAAGGGTAATATAGGTTATAACACTAATAACAAATATGTGTACAATACTTTGCAATTTGTAAAGTGATTTTGTATGCTTTTTATTAGTTGGTTCTTACTGATACCGTGTGAAGCAAATATAATACAGGCTTTGTGACCCTGTGCAAGTCAGGGACCTCTCTGAACCTGACCTTGTCACTTGTAAAATGAAAGGAGTGATAGTTACATTAGAGAGTAATTGTGAGAAATCTATGTGATGGCCCAGGCGAAGCATAGGGTTTGGCAGGTGAGAGTCACTCAAATAAGTTCTCTCTCTCTCACCCTAATCTCAGACCCTGGATCCTGCTTTCTTATAACATGGTGCTTCTGGGTGACTATAATATGAAGTAGCTTGTGATCTGAGATCAGAGTCCTCCTGGAAGCATATGAAAGTGTCATGGAAGTTCAAAGGAGAGAGAAAGAGAGAGAGAGAGGGAGGGAAAAGGAGAGATATGAAGTGTGAGAGAGAGCAAGCATCTACTTGAGAGGCTCAAGAAAAGTCTTTATCTTGGGAGAGATAACATTTGAATCTTAGAGAACAGGTAGTGCTTTGACAGATAACAAGGTAAAGGTATCAGGTTGTTATTCCAGTTAAAGGGAACAGTTGCAGCAGTGAGGTGGATGCAGGGAAGTTGCTGTGAGCACGTCACTGGAGTGTTGGGTAGGGAAGGACCCACCTCTGAGTTGGTCCCGCATTGTGGAAAGCATCAACCTTATGTATAGTAGGTCACCCTAGCAAGTAATTGAGTGCCATCTTTTAGGAGCTGGGCCAAAGGTAGATGGATTTGGCAAAGGATGTAGAATGCACTGTAGGGAGGCGAGACAAGTAGACCACCTAGAAGGCTCTTGCACAAGTGTAGGCAAAAAGTAATAAGGATAGCTGAGATGCAAAGCAAGAGATAGGCCAAAGAAATGAACCACTGCTCTGTGGCAATGGTCTGGTGCCAGTGGTGAGGGAGAGCAGTGGGCAAGATGACTCTGAGCTTTTCAGTTTAGATAATTGGGGACAGTGGTAGAAAAGGGGGTGGGGAGAAGATGAGGAGGAAGAAGGCAATGAATTCTCTCGTCAGCATCCATTGTATAGGGTATTTGGGGACATCTAGTTGGAGGTTTTAATCAAACAGTTGGTAACATGGGTGAGAGGCTCAGAGTTAGGAGGGGACTTTTGTGAGCCTTTTGCACACAACTTATGGTTGAAACTATGGAAGTGATTGAGCTCTCCCATGGGAGAGAGTACAGAAGAGGAGGGTGCAAAGGAGAAGAGAAGAGGTCCAGTGAGAGAGCTGGGGACATTCTTTTTTTTTTTTTTGCGGTATGCGGGCCTCTCACTGTTGTGGCCTCTCCCGTTGCGGAGCACAGGCTCCGGACGCGCAGGCTCAGCAGCCATGGCTCACGGGCCCAGCCGCTCCGCGGCATGTGGGATCTTCCCGGACCGGGGCACGAACCCGTGTCCCCTGCATCGGCAGGCGGACTCTCAACCACTGCGCCACCAGGGAAGCCCCTAGAAAGCTATTTCTAACAGCCTTCTGGAACCATACTAGTTTCTCTTGTTGTCTGATCCATTAATGGTTCACATGGTGGAACTTCAAGTCAGGAGGAGTGGCGTGGGCAGGCAGAAGGAAGTGTTGGGAGACTTTGCTCTTTAAGTCCCAACTTGTTTGTGGTCACCCAGACCTTCCAGTGCCTAAAGTGCTGACAAATATGATGCCCTATCCTCCAAGTAAAATTTAAATTTTTTAAAAGATGCAAGGCTTCTGTGTCCACTGCACTTAAAACGGCTTTCTTTTAGGCTTGCTGAATACAAAATTGTGGCTGAATTCAGTAACACTGAATCTTTAAAACAACAAAACTTTTTTTTTTTTTTTGGTATGTCCCAAGTACCTCATTTGCTAACTGGGTAAGTCTGCTTCCATGGGTCAAACTTCTGTTCTGCTACATGAGGATATAGTTTCATTAGACTGGGATGCATGAGCCTTATGCATCCTGAGTTCCAGCCCATCCATTCTAGACTTCGCTGGATGTGGAAGATCTAATGAGCTTGCATGGAGCAGCTCGCCTTTATAGTGCTAATGCTCTCTGATCCAATGGGGCTGGCGCCCTAGATGCCCACTGTAACATAGCTACCCCAAACTTAACAACTGGTGCTGGTTTTGGTTAATGTAAGCATTCTATTTTGTGGGACATTTTTTTCTGTAGTATATGGGAGTCGTTTTTTCAGTAATATGTAAAAACAAGCCTTATACTGCATTAAAAGCAAGGTTAAAACCTTAAAAGCAAGGTTATACTGCGTTCTAAACCCAAATGTGTGGAATTCTTAGAAAATCTGTAGCTGGAGACTATGTTCTTGGAGGATCAATGACAAGATGCAATATGGTGTTATGGGTAGAAGGCTTGGCTGAGAACCAGGAATTCTGGATCCCAGTCTCAGCTCAAATTGTTGCTTTGCATATGGTCATGGGAAGTTATTCTTCAGAAAGGGAAGCTAGTATTCCTGCCCAGCCACCAAAATCATGTGGAAGAAATGGAGATGAGGGACCTGAATATACCATAAAAGCAAAATTGCTGTCCAATGCATGGGAAAATTACAATTATGTAAGCTGTTTGTGAAGAGTGAAAAAATTAGTAGAATATTAGTTCTATTTGTAGTAAATATTTGCAGTGCACGTTTATCAGAAGTCCCTGTGCACCCCATACCTAGTCAAGCGCAGGTCTGGGGAAAAGTTTTTATATTTCATTTTTTAACTAAAGGGACGAGAACATGTATGTGTTAACCATGCGGCTTCCATGTTGTTGGAGCTGCCACCGGGAGCCTTGGCATCACTGGGAGAGGTTTGCAGAGTGGCAGTTGGACTGGATTGCCCAGTGCCTCACGAGGAAGCTGCCACCAGGGCAGCGTGCCCCAGAAAGAAGACTCAGAGTCATTTTTGCTCTCTTTCATTTGGCAAAATAAACCCTCCCTTCAATGAAATAGCTTTTCACCTTCTCTCCAGTGAGAAAGGTTTGATTTTTTTTCCTTCCGAATTGACTTGGCAGAAAACCAGATCTCCTGAAACAACTACAGCAGCCACTTTTATTCATTTCTCCAAGTATATATAGAACGTTGAGCTCACTCCAGTTTAAAGATTACCTCCTCTCATGCCCTATGTGGTCAAGACAGAAGCCACTCTTACAGGGAAAAATTCCAGAACCCCTGTGGTCCTTATTACTATTAAAACATGTTAGAGCTGGAAACAGCCAATCTTTCACTTGTCAGAGAGGAAGAGACCCAGAAAATACAGGTAAATTGTTTAAGGTCACAAAGTATGTGTGGGACGAGGTCCTAGAGTAGAATCAATTCCTCTGACTCTCTCCTAATCTCTACGTCTTGATAGATTAGGGTACAAAACAGCTGAAGGGCAAAGACTGGGGGGAGTTCATTGTATTTTGATAAGAACTGAAAATCACATACAAATAAGAACCTTATTTTTCAAACACAGATCCCATTAATTTCTCTAACAAAAGTAACGTTTCTGTCTTCATTTTGTCCATTAGCCAGGCATTAATTCGGAATTTCTTCATTGCCACTTGGGCAGTTTGCCTTCCCAGAGTGTTTTTCATAGCTGTCTGCGATTTTGACAGTGCTTGTGTGTCCATACAGCAGGACTTTGGGCAGAAAGGAAAGAATTTGAGGCTGGTTCCCTACAGGAAGAAGGCTTACAAGATTCATGCTTGTGTGTTGCCTTTGTTCATTCTCAAGACGTGCAGAGGTTGGCATTGCCTTGGCAACTCCAGTGGAAGCCAATTGCTTCCACTGGCTTCATGGACGTCAGTTTTATTGCAGGCTCTCCTGGGAACAGCCTTGGCTTTGGCCAGAACTGGCACCAAGCTCCTTCCCTGGGGCACAGAGCCAGTGTGGGGCGGGAGATGAGAATGTCTGGGCCCAGCTCTGGCTTAGCATTTCTATCCCTGGTCACAGAGTCATCCCAGCGTAGATGGGGACAGGCAGTGGAGTGGCGACGAGAAGATGGAGCTGGAGGGTTCAGCTGATGGGACGAGAAGATGGAGCTGGAGGGTTCAGCTGATGGGAACAATCAGGCTGATTGGCCTCAGGGTCTCCTTGTGAGGCTACATTTGCAGATTGGTGGACCCAGGAGAGGATGTAACAGTGATGGGAAAGAGCTGGTCACTGCTGGGCATGGGATGCTTTGGCACAGTGAGGTTTCTTTCTGCTTTGGGAATTTGCAGGCCAGTTCCAGATACATGGGAAGGTAGGTGATGGAGTAAAGAGGAGTAAAGGGATGCAGAAAAAGATAGGGCAACTCCATGACTGCTAAAATCTTGGAGGTGGGGGACGAGTATGGTCAGTAACAACTGATGTTTCTGATACTCTGGAGGGAGACAATGAGTATGGATTCCATCCCTCCCTCCAGCACCCCAGCACCATTTCATGGTGTCCTGGCACCCAGCATGCTCGTCTGCAGGCATTAGTCATCATCATCAGCAGCAGAATTTTATTGAGCACCTACCCTGTACCACTATGTACAAGACGCTCTGCTAGGTCAGGACCTTCAGGAGCCTGGGGCCCTCATTTTTGTAGGCGAGAAATTGGTAATCCTCTGGGCAGATGTGGTCCCATGGACCCAAGGCTTGGCAAGTGACCAGCACCTTTTGATGAAGAAAAAGTCACCTCTTTTTCTAGGACAGTGTCCCATACCCACACCCTGTTAAATTTTAATAAGGATTTCAATTTCCACTCACCCACCCCGCCTCCCTGGTCTGGACATCAACCAAATGTGATGGCTCCATATTTGACAGTGATTCAACAAACCCCGAATCTCTTAGGACCTACTTACTGATTGAAAGAGCAAAAATGTCTGGGATTTTGCCTTACTTTGAACCTTCCCAGAAGCAGACACTGAGAAGGGATTCAAATTCAAGTTTCTTTGGGAAGTGGTTCCTGGACACACTGATGAAGAGTGGAGAGGTGAGACAGGGAAGAGAAGGAAACCAACAGAGAGCGTGTCATCAAGCGGGTTACCACCACGTGCAATGGGAGTTCTATCCCAGTGGGGAACCCTGGGAGCCAGTTTGGAATACCTGCCTCAGAGTCACTCTCCCCTCCCCTTCCACCCCTGGGTGAGGGAGCTGAAGTGTTTACCTCAACTCCTGTCAGTCATTGGCTGAAGACCACTGGGCTGGTGCTGGGGAGGTCCTTCTGGCCTCCTGCGGGTGACAGAGAGGGCTCCAGCGCCAGAAAAGCCCTCAGGCAGAGTTGCAGATGCCAGTGTGCGTGGAAATGGTGAAGATTGAGGGGATATGGTCAGGACCCTGGAAGCATCTGCTTTAGGTTTGCCGTTGGTATAATCACAGATGTTTCCAGGAGGGTCCACATCTGTAATAGCAAAGCTGGCGAGTCTACAGGTGCCTGTACCAGACACAGCTCCTCTGCTTTCCTGAACAAGCGTTAGGACTGAACATGGAACTTCTATTTAGTTTTAAAGAGTGTAGGAGATGGCCCTAGAACAGAGTAATGTTTTCGAGGACCCCTGGAAATTAAGTGGCCCCCCTGCTCTGTGGAGCGGAGCTCACGAGCCGCAGACCTGGGGGCCTGATGCCTGAGGTGTGATTTGGCACTTGGGTGGGGTACGGGCACCGGCATGCCAAGTCTCGGAGCTGGTACATTATGAATGATTATCGCTTATTAGCATCCCTTCCTTTAAAGGGTCACTGCTGAGTAAGTTTGCAATACAAATGCCCGGTGAAAATTGGCTCAAATGTTTCGTAACAGAATAACACTGACCATGTCTTGAGCTTCTATAACACCAGGCACTGCCCTAGATCCTTTACTTGCATGAGCACATCTAATCCTCACAGGAGGCCTGAAATGTGGATAATATTGTCTCTGTTTTACAGACAAGGAAACTGAGCCTCAGAGAAATGGGAATTATACCCAAGTGTATTTGGGTTCATTTCCACCATATTTTGGTAGGCAGCCTTCTTTGGGCAACATTAAGTATTGGCTACTGGAGTGAGGAGTACAGAAACACTATTATAAATCCCTTTATAAGTCCCCTCTTCCTGGTCCACTGTTCTCTTTCTTAAAGAATGTGGATGTGTATAACTTATAGTTTTCATAAGATGATTCATTCTGGGCCATTTTATAAATGTTAACATAACAGCACAACAATGTGTTACAATGCCTGGGAACATCTCTGTGTCCATAATATATATTAATATAAATTTTATGACGTAAGTGTCAATTTAAAAACTTCTCCCGATATCACCAAGAAATACCACTGCCTGCCCACTAGGATGGCTATAATAAAGAAAACAGATAATTACAAGTGTTGACAAGGATGTGGAGAAATTAGAAACCTGATATGCTGCTGGTGGGAATGTAAAATGGTATAGCCACTTTGGAAAACAATTTGTCAGTTCTTCAAAAAGTTAAACATAGAGTTACTATATCACCGAGAAATTCCACTCCTAGTTACATAACCAGGAGAAATGAAAATATATGTCTACATAAAAACTTCTACATGAATGTTCATAGCAGGACTCATAATAGCCAAAAACTGGAAACAACCCAAATGTCCATCAATTGGTGAATGGATACATGAAATGTGGTAAATGCATACAGTGGAATTTTATTCAGTCATGAAAGTGAATGAAGTGGTTCATTCTACAACATGGATGAACCTCGAAAACATTGTAAGTAAAAGAAACCTGTCACAAAAAGCTACATATCATATGATTTCAGGACAGACAAATCTGTAAAGACAGGAAGTAGATTAGTGGTTGCCCAGGGCAGGGGGAATTGAGAGGTTGGGGAGTGACTGTTAATGTGCACAGAGTTTCGGATGAAAATGCTCTGGAATTAGACAGAGGTGATGGTTGCACAACCTTGTGGGTGTTCTGACAACCACTGAATTGTACTTTCTTATTAAAGGGGTGAATTTCATGGTATGTGAGTTGTATTTCAATAAACAACACAAAACAAAACTTCTGGCAGAATATTTGTGTCAATAAAAAAATGAGTATCAACATTAACCCAAAGGCTTCCTGCTTTTTAGTTAATGTTTTAGAAACATTCTTTCAGGTTGTTTGCCAAGCCCTGGACAGTTTATGACTTTATCTTACTTGATTTATTCTTGTGCAAACTAATATAATGTTTTACTGATGTCTTAACCTTGGACATCTTTGGAGTCCTTCAATTCAAGACAAATCCATACACCTTTCCAGAGGAAGCACATCTGCCTTTCTCTCTCAGAGAAGAGAGATTTGGATGTTGAACACTTAGCTCCCAAAGTGAAAAAAAGCTGCCATGTAAATGTAGGCCAAGAGCCTTGGTCTGTCTTGTTCTGGAGGACAGCGCCAGGTCTAATGCTTCAGGGAGGCCGATTTTAAATCAATACAAGAACACAACTTTCTAACAATTGGAGCTAGTTGAGTTTCGAGCAGGTTCCCTGCTGCTTCGCAGGGCTGTGGAGATGAGAGCTGTGCATTGAGAGGGCATTGGATGGGCTGACTCTCAAGTTCCTGTTAACTCTGAGAGGCCATGATTCTAATTCTCCTGCTGTACTGCTCCAGCTCTCATAGCAAGAACTCTCTGTTGAACTAATCAATTGTATATTTGGAAATAATTTAGAATTGATGGGGAAGAAAGCAGGGGAAGAAAGGACCAGAGGCTCATGCTTGTTTCCTTGATGTTCAGAGAGAGCAATTGATTCTAAAGCCAGAACTCTCAGGGCATGAGACAGGGAGCCAGGAGGTCTGGCTTCTAGGCACAGACCTGCTAGCCGTCTAATATTTGGCTGGGTGACTTTCTGCAGGTCATCTACCCTCTCCCAATCTCGTTTGTTTGTTTGTAAAACACAATGCTGGGTTTGGACCAAGGACGTTTTGGCTCTGAAAAATTTTAGAATTTTTCTTAATAACTCCTTCTTTTCATAACACGTCGTACATCTGCCTTTTCCTTGCCTCTGGTTGGCTTTCGCCTGTTTTTAATTCCTTCTGTTGCCAGGAAGCCTTGCCGTGTGCTGCCCACCGTGTTTCTCGCCGGTCTTGTCCTTCTTTCCTGATCTTAAGCCCTTCTTTCCTCATGGGGTTCCTGTCAATCCCCACTTCATGGTTACCACTGTCTCGACTTCTGTAGGCTATGGTAGGGCTCTCTGTCTTTTGTTGCCTCATTAATCGCTTGGCTTCAATCTTTCATGTAAGTCCTAACATCTGCTGTTCCATGTGTCTCCTACTTTTCCAATAAATCATTAGCTACCTAGGAAAACAGCATGATGTAAAGGAAGAACACTTGAAATTAGAGACTTAATTTCCCCAAAGTAATAGAGCTGATGATGTGACTGGGCCTTAGTTTTCCAGTTTGTGAAATGGAGATAATAATACCTACCTCATGGAGTTACTGTGAGAATTAAAAGAGATAAAATATAAAAGGATTTGGATCACAGTGGTTGGTGGTGGTGTTGGTGGACAGTAGTGAGAAGGTGGTCAGCACAGGAAGAACTTGTCATATTCTGTACTTTCAGGAGTGAAGTCACACAAACAGCTGGGATGGAGAGGTTAGTGATATTCTCAGTAATCACTTCCTCTACTCAGTGTCTGAAGATAATCCCACAGAGTGAGTTTAAATCTTGTTGTGGAAATTTAAGTCTTTTTTTCCTGTTTCTGTCTTTCTTAATAAAGATAGAAGAAAAATCACTTAAATCATTGGCCCCCTTTGGTCACAACACTTGGTTGGTCTCAGAGACTGTTATTAGATTACCTCTTGATTATCTCTCCTTGGGCATAATTAATTTCAGTTTCCTTAACCTCTCTCCTGGTGCCCATTTTCTAAAACTTTAAGTGGGTCTTTTGCTTTCTTCTGTCTCCCAGAGTAATATTCCTTCCAGGATGGGGAACAGTTGTTGGGTAACAGGTCAAATGTATTAACAGACAGACCATATGGTTCACAGACACTTTGCTCTCAATAACTTGATAGGAATTCTGGTGGTTTGACTTTTTTTTTTTAATTTTAACTATAAACATGTAAGAACCACCTGCTGTTATTTTTTTGTATGTGATCCTGGTAAGTTATTTAGCTACACCGCTCTCATGCAATTAGCACTGCTCTGCAAGAGACTTTCATGGCAAAGCTGGGTTACCTTATTTTCAGTTGTAATGTATGTGGCGTGTGTGTCCCATCCAGATTCCTTTCATGAATTGCAGCAGGTTTGCATAACATGCAATTAGGTCTTGGCATTTATATGGCTTCTGTCTTAGCTGGTTAGATGCTTTAATAGTAGTGGTCCATTTGATTGGTTGAGAATGGGTCACATAGTAATTTCTGTGGAGCAAACCAAATAGGGTAATGTAATAGAAAGTGATGTCAGGGTGGGGTGGGGCTGCTTTAGTTTAGGGTCACGGAAGCCCTCAAAGGAGGAGAAGTTGGAGTTGACATCTGGCAGGGGATGCAGAGACAGCCAAATGAAGACCTGTGGTGAGCCAAGTGAAGATCTGCAATGAGAGAATTCCAAGAAGGTGGAAGCGTTAAGAGCAAAGGCTCTGAGCCAAAGAATAAGTACGGTACTGAAGGAAGTCCAGTGGGCTACGCTGTAGTAAGATGGAGGAGAATGCAGGGAGCTGAGGGTGGAGAGGGTCTGGTCTAAGTATAATAGGAGCCACTGGAGAATTTTAAGAGGAATGATATCATTTGATTTATAGTTCTAGAAAGCTCACTCTGACTGCTAAGTGAAGATTGGATTGTTAGGAGCAAGAATGGAGGCAGGGAGACCAGTCAGGAGACTGTAGCTGTTGTCTTGATGAGAAACGATGGTGGCTTGGACTGGGGTTATGTGGTGTAGATGGTGAGAAGTGATAGAATTTGGGATATATTTTGGATTTGGAATCCATGGGACATGATGAATGATCTTGGCCTGAGTACTAGGTGATTGGTGGTACAATTCTTACTCAGACATAGAGGGCTTGATGGTTCTTTTTTGTCCAGTCAAGTTTGAGACGGCTAATGGACATCCAAGTGGAAATGTCTAGCAGGCGATTGAGTATTTGAATCTGGAGCTTGGGTGAGATTTGAAGGCTGACATGTTCATTTGAATTACAGAGAGGAGGCTGAGGTCTGAGGACACACTGTCACTCAGAAGTCTGGAAGAGACATCAGCAAAGGTCACGGACAGAGTGGCCAGAGAGGTCTCAGAGGACCATGTGCTGAATAGGTGCCTGGAAAGGAAAGTGTCTCCAGAAGGAGTAACTGGTGACCTCATCATTCAGTTTCAAATGTTAGCACCCAGCACCCATATTAAAATGTAAATCCAAAAATTTATTCTGCAGCTGCAAATGTAGTGACAACTAGAGCAAGCTGGGCCCATTGCCTGCCCACAGAAACCCTCAGCCACAGTGGGATCAGAAACAGGGAGACTCTTGTCTCCTGGGGGGTCTTTGCTGCAGTCTCCACCAGGATTTGTGAGATTCGCATTTCTTTACCAAAACAGCAGAGAGTGTTGAGTTCATTGTTGTTATTTTTGCTTAAATGGCAGTTGTATATACAGCTGGCACACTACGCCACAAGTCAGTTCTTGAAAATAAAAGCCTATGACCGCCTCGGTGCATGAAAAGACACATAAAAATGCTTACATTTTTAACTAATTTATGTTCTAATCCTGACAAGATAAGTCTCATAACAAATCATTTTCTAAATTTTTCTTTTCTCGAAGGCAGTTTCTGTTTGGGAATTAACTTCAGCTTATGGAAAATTGTTGTATTATGCGTTTGTCACTTGGTAAATGTGATATTATTGAAATGAAGAGTAGAGATTTCTTGCTTTCTACACCTCTTAAAGTGAAAGCAGGGCTTCCCTGGTGGCGCAGTGGTTGAGAGTCCGCCTGCCGATGCAGGGGACACGGGTTCGTGTCCCGGTCCGGGAAGATCCCACATGCCGCGGAGTGGCTGGGCCCGTGAGCCATGGCCGCTGAGCCTGCGCGTCCGGAGCCTGTGATCCACAACGGGAGAGGCCACAGCAGTGAGAGGCCCGCGTACCACACACACACACAAAAAAAAAAAAAAAAAAAAAAAAAAAGTGAAAGCATAGCACACTCCAACAAACATTTTAAATTAAAGGGCGAAATTGGGGAGTCCTATTTTTTGTACCATATACTATAATCTAATAGGTCCTTTCCCCTGCTGTGTCAAGTGCATTTTCTCTAAAACCTAAAGCAGGATCATGCTGTACACAAGACGGTTTATTTTGGTGATTCTCATCAAGTTTGGAGAAATACTGGATTTGTTTTAAATTAAGCAAAGCTGCATTTTCTTTCCAGAAGGTTCAGCGGATGACAAATACTTAGGCAAACTCTGTAAATGTTTATTCTAACCTTTTACACTACTGACATTTAGTTGAATTTTACAAATAGATAAAGCTGCTAAGAATATGGTGGGCTGATCATTGGCAATAGATTGCGGTGAGGAGTATAATCGTGGTTATTCAGCCAAATACTAGATTCACTGATTGAATGAGACTTGCTGGGAACAAAACATCAGGAAATAATCCCTTTCCAGAATTTTAACAGAATGAATGGTTCTGCTGCTTTGTATAAAAACAAAATTTGATCGTACCTGAAAATTCTCCATTTTTTTTCTAAAACCAAGCTGGAAGTAGCTTGTTTACCTGGTTGACGCAATCTTGTTTTTTAAAGACTAAAGCTCGAGAGCACAGCCCTAACGCGTAGCCTCACCTACGTGTGGCTTTACCATAGACATAGAGGAGTGAAACGTTAAGCCGGTCTGACAGCTGTGTGCTTCCTTTTGTGTGAAGGTTATAGGATGTAACAAGCCTTGTCCTTGGATCCCCCATGAGCGGTTATCTTTTTGAGGTGTCAGACTGTCCTTGGGTGGTTCCCCGTGTCCAGAGCCACGTGCAGGAGGTGCAGGGTGGGAGGGAAGGAGGCTCTGGGCTCTCTCCTCTCCTCCCTTCTCTTCTCCTGCCCTCCCCTCTGCACTTGGGGAAAATGAAGGTGAAGGGGCCGGGGGAGGACCACCCCTTGCCTGGGTGGTAATCGGTGGGGAAGAGGTGCTGTGATGGGGGGTTCTCCCGGGGAAGAGGCTGTGTCTGTCTTCCCTACCCGCTTCCCCAGTATGCAGCACCGGGCACGGAAATGCCCAGTAACTGCTTGTTGAACGCTGAGTGGTGGAGTGTCAGGGCTCTGCACCTCAGGAGTCAGTAGCACCTCAGCAGAACCTCTTCTCTTCCCTCCGGCAGTTCCCTCCTCCAATCGCACACAGCCCAGTGTCGGGCCAAATCCCCAGAGCCCACACCTGGGGAGAGCACTTGATTTATATATTTATGAATATATTTATGTAGAGGCCCCCCCTTTATCTCCAAAGCCGCCACCCAGTTAAGACACCACTTATGCATGTGAAGAAAACACTAGAGTAATCTAGGACACAGAGCAATAATATCTGGCTATTAAGAGCAGCTTCTTAAATCAGATCATGGCATCTTCCCATTGAATAAAATCCAAGTGCGTTACCTTGGCTAATTTCCTTTCCCATCTCCTCTTGTACACCCTCTAGTTCCTTGAGCACCCTAGACACCTTCCTGTCTGCTCCACCCTTTGCCTGGAATGTTCTTCCACGGTTCTTCACATGCCTCAACCCTTCTGATCTTTTAAAGATCCACTTAACTGGTACTGCTTCACGGAGGTCTTTTTTGGCCTTCTCTCATCCCCTCTGTCCCTTTACGGTATACCTAGGCACGTTGCATTTTCCTGCGTGTTTGCTTTCTCGCTCATTATAGCTGTCACACTTGATTGACTGCTCTCCAGGCAGGACTGTCTTCTGATTTGGTTATCATCTAGTCTATGCCTGGCTCAGAAGAAACTCTCAGTGACTAAATATTTGTTTAAATGCGTGAATGACGTGTCAACCTACATTTCCTCAGAAAAGGTGCTTCAAGTAGAAAAAAAAATGTTTTTCTTCTTTCTCCTTTCCGATTCTCAACATAGAGCACACACACACAAACAGTATATTCTCAACATACAGTACACACACACAAACATGTGGTTTATGTTAGAAAATTTCCCTAGTCTTGGGCTTCCCTGGTGGCACAGTGGTTAAGAATTCGCCTGCCAATGCAGGGGACATGGGTTTGTGTCCTGGTCCGGGAAGATCCCACATGCCGCGGAGCAACTAAGCCCGTGTGCCACAACTACTGAGCCTGCGCTCTAGAGCCCGTTAGCCACAACTACTGAGCCCGAGTGCTACAACTACTGAAGCCCGCGTGCCTAGAGCCCGTGCTCTGCAACAAGGGAAGCCACCGCAATGAGAAGCCTGCGCACTGCAACGAAGAGTAGTCCCCGCTCACCGCGCTTAGCCCGCGCACAGCAACGAAGACCCAATGCAGCCAAAAAAAATAATAATAATAAATAAATTTATTTTTAAAAAAAAGAAAGAAAATTTCCCTAGTCTTGGTAAGGAGCTGCCTTAAAGAGTGGGCTTGGTGACTTGGTGCCTGCCGTCTGCCTGGTGCTATTAGTGCCTTTTCTTCCTAAGCGTCTAATGTGCTTTGCCGTTTCCTTCTAGCAAGGAAAGCCATATGTGTTCGACAGAGTGCTGCCTCCCACCACGACCCAAGAACAGGTTTACAACGCGTGTGCCAAGCAAATTGTCAAAGGTAAGTGCTAACTCTTCATTTCCTCGGGGCGCTTCAGAGTAATGGAAGACAGTAAGTGGTATTCGCAGCCTAGGAAGCAATACCCCTTGACCATAAGCAGAGGCCTGCTAATTGGAAACACTGAATTATAGCGAGTTCTGGCCCTGATTTGCTGTGATGTCAGGCAAGTTATTTAACGCCTCAATACCTCCTTTCCAAGGAGATTTCTTTATTTCTTTTGCCACCTTTTGGACAGAGTTATTCTGTCTCCCAGAAGCTTAAAAGCAAGGTAAGCTATAGTCACGCTATTTCTGTAATGGTTCTAAAATATTGCTGAAGGTATAGTACCTCCTCAGGAGAAAAGTATCTATTCTGAGACTCCAGCTGTGTATTTTTGGTTGATTTATTTTGTGCATCTGTCTCTTCAGAAAGAAGCTTTTTTTTTCTTTTTAAATTTTATATTTTTTTATTGGGGTATAATTGATTTACAATGTTGTGTTAGTTTCAGGTGTACAGCAAAGTGAATCTGTTATACATATACCTACATCTACTCATTTTTAGCTTCTTTTCCCATATAGGCCACTACAGAGTACTGAGTAGAGTTCTCTGTGCTATACAGTTATCTATTTATATATAGTAGTACGTATGTGTCAGTAGAAATGATCCCTGAAAGTATAGTCTTCAGGAAGAAGCTTTAAATGTGGAAAATTCTTGGGCGTCAAGGAATTTTCTACAGCATCCTGAGATCACATTACCTTGCTGGTTGGTGAGTTGTTCTTGCTGGTCAGCATTCCTCAATTATACTTTCATCTAACCCACTTTCAAGCGTGCCACCCAGATCCTGACATTTGTTCTTCCACATAGGCAGCCTGAAGCCTGAATTTGTGTCTTAGAGATCCATCCTATTCTCTGGGACTGGCCTTGGTCCTGAAGGATCTGTGTCAAAATAACAGCAGGGAGACAAAGCAATTTACACGTTGCTCTACCTTGCCCTTTTAAATCAGGGACAGGATGGAGCTTGCCTTTGGGGAGCTCGCCATCTGGACAGAGCTGAGGGGCCTCTCCTGCTACTTCGCTTTTCATCATTGAATCCTTGCCTTCAAATTTGAATCTGCAGCAATTGTGCTTTCAAATGTCTTGATGCTACCCCTGTTATAGGCAGTGCTAGATTCAGAGAGTGAAAAGTAAAAAAAAAAAAAAAAAAAAAAACCCAAACACCTTGTCATATTAGATCCACTTATTTTTAGAAGCTGAGCTGACTCACCTAACTACTTGAAATGCGTGAAAATCAGCCCTGGGTACATCTGTTAGATTCATTCTGACCCTGGACACCTGCGTGGGAGATGCCCATCAGTATGTAATGTTCCTTGCTGAGGTGTATGGTTATTCACATTCTTGTTGCAGACATCAATTAAATTAGACGGTCTTCACAGTAAGATTATTATAGAAAATTGAAGAGAAAAAAAAAGCCTGAATATGAGCTTTTTTTGAATTAATAGTTTAGGCCTGTATCTGGTGGCAATTTTTGTCTTCTCTCTACTTCTACTCTTTTGCTTCTCTTTCTATCTAAACATATTTGCTCTTTCTTTCTGGAATATGTAGTTCTAGTTTGCTTCTAGTCAGCCCTCCTTCCCCTCTATTATCAGACTCTTTCATATTTTTATTAAAGTAAGATTAATCACATATGAGCCAGAATTTCCTTCTTTTTCTCTCCTCCTTCATTATCAGATCTAAATAGCATTTACCACGTGCGATGCTAAGCGTTAGGGCCATTTAAACACATACCTGCCCTAAGTTGACATTGTAATTAGAGATGGATGCGCTCTGTTTTTCAAAAATCCTGTGATGAACAAACAATAATAATAATCTTTGAGTCTTTATTTACTAGATAAGTTTGGGTCCTTTCAGTGCTTGGAATTCTCTATAATATATGAAATGTCAGAAATGGGCAATCCCTGGGGGGTTCCTGTGGACACCCTAACTATGGATAACTTGAGGCCCAAATATATAGTGAGCCACAAAGAAAACTATTTAGAATAAAATCGGGACTTCCCTGGTGGCGCAGTGATTGGGAATCTGCCTGCCAATGCAGGGGACACAGGTTTGATCCCTGGTCCGGGAGGATCGGATCCCACATGCCGCGGAGCAACTGGGCCCGTGTGTCACAACTGCTGGGCCTGTGCTCTGGAGTCTGTGTGCCACAACTGCTGAGCCCGCGTGCCACAGCTACTGAAGCCCGCATGCCTGGAGCCCATGCTCTGCAACAAGAGAGGCCACCGCAGTGAGAGGCCTGCGCGTCGCAGTGAGGAGTGGCTCCCGCACTCTGCAGCTAGAGAGAGCCCACGTGCAGCAATGAAGGCAATAATTAATTAGTTAATAATTAATTAGTTAATAAACGCAGCCAATAATTAATTGGTTAATTAATTAAAATAATAATAATAGAATAAAATCAGGCTCTGACATGATATAGTAAACAGACATTTCTTGGGCACCATACATATAACACGAACATACTAATTTTGTAGCAATAAAGAGTATCTTATTCTCCCTTGAAAGAAAATTATTAGGGGCATAATGAAGACGAAATCCAACTTTTTTTAATATCCACGGAGGCTAGTGTGAGGGGAAGTGGCTGTGTATTTCTGCATCAGCAAGATAAAATGTAGGTATATAAGAAAGAACTGCTTGGGATAGATTGCCAGGTACAGCTGAAGCATCTGTGGCCATGACAAGCCCTACTTACATCAAGAATGGAAGGTGGTGCAGTGGGGGCCTTTTTTTTCTAGAGGCCAAGCATTGAATCAAATGACTTCTAAAGGAAGTTTCAATCACAGTCTCTGTGATTCATGGTAATGTAGTGGACTGGTGAGCTTTCCTTTCAAGTCTATCTAAACCCTTAATGTTTTTGAGATCAGGAAGACTCCTTTTAACCGGACAGCTTTATTCTCTCTCAGTCTTTTTATTCCCTTCAACTTCACTGAGTTAAAAAAAAATATTTCGAACATTTGATTGTAGAATCCTGGCATCTCCCACGCTCCCCTTGTTATCTGGTGTGTATTTCTCAACACATCATCTGAAAGAGTCTGTAGAATCTCTTGCAATTCTTCTAGAAGAGGTTATAGGGTTTGTGAGTACCAACGTGGTAAATAGAAAGGTTCCTGTGGATGCCCTAGGAATTAAAAACCATGGTTACTGGACACTATTACTGAAATAAGAATAACTGCGTCCCAGCCTGCAGAAGCCACCCCTGGCATTTGCCTTCCAAATTAACTGGATGTAGACCATCCAGTGCTAGAGAAGATGGTTTCTTGTTTTCCAGTTCTAATTTCTTTAAATTGCATTCATTTGGTTGTTTCTTTCATTCATATTTTTATGAAAGTATATTAGGTATTTGCCATGTAGTAAGTACTGCTAGGGACTGGAGTCACCAAGATACATAAGACTGTGAGAATCTTTGAGTATAGGGAAAGAGACAGATGCATGCCCAATTATACACGTGGGGATTATGTGCTTTAGGATGGGTGTGTGCAAAATGCTATGGGAGCACAGAAGAAAGTCACTACTGGTTTTGGTGGGTAGAGAGGAGGATTGGAGAATTAAGGCTTCTTGAAAAGGTTGGGTTCTGAGGAGCATAGAAAATGCAGGGTGGTACAAGCAGAAGGAATAGCAAAAGCAAAAGCATAAAGACCCAAATTATATGGGCAGCTTAGAATGGTACAGGGTGCATGGCTATGAGACCTAAAAAGTTAGACTGGACCAGAATTTGATAGAAATTGAAGGGCTTTATCTTACAGGTGATGTGGACCCATTGAAGAGTTACAAGCTTAGGATATTATCAGATCTATTTTATTATTCTATTATATATGACTCTTAAGAAGAATTATATTTATTTAGCTGCTGTTATCTGTCAGGCACCCTCTGTGCATTTTACATAGGTTATTGCATTTTAAATCTTTATAACTTTATGAGGTGTGAGCCTTATTATTCCCTTTGTACTAAAGAGGAAATTGAGGTGAAGTAACTTGGCCAGGTCATTTAGGGAGTAGTGAAGCGAGGCTGGGCCTTGAATCTGAGTTCATCGGACTTAGTTGAATTTTACTATCCTGCCCCCACTTTTCTGGTGGGCCCATAATGAGCATTTGATACTTATTTTATGAGTTGTTCCTTTTCCATCAGGCCATATGGACCACATTGCAAAATGACAGGGGTAGGAATGGCGGTGGGGAAGGGGAGAGAGGAGAGAACGGAGACTGGGTTCCAGAGCTGAGGGGTGGTGCTGGCTGTCTGCCGATAGTGAGATATACTTCCATTCTGAAGACGCTGCACGCCCTCACCTGGGCACAGTGGCTGTCCTCGACTGGTGGGGCCAGTATGCTGGCTGGCCTCTGGCATTCGGCAGAACAGGCTCTGCGTTCTCTGGGCACTGTCTGCCTGAGTAGTGTGGTCGGCTGGCAAGAGCCTTAGGATTCCAAGCCAGGGATGAGTTGCAGCCGCCACTGCCAGGGGTTCTGGTGCCACGACCAGGCCACTGTTTCACCTGGAGGGTCGATAGGAGGCCCCAGCAGCCTCCTTAGGCACCCTGGTGTGTAGGTGTGATTATGTCTTCCCCAGATTCCTACCTGATAATGGAACTAACTCTTCTGCTGCAGCAAGACCTAGACTCAGAACTAATAAAACCTAGGGTGGAAAGCTTGGCTCTGAAGGCTGCACCGGGAAGCAGCAAGTATTTTCAAGGACCCCGTTCCACTCCTCCCTCCCAGGGCTCTTCCCACCCGCTGTGGACTCTCTCTTTTGGGTTTGCTTGGCCGCTGGATGGATGTGTGCTGTGCTCGTGGGGCGCCACTGGCTGTGTGGTGTGAGCTGAGGTCACATCACGCCAGACCCCATCACAAAGAAAGGTTCTGTCCAGCTTGGCTGGTTCCTGGCTCTGTGGCTGTTGTATAGAAACAGTCATTCTGTTATGGTGGAGACTCTGAAACAAATGCTCTCCTCGGCCCCAGGACCTGTCCCTCAGCGTGATGAAAGTGCCTTTCTGTGGGCTGTTTCTGTGAGAGGCAGGTGGGTTGGTTGTGTGTCTCAGTGGCACCGAGCACAGGCCTGTTCCCTCATCTCTCTGTTTGGCGGGTGTCCATCTCCCCGCATCTCAGTGGTCCAGCCCCAGATGCACTTCTGTGCTGCGCCCCCCTCCTGGCCTCTCCTCTCCTCTCATAAGCAAATACAGACTCAACACAAACAAACTCCCCCAGACCTGGAGTTTGGAAGAAAGTAGAGAACACCGGGTTTGAAGAGTTTTCTGTTTTCTTTTAAAATTACCTTCTGATTCAGAATCCAGTTGATAGAGGGTGGCATCAGCCCTGTTCAACCTTGAGCACCAGAGGTAGGTTCTCCAACAACAAATTAATTGTAACATGATTCTGAACACTTTGCAGGCCACACGGAGGAGGGGGAAGGGTAAGCTGGGACGAAGTGAGAGAGTGGCATGGACATATATATATACACTACCAAATGTAAAACAGATAGCTAGTGGGAAGCAGCCGCATAGCACAGGGAGATCAGCTCAGGGCTTTGGGACCACCCAGAGGGGTGGGATAGGGAGGGCGAGAGGGAGGGAGGTGCAAGAGGGAGGGGATATGGGGATATATGTGTACGTATAGCTGATTCACTTTGTTATACAGCAGAAACTAGCACAGCATTGTAAAGCAACTATACTCCAATAAAGATGTTTAAAAAAAAAAAAGGCCACACGAAGTTTGTCCTAATGGTCTTCTCTTATGTGTTCTCTTTTTCTTAAAAAAAGAGAAACTAAGAAATTGCCCGCAGTGTTGAAATAGCAGCAGCAAAGAATCAGGGATTCTCCAAGTAAGAGTCTCATGTGCCTCTCAGCTCTCTACCCCAAACAAGCGATGCTGTCCATGAGCTCTTATTTGCATGTATGTGCCCCAGTGCTTAACCTGAGGGAGTTTGGTGAGCAGTGACTCACTAGGAGTTAGGAGGATTGTGCATTCTCTTAGTGAGGGTGGATTTAGAGGGGTGGACTGAGCCTGGGGGTTGTCTACGGGGCAGAATTCAGATGCCTTGGTCCCATTGCTTCCTGGCGGAGGAAGAAGCAAGTGCTGGGTTTCCTCCCGTCTGCAGAGCTGGGTTCTGAGCTGAGGTTTCTTCAGGGTGGGGCAGTTGTTCAGGGCGGCCTCTGTGTGCAGGTGAATGAGTAGGGTGGCCAGCGGCTGCGATGAGGAACTGAGGGAGCTGGACCCCTGGCCTTGGCTGCTTTCTTCCTGTCCCAGCACCTGAGGTAAGGGGTCGGTCCCAGGCTACTTCCTCTACAGGGACTTAAGATAAGAAAGAAAGCCCTTTCAGTGTGGGGGGAGAGGTTTAGTCTCTAATAAAAAGGAGCTTTAGCGCTGGGATTGTGGCTGGCATTCTCATTGTCTGGAGTTGTTTGTGCCGTGGATATGTAGAATTTTAAAACAACAACCAAGGGTAGAGACCACTTTCTTTGGGTCCCTGAAAGCCTGTCACATTTGTGGTTGTGTAGAAGCTCTCCACTCCGGCCACCATTTTCAGACTGTAGAAATCCTTTCTCTGGGCAAGTTGGCATTTTTGAGAAAACTGAAGCTTGAACCTCCAACCCTTACCCTGTAGTCTTCAAGTTTTTGCTTCCCCCGTTACCAGGGAAACCATTACCAGAAGTTGGATATACGTGCGAACATTTTCTCTCTCTCAATATAGCTTGACACAAACTCTTGAGGGCTGCCAGGATTAAAAAAAAAAATCCTGCCACTTAGTTTTTCTTTTTTTAGCTACCCGAGGAAAAATCCTGCTTTCTTTTCTGATCCCAGTTCACACTCCAAAACCTCAGACCAGTACAATGTGCATTAAAATTTTTTTAAAAGAACCAACAAAACAACAGAAACTAACCAGTGTCATAAAATTGAGAGAGACCAAAAAAGCAAACAAACCAACCTAATCAGGGCCTGAAATAGATGGAGCTGATTGCCTGGCTTGATTTTTCTGTAAATGGCCTTGGAGAGAACACCCCCTTATGGGGCTCCTGTCCCCACCCCTCCGTGCTTTTAGGAATGAAGACTTTCTCCCTTTATATTGAGATGGTGGGTCAGGGAATATTAATTATGCATCATTCCGCTTTCAGTGATGTTTATGTGGATGAAGTAGGATCGAGGGAAATGAGCACTAAATATATTTTAATCACCTTTGCTGCTTTGAAAGAATTCCCACAGATAAACGTCAGCTCATAGCAGCGTCAGTCCATCTGTCCACACGCCTCCCCTCATCCCTGGGTGAGAGAGAGGGAAGCGGCCTGCAGCGTGTGGCACAGTCTGATTCTTGTGTAACTAAAAGAAATTCCCGATGCTCTTGGGCCAGGGTCATCTTGCTAGCACAGTCACTGAAGAAACAGAGGCCCTAAATTCTAGTCAGGGCCCAGTTGGTTTCTGGGCTGATCGGATTGTCACCATGTGTCTCAGTTTACAGAGTGGGACCCTGTTGCCCCAGCTGTGGCGTAGCTCTGCTCTGAAGGGGCTTAGTGCGGCCTTCTCAAGAAACCTCCCCAAGGAGCCCGACTGGGCCAGGGTTTAAACCGACCCAAATCAGATCTTCAGGAGAGAAATCCTATTCTACACCTCACTCCAGAGACTCAGGGCACGATAATGTTTTGGGTTTTTTTTTCCCACCTCAACTGATCTGAAGAGATCAACGTGGAGAAGAAAACTCAAGTACCTTTCTACTAAAAAGAAAGTATACTGCTCGATACCTGTTTCGATTTTGATATTACCAGGAGAAAGTGTGTCTGCCTCCTTCTTCATTAATATATTCTGTAGCCATGTGAGTCCATTTCTTTTTATTTTGTGGAGTAGTGGAGGCCCTCATTCCTGCTTTTATCTCACAATTCTACTTAAAGTGCAAATGGAGTTGAAATACATAATTTGTGTGAAAAATGAGATGGGCCATTTGGAAAATGTAATTCTAAAACAGGCAACCAGCACTAGCATGCAATCAAAGTAATGAGTTAATTTTAATTTTTTTTCTTGCTCACAGATGTCCTTGAGGGTTATAATGGGACGATTTTTGCGTATGGACAGACGTCATCAGGAAAGACGCACACCATGGAGGTAAGGTTGCAGCGTGCTGTTATGTCGTCTCTGAGATGACTGAACGGAACTGGTGCTTTCAGCAAAATGCGAGGTGCATGCGGCTTTTTGACTGGGCAGTAGATGGTTAAGGGATGGTTATGTTTGTGTCACAATTTTTTATGTCTTTGAGAGTTTTAAAAATATTGTTGAGTAATAAAATCTCAGTAGTTCAGTATTTTAAAAAATCCTGGGCCTCCCTGGTGGCGCAAGTGGTTGAGAGTCCGCCTGCCGATGCAGGGGATACGGGTTCGTGCCCCGGTCTGGGAGGATCCCATATGCCGCGGAGCGGCTGGGCCCGTGAGCCATGGCCGCTGAGCCTGCGCGTCCGGAGCCTGCGCGTCCGGAGCCTGTGCTCCGCAACGGGGGAGGCCACAACAGTGAGAGGCCCGCATACCGCAAAAAAAAAAAAAAAAAATCCTTTGTTGATAGCTCTGTCAAAATAGGAATAATAAATTCTATTTAAAATAATCATCGATAAGCTAAACAGTGGTGTGAGTATCCCTGTGGACTGCCGCCCCAATCTTACTGAGAAAGTCTGCTGTGAAAACCATTTAGTCTAAGAAGGGCCTCTGGGGAGGCGAGTCTCTTCTGAATAAATAAAAAATGGTAGGTCAGAGGTTGAGAGAAGTTGGCTTGTGGACCAAATGCAGCCCACAGACATATTTTTGTTTGATCTGCACAGTGTTTTTTGGGGTTTTTGTTTGTTTGTTTGTTTGCTTTTAATTGCAGGCAGTATTTAAAATGGGATGGTTTCAAACAATTCTAAGTGTCCAACTTTGGTTGAAAATGCTGAAGATCTAGCAACTCTGGGTGAAATTTCACCATAATATCAAGTGTAAGCTTCACTGGAGCAGTGCTGTTCATTGTCTTGTTCACCTTTATACTCACGTTGCTATTGTGTGGGACCGTGGTGGTCACCTAGGAAGGCTTCGATCAAGTATTTGTGAAAATGATAGCCTCATGGTGGCCCTGGCTGACCCACGTTTGTGGGGCTGGGCCCTCTAGTGTACCCTAGTCCCCTCCACACACATTGTGAGCAAGTGTTCAGCATCCTTCCTCGCAGACTTACACACCTGGCTTCTCTGTGCACTTGGGGGTGTGATACCAGCTCTAACTGTTAGCCCCGGAGCTCTGTGGCTCCAGGCTGTCTTCCAGACAAGGCGCGCCTGCAGACAAAATTGGTCCCCTTTCCATCTTCTTTTCCTGCTTTTTGCCATGGATCGGACTCCTATATGGCCTTTGGGGCTGGATAATTCTTCTGAAGGCTGGGCCCACCTGACAGGTGAGGAGAGGTGAAGAGCAGTTATTATAAGAAACGACACAGAGGAAGTTTGGGGAATTTAGCTTACAAGCAGCAGGGTAAGATGAATCCTTAATCCTTCAAGCTTATGTTTTTCATTTACTGTCCCCTCTTGGGAATGTCACTGAGACGCTGCTGCAGAATTGGTTTAGCTTATGAATCATTGCTATTGAAGAAGAGATTTCAAAGGCTCGAGGCTAAAATCCTCAGGGCTCTGATGTTCTGCTCACACCGATTTCAAGTGTGGGGTGTGCCTCTGGGGATCTCATTCCTGTTGTGTTGACTCGCTTCCCCCCACCCCCACCATTTTGCTGGATACAGAGTGGTTCAGAGATTGTATGGATTAAAAGAAGAACGAGGTTTATTTGCCACCTTTTCTAGACGGAGCAGGACTGTTTCCTAACACCTGAGCCTTTCCGTCTCTCTTCTCTGCATCTCACATCCTACTGCAGTACTCATTGGAAATGGTGGTACAGGCACGGCCGTCCCCACTCTCCGGCTCTGGCCCCTTGCCTGCCTCTCCTCCTGGGCCCCAGACCCTTAACCTTCTAGGCGCTAGAAAAGCCGCAGTGATATACATTTCCTAAGTTCCACCCACTTCAGTAACCATAGACAGAACCTTCTTCATGGGTCATAAGGCATGGGACAGAGAGAGGGAGAGGGAGAGGGAGAGGGAGAGAGAGAGAGAGAGAGAGAGATTAAGAGATGGCTTCTCATGAGGGAATCATTCCTTAGTTCTTTGGAAAATTACCAAACAATATACAATACAAAAAATGCAATATTTAAAATCCCCCCACATCTTACAAAATTGCCTCTACGAGTGACCTTTTAAGCTTTGGGATTAATTCGTCTTTGGGAAATACAAAGTGTTTGCTAAATGTCAGAAATTTAAATTGTAAACTATCAAAGGAGAGACCTGTCCCCAGAGTAAAACCTTAGTTTGTGTTTTGTGTATATGGCAGGGATAGGTGGGTGTGAGGAGATGGCAAAGAGGTATGCCAGCTCTTTCACACTAAAATTGGAGATGTCTTATTAAATGAGGGCATCGCCAGCCCTCTGTGACTCACGGTGTCAGCCACGCAACTCCTGGAGCAGTGCTGTGGGTCCAGAGGGAACCACGGGACCTAAAGGGAATGGGATTCTGTGCGGGCCACTCTAACAGTTGCCTAAATTCTGTCTCCTTTCCATCCTTGTCAGTTTTAAAAGGTTGCTAGTAATGAGCTGCTTTTCTTTATCGTGACTTTGAAGGATCACATGCTTAGGCCCACAGGAGGAAGGAGAGGGGTGGCTGTGGGTCCTTTCCAGCACCTTCTCACCCCCTACACACACTTCATCTGGCTCTTTCTGTTGGGTGATTTTAGGTTGGAGAAAAGGTAGGGGATATTTTAGAGGAAAACAGAGGAAAGGAGGAACCCCAAGCTGAAATCCAGAGACTGTAGGAGACCAGGAAACCCAAGATCCTGGAATGCAATTAAATTAAAAAACACCCCGCAGGGCTCTCACCATCTGAAAGGAGGATTTTCTGTACATTGTGATCCTTTAAAGGCTTTTGCAAGGGGCTGTTAACTCCCTGAATGGACAGCGCTGTCACATTTAAAAGCTGTTTTTCATTTGAATCCCCTCCGTTTTGGGTCTGACATCTAATGGTGATTCCATACCTTCTCCTGAGGGGAACAAACAGATGAGCCGACATAAAATTGGAAACATTAGCTTCTGAAAATGGCGCGTTTCAGGCGGATTTTCACTGCAAAGAGGAAATACTTGGCAGTGTTGGTGCTAAGCTCCATAGGACCCTTGGTGCACTGGGCCCTGGCTGGGCTCTGGTGGGCAGCGCTCAGGGGAGGGTTGGAAGAGAGGTCCCTGGGTGCCGGCTGCCCGGGGAAGAGAGGGCTGGGCCTTTGTTCAGCGCGGGAGGCTGGGAAGGGCTTCTCTCGGCCCCGTGCCTCACTTTGTGGCCCTCTTCTGCACACGGATTTAGATGGATGGAGACACGCAGTGTTTTTCCTTCTGCCCAAAGGGACACCTAGAGGCCCTGGAAGGGTGCAGGCTGCCCTGCTGCGAGGAGTTGCCAAGTGATTTTTAATGAGCCTGTCTGAGTGCATTGGTGCTCTTGCGCTGACAGGCCCCCTGCTCTCCCATCTTAAGTGTTTCAGGAAACTCTGTCCTGCTTGGGAGGCTGAGGCGGCCACTGGGGCTGGAACAAAGGGAGTCTTGTTCCATGGCCAGTGGCCTGGGTCTGCTTTCTGCTTTCACATGTGCTCCGAGAAGGCCACCTTCAGAAGTGGGAAAAGTTGGTTTTTTTGGTTTTTTTTGCAGTACGTGGGCCTCTCACTGTTGTGGCCTCTTCCGTTGCGGAGCACAGGCTCCGGACGCGCAGGCTCAGCGGCCATGGCTCACGGGCCCAGCCGCTCCGCGGCACGTGGGATCCTCCCGGACCGGGGCACGAACCCGTGTCCCCTGCATCGGCAGGCGGACTCTCAACCACTGCGCCACCAGGGAAGCCTGGGGAAAGTTTTTGAAGAGGATTATACAGGATGCAGGCATTAAAATGTCTCTTCTTTTTGCTTTATGGGAGAAACAAGATGATAGAGTTGGACATTCCACTTGAGTCCATCCCTGATCCTCCAGCCGACTAAACCTGTCATTGTTCTCTCAGTTCCTACCTTTGTTCTGTTACTCCCATCTCCTCTCCTCTGCCCACATCCTCTTTGTCCATCCTTAATCTTACTCATCCCTCAGGATTTGGTGTCTCTCAAGGAAGCCATCCGTATCACCCCAGCTGGAAGGGACTTTTCTGTTCTCTGAGTTTCTATAGCTCTTTGCCTCCTGACTACCTTTTATTGCCTGAGGTGACTGTTTATTGTATGTGTACATGTGCATTTCATTTGCAAAGCAGTCAACATAGATGCAGTGAAGACCTTTCTGGAATACCTCTCTGTCCCATACACACACCACACACCATCTGTCCTCACCACACACATACCCCACACCCCTCCACGCCACACACCCACCACACATCGACAGCCCTGCACACACATCCACATGCCACTCACACCCACACACTGCACACACCACGTATACTGCAGATACACACACTACATGAACACACAGCCACAGCACACCCAAACTACATATATCACCACCACAGAAATCAGCACTACACACACCTACATGACACACATCCACACCACACATACACACACTACACACCATGTACATTAACACCACACACACACACCACACATACACACACTACACACCATGTACATTAATACCACACACACACACACACACACACACAGATTGTTTTGGCAGCCTTGGTTTACTGAGCATAAAGGCCCTCACCACTCTTGGGTTTATGAGCTAGAGCAAGCATCCCAGCCCCTAACTGTGGTAGACTTGGATGTCACTCTGTCACTGCGGGGATGGGGGTATTATTAGGTGTTCTCCAAATGAACGTGTGCTCCTTCTCACGTGATTTTCGGGTTGGGTCTTCAGGGCAGCAAAACAGGAAGTGTCCAGATTCATCCTGGCTCTGCCTTGATTCTTACCCTGCCAAAGGCAAACAAGGGATGTCAATACTTGTGTACACCCAGAATCAATTGGAAGATAAATCCGTTGAAAGGGAAAGCATCTAGGGAAACAGATTTGAGTCAATTATAAATGATTTTTAGATTATTGATCATTCTTCTTTGGCTGTGGGCCACTGAAGAGAAGCTAAAGGATTATGATGAATTATTAAAGAGCTCTGGGTGGCAGTGTAGAGGGCACACTTTGGACCCTCTTGAGTGAGATTGGCCCAGTGATGTCGCATTTGACTGTGTTTTCACTGTAGGTACCATTTCTGCCAGCAAATTCCATAGTCCAGAGCAGGTGGGGTCCAATATTTGATTTGTTGCTTTTTTTTTTTTTTTTTTTGCGCTACGCGGGCCTCTCAGTGTTGTGGCCTCTCCCGTTGCGGAGCACAGGCTCCGGACGCGCAGGCTTAGTGGACATGGCTCACGGGCCCAGCCGTTCCGCGGCATGTGGGATCTTCCCAGACCGGGGCACGAACCTGTGTCCCCTGCATCGGCAGGCGGACTCTCAACCACTGCGCCACCAGGGAAGCCCCATTAGAGATATATATTAATGGTTTGGGGTGGAAACATGTTTTCAGACTCTTCAAGTCAAGTAAACCCCAGCAGCTTCTTGCGAGAATGTATCATGAGCTGAATAATAACATTTATTGTCACTAAGCACATTATATATACTGTGTACTTTAAATTCTACAGTAATTCTATGCAGTAGATACTATACCAAGTATCATAAGCAGTGGGAGGAAATACATATGCACTGGCCACCCTGCCTTTAGGGATTGTACAGTTAAACTAAAAAACAATAGAAACACATCAAATGATTTAGGGTCCTTAGCAGATGAGGCATTCCAGAAGAGTACCTGTTTTCTGAGTAAGAGCCAGAGGCCAGATGTGTCTGAATTCGGCTTTTCTCTTGCTTTGAACAGAGTGGAAGGTCGGGAATCAGGTGCGTGAAGGAGGACTCATAATGGAAAGTGCTTTGTGGCCTGTAGTCAGTGCCAGGGTTCATGCAACTTCTTGCTCTTGGTAACTCAAATGTTGGCTCAGAAGTCATCTTGTTAGAGAAGCACCAGGCAGTGAACCTCTGAAAGAAAAAGAGGACTTGATTGAGGAAAACAAAGCAGATCTTGCAGGTATTGGGCAGATTTTGAACAAAGATGTATGAGTCAAAGTTGTAAAGGCTGTTGAGCATCCCTGGAAAACTAAAGAGCAGACTGGCTTTGCTTCCAGTTCCATTTCTTCCTAGAGTTTTAGAACTTCTGAAAGGCATGTGTGATTCTCTGGGGAGACAGTTGCTGGCAATCACTTTAGACGTGTGTTTGTATGCCAACGGGTTGTTTAACCTGTGATGGAACTTCTAAGTGTTCCTTTGGTGTGGGCATGAAGAAGGGTCTCTGAGAGTTGTGCACCGAGGTCCTTGCTAAGCCTGTTGCTTGAAACACTTCTAGAACTCTCTCTTCTTTAGGAATTGCTTTCAGGTCCTATGCTGTCTCTTTTAGAAGCTCTTCAGAGGTGGCAAATTCTGGATCTTGAAAATGGATTTAGTGATAGTCCAAATAACAGAAACATTCACCTATCCATCCACACCTTAGGTAAAATGAATAGAAATGGAAAAAGGCAGGGAAAGAATAAGAGAATATTTTATAAGCAGATTTATGTATTAGAAACAGTCAAAAATTATTTGGAACAGTTTGGGCTGGGAATTACAGATTTTAAAAAGAAATTGATAAAATGGATTTTCTTGATTGGTGTGTAAAGTGCTACTGAAGGTATTTCCAGAATAAGTTTCTTAGAAATTTTTGAGCAATGATGATGTGAATGAAACTGTATTTATCAGCTCTCAAGGTGATTTCATTAAGGCAGATTAACTTGGATTTGTAGGTTCTGGTCAGTTTGTAAAATTTCCAAAACAAAGCCCACATTTAGTATGTTACAGTCACACATGTAACCTCATTCTTTCTCCCTTTCTCTCCTTCCTACCCTCCTTCCTACCCACACGCTCGCCCACATACACACTGATCTGCTGCCCGCAGTGACAGCACGAGGGGATATTGGGGGACTTCAAGGCCAGCAGGACATGCTCTCCCCTGCCTGGTTGAGTTACGCTAACTGTTGGTCTGTTGGCAGGTCGGGTAGATCTCCTAGGGAGCAGGCAGTCCTGCGTGGTGCTCCCTGTTCCACGGAGTCCTGTTTAAGAAGCCCAGGTTCGCTCCCTTCTCTCTCTCTCACGTGTCGCCCAGCACTCTTTAGCTCCCTGTGTTTGTCTTTTTCACTCACTAGGGGAAGCTACATGACCCTCAACTCATGGGCATCATCCCAAGGATCGCACACGACATCTTTGACCATATCTATTCCATGGACGAAAACCTGGAGTTCCACATCAAGGTAAGTGCTGTTATTGAGTCCCAAGAGAAGAAACTGAGCCCCAAATCATGTTTCTTTGCTTTTCTCTTTTATGTATACATAGAAGATTTTATCTAATTTAAATGACATTCCTGTGATCAGCAGAACCATATTTATTAGTTAATGACTCAGGCTAATACTGAGGAAATACTGAGATAAATAAAAGCCCTTTTTAGGATGGAATCATCTTGGTAGTTGTCTGAATTCTACCCTTTACCCTGTGGATTTCTGTAGGTCTGACTGGCCTGTGTCCATGATTGGGTGAGGACAGCATTTCCCAAAGTGTGTTCCATGGAATACAATCCCTCATGTTATTACTCAGTGGGCTACAATGGAAAAGGCGTATGTGGTCAAATTAGCTGGGAAAATGCTTTGTTGAACAATGTTAAACTTAGCCCAAGCTTAAATATGCTAACGTGTACTGCAGTTCTGCAAAGTGGACATGTACTATATTACATTTCCTATCTCATTTGACTGTGGACATACTTTACCCTTCTTGGAGGATGACAGACTAGTATTTTGAGGAGCGCATTCTGAGAAATGTTAGGAAAGGGAATTCTTTTCCTCCTTGTTTTTGTTTTTCAAACCTATGTTCTGGCTTAAATTTGAATTGAAAGAGATTTCTACTCTCAACTATAGCTGTGAATTCATAACATTTGGTAGAAGGGGTATATTCAATGGAACGCCTTTGTTTGCAAGTGACTGAAAGCTACTTGTTTAAGCAAATAGAGGAAGTTGTTATAAGATACAGAATCTGACAGCAGGCATGGGGGCGGGGAGTTGTGGAGAAGTAAGAAATCCAGGCTCTGCTTTTCCTATTTTTTTTTAACTTAAAAAAAATTGCGATATAGTTCACATACCATAAATTTAACCTTTTTAAAGTGTACAGTTTGATGGTTTTTAGTATATTTTCAAAATTGTACAACCATGATCACTATTTACTTCCAGAACATTTTCATTACCCCCAAAAGAAACTCCATCTCCATTACAGTCCCCACGTTTCTTAATTTCTTTAATCCCCACCCTCTTGCTTAATTTCTTTCCCTTGTTCCAGACCATCTTTCTCTTTTCTGTATATGGGAAAGAGGGTGCATGGCAGCTTCTGCTCTACATTCCCTTATTTCCAATTCCTCATTCCCCTGGGGAGGGGCCCATTGGCCCAGCCTCCAGTAGGTACCCCCCGCCCCCAGCTCCGATGAGCTGTGTCCAGGATGCACGTGGCTGGTAGGGTCCCCGCCACAGTGACTGGGGACGGGGTTCACAGGAGGTGGAGGAGAAAGGGGCAGTTAGCAGACTTGGAGGTGAGCAGATCAACCAAGAGGCTGATCATCCTTGAAGGCTGGGACCCAAGTGCCTAGGCCCATCATTTTAGAGGTGAGAAACTAAAGTTCAAAGATATAGAGCCAGATGGCCAGAGTGACATGTCCTCGGCAGAGTTGAGATTTATTGATTTAATTAATTAATTTTTGGCTGCGCTGGGTCTCCGTTGCTGTGCGCGGGCTTTCTCTAGTTGTGGTGAGCGGGGCTACTCTTTGTTGCAGTGCGCGGGCTTCTCACTGCGGTGGCTTCTCTTGTTGCAGAGCACGGGCTCTAAGCGCACGGGCTTCAGTAGTTTTGGCTCGCGGGCTCTAGAGTGCAGGCTCAGTAGTTGTGGCACGTGGGCTGTGTTGCTCTGTGGCATGTGGGATCTTCCCGGACCAGGGCTTGAACCCGTGTCCCCTGCATTGGCAGGTGGATTCTTAACCACTGCGCCACCAGGGAAGCCCCAGAGTTGAGATTTAGATTCTTGATCTGACCAACCCCACGTGCAGTACCTGTTCCATTATATTAAATTTCCACCTTTACTTATTTCTGCTGTGTACCTTCCCCAAATTATATTTAAACAAGTCAGAAACTGTTTGCCCAATTATAAAGTACATCCAGCAAATCTTTTTCTTTACAGCTCCTTTTGTTGGCTGAAGCCAGCTTCTCCTCCTTGCTAGAGTTTTTTATATCTGAGGATACAGACACTTGTTGCTTTGATGGGATCAAGATTTAGGAGCTTAGTGCATCTTTAAGGCTGTTTGCATAGAAATACCTTAAACCACTATAGGGCTCTTATGGGATAATCCTGGAGTAAGATGTTAAACCAATTATTGCCCTCAATATAAGGTCTCATATTAGAATCTTATTAAGATAAAAATAGCCCCAGCATGAAGGGGAAGGAGAGGAGGAACAACACTCAACGTCTAGGGTTGAATTTTACAGTCCAGGTTCCTGTCCTGCATTTGTAGTTAGGCTGTCTTATTTCACAAATAATAATTGTAAATGAGCAAGTTAGTTATTGACTGCTTCTTATTTTGAACTGAGTAGTGACAGGCTTAATCAAGAAAAAGAGGCTTGATTAAGGCAATATTGAAAATCTGTTCCTTAAAGTGAGTCTCACAGAGGCTTTATTTATTTATACATCTTTATTGGATATAATTGATTTACAGTGTTGTGTTAGTTTCTGCTGTATAACAAAGTGAATCAGCTTTATGCATACATATATCCCCATATCCCCTCCCTCTTGAGCCTCCCTCCCACCCTCCCTATCCCATCCCTCTAGGTGGTCACAAAGCACCAAGCTAATCTCCCTGTGCTATGCAGCTGCTTCCCACCAGCTATCTATTTTACATTTGGTAGCGTACATATGTCAGTGTTACTCTCTCACTTCGTCCCAGCTTACCCTTTCCCCCACCCTTCCCCCTGCACCACACCCCCGCCCCCCTGCCGTGTTCTCAAGTCCATTCTCTATGTCTGCGTCTTTATTCCTGTCCTGCCCCTAGGTTCTTCATAACCATTTTTTTTAAGATTCCATATATATGTTAGCATACGGTATTTGTTTTTCTCTTTCTGACTTACTTCTCTCTGTATGACAGTCTCTAGGTCCATCCACCTCACTACAAATAACTCAATTTCATTTCTTTTTATGGCTGAGTAATATTCCGTTGTATATACGTGCCACATCTTCTTTATCCATTCATCTGTCGATGGACACTTAGGTTGCTTCCATGTCCTGGCTATTGTAAATAATGCTGCAATGAACACTGTGGTACATGACTCTTTGAATTATGGTTTTCTCAGGGTATATGCCCAGTAGTGGGATTGCTGGGTTATATGGTGGCTCTATTTGTAGTTTTTTAAGGAGCCTCCATACTGTTCTCCATAGTGGCTGTATCAATTTACATTCCCACCAACAGTGCAAAAGGGTTCCCTTTTCTTCACACCCTCTCCAGCATGTATTGTTTGTAGATTTTTTGATGATGGCCATTCTGACCGGTCTCACCGAGGTTTTAAATATTATTTCTGAACATGCTTTCTCCTAGTGCCAAACAATGCTTATTTATTTTTCTTCCATCTAGTTTTACAAAGTACTTGAGGTGATAAAAATAACAAAATTCAACCCCCCACCCCAAAGTAACCACTATCTGCTATGGTAAAAAGAAACTAATAAATCAGAATTCTCTTTCTACTTATATTAAATGGACAAGATTCTAACTGCCAGATTTCCTAATATCTAGTTCACAACCGGTCTTTGGATGTCATTAATTTTCTCTGTAACCTATGGAAATAAGGGCACAAGCTTAAGATCTCAAAGATAACAGGAAAGTCTTAATGAAGACCAGACAATTCTGAAATACATAGAATGGGTTGGAACCAGGGTTGAGTGGGCTGCAGAAGGGCTGGGTTAGAAATGTCTAAGGTTAGAGGCCAAGCAGACCCTAGGATTCCAGCCACAGGGAGAGGTTTCCAGAGCAGTAGGTCTTGCAAAGGTCAGGTAGTTGTATCTGTGACAGAGAGGGTCAGTGACAGGGCTGTTTGACAGGCATTCAAGGATGCAGAGGTTGTTAGGGAGAGGATGCTCAGCTACAGATTCCAGGGTTTGAAGCCAGGACCCCAGATCTCAGAGAAACGAGGTACCAGGATGTTCCAGGCTGAGACACGGACAAAAGATAATGCAACAGGGCTGAGCAGGGTTGGGACTAGTGCTGGGTTACGGAGTGTTCACCTTCCCCTGCTTCGAGGCAGGACTGGTCCAGAGCTGGGATGTAGGGGTGAGATTTCACAGGTAGAGTTACATCCCAACTTTACAACTACTTTTCAACTTTTAAAACACCTTTTTGGCTCAATCCTCTGTTTACATTTCAAAAAAAAAAAAACCCATGAACTTGAGGGAGAGGACAGTTGATCTGGTCTGCAGAAGGCAAGTGTAGACAGTACAGAATCATAGAGGGAATTTTTGATATCATCACGTCGAATGGCTTCATTTGACAGATGGGAACGTTGAGGTCTAGGGTCTTGGTTACTTGTGAATTAAATCTCCAAGATCACGTATCCAGTTAAAGTTGTTCTCAGATATCAGGCTGAGATAAGATAAGAATCACCTGGGGAGTTTAGAAGCGGATTCCTAAATCCTATTCTTGGAGATTCTGATTCAGGAGGATTGCAGTAGGGTTCAGGGCAATTTAAACAGACGCTATGGGAGATGCTGATATAGGCAGTGCTGGGACTGAAGTTTGAGAATAACTAATTGGAAGGCGTCCTTTCCCTCTCACAGTCTAGTTGTGTTTCATTAAATTGCGTTTTGTTCAAATCCTTCCTGGACTCCCCAAAGCTGGCCACTATCACCAGCTCTCTCCCTGTTACTGTTCTGTAGTTCCAAGCAAACTGCCCTTATCCCCCTCCCCACCTTCTTCATGTGAATGTTTGGAACATGCTCCCTCCCTGGTCTGAAGAGGCTGTTAATGTCATGCCTGCGGTGAGGTCTACTGATTTTTGACAGTTACTTGCAAAGGACATGTTCTGTTCTAGCTGTTGTCATACCTAGAAGTTTGCTTGGTGCTCATCTAAGGTGAAAAGGTAGAGTCTTCCTATAAGGCTGTCTAGCACAGGATGTAAATAACACCTGGCTGGAAGTGAAGGGAACTCTGATGTGGGTATGGAGAGTGGCCCATTGAGCAGGGACTTGTAGAGCAAGCTGACAAGCAGGAAGCAGGAGGCCAGGGGAGTGGGCTGGAGCTCTGCCCTCTAGACTCTGAATCTTCACTTTGTAGACCTCTTCTTACTCTTCGTGGCATAACAAAAAGCTTTTACAAGTTCTAATAATGATGTTTTTGAAGTACAGGGTGGCATTTCTGTTTCAAAATCAATTTGTTTTTAATCAGGTTTCCTATTTTGAAATCTACCTGGACAAAATCAGGGACTTACTCGATGGTGAGTAACCCGAATTCTTGTCTTTTATTTGTTCTGTAACTAAAGTCCAGAAAGGTTGGCATGATTTACAGCACTTCTGCTTAAGGAATTTATAGGGATGTTCTATTGCCTTCAGGCTATCTGCTTATTCTCAGCCAAAGCTTTAACTTGAGTCATTGCAAAGTGATTAGATTTACCTATCTTCTGTAACAATTTCTATTTTTTCTCCAATACAGGGTCTTTAACTTTTGTTTTCTTCTTTGCATGTCATCATCATGATCTCTGTAGTATCCAAGACAAACTTGGCCGTTCATGAAGATAAAAACAGAGTCCCGTACGTAAAGGTATGAGGAAAACTTGATTGATGATGCAATTGATTTCTCTCCAGTCACTGTCATAATTATTACATAAGATGCCCAGAATATTACCTAAAAAGTGCATATAGATATTTAATCACGTTCCTTATATTTAATATTCATCTGGTTAAAAAACCTGACTTTTAATTTCTTCAGTTATTTCTATGTAAGTATATCACAGATGTCAAATCACATGAGGTAAGAACTGGAGAACTGAACATTTATTATTCACATTTAAAGAGGCTTTGGCATTGAGTACATTTGTTCATACTTTGCACTTAGGAGAAACCTGTCATAGCATTATGTCTACAACTTCAGTATCTAATTAAAGTTGGTGGCTAGATTGAAAGGCAAAGCAAGATTTCATCCATTTCTTTTTCCGTCATTGGTTTCCTTCTTTATTTTCTGTCTCCACTGCTGATGAGTATGGATATGTACTTAAAATCTGGCATTTATTTTATGGTTTACTTCTGGGTTTCCTAGCGTTTGCTCAGACTTCTTTTTAATGTACACTGCAAAGCCTAGGTAAGGAGGAAAAGTTGTTGGGTCGACAGTGCAGCCTTCCTCTGGATTGACAGCTCTAGAAGAGAAGTGGGAAAATGTCTAGCTGTTTCAAAGTCATGTTGCTTTTCAGTTTTTCCATGACCAACCTGATCTGGCTGTCTTGCAGGGGTGCACCGAGCGGTTTGTGTCAAGCCCGGAGGAGGTCATGGACGTGATAGATGAAGGCAAAGCAAACCGCCACGTGGCTGTAACGAGTAAGCCTGGGGTGGTGTTTCCTCCCCTCTAACTTAGGACACAAACGTCTGCCAACCAACCAGGTTGGGTGGGGGTAATGAGGTCCAAATGGAATAATGCAGGGGAAGGCGGTTGTAAAGCAGTTTCTGGCACTCAAAACACAGGGGTGTAAGCAGTACCAGCGGGCCTGGGCAGGTCCTGGGAAACAGCGCCTCCTGCTGTCCAGGGGCCTGTTGGAAATGTCTGGTGACACTCACTGACTGGGCCCTGGTAACAGCCTAAGCCTGAACACTGGGGTAAACAACCAACCAACCAACTAAAGGGGGAAGAAAGTAAGCTTCTAAGTTCATTGTTTAAAAAAATCCAAACCAACAGATTCTATAGGCCAGTCATACGCATGGAAAGAAACCATGTTAGATTTCTGCCCTTTGTAAACAAGGAAAAGAAAGACATGGAGGAACGGGAGCTTGACTATAAACTTTGTGATGCCTTGTTGGTAACAAACATAGGTCAGCTGGTTTACCTTGCGATGTCTTCCTCGGCCCGTCTCAGGGAAGCAGGTCACATGGTGTTAGAGCAGCAGAGTTTCCATGAAAAGATGGGGGCTATCTGTCTTATTCAGATGAGATGTGCACAGATGAGAGTGAGTTCATGTGAAGAGGACTTGAAAGAATGAAGGATTTCTAACTTTTTTTTTTTAATACTTATTTATTTGGCTGTGCCGGGTCTTAGTTGCGGCAGGTGAGATCTTTTAGTTGCAGCATGCAGGCTCTCAGTTGCAGCACGCGGGATCTAGTTCCCTGACCAGGGATCGAATCCAGGCCTCCTGCATTGGGAGCACGGAGTCTTAGCCACTACCTACCAGGGAAGTCCCTGAAAGATTTCTAGCTTTGAAGAGAGAAAAATGTCTGGGGAGGGCATGTGGGCAATGCAGTGTTTCTTAACATATTTTTCATAATATCTTCAAGGTGCTGACATTAAGAAAGAGAGTCAGCTTGCTTTGTTTGATCTGAATGAGTAGACCACCCAGGATTGTTGAAGCTACATGGAGGCAGATTTTAACCTTTCACAAGAAGAACTCTAGTCCCTAATGCTGCCCCAAGTAAAACCTGCTACCTGGGGAGGTAGTGGGTTCCCCGCATGGTGTAGAAGAGATTCAAGCTTTGCTTGGTTGACTGGTGCTATGATCCTTTGATCCAGAACTGTAATTCTCAACTGTTTCCCTACCCCCACAAATGTATCAGATGATATTCATATACATGGCAAGTTTCATAGGTGAGCCTAGACCTGTATACAGTGTAGGTTAAACTCTACTTCTTTCTCTTCTGCTTATGTGCATATAGGAAAGAATGTAAGACTGATATTCTTATACTAATAGCATCTCTCATTTGTAAAGAAGTTTTTCACTGTTTCTTAAGTTATTGTTAGTTATGAATTATTCATGACATACCTGAAAGTCCATCTTGGGCCCCTGGTTCAGAACTGTTGGTCCAGAACATTACTATCTTTCTTATCATTCTGGTAAGTTTTTTTTTTATTTTGTTACATTATGCATAACATAAAATTTACCATTTTAACCACTTTTAAGTGTACAATTTAGTGGCATTAAGTATATTCACAATATTTGCAACCATCACCACTTCCTATTTCCAGAATTTTTTTTCCAGTATTTTTAATTATCCCAAAATGAAACTCCATATCCATTTAATAATAACCCTCCATACTCCCTCCTCCCAACCCCTGGTAACCACCACCCTACTTGCCGTCTCAGTGAATTTGACAACTCTAGGTACTTCATATAAGTGGAATGATACAAGTCCTTTTGTGATGTGCATGTTTCACTCAGCATAATGTCCTCAAGATTCATCCATGTAGCATGTGTCAGAATTTCCTTCCTTTTTAAGGCTGAATAATGTTCCATTGTATACATAGACCACATTTTGTTTTCCATTCATCCACAGATAGACATTGTGTTGCTTCTAACTTTTGGCTATTGTGAATGATGTTGCTATGAACATGGAGGTATTTATAAATATCTGTTCAAGTTCCTGCTTTCAGTTCTTTTGGGTAAATACCCAGAAGTAGAAGTAGAATTGCTGGATCATACGGTAATTCTCCTTTTAATTTTTTAAGGAACAGCCAGACTGTTTTCCATAGCAGGTGCACCATTTTATATTCCCACCAACAGTGTGCAAGAGTTTTAATTTCTCCATATCCTTGCCAACACTTCTTATTTTCTGGGTTTTTTTTTCTTTTTAATCATCATACTAATGGGTGTGAAGTGCTATCTCATTGAGATTTTGATTTGCATTTCCCTAATGATTAGTGATGTTTAGCATTTTTTCATATGCTTATTGGCCATTTGTGCATCTTCCTTGTAGAAGTGCTATTCAAGTCCTTGGCCCATTTTTTTAAAATTGGGTTGTTTGGCTTTTTGCTGTTGTTTATTTGTAGGAGTTCTTTATATATTCTGGATCTCAATCCCTTATCAGATATATGATGTACAAATATTTTCTATTCTGTGGGTTACCTTTTCACTGTTGATAGTGTCCTTTCACACACAAAAGTTTACATATATATATATATTTTTGTGTGTGTGTGTGTGTGTGTGTGTGTGTGTGTGTGTGTGTGTGGTACGCGGGCCTCTCACTGCTGTGGCCTCTCCCGTTTTGGCTATTCAGGGACCCTTGAGATTCATCTGAATTTTAGGATGGACTTTTCTATTTCTGCAAAAAACATCATTGTGATTTTGATAGAGATGACATTGAATCAGTTGGTAGTATGGACATCTTAATAATATTAAGTCTTTTAATCCAAGAACAAGGATTATTCTTCCATTTATTTGTGTATTCTTTAATTTCTTTTAGCAACATTTTATAGTTTTCAGTGTATGCCTCTCACTTCCTTGGTTAAGTTTATTCCTAAATATCTTATTCTTTTTGTTCTTATTTTAAATGGAATTGTTTTCTTAATTTCCTTTTTGGATTGTTCATTATTGTTATATATAATGCAACTGATTTTTTTTTTTTGCGGTACGCGGGCCTCTCACTGTTGTGGCCTCTCCTGTTGCGGAGCACAGGCTCCGGATGCGCAGGCTCAGTGGCCATGGCCCACGGGCCCAGCCGCTCCGCGGCATGTGGGACCTTCCCGGACCGGGGCACGAACCCGTGTCCCCTGCATCGGCAGGTGGACTCTCAACCACTGTGCCACCAGGGAAGCCCAATGCAACTGATTTTTATGTATTGCATTTGTATCCTGCAACTTTGCCAAATTCACTAGTTCCAACGTTTTTGTGGAATCTTTTAGGGTTTTTTCCCACATAATCTGGTTAGATAGTTTTGAGAAATAATTGCTAGTGGGGTTGAGTAAAACAGTCACTGGGGTCTCTGCCTGCCTGGTGAGCAAAGACCAGGGTCCAAGAAGATTTTTATTTTTGGCGCTTGGTCCTAATGAAGCATATTTCATCTTTGAGACCTTCTCTGTGCCTAGCATGGGTTATAGAAGAAATGTATGTCTTAATCCTTCCTTAAGAAAGTCATAATTCTTCCTGATCAGTCTTATCACTGATAAGGCAAGGCTTACACACATGAAGAAGATGGAATACATCAGGTACTAGTCAAAATGATAAAGGCTGAGGGACTTAAAATGAGGCAGGGGAGGAAGACTTGAGCTCTTCAAGGAGAGAGGTAGGCTGGATTGGCGTGTTGGAGGATGGCGGCTTCAGGCAGAGCTCGAGACTCTGTTGTCTTAAACCACTGACCACGATTTTTAGATTAATTTCTTTGCCACGTGAAAATATTTTAAATCTTTCATTTCTAGAGTGAGCATTGTTTTGCAGGAGAAGAGGTCTCAGGTAATTTTTTAAATTGAGTGGACTTAGAAAAAAAGGAACTATTAGGCATGATTTGTTGTGTTTTTTATTGCGATGCTTGCAACCTAAATTTATATGTTCATTGTAGAGCAGTAAACTGTTTTCCTTTTCAGACATGAATGAACACAGCTCTAGAAGTCACAGTATCTTCCTGATTAATATTAAACAAGAGAATGTAGAGACTGAAAAAAAACTCAGTGGGAAGCTTTATCTGGTTGATTTGGCTGGGAGCGAAAAGGTAATTGGTTCTTTATTTGTATTATCCACAGTTTCCCCGTTATTTGCTTCAGTGTGCAATGGGATAATTTTTATGTCTTTCTATTCCCTGATTTTAAAGAGCTTTTAAAGTTTCTGATGTTGTGCTAAGGTGTTATTAAATTTAACCTTCATTTCTCTGCTCTTTCTTTTCTGGTCCTGAAGTCCCCTACTCATGTCACAGGAGGTGTTTTGAATGCCAACCTGATTTATGCCTAATAGACCCTGATGATGACATGAGGCAAGTGTTGGTGTGAACTTAGCCTGGCAAAGGCAGCGGCACAAATGCTGGAGGGACGTGAACTTCTGAGAACAGGAAAGATCTCTGTGTTTTGACAGATTCAAATAGGCCAGGGAGGGGCTCTGACGCTGGAATGTGGCAGGCCTGCCTCTGCAGGTTTGTTTGCTGATAGAAGATCTGGAAAGTGGGGCTCTCCCTGCCTTCCCGGCTTCTCTCTGCAGGAGGCGTGAACTGACCGTGTTCTGTGTGGGCAGCCTCACTCCATTCAGTCTACGAGGTCTGGAGCCAGTGTTTTAGCCACAAGCCCTGACCCTTCTCTGATTTTGTGAGGGTTTTCTTTTGGCATCTGTACCCTGTCTATGCTCTCCCAGGCACTGGCTGAGGCCATACTCCAGACTGAATAGGCTTCCCAGAAACTCCCCTCTGCCCTCCCAGCCTCACTTCCATAGCACCACCAGAGGCTCCTGCTGCCAGACCCCGGATGGGGGCACTGCCCACCTCGGACGACGTCACAGAGCAAGTCTCTGTGCACAATACCATGTGGCCTCCCTCATCTCTGATGTCGTGCTGACTGTCCCCATCAGGGCCGGCCCTGAAGCTCAGTCAGTCTCCCAAACTGTGTCATTGATCCCCACTTACTGCTTCCACCACTGAGTTGCTGGACGCCAAGTTATGGCCACTAGCATCCATGTGATTAATGGCTACTTGGATTGTCCTCCTGTCCGCGTTTGTCCAGCCTTGAGCAGATCACATGTATCCTCCTAGTTGGCAGTCAAAAATTGAACTGGTCCAGGCTTGGACCACAGATGCCCACCAGAATGGGAGTAGAGAGCAACACTGCTCACTTCTAGACCGGCCATTAGCAACTAGCATCTGCTTTGCTGCCGCACCTGTTGTATGGGTCCAGACAAAGCTCCCAGTGACCCCTTCCCTCTTCCCAAGCTTGCCCCCTTTCCCTTTAGAGCACAGAGATGAGTACTTAAGGCCTAAATGCAGCTGAAAAGTGCTTAATGCAGGCAGTTGAGAGTGGAGGCCTGCACAGCGTCAGTGGTTATTACTTATGATATTTATGAGGCATTTTAAAGTTGTGGTCCTGCACGTCATTTCCTGTGCTAACATCCGTTTTCCTTGCCCTGGATGTGTCCGCATGAATGTAGCAGTGTGGTCTAGTAGAACAGAGCTCTGGGTCTTAGTCCTGTCTTTCTTAAATGGTGTTCCTCCCTTGGGTGGGCAATTTGACATCCCCGGAGCTCAAAATTTTCTTGTCTGTAAAAGGAAGCTGATTGTACTTGTCTCGCATATTTCATGGAGCTAAGATGCTCAAGTGTGAAAGCACCTTAAACAACACCTTGTGAATAGACTGTTACTATTAATACTTGTGACACAGCAGCTCTGTGATTTCTTCATCTGTGAGCAGGGGACCCACACATGATTTCCAGAGAAATCTTTGAATTTTTCTTTGGAAAAAACCTCCCCTTGGACATGCATTCATCTCTATTATCGGGAGTTTCTCCTTTATACAGAATTGAAATCCATCTTCGCACAGTTTAAAATCATTTCCCTGCTTTTCTTTCTTTCTTCAGAGCGCAGCCACTCCCCGCCGTGTCGTTTGTCCAGTCAGCAGAGCTATGAATCATGTTGAGTTCCCTTTTCTCTAGCATCTGTGAACTGCTTTCTACCTAGAGCAAATGCTGTAAATAGGAAATTACCAGTAGTAACACAGCCGAGGAGGAATGGTGCATGGTCCCTCTAACTGCAGAGGAAAAAAGACAAATTCACTATGTAATATACATTTTCTTGCCTTACATGCCTTGTCGAGTATTTTTCCTCTTAGATGATTGTTCCTTTTTTTTTCTTGCTATGGGAATAAGTAGGGAAGGAGCAGAGAGTCCGGATAACCATCCCTGCCACTTCTTGTCCTTTGCTTGAAGTTGGAGCTTGTAATCTACACTTTCCCAATAGTGCATTCATTGTGGCTGGAACCGTGTTTTCTCTTAATGCTTCCTGGGCATGGAGACTGTGGTTCAGTCTTGCAGGACCCCAGCCTTTCTGTAGTGACAGCACTTTTGGAGCCTGGTGTCCCTGGACAAATGTCCCCTGGGAAGCATCCTCAGCTCTACACTTGAGGCATCTCAGCTGTTCCCCCTAAAACCTAGTTGAGAGGAAAATGACAACAAGAGAGAACAAATCCCCAGCCTCAGGCACAAGGGAAGGTTTTATCACCGTGATTCTTACTTACTTTTATTTTCCCCTGCATTCTAGGAGGATTCACATCAGTCCCTTCCTCCCCGCTTGCCCTCCTGTGAATTGGAATTTTCTCCTCTGTGCTTTTGCTGTCCTGTGCAGCTCACTGTTTTCTCTTCTCTCTGGTAGGTCAGTAAAACTGGTGCTGAGGGAGCTGTTCTCGACGAAGCTAAAAATATCAATAAGTCTTTGTCTGCTCTTGGAAACGTGATCTCTGCCTTGGCAGAAGGGACGGTAAGTGACCCTGTCCCCATCTATTAAATGATATTATGAGAAGTCACCTTTTGGGCTCGTGTACTCTCTTTGCCACACACCCCAGAGATTCATTTGTTTTTGTTCAGAAAGGGACAGGGGGAATCCTGGCTGTGGACGCCCTGCTTGCTAGGAAATCTAGCCCATTAAAATGTGTGAATGGTGATGCTAATTTCGTATGACCCGGGTGGTCCCAGAATGGGCATTCCAAACTTTGGCAAGATCCAAAGACCAGGCAACAGATTTTTATTTCACATGTTTCTAAGCCCAGTTCCCATCACTAACTTGCTTGCCTCTGTATTTTCTCTTTGAATGGGCTGTAACAGCCAATGTTTTTTTCTTTTCCTAAACAGAAAACACACGTGCCATACCGGGACAGCAAGATGACTCGGATTCTTCAGGACTCTCTGGGTGGGAACTGTAGAACCACCATCGTTATTTGCTGTTCTCCCTCGGTATTCAATGAAGCTGAGACCAAGTCAACGCTAATGTTTGGACAAAGGTGGGCGTGGCCTCTCGTAACCTACGCTCTGAGCTGGGTCTTAGGTGTTAGGAGTGAGTGGCGAGGGGCTAGGGTCAGAGAGGGAACAGAGCGAGGAAGCAAGCAGCCTGTTAGTAAATTGCATCTAGCAGGTGACCTGTAAACTTGAGGCATCATTTATTGAGGCCAAAGGAACAATTATGTTTTAAAATAATGGGTAGGAATATGCTTATCAAAGGTATGATGCTGAAAAAAACAACTCAAGCTTATTATAGATGTGATTGTTGGTTATTCAGTGGAGTGTTACTTTTGTTCGTCATGGAATTAAGTCTCTCAGGTTCACAGGATTTCAAGTGTATATAACTCGACTGGTAACTACCAGTCTTAGTAGTATGATTAGTGGTACCACTACTACCAGTAATTACTTCAATATTTGGGATCCACTGCAAATTTGCTGATCGAATAACTGAAACGTAGGTGATTGTAGAATAGTTGCATAAATATAAAAGGGTGGGGAGAAGAAATACTGATACTCACCCTGGGGGTAGGAGATGCAGCATGTATGTTGAGGAAAGGGGAGGATGGCAACCCTCTTCTCACCTTCAAAAATGTCCAAAGGGGCTTCCCTGGTGGCGCAGTGGTTGAGAGTCCGCCTGCCGATGCAGGGGACATGGGTTCGTGCCCTGGTCCGGGAAGATCCCACATGCTGCGGAGCGGCGTGAGCCATGACCGCTGAACCTGCGCGTCCGGAGCCTGTGCTCCACAACGGGAGAGGCCACAGCAGTGAGAGGCCCGCGTACCGCAAAAAAATAAAAATAAAAAATAAAAAAATGTCCGAAGGAGATTTCCTAGATGTCTGAGAATTTTACTAGGTAGGCAGCAAGGACAGTCAGTAATCCTACCACAACCTTCGTGGGTATGGGTTAGCTCATCCCTTCCTTTCTTGATCTTCAGTAATGGCCTGTCAGTTTCAGGTGTTGAGCCCCATCCTCCCTGCATGGCTGCCTCAGGTGCTAGTTCCCAGAGTGCTGGGGTGTTGTGGCTTGGGGCAATCTGAGCATCTTCCATGCTCAATGGGCTGAGCCTGAACCTGAGGTTGGGAGTCGTGGATTCTACTGCTGTCATTCCCTTCAAACAACTGTGTGATCTTTAGACAAGTTACCAGTTCTCTGCGGGCTCCAGCTGCCTTTTGCACGGAGCACTCCCTCTGCCTTCCTCCTGGGAGTGTGTTGTGTGGTTATGCCTGAGAAATCGTTTAAGATGCCTAGCGAAAGGCCAGATGGTGGTCGGCATTCTGAATGGGAGATTGTTACAGCTTGTTTAAACTTCATTAAACCCCAGTCATTTCCTGAACCCTCAACAGAACATAGAATTACCCAGTCATGGCACCTGTGGGATGTCTAAATAAATAATAATTACACTGAACGGTCGTAGAACTAATATATCTTTTAAATTGGATTTGTGTCCTTTACTTCCTCTCAGATCACTTCCTTGATTAGCACAATGCTTAGGTCAATGGATTGCAGTAGGATAACACCTACTTTTTCTTAAGGGTACCGAATACCTATAAACCTGTATCTGTTTATGGGAAACATAGAGTACCGTGGTGATCATCCTGCTTGCCCCATCTCTCCTGGTTTCTTAAACTTGAGCTTTAACAGTTTCCTCTGAAGACATGTTTGAGGAAACCAGCACTGAATGCGTTTATAAAGGGAACATCTCTGAAAAAAAATTCTCATCCACAAAGCAAAGATAATCTGAATCTTTGCAAGCCAGAGTCTTCCTGGGGCATGGGCTTTGTCTCAAGGCTGCTGCTCTTGGTAGGCATTTGCAGCTGTCTATAGGAAGAGTTTTAGGTATAAGTCTGAACGATGATTATCTTTCTTCTGATCTCAGTGAAGCCATCATCAGTATCATCATTATCATCAGCACTTTTTTAAAGGAACTAGTGTGTGCCAGGCATGTCAAAATCCTTATAGAAATTATATCAGGTAGGCATCTCTCCCCTTTGTGCAGAGGATGAAATTGAGGCTTTGGCTCCAAGCCATTAGGTCCTGCCCCTGAGACCACACAGCCAGTAAATAACTAAATGTGCGGGATGTTATAGGACCGAGACTATATCATTTGACCCACAGCCTCTTCCATGTGGGCTGCTTGATCAGGGACCTTGATGAGCACAGCCCTCTGGGGTCAGTTACTCCAGCTTTGAAGCTAAGCTCTGCTTCTCACCCATTTTTTTCTCTCATTTCCTTCTCTTGGAGCCTGAATCTCCTTGCCTATAGGAAGAAATATAATAACACCTACTTCTGATAATTATTGGGAGGATTAAATGAGTTGCTTCAGTTTTTACGTAGCACAAGGGCTGGCACAGAATAAGGTGTCCAGTGATTGCAAGTCCCCCCTTTCCTCCATCTTTCAACAGGCTTGAGAAGTCATGGCCATGCATGGGACTGGACTGAACGTGACATAATGTACAAGGATATGGGTGTAATATAAGGATCAGGACTGAATGAAGTAGGAGTAGAATTAAATTTCTGGAATGAATGATTAAAGAAATGCTGCTGAAGAAAACCTAAATAGACATTTCTCCAAAGAAGATAAACAGATGGCCAACAAACACATGAAAGGATGCTCAACATCACTAATCATTAGAGAAATGCAAATCAAAACTACAGTGAGGTATCACCTCACACCAGTCAGAATGGCCATCATCAAAAATCTACAAACAATAAATGCTGGAGAGGGTGTAGAGAAAGGGAACCCTCTTGCACTGTTGGTGGGAATGTAAATTGATACAGCCACTATAGAGAGAACAGTGTGGAGGTTCCTTAAAAAACTAAAAATAGAACTACCATACGACCCAGCAATCCCATTATTGGGCATATATCCTGAGAAAACCGTAATTCCAAGAGTCATGTACCACAATGTTCATTGCAACACTGTTTACAATAGCCAGGACATGGAAGCAACCTAAGTGTCTATCGACAGATGAATGGATCAAAAGGATGTGACACGTATATACAATAAAAGAAACGAAACTGAGTTATTTGTAGTGAGGTGGATGGACCTAGAATCCGTCATACAGACTGAAGTAAGTCAGAAAGAGAAAAATAAATACTGTATTTATGGTATCTATATATAGATATATGGAATCTAAAAAAAAAAAAAAAAGGTTCTGATGAACCTAGGGGCAGCACAGGAATAAAGATGCAGATGTAGAGAATGGACTTGAGGACACAGGGAGGGGGAAGGGTAAGCTGGGACAAAGTGAGAGAGTAGCATGGACATATACACTACCAAATGTAAAATAGATAGCTAGTGGGAAGCAGCTGCGTGGCACAGGGAGATCAGCTCGGTGCTTTGTGTCTACCTAGAAGGGTGGGATAGGGAGGGTGGGAGGGAGACGCAAGAGGAAGTGGATATGGGGATATATGTATACATATAGCTGATTCACTTTGTTATACAGCAGAAACTAACACAACATTGTAAAGCAGTTATACTCCAATAAAGATGTTAAAAAAAATAAAAAGTAAAAAGACCCTTAGTATGCATATTAAAAAAAAAAGAAATCCTGCTGATAATTTAGGATTCCAGGAAATAAATAGTATGTCAACTATATTTTCAAATGAAATAGTTTGGTCTATAATCTTTAGTCAGAGTCATCTGGGTACTAGGCTCCATGAGGACAAGGACTAGTTTATTACCAGCCTCAGTTGTCCCAACAAGCACCTAGGACAACTAGGACACCGTAGGTGGTCAACAGACAAATGTTATCAAGATGAATGAACAGAGGAACCTAATGCTTATTATGTAGGAATCCCTAGAACATTAGAGCGGGTGCTGAACTATGACGCCATTATGTCCAGAAATTTGGTTGGGTTTCGATCTGGTTTGTTTTCCTGCCCTTAATTAGAAATGTGTGAAATTTTGTTCCCTTTCCTCCATCTTCGAGTTATTTAATGGGTTCTCCAAAGACATCTAACTTCTCTGTGGAGCCAGTACCCGCTTTATTGTTAACTTCACACATTGAACCCAGTGACACGCAGACATGAGTCTGAACATCAGATTAGACATGGTATCTGATAGCTAATGAGATTAAGCAGTATGAACTCAGAAGAGACTGCCGGGAGTCTCCCAAATTCAGTATGTCGAGTGTTCATGATATTCTTGTTGCAGGGGTGGCCAAACCTAAGGGCAGCATGAAGTTACTTAGTTCTTGCCACATGGTTCTTTCAAGGACACGAAGAAAGTCCATGTTTGTTGCTAGGCTATACTGTATTGATGTTCTGAATAAAACAGTAGTAGGTCCTTTGATGCAGTAGAAACATGACAGAGTATATAGATGCCTGAGGGCAGCAGAGAGTCAAAAAGCCGTCCTCTGTCAGGAAGCTGAACACTTCCTGCTTTAAGGGATGGGGACTCAAATTAGAGCACTTTCACTAATTTTTCTTTTTCATCTGGCTCCCAGAGTTTCATTTTTTAGTCTTTAATTACTCTTCCGAAGTACTTTTTTTTTTTTAATAAATTTATTTATTTATTTATTTATTTTTATTTGCGTCGGGTCTTCGTTTCTGTGCGAGGGCTTTCTCTAGTTGCGGCGAGTGGGGGCCACTCTTCATTGTGGTGCGCAGGGCCTCTCACTATCGCGGCCTCTCTTGTTGCGGAGCACAGGCTCCAGATGCACAGGCTCAGTAGTTGTGGCTCACGGGCCCAGTTGCTCCGCGGCATGTGGGATCTTCCCAGACCAGGGCTCGAACCCGTGTCTCCTGCATTGGCAGGCAGATTCTCAACCACTGCGCCACCAGGGAAGCCCCTTTTTTTTTCTTTTAAAGGAAGTGCTGTCAGGCATACTGAAACCTTTGGAGGAAAGGTAATGCGTTCTTTTTTTTTTTAATCTTAATAAATTTATTTATTTATTTATTTAATTGGTGCATGGGGTCTTCATTTCTGCGCTCAGGCTTTCTCTAGTTGTAGTGAGCAGGGGCTACTCTTTGTTGTGGTGCGCGGCCTTCTCATTGCAGTGGTGTCTCTTGATACGGAACACGGGCTCTAGGCACGTGGGCTTCAGTAGTTGTGGCGCACGGGCTCAGTAGTTGTGGCTCGCGGGCTCTAGAGCACAGGCTCAGTAGTCGTGGTGCACGGGCTTAGTTGCTCCGTGGCATGTGGGATCTTCCCGGACCAGGGCTTGAACCTGTATCCCCTGCATTGGCAGGTGGATTCTTAACCACTGTGCCCAGGGAAGTCCCCAAAGTACTTTTATAGCACTATTCAAAAAGGTTATTTTTAAGTTTTATTTTTATTTATTTTATTATTTTTTTTTTTTTTGCGGTATGCGGGCCTCTCACTGTTGTGGCCTCCCCCGTTGCGGAGCACAGGCTCCGGACGCGCAGGCTCCGGACGCGCAGGCCCAGCGGCCATGGCTCACGGGCCCAGCCGCTCCGCGGCATATGGGATCCTCCCAGACCGGGGCACGAACCCGTATCCCCTGCATCGGCAGGCGGACTCTCAACCACTTGCGCCACCAGGGAGGCCCAAGTTTTAGAAGTGTGAAAAGCACCCAGTTATCAATTATCAAATCACCCAATCATGGAAGCCTATTTAATGTACCTTGATTTGTTATGGTAATGAGGGAAAGGTGGGTCCCCAGGGGGCAGACCAATCAGTTTAGAAAAAGCCTGAATCAGCACATTGTTGACACCAAGAATTTGATTGATCCAGCATGAATAATTTAAAGGCTTTATTTATATGTTAAATGTGAAAGGAGAATGGATAGTTTAGGAAAAGTAATATTCTTTTTTCTTTTTCCAATATGCACTTTTTGATAAAAAAATGGTGCCAGTCACGCTTGGTTTAAAGGCAACTGGATTAGGCAGAGCCTGAGTGGTGTGTGTGCAAAATGCATGTCCCCAGAGCATAAGAACAAGTTCCCTGCGGGACTAGAGCAAGCACTTTGGCCAAGGGAGATGCTTGGCTGCAGGTTTGACATAGGATGGAGAAAGAATCAAATCACCCCCTGTTGGAGGGCTTGTTGCCAAACACCAGTAGGGTTAATTTTTGCTCTTGGAGGAGGAAACGCTGTGGATGACAGGTAGTTTAACCAGATGCCAAACCTTTATCCAAGCTAGTCATTTCTTCTTTTTTTGCGGTACGCGGGCCTCTCACTGCTGTGGCCTCTCCCGTTGCGGAGCACAGGCTCCGGACATGCAGGCCCAGCGGCCATGGCTCATGGGCCCAGCCACTCTGTGGCATGTAGGATCTTCCTGGACCGGGGCACGAACCCGTATCCCCTGCATCGGCAGGCGGACTCTCAACCACTGCGCCACCAGGGAAGCCCCCAAAGCTGGTCATTTCTTAATGTTTCTCCGGAGATTAAAATTTTTCAAAAGACAACATTGAAAGCTTTTAATTCCTCCTTCCCTACATCCCCGACTCATGGGCAGGGAAATGGCCTTACCGGGAAATGGGAAGGTGCTTTGCAGCAGTCATGTGTCCAGAAGAAGGTTAGGTGTTTTATATGGGAACTAGGACCCAGAGCAGATAGAAGGTGTGATCGTTTTATGACCAGCCTGTAGTAGCCAATTATTTAATCAAACACTAACCTAGGTGTTGCTCTGAAATTTTTTTGTGGATGTGGTTACCATCTACCATCAGTTGACTTTAAGTAAAACACATTATCCTCCATAATACGGGTGAGCCTCATCCAATCAGATGAAGGCGTTAAGAGCAAAAACTGAGGTTTTCTGGAGAAGAAACTGCCGCAAGACTATAGCATCGATTTCTGCCTGAGTTTCCAGTGAGCCAATTTCAATAGATGATAGATAGATAGATAGATATCCTCTCTGATATATGATATCAGATATATAAGATCTCTCTCTCTCTCTCTCTCTCTCTCTCCCTCCCTCTCCCTCCCTCCCCCTCTCCCTCTCCCTCTCTCTCCCTCTCTCTCCCTCCCTCCCTCCCTCCCCTGTTGGTTCTGTTCCTCTGGAGAACCCTGACTGATAGAGAGGGATGCTGGGCTACCCTCTTCCACCCCACAATGAGAGGATCTCAGTCTCTTTATCTCCCTCTCACGCACACCATTCACCATGTGGAATCATACATTACAGATTTATTCTATGCATCGAAGGTGTGGGTTTATCTAGAGCTCCTTGTTCAAATACCACTACTATCCTGGAGAGGGAAAGAAAATGCTGAAAACAAGAGATAGGAAGGTACCAAGAACAAACATCTTCCTGGCTGTTCCAGGGGAGGCCGAGGTAATTTGAAGAAACTCCAACAGTATGTAGTTTCTCTATCATTTAGAACTGATCTTGGCCAGAAAGTACAAATATAGGCAATTATTCAGGAAATAGGTGGGGATGGGATTTAACAGGACATAGAGTGATGTGAACCAGTGGTTCTACGACTTCCCCTCTTCAACAAGGGTTTGATTCAAGTGCCAAATAATGGTGACATCACATATGGGGGCTTAATGCAGGTGGTAGAAATGCACATGATCAGTAATCTTGGAAGCCTGGGCATGTGGTTCTGAACAAGTAAATTGCGAGTTCAGTGACAGAGTAACTGAGAGGTGCTGAGGAGGACATAACAGAACACGCGGGGACAGAGGGGTGGAGTCTTCCTCTTTCCACCCTTCAGTGGAATATGTCAGTGTATCCTTTTCTGACGTAACTGTCTTTGTACGGAGATCTAGGTGGAATATGTACTGTGGCCTCTGCTCTCTGTCTGCTATGCTTGGCCTGCCTTCTCCAAAAATGGTTAACATTCGTTAGCTTTGAGATCTTTTAAAAACCGGATCCTGGTTCCCTCCCTATGGGGAGAAGAGATATTATATCTGGTGCAGGCCTAGATCATATTATTTAAGTGGTGCTTAACTCTCTAAAGAAAGCTGAAGCAAAGAAAAACTGCAAAACAAAAAAACTGATCATTGTACCTTTAAGATTTGGCTCATTCCTGCTAAGTAGGTCTTGCTATTAAGTTGTAAACCTAATATTAATTAAGGTTCTTCCCCTAACTAGCCTTTGGTTAGGATTTTGCTCAGTGTCTGCTATGGTCATAGCTTGTGGAACAGGCATTTATTTCTGTATACAGCTTAGGGGATCTGGTTGAAAAACCAAACTGAGGATCTTTGAAAGTGAAGACCCAAGATACTTTTGTGCTCCCTTGTGAGTGATGAGGTCACACTGGATCAATCATATGTTAGCAGAGTGAGATTGACCCATAAAGATGATGAATGAGCAGTAAGTTCATGGCTATGGTAAGGCTCCCATGGATTACTGGGGTTTTTTCCTGTATCAAGGAGGTGATGTCCCAAAACTATAGGGCTGGGTGGTATTGCTATATAGCTTCAGCTAGAAAAAATGATAAAACCTGCCTTAAGAGCATTTCTTAATTTCTGCTATCCCATCAATTTTATGTTTCCTTGTTAGCTACCTGAAATTCTTTTGCAAACCAGGCTGAGCAGGAAATGCTCATGGGTCCTGGCACTGTGTCCTGAGTGCCCAGGATCCGTGTTTATTCACTGTGTTTGAACAGAGGGTCCAGATGTAACACTGCTTAGTGTGATTGACAGCTAGCACGTATGTGGAAAATACCAAAATAAAAGAGCAAAGAGTATGAGAGCTGGAAGACACTTGGACATGCTCTACAGTGCACAAGGCAAAAACAAAACAAAACAAAACAAAACTCATCAGACCACTAGCTAATCCACACTGGCGGCAAAATTAGATAGAACCTAATCATTAGGCCCTTTTACTCTGTAGATTTTCCTAAAGTTCATGGTAAGAAGCAAAAAGAGATTATAGATGTTCATCATTCTTTTATTCTAGGTCTCTTGTAGGAACAAGGGACCAAGACACTCTTTATTTCCATTTTGCAAGGTTGGTTTCAACCTCCTAGATAGGAGAATATTTGTTCTATTAAAAAGAAATAAATCCAGGCACAGAAGTTCAGTATCTCTCTTAGTAACTCTTGTTTCTTCCACAATCTAGAAATTCTTGTATCTGACTTGATTTCTTTCCACATCAGTTTATTTTTCTTAACTTATTTTTGGTGAATATAACATACATATAGTAAAATACATTTAAGTATGCAACTCAGTAAAAATTTAAATATACATGTATATTCACATGTAACCACCACCTGGCATCTTAGAAGCCTCTCTTTGAACCTTCCCAGTTGGTACCCAACTCTCATGGGTAAGTGTCATCCTAACTTCTGTCAACTTAGATTACTGTTTGCTGTCTTTGAACTTGATACAAATAAAAACATGCAGTATTATTTTGTATCTGGCTTCTTTTATGCAACATTGTATCTTTGAAGTACACTACATTGTTAGGTGTAGGAGTAGTTTAGTTTTCATAGTTATATAATATTTTGTTGTATGAATATAGCATGTATGTATCCATTCTACTGTTGATGGTTATTTGGATTGTTTTCATCTTGCGGCTATTATAAATGAAGTTGCTATGACATTGGTTGTCATGTCTTTAGGTGAACGTATGTCCTCATTTCTGTCGGTTATATACCTATGAGTGGAATTGCTAGCTCATAGGATATAAGATATTTAGTTTTAATAGATAGTACCAAAAAGTTTTCTAAAATGATTGGAATAGCTTATACTCCCTCTAGTAGCAATTGAGTATTATAGTCACTGCACATCCTCATCAACACTTGGTATTATCAGTTTAACAATTTTTAACCATCCTATTGGGTGTGTAAAAGTATCTTACTGTCATTTTATTTTGCATTTCCCTGAAGGCTAATGTTGTTTGGCACCCTTTGTGGGTGGTATTTATTGGCACTTCTTTTGTGAAGTTCCTACTCAGATCTTTGCCCAGTGTTTGCACCAGTTGTCTGCTTTTTTCTGATTGATTTATAGGGATTATTCTGGATAAGTCCTTTGGCAGATATATGGATTGTTTATATCTTCTCTCACTTTGCAGCTTATGTTTTAATTCTTTTAATGGTGACTTTTAATGAAGAGAGGGTTTTAAATTTTTATGAAGTCAAATTTATCTTTTCTTTCTATTCTATTTAAGAAATTAATTTTTGCCTACCCCAAGGTCTTAAAGATACTCTCTTTTCTTCTAGCAGCTTTATTATTTTACCTTTCACACTTATGCATGTGATTCATCTGAAATAGAATTTTTTATATGTTATTGGGGGAGTTGATAAAGATCGTCACCTCCACCCCGGCCCCAGCACCGTGTACTGAAAGGAGCATCCCTTCCCTCTGTGCTATATGTGCACCTTTGTTGTAAATCAAATGGCTACATAGCTGAGCGTCTGTTTCTGGATAATCTATTCTGTTTCTATTCTAAAGTTTCTGGACTATTTAATCAGTTTTAATTACTGTGGCTTTATAATGTGTTGATATTCCATCCTCCAGCTTTGTCCTTCAAAACTGTCTTTGCTATTCTTGGCCCTCTTTATTTTTATTATAAATCTTAGAATCAGGTTGTCAATTTCTACAGACACATGCAAAACTCCTGAGATTTTATTTCAGATTGTTTTAAATCTGTAGAACACTTTTGGGATAATTAATCTCTCTCCCAATCAGTGTTAGCTGATTTCTTCATGTTCTACCTTTAGCGGATGGAGAGGCATGATGTTTTTGCCTCATTGGGGACTGAATGGAGTCTGTCTAGGACAGCAGGAGCCATGGTTTCCCCCCATTGTTCTCAGTTCCAAATGGATTTGGGTTGTATATCTTCCATCTGCTCCTCTGGATTGTTTCTGTACCATCTCTGCTCTGCTCTGTGCCCTGGGACAATGACCAGTCTGGACAGCTACAATGGGCTCCCTTGCCTCTGGCTTCCAGTTAGTTTCCACCATGGGGAAGGAACATGGGCACGCAGTCATAAGGAGAGAAGAGAGTGAGGTCAGTGTATTAATTTCTTGACTCCTTCCCTGAAGGGTCACTTTGGGTTGGCTGTGTTCTTAGACCAAAGGCTGTTACACCTTCTACTGGGAAGCCTTCTTCTTTTTTATAAGGGTTAAAAATTTTTTTTAATTTGTACTCTTTTTTAAAAATTGAAGTATAGTTGATGTACAATATTATATAATTACAGGTGTACAATACAGTGATTCACAATTTTTAAAGGTTATACTCCATTTATAGTTATTATAAAATATGAACTATATTCCCTGTGCTATACAATATATCCTTGTAGCATATTTATTTTATGCATTGTGGTTTGTACCTCTTAATCCCCTACCCCTATCTTGCCCCTCCCCACTTCCCTCTCCCCACTGGTAACCACTAGTTCATCCTCTGTATCTGTGAGTACGGACAACCTTCTTCTTATAGCTCCCTCCCTCTGGGACCCCTTTAGCCTAAGGGTGGTAATGGCACCCCCATCACTAATGTGGGGTACCCATTATGCCTTGTTATTTCCCATCACCCATCCCATACCTTTGTTAAGCTCTTCCCAATTTGAGTAGACTATCTCTTGCCAGGACTCAGATTACTACAGAAGTGGGAGAAAAAGAATTTTCTCAACAACTTAAAAGAACTTTGAGAATGAGGTTCAGCTATACGAGGGATAACCTTGTTGGATCTGCTCACAAAATTGGACTTCTGGCTAAACCTGCCTGAGTATAGCATAAAGGCTCTACTCTTCTCTTTCTAGTATCACTGGAAATCAAGAGACTCTTTATGATGTATAAAGTAAGATTAGTAGCCTTGGACTTCCCTGATGGTGCAGTGGTTAAGAATCCGCCCGCCAATGCAGGGGACACAGGTTTGAGCCCTGGTCCGGGAAGATCCCACATGCTGCGGAGCAACTAAGCCCATGCACCACAACTACTGAACCTGCGCTCTAGATCCCGCAAGCCACAACTACTGAAGCTGCGTGCCACAACTACTGAAGCCCGCACACCTGGAGCCCATGCTCCACAACAAGAGAAGCCACCGCAGTGAGAAGCCTGCGCACCACAACAAAGAGCAGCCCCTGCCTGCCACAACTAGAGAAAGCCCGTGTGCAGCAACAGACCCAACGCAGAAATAAAGGAAGAGAGAGAGGGAGGGAGGGAGGGAGGGAGGAAGGAAGGAAGGAAGGAAGGAAGAAAGAAATGTTAAAAAAAAAAGATTAGTAGCCTCAAAGTATACCCTTAAATGTCCACAAGCATTTCAGCCATAGGTTATTGTTCACTTTCTTACTAAACTAAGTTGATAATGGATGCTGCAGTGTTTGTGCTTGTATCTGAGAAACACCCACGACACTGCCTGAGGATGTTAGAAGGTGAGGTGAAAGTGTCAAATTGGCCTAGACTTTAAAGTAGCAATAAGATTGCTGTTATTTGAAAAATTAGAGTTGAAGCACTTCTGGGGACAGCAGCCTTAAGCTACAGTGAGTGAGGGAGAATTACACTGAAATGATTACATTGAAATCACTTAACTCCTCTTTTGACAGTTGGGTTATTTAGTTGTCTGCTTTAGGAATTAATTTTTGGAATGACGTCTGCAGCACTGGTGAAGACTGCTGAATTTCTTTCACTGAAATAGAAATCATGTCCAAAATGTCATTTAATGACAACAGTAATTAACCTGAATCACACATCAGATAGTGCCAGCAAGTGTGACAGGACAAGAACTAGTGGGAGTTTAAAGTGAAAAAGTCGATAGCAAATAAAACAGGATATCACATATTTTTAAATGAAGTTTTTACTTCAGAAGTATGCAATAAGTGGAATTCTGCCATCGTCAATTTACTTTTTTTTTTTTTTTTTTTTCGGTACGCGGGCCTCTCACTGTTGTGGCCTCTCCCGTTGCGGAGCACAGGCTCCGGATACGCAGGCTCAGCGGCCATGGCTCACGGGCCCAGCCGCTCTGTGGCATGTGGCATCTTCCCAGACCGGGGCACGAACCCGTGTCCCCTGCATCGGCAGGTGGACTCTCAACCACTGCACCACCAGGGAAGCCCTACATTTATTTTTTTTTTTAAACATCTTTATTGGAGTATAATTGCTTTACAATGGTGTGTTAGTTTCTGCTTTATAACAAAGTGAACCAGTTATACATATACATATATCCCCATATCCCCTCCCTCTTGCATCTCCCTCCGTCAATTTACTTTTTAATTGGACAAATCTGCTTATGTGTTCATTTTTGTGCATAAGTCGGTGAATCATGTATTTGATTTTCATTACTGGCTGGAGCCCCCAGTGCCTTAGCTCTCACCTCTTGCTCCCTTGAGATACTGTCCAAAAATCCACTGTGGCATCACACTCCCCCCAGGCCATCCATTCTAGGAGGCCACTCCATCTCTTATACCCCAAGTGGCAAAATGGTGTCCATTAGACATGTTTGTTTGTCCCACACATCATTCTGAAGGATTGTCTTAAACTGGGAGATACAAATAAAAATCTTAATTTCTGACTTTTCTTGAGAAAAGTGGGCCCTCCACTCGTACTTAGTGACAGTTGCCTGGGTGGTGGGGAAGGATGTGCCCGGCAGGGAGCCACGGTCTCACCTGGCCAGGCTGAGTTCATAAAGTGACCCACCTGTCTCGGGTGTCATGTGTTGGCATGTGTTAAAACACATCAGGGATGATTCTAGGTACCACATATGAGTAAGAGAAACAGCTATATTTATTGGTATATTTATTGGTATGAGAAACTGTAAGCTCCAAGGTCAGAGACCTTGTCTCATTTGTCTTGGTATATCCCCAGTGTTTCATAGTTAACTGAATTGAAAGAAAGCTCTACTTGGGCAGATGAATCTGGCAGTGGTATGTAAGATGCTTAAAGGAGGATGCTGAATGTTTGAAAAAGGCTATAACCATAAGTTGTTACTGAGAACATAGACCAAGATGGTGGCAGAGGGAATAGAGAAAGACCCCAAGAGACAATTTGAATGAAAATCCTGGGACTTCCCTGATGGCGCAGTGGTTAAGAATCTGCCTGCCAGTGCAGGGGACACGGGTTTGAGCCCAGGTCCGGGAAGATATCCCACATGCCGTGGAGCAGCTAAGCCCGTGCGCCACAACTACTGAAGCCCGCGCACCTAGAGCCTGTGCTCCGCAACAAGAGAAGCCACTGCAATGAGAAGCCCGTGTACCGCAACGAAGAGCAGCCCCCGCTCGCCGCAACTAGAGAGAGCCTGTGTGCCGCAACTAGAGAAAGCCCGTGTGCAGCAACGAAGACCCAACGTAGCCATAAATAAATAAATAAATTCATTTTTTTAAAAAAGAAAGAAAAATATAAAAATAAAAAAAATAAAGAAAATCCCATTGGATCTAGAGACTGGCAGGAAGTAAAGGAGAAATAAAAACGGAAAGGTGAGTTTAGAGCCTTAGGAATAGTGGTGCCATTAATACAGCTAGGAGGGCGATAGGTAAAAGTTCTAGGGTCCCTCATGCTCCCCAAGTCCCAATCTTTTGGCGTGAAAGGAATTTGAGGCTTAATTATATTCATGGTTTAACGAATGCTGGTAGCTATGCTCAGAATTTTTCCCTTATGTTTTTCACCCCAGGGCTAAGACCATCAAGAATACAGTCTCTGTGAACCTGGAGCTGACAGCAGAAGAATGGAAGAAGAAGTATGAAAAAGAGAAAGAGAAAAACAAGACTTTGAAGAATGTTCTCCAGCATCTGGAGATGGAGCTAAACAGGTGGAGAAATGGTAAGGACGAATGAGGCATGAGCGTGTGCTTTTTTTCCCCCTACAACTGTTGTCATCCTGGGGCACTTGGGAAAGAGTGGATGATGGTGGAGCTTGGTCCTGCCTTGCAACCACCCATGTGAACAAGCAGATGTTGTCTTATTCCCTAGCACTCATCCCCACCCCACCCCATCACTTGGCTGACATACATTCTTTTTTTTTTGACCCAAACTCCCTGATGGCTTTCGGGGGAAGGGTTTTTAAAATTTTTTTAATTTTAAAAATTTATTTTTAATAAATAAATTTTGGGTGCGTTGGGTCTTCGTTGCTGCACGTGGGCTTTCTCTAGTTGTGGTGAGCGGGGGCTACTCTTCGTTGGGGTGTGCAGGCTGCTCGTTGCGGTGGCTTCTCTTGTTGCAGAGCACGGGCTCTAGGTGTGCAGGCTTCAGTAGTTGTGGCTCACAGGCTCTAGAGCGCAGGCTCAGTAGTCGTGGCACATGGGCTTAGTTGCTCCACGGCATGTGGGATCTTCCCGGACCAGGGCTTGAACCTGTGTCCCCTGCATTGGAAGGCGGATTCTTAACCACTGAACCACCAGGGAAGCCCCTGACATATACATTCTTAGTGTGGGCAAGGGACTGTTTACAAGGTTCCCTTAATCTATTTGCAATGAGATACGCCTCTGTCTATTACTGTAATTCACTCCCTGGTAGTCATATTTGAGGTTTAGAGGGCAGTGCCCAAGACTTTGGGGGCTCTGATTGCTTTTGATTAAATGAAAAATATCATTCTCTCCTATGTGAGTCTTATAATCGATTTGGGGTTAAAAGTCACCGCTGGCAAATATTTGCATTTTTATTTGCCCAATTCATCTTCATGCTCTGCTTCTTCAGAGCCAGAAATAGAGGATTCCTGAAGAAACTCTGTCCTAAAATGGAGCCTTAAAGGCTTGTTTCGTGACTCATTTTTCTTTTTCCCTGAAACATTCTCTTTCGTTTGTTCTGCTCAAAGAAAACATCTCGGAGGGCTGACATGCAGTGGTGGGTGGGTTGTGGGCGAGGTGCTGAAGAAGGGTTTCCAGATCCAGGCTCAGACAGATTATTTTAATGGTTTTCGCTTGGTGACGAAAGTTAGAAGGTAGAAGTCCCCCTTTTTTTTTTCACTGAAACAAGGCAGCTTGGTGTGTGTGTAGGGGAATAGTGGATAGTTGGAGGTTGTTCTTCAGATTCTCTGCTGCCGCATTTGGTACTTATTTCAGGTGCTGCATCAGATCTCAGTCTTGGGTAAGTGCAGGAGCCTAGGGACGGCTGTGCAGGTTTGGCAGGTAACCTGCCTGCTTATAACTGCAGAGTTAGCAGCAGATCGTCTTGTGATTATATGTTTGCCACTGTTTTTGCTAGGAAGGGTAGGGTGTCCATGAGCTACTGTTCAATTGAAAAAACAATTACGTGACCAACCAGGATTCAAGAGAGGTTCAAGAAATGACCTAGTAGCCTAAATAACACGATTCTTTTCTTTTGGGGAGATTTTCTAGCTGCACAAGTGTTTTGAAAGCTGCTAGAATTATTGAATAATTCAGCACCTGCGGCTGGTGGATGATTCCTTTCAATTTGGCAGGAGTAGGAGAGTGGGGAGGAGTGCTTGGCAAGGCAGGGAGTGGCTGTATGAAATTTTGTTCTATTTCTGGGATTCTCTTGGGTCACTTCTCTGCTGGGCAACTGGAACATTCAGTAAAGCCTTTTGACAAGGGGGGAGGAACTGACCTTAGAAACACTGTGGTGTGGGCAACTAACCTTGTTTTTTTCTTTTCTTTCCTGTCCTTTGCAAAGCTCCAACCCTCCAATTCTCCATCCCTCAGTCAGCTGTCCTCTGGGGTCTGCTCACTGCCCTGTTTGCCTAACCCACACTCATGCCTTGCATCTCTTTTGGGCGCTCTCCCCTGCTCTTGGATTTTTCACTTGGCATCATTTTAATTATTTGTCCCACCTTGCAGATCCACTCAGAAATTTACTGTTTTCCATGCCCTATAGGGTGAGATCCTACCGAAGCCCTTAACTTACATAATTCAGGAGAACTAATGTATGGTTTCTGACACGTGATAGACTTTCATAAACGTCTGTTAAGTAAGCATGTGTTTAATGCAGTGCTGGAGGTTAAAGGGTGAGCGGTTAGGCAAGGTCTCTGCCCTCACGGAGCTTACAGGCTGGTGGGGGAGATAGGCTTCAACCGCGATGAATAACCGTGTGAAGCTAGTCTGTGCTGTCCATCAAGAAGGGAAAGTATAAGGTGCTAAGAGTTATTACAGCAGAGGGCTCTGAGCTTGACACAAGTCAGCAAAGATTTCCCCCAATAAGTGACCTAAGGAATAAGGTCTGAGAGAAACAGAGCAGTTAGCTGAGCAAAAATAGGTGAGGGTGGAAGTGCGGGTAGGGTGGGAGGAGCCAGGTTTACAGTGACCCTGACGGGCGGGAGCGAAGGCCAGTGTGGAGATCTGGGGCTGGGTGAGACCGGCTGAGATGGATGAGAGAAGGACAGGCAGGCCCGTACAGGGCTTTGTAGTCCTTGTTCAGGATTTTGGTCATTATCTTGGAAGCAGTGAGAAGCCATTCAAGGTTATTCAGCTGCGGATCGTATGATGAGATTTGCTTTTTTTTTTTTTTTTTTTGCAGTACGTGGGCCTCTCACTGTCGTGGCCTCTCCCGTTGCGGAGCACAGGCTCCGGACGTGCAGGCTCAGCGGCCATGGCTCACGGGCCCAGCCACTCTGCGGCATGTGGGATCTTCCCGGACCGGGGCACGAACCCGTGTCCCCTGCATCGGCAGGCGGACTCTCAACCACTGCGCCACCAGGGAAGCCCCGGACCGGGGCATGAACCCGTGTCCCCTGCATTGGCAGGCGGACTCTCAACCACTGCGCCACCAGGGAAGCCCCGAGATTTGCATTTTTGAAGATACATTGGTTGTGTTGGAGGATGGACTGGAGGGTGTGGGAGGAGGGCTAGGACCTGGGGTGGTCTTCCAGGGATGAGATTATAGTCGTTGAATTGAGAGACAGGGCAGTGGAAAGGGAGAGAGATGGACGGACCGGAGACGTATTTAGGAGGTGAAATCTGCAGGGCTTGATGAGGAGTAGGCCGTAGGGAGAGAGAGTGTCAGGTTTTCTAGCTTGCTGAGTTGGGTGGAGGGCAGAAGTGCTCCCTGAGACAAGAAACACAGGAGAACCAGAAGGGAGGCAAGGGAGGTGAGGAGGGGAGTTTGAGGTGCCCACGCAACATCCAGGTGAAAATGCCAAATAAGAAGCTAGGTCTGGGGCTTCCCTGGTGGTGCAGTGGTTGAGAGTCCGCCTGCCGATGCAGGGGACACGGGTTCGTGCCCCGGTCCGGGAGGATCCCACATGTCGCGGAGCGGCTGGGCCTGTGAGCCATGGCCGCTGAGCCTGCGCGTCTGGAGCCTGTGCTCCACAACGGGAGAGGCCACAGCACTGAGAGGCCCACGTACCGCAAAAAAAAAAAAAAAAAAAAAAGTTAGGTCTGGAGCTCAGGGGAGCTGCCATGGATCTTTTGGAGGTAATTGAAGGCATAGGTAGGGGTGAGGTCCTCTATAGACTCCTGAAGAGAGGAGAGGGAAGAGAAGAGGGAGGGTCTTGAGAGACTCCTCCACTCACCCCCACCATTACCATGTAATCACTGAGTGATTAAGAGTAGGGAGATCAATGGAGCTCTCCTGTCCGGCAAGCTAACACTTTTTTTTTTCTGGAAGCAAAAGTTTTCAAATCTAGAGAACCTACTGTAGTGGTATAAAAATGTCAGGCAGGAAAGGAGACAGGTGGAGGCATGGTGGAGTGGTCCTTTGACCAGGTATGAATGAAGAACTATTTTAAGGATTAACTGCACATCCAACAAAACCCAGAGGCTTTCTGTCCTGTTCCGAGCCTAGGCGTTTAATCCTCCAGCAGCCCTTGAGGCAGGATAAGAGACTCGCCCAAGATGACTCCACAGGGCACCTGACTCCTGAATTCATTCTCTTTCCCTTGTGGGTGCAGCCTGAGTGCAGCCCTGGTGGTTCGTGTTTAGGCCACGGAGATGAGTGTGAAAAGAAGGGACTGGAATTCCTTCTGTGGTGTCCCGTGCACCCTGATTCCTCACGGTCACGAGGGCACGGCTGGGATGTGTCAGCTAGAGAGCAGGGATTTTGAAAGGTGGAGTGGAGAGAAGAGGCAGTGCCCTCCACTACAACCCAAGTGGCAGGATATTTCCAACTTTCTTCTGAAATTTGGTACGCACATTGGTTCTAAACTTGTGGGAGGGCAGCCGCTGAGTTCACTGCAGTGACGGCTACACATGGATATTCCCAGGTTGCGGTCAGAACGTGATAAAGGAGCGTTGTCAGCTGTGTGCACCCTCCCTAGGGAAAGAGATTTCTTTCCTCACACAGTGTTTATAATTTAAAAATTTGGCTGCTCCACCCCAGCAGTAAGAGAGCAGGAGAGGAGGAGTGTAGCAGGGAAAAGCATGCATATGTGTGCATGCCTGTGCTTTTGCCTGTTTGCTGTTATACAGAATGAGGTAGGAATACAAAGGAGTAGGAAAGGCAAAATAATATGATGTCTCATTGGCCAGTTGGGCCCAGGCAGATACTGTAAATAAGTGAAGAGTGGTACGTCTGATACAGTTGGCCACAGGAGAGAGCATTCCCTGCCCAAAGTCATTCAAAAGCCATGAAATACTATCCTATTACGTGCCTAGGCTGGTCCTCAACCCATCCCCACCTATATTCTTATAGCTTAATGGGCTACTTCCAATGAGAGCCTGGCGGTTTTCTCCACTGAGTGTAGTAGAACATTGATTCTCAGAACATGGCCTGGGACTTGTAGTAATGCACATACCACACCAAACCTTAATTCATTTCTGTCACTGCCATTCAGGCAGCGTGGCCCAGGGCATGTGCGTGGGAGCTTAAGGCGGGTGGTGTCACACCTTGTTTTTACAAAGCAGGAGTGGGGAGAACCCTCCACTCTCCTGGCTCCATTCCCCACTGGGCCAGTGAAGGTCCTGCCAGCTTAAACAAAAAGAGGAAGCGGGGAACTACATTCAGTATCTTGTAATAACCTATAACGGAAAAGAATCTGAAAAAGAATAGACGTGTATGTATAACTGAATCACTTTGGTGTATGCCTGAAACTAACACAACGTTGTAAATCAGCTATTCTTCAATTAAAAAAAAAAAAGAAGGCTATGAGTGACTCACAGAACCGAAAGAACAGCTGAGGAACTGGGCTTATAAGGGGCCACGCCTGGAGTGGATCCCCTCTAAATGTGTTTCCATCCTTGTCTCGTGTGTTGGAGACCCAGAGGCCCTGGAGAGACGAAGGATACTGCGCTGGGTGGTGTGCTTTGTCTGGGGCAGGACAGGACACCCTGAAGTGTTGTCTGACCAAGACTACATGCACTGGAGTGGGCAGTTCCTCACAAGGCAGTCAAGGTGCTGTTGTGAGAATGGCTGTTGAGTGTCTGAAAAACAACACATGTCCACCACAATCTCCTAGTGACATCTTGTGGGCTAAAATCAACAGGCGGTCTTTCTGCAAATCTGGAGGCTCTGTTGGCAACTTTAGCCTCATGGAAATTTGTTCAGCCTACTTGCTTAAGGACAGATAGAGAGAGTGGGCAGCTGTCAGAAATAGGATCTTTCTTTTTTTCCAGCTCTGTTGCTTGTTGATCATATGTACAGAAAGGATTCGAACCATCCTGTAAGTGGGGATAGATTTAGGTGGTTCAGCTTCCAGTTCACCGCTGCCCCCTCCTCCTCAATCCATCAAAAAGACTCTAGACAAGAGGATGGGGAAGGAGGGCTGAAGGCCCAGGGGCATGATGCTTAGAGAGGGGTTGAGTCCATAGTTCCCAGTCTCTGCCAGGTCAGTCTTTACACATGCCCTCTTCTCTGGTACTTCTTTGAATTTTGTTCTTTAAAAAAAAGGTAACTTTTTACAAGGGCTTCAGTCAGAAAAAGAGGCCCTGAATATCCAGGTGTCAGAAGTGCAGGGAAATGACCTGATGAAACTGCATATCTGCAGCATCTCTTGCATAATATAATATTTTCTAACAGAGGATGGAGATTTACCCCATCTGCTGAAGTCATGCAAAGAAATTATTTCATCACAATCTGAGAAGCTGTGGAAAAATCAGCAATCTCTAGAGCAGATTTGTTCTCCAGACTTAAAACCTGCCAGGCCAGCAGGCTTGGTTCTCTAAGTAGCTAAATCTGTAACCTCGAGGCTGATGGAGGCTCTGTGGAAATGTGCAGCCTCCGTAGTTCGGACACAATTTGCTTTTTTGGCATTAAATATATAGAAGATGCTGGCCCCCCTCTCAGACTCATGATTATTGTAGAACTTCAGAAGTTAGCATTTCATTTGAGAGGTCTAATTTGTTAGGCCCTCTTCCTTATTTTGAGAGCACAGCGAAACACTAATAGAAATTCTGATCGCTAGGAGAATGGTGTGGCCTGTTTAAGAAGAATGTAAAGAGGATGCTGAGTCCTGGGTGACCAGTTTATTAGAAAATTACTGTAGAAAGGATTAGAGAATGTCTTAAGCTTCTTACAATATTTTGAGGAAATAGGGTGAAAGATGCTCTTTGAGTGCAAAATAATCCCTTAAAGGAATGGTTTTTTTTAAACCTCCCATTTATATAATGACATCTTGTATCCAGCTGCTTTTACCCATCTGGCAACTTAAAGATTTCCTTTTCGTTTCTTTGATATAGAAATTACCTGCCATTAGGTCTGCCACTGGGCCTGTTTAATTGGTATTAAAAGAGAGTGCCTCCTTTGCCAGATCTGATCTGGTTTCTGGCGGAAGCTGTGAGTGACCAGCCAGTCTTTGCCCTGGAGCTGCAGAGAGAAGCCAATTACCTTACTATATGTTCTCCAGAGGCTTTAGGGACTCAACTTATGAAAAGGATAACTAGCTTGTTGCTACTTCATGTGTGAAATTTTAATGAATTACTGGCAGCCTAATGGTTTTCTTTCTTTCCTTCTTTCTTTTTTTTTTGAAAAAACAAAACCCCAAAAAGCCTGTTTTAGCACTTTTTAACTAATAGCACTAACAAGAATTTTTGATTAGTCTGTCATTCTTGTTTATTGCAATTGATGGATTTCTACTTTTTGTGGAAATGTTATTTATGCCCTCTGGGGGGTTTTCATTTTATAATTAAAGTGCTCCGCAACCTTATAGGTATGCTCCAACTGAATGCTCCTGTCTACACACAAATCCTTTTAGTCCTTAAAGGTAATTACATCTGACAATAGGAAATTAGGAAATGCCAGAATGCTTATGTAAAAAAGGGAAATGTTTCTTGCGGGGGCGGTGGGAGGCGGAGTTTTCATTCTAAAATATCAGATGCTTTACAATATTATAAGCTCTTTCTTTATAGACAGCAGGTATAAATCCTCAAGGGATAAACTAAGAGAAATTTGCTCTTCATGCAAAGGAGAATAAAAATAAAAATAGATGCTAATCTTCATTTGTGATCCTTTTCTTGTTCTCCTACCTCCAGATTTTAGGGCATTATTTCTCCAGGGTTTGTTTGCAGCTGTCTTCTGTGTTACAATCAGTTATTCCGTGATCACCTCATGGGGGCTTCTCCGGAGACCCCATCCACTGCGTTGCAGGGAATATTCTCCATTAATGCTGTGAGATTGCCATGGAGACAGATTGCCTAGTGTCAGGTCCTGCATGGTGCTGGGAATTTACAATCCCCAGACGTGTCTGTGAGCTGGACAGTGTACTTACCAGGGACGCTTCTGGAAGTCATTTCCTCGGTCCTTGGAAGGGCAGCGGTGTTTGGGAAAACCTGTTCTTCGTTCCTCTGTGGGCAGGAGCTGTGCTGTCCCCCAGACACCCTCTGCTTTTGTTCCTGCGTGTTGCTGCTTTGTTCTTCTCGGCCTGAACGGCTGCTGCAAAAAATAATCCTGACTGCCTGACCTTTAGAATAAAAACTGGGATGGGCTCGCTGTTTAGATGTAGTTTTGTGGGGGACATGTTGATGCTTCGCTTCAGAGAATTGTTCAAGGGAAACCAGAAAACCTGCTATAGGTTTCAAATACTGTTTTCACAAAAATAAAAATAAACCCAAGCTAGTGGGAAGCAGCGGCACAGCACAGGGAGATCAGCTTGGTGCTTTGTGACCACCTAGAGGGGTGGGATAGGGAGGGTGGGAGGGAGGGAGATGCAAGAGAGAGGGGATATGGGGATATATGTGTACGTATAGCTGATTCACTTTGTTATGCAGCAGAAACTAACACAACATTGTAAAGCAATTATACTCCAATAAAGATGTTAAGAATAAAAATAAATCCTAAAGGCACTCGTATGGCTGTATTGTATTTTTTTGGGGGACTGAGCTCTAACTACCAAAGGTATTGTGAAGACCCCAGAAACACTAACCTCAGGATAAGTAAAAATGATATTTTATCTGCAAAACCTAAAAAGTTGACAATTCGTCAGGAAGAGGAGGGGATAAGAGATGGACTTTTGTGTTTTTTACATATACTAGTTTAATTAATCTTTAGAACAGTGCTGTGTTAAAGGCATTGTTATTTCCTCGCCTTTACAAAAAGCAAGAGGTTAAGCAGGAAATGGCTTGATAGTAGCTAGATCTGTAGAAGGTGCAGGGGGGCTTAGTGTCCCGCTTTGGCACTGACCATGTTTATGCAGTGTCTGTTGGTCACTTTCAGGTGCCTCAGAGCAGTGTTGGCTAGCTTGTCGAACCTCTCTAAACTGGGACAACTCTGGAACTTTGTAATGCTATAACTTCTCAGTGGAAGAAGAGGGCAGCTTTAGGAGTAGTCAAGCCTGTGACTTTTGGTTAGAGCAGGTCACCCACTGCTAGGTTGTGTGATTCATCCCTGACTCCTGCCCACCCAGACAAATGGAAATACGCACTGGGCAACTCCTTAGCTCACCCCATCCTCACGATATCACTGCCTCTGTGGCCGTTTGGAACCAAAGAATGCAGGGAATATGTCCTTTTCAGATGTTTTTGTATCTTACCTCTGGACTTGGGCTGAATTGGCCTGTGGGCAATCTGACTATATTCTGGCTGGTTTCTGGTCTAGTGCAGTTATGAATTTCATCTTCATTATGCTTTAGCTGGAAGATCAATTCATACTGCACTGGATTGCCCTGTTCACAAATTTCAGAAGCTAGGATTGAAAAATTAGAGATACAATCATGATCCAAGTGGGGGAAGGACATTTACCAAAGTGTTAGTGGTGAAATTCTGTAGAGAAGGAACAGAGTTGGGAGGTAGAGGAGAAGGAGGGCTTTCAAGTTTTAGAATATACTCTATGGTTAAAAAAAGATATTTACATATATATTTTTATAATTTTATATATATATAATGTTTTGAAGCACACACACACACAAATCCTTAGGAACTAGAACACGGTACTGCTTTTATAGCCCATGGACATAGCAGGCTCTAGATAATATAGATCCTTTAATTGGATGAAATCCAGTCTTCACACTAAGGTTGTTGATGGATGCTTCAAACCAGGAATTGGAACTGAATGAGATAATGATTTGGTTCAGATTCAATTCAAAGGCTACTCAGCTATTCTAGTTTTGTTTCAGGTCAATAATTTTAGAAAAAGGCTTAGGTACAGTACAGTGTAGTTGAGCTTCAGAAGAAAAAAAGGTTGGCTCAGTTTTGTATTCAGCAAAGTAATCATTTATTCCAGGCTTTGCTTCAAGTTGCTGCTTCAAATGGAGCTGTGATACCAAGGTGAAATCAGTGAATGTTAATTATATTTGACATGGAGGCCTATGGTACCGTTTTGTGATTATCAAGTGAGATAATGGAGTCTTAAGCAGCAAAGCTAACCCATCACAAAGTGCTTTGTTTACATTGAGATAAATGTACACAATCAGTGTTCAGGTGGGTTTCTTGAGACTTGATATATACTGTTCATGAAGCCATGGATTAGTTCAGTTCTTCTCTCTTTTGTTTTGGGGTGTCTTTTTTTTTTTTTTTGTGAGAAATTCCCTCTGGCTCAGGACAGTTTTCCTGGGGGATTTCCACAGAACGCATTTTACGGGCTGAGAACTGGGTGAGGCTTGGAACGTTGCAGACACTCACTGATTGTAGCAAACTGAGTGTGAAACTGATGGTAAACATTGTGATGGAAAAGTATGTTTGGTTTTGGTTTGCTTTCCAAGAAGATATTTAAAAGACACAGTTGAGCCACACGGTTTTCATAGACTCCTTTTTATGCAGTCTGTCTTTGCAAGGTGGTTTTCTTGTTGGGGATAGCCCTTGACCAGCTTTCACCTTTTCCTTCAATTTGCGTGGTCACATTTGGTACTACTTCCTTCGAAGGCCCCATAAATGCTCCTCTGCAGACCGAGAAGCGGTATGCGGAATGTCTGCATGATATTCTAGATGGGCTGCTTTTTCTTTCCTGGGTTTACCTGATATCACAAGAAATTATTCTATTTGAACTCTCCAGTTGAGACAATTAATTCTGACTTCCTGGGGGAGAGAGTGGTAGTGGGATGTGTGTTTGTGCGACGTCAGTCAGAGTTCCCGGGTCCGGGGCTACCCTGACTTCCTGTTTCAGAGTGAGGAGATTCTCAGAGTCTGAGGATTTGGGCCCTACGGTGTTCTATTAACAATGGCGAATTTGTTCCTTGATTTGGCTGTTTCTATTAATGAAACAGTAACCTAATTAATTGTAATTAGGATGCCTCAGAGGTCTGTTTCCCTTTGAATCAATCGCTAGAGAGAATATGATTCTAGTCAAGCCCTAGCATATTCCTCAACAAAGAAAATTGTGTGCAAAATTTCTGGGTATCGCTGCAAAGTTGGAGACCTTGTGTGGTTGATGGAACCAGTTTACTTCAGTGATGCATCATGGGGGAGGGAGTGTTACATAGGCTCCTTCTTCCTTAGACCCATTTTGGTCAATTCACTGCGACCTTTCTTGTCAAATAGAAAGAACACAAGCTATAACTCTATGCAACAACTCCTTATTGTGTCCTCTGTGTCTTTTTCAAGGGAGTGACTATTTCTGGACCTCTTCCTGGAGGGCTGCATGCTGAATTTCTTCAATCCCTAACTCCTCTCGGCTGTGCTTTGCAGGAGAAGCTGTGCCTGAGGATGAACAGATCAGTGCTAAGGACCAGAAGCCCCTGGAGCCCTGTGATAACACCCCCATCATAGACAACATTGTTCCTGTGGTTGCTGGCATCTCTGCAGAGGAAAAGGAGAAGTATGATGAGGAGATCTCCAGTCTCTACCGACAGCTGGATGATAAGGTCTGTAGTACAAAAAGTAAAAGTAACAGGTCCTAGATTTACTGGCTGGAAGCAGCTCAAGCCCCACAGAACTGATGTAGGGCTGCAGCCTGATGTTTGTGCCTGTCTTCCTGGTATTTACCCTAGCTCTTCATTGGGCAGACTCAGGGAACTGGATTCATGTGGAATGGAAACTTGATTGGAAGAGTGGAGTGTTGACCTGGGTAGACAGAGTCTTCACGTCTAGAAATTGGATGGGGCCTTATCACTGCATGAGAGTGGAGGCTGCGTGATCTTTCTTTAATTGTCCCTTGTTTTCTTCTCTGGGCCTGTCCATCACCTCTTGGAAATTCCAGCAGTGTCCCAGCTATAGGGGCAAAGGTGGTAGCTCCCAAAACTCAGGTGTGTACTTTAATTATGTAGCTCTAAGACCCTGGAATGAGGAGCCAGTGGTGAAGTGGTAGAAGGAGCAGGGAGGCTGTTTGCAGGGGCATCCCCTTGAACGAAGTAGTTTGGACTTGCTGGGATGTCTAACTTCATGGCAAGCTTTTGGGACTCAATGAACCATGTCAGTGCACAAATTGGAATAAAGGAAAAGAGACCTTGGAGAGCACTGTATCATTCATTCCCAAAGAAGGCCGGGTTAGGAATCCCAGGGGCAAAGGAAATTAAATGGATGTTTCACGTGATCTTGGCATATTGCCCTTGGAATATCTAAATCCTTTCCGTTCATTTCATCAAGGTTGCTGATATTTTTAGTCTGATTTAATCTTTTCTGCTGTGGCTCAGCTCAGAGTGCTTGGGGACGCCTCTGGCTTGGATGAAACAGCTTTGTTATGTTAACGTTGTCATTAATCTTACAGGCCTGTCTCTTCTGAATAAAGCTCAGAGTCTGGTATCACCTTCACAAGGGAAATGTGACTGGTTGCCATAAGGAAGCTGGTTCTCTTTGTGCTCATGACTCTGGGGGTTTGCATTATAGCTGCAGTGTTAAACCGGGGTCACCCTACCCTTTGGGTAACATTTAATAAGATATTCACACCGTGAGAGCTGGGTTAATTACTCTTTAGGCACTAGACATAGTTACCCTTCCATTTCTACCCAGGTGTTTTATGTAAAACCTCAAACAGAATGAGAGAAAAGGGAGATAAGTAAGTTAGTGAATAGTGTCTGTGGATTTCTCGATTTCTCCAAAGAAATGCTATTGTTTAATAGCATTTAGAATTGATGGTTCATTTTTAGTATCCCCAAAAGAATCCTGGATGCGGGGGTGATAACCTGATGCTGCTCTCTATTCTCTAGGAATAGAAGCCCGCAGTGATTGGAATGGGGATGTTTTACCTGGGCAGCATGAGGATTTCTCTTTGCTCTGAGGGAGACTTTAGAGTCTTGAATCCGGCTCCTGAAGTGTAGGAAATGCCAGGCCTTGGCAGTTCTCAGTTGGTAGCTGGCAGAGCTGACCCTAGAGCCTCTGCCCCCTGATGACCAACCTAGGACATTTTCTGTTACATCATTTTCCTTTAGCGTGTCTTTTGAAAACCCTGTGAAGCACACATTTTGAGATTAGCCTGTGTGGTCCATCACAGGGTGATGCTGAGAGATCTGGGAGAGGACTGAGCCCCAGAGCCTCAGCCTGGGGAGGGGGGCGCCAAAGCTAGTGGTTTGACCTTCATATCTCTACCCATGGATGGCCTGATCATGACTTGTCAGCTGTCATTCTTATTTGTCCTCCTCTGAAAGGTTCTAGGAGCTATTTCGTGCTTCTGATGAGGTAGGTGGTGTGATACTTTTGAGGATGCATGAGTCGGGACAGGGCACCTTCATAGATTTTTAGTGGCAGCGCTGAAAGTATCTAAGTCTAAGTGAGAGGCTAGCCCAGGGTGGTTAGATGACTTACGTCACCTGTAGTTGGCAGAGCTGCAGTGAGATCACACATCTTCTGACTCCCAGTCCAGCGCTCACCCCATTTTGGCCTTAGCCCTTGAAGTGAGGAACTTTTCAGCCCTAATGAATTTGTCTAGAATGCGGTGGGAGAAAGACTATGTGGTCTGCTCCCTGCTGCCCCCTCTGTCCCTCCGTGCTGCCCCTCCAGGGGTCTAAGGACAGGTGCTCTTCCAGGGCAGCTCTGTGTGATGGAAAAGCATGCACTTTATTATTTTTTTTTAACACTTAATTTTTTTTTTTTTACAGAAGTATAGCTGATTTACAGTGTAGTGCCAATCTCTGCTGTACAGCAAAGTGACTCAGTTATACACGTATAGACATTCTTTTTTTTTTTTTTTTTTTTTTTTTTTTTGTGGTACGCGGGCCTCTCACTGCTGTGGCCTCTCCCGTTGCGGAGCACAGGCTCCAGACACGCAGGCTCAGCGGCCATGGCTCACGGGCCCAGCCGCTCTGCGGCATGTGGGATCCTCCCGGACCGGGGCACGAACCCGTGTCCCCTGCATCGGCAGGTGGACTCTCAACCACTGCGCCACCAGGGAAGCCCTAGACATTTCTTTTTTTTTTTCTCCTTTTCCATTATGGTTTATCACAGGATATTGAATATAGTTCCCTGTGCTATACAGTAGGACCTTGTTGTTTACCCATTTTATATATAATAGCTTATATCTGCTAATCCCAACCTTCCAGTCCTTCCCCCACCCCCACCTTGGCAACCACAAGTCTGTTCTCTATGTCTGTGAGTCTATTTCTGTTTTGTAGATAGGTTTATCTGTGCCATATTTTAGATTCCACATACAAGTGATATCATATGGTATTTGTCTTTCTCTTTCTGACTTACTTCACTTAGTATGATAATCTCTAGTTGCATCCACATTGCTGCAAATGGCATTATTTCATTCTTTTTATGGCTGAGTAGTATTCCACTGCATATATATGTACCACATCTTCTTTATCCATTCATCTGTCGATGGACATTTAGGTTGTTTCCAAAAAGCATGTACTTTAGAGTCAGACCTGTGAATTAACCATGCTGAGACCTGGGCCGATGACCCACCTGCTGAAGATGTTTTTCTCATCTGCAACATGGAGTTTGCATCTGTTACTTTAAAAGGTTTCATTGGGGAGTAAAAGTTTCTAAGACATAGCAGATGCTCAATAAATATTGGTTTCTTTCTTTCTTTTCTGTCTTCTCCCTTTGTTTGCTTAAGGGAGAAGCCACATTAGATATGGTATCAGAGGGGTGGTGGTGCAGAGGGGGGCTGAAAGCAGAGCTGTAAGATAGGCAGCTCAGCACTGGCACTGTCTCTCTTATTCCCCATCACCTCTCCAGAGCGTCTGTACTGTTGGAGTTGTAAGAGAGGAATTAAGTGTAAATAGAGGTAGAAGTTGAACCTCATTTCACTGATTACCATTGCAACAAAAACATCTTTATAATTAAAGCTGACCAGTGACCTGTTGATGGCTCACTTATTTTATTTCAAATACCAGAATATTTTTTGTAAGGTGCCTGGAAAACCATTATCCATAGACAGATCTTAACAGTTGGCATCAGAGTGAGCCTGTGTAAACATGTTCTAAGAGATGCACTTGAATGTACAGATATAGACTGCACAGCACATCTTACTCTGAAAGTTTTGAAAATTAAAAAAAAATCACAGTAGACTATACTAATTCCTTAGAGAAGTTTCCTTAAGAAAGGGTAAGTGTAAAAAAAAAAAAAAGAAAGAAAGGGTAAGTGTAGTTTTGGAAATGTCTCTGATATAAGTGATTCGTGTCCTTATAATTTAATCCTTGTTCTGAATCCTTCCCAGATGGGCTAAGGGCCCTTAGTTTCTCACGGTACCTCAAAAATCACTGCATCGCAGCCCTTCACCTGTCAGGAGCAAGCCTGCGTCTCAGGCTTTGGAATGAACACAGTATAAGAACAAAGCACTTGCACTACTGTTTTGCTTCTCTTGTGATTTATATCACTTGTAGCTGTTGCTCATACGTCCCAGGGGAAGAGATGGTAGCTCCCCCATGTTAAAGTTCTTGAGTTTTTTATGTTAAGATGTTTAATATTTATGTGCGGAGGGACATAAGCACAAAACTGTTCCTGGTAAATGACATTCTAAGTTTATAAAGTAGAAGAGAAAATATACCCAACATACAGTCTTCTCACTGTGGAAGTACCATTTTTTGGGGGAGGTTTCACTCTGATATAACTTCCCTAATTCTTCTGCCAGAAATCTGACTTGAAGTATGTTTTAGAAGCATTAAAGAATTTTAACTTGTAAAACAATTTTCAAAACTTCAGAGTAAGATGTGCTGTGCAGTCTATATCTGCACATTCAAGTGCATCTCTTAGAACATGTTTACACAGGCTTGATGCCAGCTGTTAAGATCTAGTCCGTGGATAATAGGTTTCTGAGCACTTTTCAGAAAATATTCTGGTATTTGAATTTTCTTATACATAAAATAGGTGAGTTGGTGCAAAAAGTTCAGTAGAAACAGGATCTCCCTGAGCAGAGAAATAAGCCCCAAAGATGTTCTACACAAAGGAAAAGGAGATGCAGATCTCATAATATTGGTGTTAGAATTTTCTTGCTCCATGGAAAGCATCAAGTTGTGATTTAATAGATTTTTACCTTTAATCTGATTTAAATGGATGCACAGACACGACCAAACAGGCAGGAAAATATCCCGTGGGAAACTGAGGTTCTGCCACCTAGGCCCTTGAGTTTACCCTCTTCCCTCCCCCCCTGGAAAAGGCAGAAAGCACAGTGCAGGTTTCTTATAGGCTGCACATGGAAACATCTGGGCAGCTCCTGGCACGAGGACGGACACAGTAACACTGAACTGGATCCGACTCTGCTTGGGGTTTAGACCCCAGAAGCGTCACCACAGAGGATTTCCTCCTGTTCCTAAGGGAGAGGCACATGTGAAGCCAAGCTGTCACAGGCTGTGCTTCACAATTTCGTTTGAACTCATGAAAATCTTCGTAACCAAGACCGAGCCTCATGCGGTTAGGCGCCGCCTGCCTGCTGCTTTCCGCACTGGGTGGACCGCATCTAGGGAGGGGAGAGGCCGAGATGCCTGCACGGGGCGCGAGAGGCCGCAGTTCTGGCTTTTGGGCAGCAACACCTAGTGGCAGAAGTTGAGAGTGAGAAGAGTGAACTTGCCTGTGGGGAGATCCTTTCCCACTTCAATGGCCAGAAAGGAAGCAATCACGTTTCTGCACACCAGCTTCCTTGAGGTTTTTTCAGACTGGTAAGAAAATTAGCTCCTAATCAAAGGGAGCTCTGTAATGCCAAAGATTAATACTCTAGTAACTGTTTTCCAGTTTCTCCAAGTAAGAGGTTTGAAGTGGAAATACTGGTCTCTTCTACCTATCAAATGGCAGTGTTCCCGGTCACAGATGTGTTTAACAAGATTTGGGACATGTTTGTATTACAGTGCAGGTGGTTAGAAATTCACTCCCTTATTTTTTGAGCTAGGAGTTCACTGTTAACATCTTTAAGCTGGAGGGATAGCTCCAAAGTTCCTTTCGGTTCCCAAGCCCTTCATCGCCAATTTCTGGATGAGCAGGAATTGAGTTGAATGTGTAGATATTGTATTTCCCAGAATATCCAGATGTTTCATTGGCTGAGCAAGGTGGGCAAAGTGGTATTTTAACCAATCTCTCTTCTGCGGGGAAGCACCACACCATTTCCTTCATCTTATCAGCGAGCTTATAGCTGGCATCCTGGTATCCAACGGTCATCCGTTGAGAAACCAGGATAGCAAAAATGACATAACTAACCACAAAAAATTAAATATGGTATTTCGTTTCAGGATGATGAAATTAACCAGCAGAGCCAGCTGGCTGAAAAGCTAAAGCAACAGATGTTGGATCAGGATGAGGTAAAGAATGCAATAAAAATTTTTTTTTACCAAGTTCTTTTATGACTCTGTTGTTGATGTTTGTTCCAGAAATTTAATTCGCAAAGAGTTTTTTTTAAATCACTGCATCATGTGAAAATTTCTTGGAAGATTTCCTTTCAGTACCTGCCGAAAGCTGATTTTAGGGGAATTTAGAAAGTAAATGTGACTTCGTAGAACTCTAGGGTCTTGAGAGTGCGTAGCTGGCTGCTACACAGTCTGTGAAGGGCAGAAATCGAGGGGCTTGGAGGTCGGGCAAGGATGATCCTCCTTCCTCATACTCAGGGCCTAGCACTCCTGGTTTGTGCCACTTCCGCCTTTCTTCGGCTTTGCAAATCAGACAGCTCAGGTCTTTGATATACACCATGTTCTTGTGCTGTCTTGCAGGAAAAAAAAATAGCCCAAAAACAAAAGTAGAAGGTAGAGGAGAGGAAAGCAAAGAAGATAGGGGTCCAAGTGCTGCGTTAGAATATATGTGATACAGTAACGAGGAGGGAAATTTTTTTCAGTCTCTTCCTGGATGGCATTCAATTCTCCAGTAAATGTCTCTATTGTATTGTGTTTTGCCAAGCACTTTACAAATAGGAACCTAAGCAAAGAACAGATAGCCAATCTATCAAACACAGATGATTCGTAATTCTCTTACTGAGGACATCTAAGTATGTTTTCTCTTTTGTGCTTTAGGGTGCTTTCTGCTTTGTTGCTAAAATGCTGTGAGTTGGATCATATGATGCAATTATAGCAAGGCTTAAGTTCATGGCCCCAGTCCCAGCCCTCTCGTAGACATAACTCCCTCTCTAACAATCTTTTTCTCTTCCTCTTTGTTGTCCTTCATCTCTCCAGGACAGTGATTATGCCCTCTGCCCAAACACTTCCCTTGTCAGGAACCATATTTAACTGATTCCCCTTTTAACTAGAGTTGAATCTTCCATTTGCTTTGTGTTTCCTGTCCTCTTCCTCCCATTCTGTTGCTTTTCATCTCCAACTTGGTACAACTGACTGTGATAACCTTTCCTTTCTGTTACAGTTAAAACTCTTAATATTTTTTTTCTCTACTATCAAGGCAATATCTGTTCATTACAGGAAAATCAGAAAATACAGTAAGCACAAAAATAATGAAAGTATCCATAAGCTCAGTCACTCACTTTTAACTAGTGTTAATGTTTGAGGTATATTCTTCTATAATCCATGATGAATATTAAGAAAAATTAGTGACTGCCCTTTTATACTGTTTTGGTTGACTCTGAAATCGACCTGTTTACAATGTGAAATAATGATAATAGTAAAAAGCCATGTAAGTATTATTATAGTCCTTGGAAATTATTCCTCCTCGTCCTCTGTTCAACTTGTGGAATAGCCAGCCAGCTACAAAGTGTGGTGATTTTTGATGTGTAATCAATTCTTGGAGTTAAGCCTATGTAGCTTTAAATAAGAAAGAAAGAAAGAAAAATTAAGAAAGAAAGAAAGAAAGAGAAACAGATTTTCAAAACAATATGCTATTTTTTCATTTAACATCTGGATATGTAGTAGCATTTCTAGTCATCCTGAGCTTTTCAACTTATTTTCTTTTATCAGTTTTTTAAAAAAATTACTTTATTTTGGATAGAGCACAGAGCATAAACTTTTGAACATTAGATTCACCAGTTCCATGCCATCTCATTTCCCCAGCTTTTAGCTTCTACAAGAAGAGACTATGAGAAGATTCAGGAGGAGCTAACACGTCTCCAGATTGAAAATGAGGCAGCCAAAGATGAGGTGAAAGAAGTTCTCCAGGCCCTGGAGGAGCTGGCTGTCAATTACGACCAGAAGTCACAGGAAGTGGAGGACAAGACCAGGGCCAATGAGCAGCTGACAGATGAGCTGGCCCAGAAAACGGTTGGAGCATTTGTGTGTAGGGGGCAGGACTTCCTCAGCAGCCAATCGTGTACTTATATTAATGTTTGCTGTCAGACACTGTATATAGCGAGGCAGTGGCTGAGCGGTTTTTCAGTGTTAGGCGTAGATGCATTCTTTGAAATCCTCCAATTATTGAAATACTTTGTGTAAGTGACTTGTCCATTCCCCCTGGAACTGCGTGTCAGAACTGTTTTATATCTAGGGGATTTGTAACACCAGCAGGGATGCCTTGTAGGATAGTCAAGAGAGCGCAGACTTTGGAGCCAGAAAAATCCTAGCTAAAAATTTGACTTTACAACTATTAGGCCTTAGTCGAGACATTTAAACTTGAGTATTCATTTCCTTATCTGTAAAAATAGCGATAATAACATGTTCCTTTCAGGGCGTGAGAATTAATGACAGTTTACATGAAGCACTTAGCACGGACCTGTGCATATGCTACAATCTTAGCAAATAAATCTCAAAATATTATATTAACAGAGGAGAGTGGGTGACCTGTGGAAGGTCTGGATTTCACTCTCCTTGTTTACACCCTCCTGAATGCAGTCCATTCCTTCCCCAGAGCTTCTTGTCCTCGCCTAGGACCAAGCTGTCCTGGTTTGTCTGTTGTCCTGTTTTCAGCCAGTGTTTCAGTCTTCACATTTCCTAATTTTCAGATTCTCCCAGCGAAAGATGCTGCAGGTTCTGCTCAGTGAGCTAGTGGCAAAGGGCCAGTGAACATTTGGTGAGGTGGCTGGTGGTGGGATGTGTCCATTTTGTCTCTTTCTACTCGGAAGATGGGTGGTGGGAAGCCGAGTGGCTGTAACTGGCTGCCCTTGGCACTTCGGCCTGATGGCCTGGTGTCATGGGATTGTGCCCAGCCTGCTTTGTGGAAAACAGCCAGTCCTCCCAGGCAAGGGGAAGTAGCAGATGGAGCAGGAAAGCTCTGATCTGCTGACCGTAGAGCTGATAGAAAATGCTCCTTACTCCATACATTCAGCTGCACGAAGGAAGGCTTTTTAATGTTTCCCAAGATGGGAACTACTGCTTCTGTGGATTTTAAAAACAAAATGAAATAAGCAGGGGCAATGCCAAAATAAAGACAAAAACAAGAACCAGAGAAACAAACCAGAAGTCATGTAGGAAAGAAGGAGACTTAGATTTTCTCTGCTTATTATTTTCTGCAAGATTCTTTAACTAGTCCTTGGTATTAGTTTCTTCCCAAAACAATGAAATGTTTTCCATGATACAAGTTTTATTTTCTGTCAAACCAAAGTACTGCTAGACTGGTTTAGAGTGCTATTTTTAGTCGTATCATTAAAAGTCCTCTAGTAAAATAGCTGCATATGGAAAAATTACATAAATGTCTTTGCATTAACCTCTACAACTCCATAATTTAGGGAAATTATTTTCTTTGTTGGCTGAGTTAGTACCAAGACACCAAAAGATGGCTATTCTGTTGATGTGGAGAGTTTGTTAATTAAAAATATATACATTTGGGGCTTCCCTGGTGGCGCAGTAGTTGAGAGTCCGCCTGCCGATGCAGGGGACACGGGTTTGCACCCCGGTCCGGGAAGATCCCACATGCCGCGGAGCGGCTGGGTCTGTGAGCCATGGCCGCTGAGCCTGCGTGTCCGGAGCCTGTGCTCCGCAGCGGGGGAGGCCACAGCAGTGAGAGGCCCGCGTACTGCAAAAAGAAAAAAAAAAAAAAAAAAAAAAAAATATATATATATATATATATATACATATATACACACACACACACATTTGGGTAACATACATGAAGGATGGCAAAGGTGGATTTGTTCGTGTTTGGCAGTAAAATAGATCATCTGCTATATATTAAGAAGCCATCTCCAGTTGAACCAGACCAATTTTGAAACGAGGTGAAGTGTTCAATTCAGCTTCACCGTGAAGATTTAAAAGACTTTTTCTAGGTTGTTTTCGAGACTCACTAATGTCCCTTTGGCCCTTCCAGACCCATCTATTTTGAAGCCAGATGGGAATTTGGAAGTGGTCCCAGGGAGCAGGTTTGTTTGAAAGTGGAGGTGGGGATGCTTGCAGGTATGTTTAGACCCTGGAGGATGTGGACTGAAACAGAACATTTGGTAGGTAGGACGATATGATTACACATTACAAACGTAAGGATTCCTTTTGGGCTTTATTTATTTTTAATAACTTATTTAATAACTGACCTGGAAATTGTTGTCTTATATGCAGACAAATGACATATCAGGCCAAGACAAATTCCTTTTCTTATCGGAGAATGCAGTGCTATACTATAGTCTGACTTAAAAGGACTCTTGTGTTGAAATCACATGAAATGCTAAAAGAACTCTATCCTACATTATGTTGTTATTCTTTGCAATGCCATGTGTATGAAATTGGTGAGTGACCCTTTTAATTTGTTGTTAAAATGTGTTTTGCAGACTACATTGACAACCACACAAAGAGAGCTGAGCCAGCTGCAAGAGCTTAGCAATCACCAGAAAAAGAGGGCTACCGAGATCCTGAATTTGCTGCTGAAGGATCTGGGGGAGATAGGAGGAATTATTGGCACCAATGATGTGAAGACGGTAAGCCAGCCTTTTTTTTTTTATCCTCTTTACCTGCTCTTATAAGTGCATGATTCTAAGCAAGCAGGGGCTGTGTTTTATTCTCCTGAGTATCCAGTGCTTAGCACAGTGTTTTGCATCTGCTATGTGCTTGATAACATTTGAATGAATGAACGAAGGGCTGATTGAATAAGTAAATGATTGGTTAAGGAGGAGAAAAAAATTTACCTTTCAGTTATAGGAAATGTCCTCAAATCTTGGTTGGCCTTATGTAAGTTGGCTTATTCCTCAAAGTTGCATACCAGTGTCACAGAGGTTTGGGACTGGATACATTAAGCAAAAGTTCTACCCTCAGAAACGTTTCTCCTTTTCTATGAGAATCCAACAGAGTGAAAATCCCCAACCAATCAGTATGAATTAGGAGAGCTTTCAGCTGGAAGTAATAGGATTCTAACAGTGGCTTAAAAAAATAAAGCCACATTTAATTATTCACAATATGAGAAGTCTAGAATCTTGTTATTCAGGTTGTGATCTGCATTCACCTGGGAACTTGTTTGAGCTATAGACGCTCAGGCCCACCTCAGACCTAATGAATTAGAATTTTCATTTTAACAAGATTCCCCAGGTCATTCTTATGCTTCTTGAAGTTTTAGAAGCAAAATTTGGTTTGTTGCAGTATCTCAACAATGTCAGGCATCCAGGCCTTTTCATTATTTTCTTTCTGCTTTCCTCAGCCTATTGCCTTTTCACATCTATAGATTTTTATCTCAAGGTAGCAAGATAGCTTCTATAACACCAATCATCACGTCCCCACACAACCACATCCAAAGCAGGATGGGCTGCAAAGGCAGCCAGCTTTCATCCAGGAGGAAACTATAATCCCAGAAATCCCCAATAGACATCCCCTTATACTTTATAAAGGCCAGAATTGGGTGACACGGTCACCCCAAACTTCAAGGGAAGCTGGGAAAGCAAAGAGAAATAGTATTACTGTAATGGGCTTAAACTAACCATGATTAACCCCTTGGGTGGTGCACATTGGTGTAGCAAGGATGTAAGGGAGATGGGGAGAAAGAGGGTGATATAACGTTGTCTATGAGAGAATAGAGAGAAAAGAGAGTAAACGATGTTATCATCTAAGAACAATTAACAATTTGCCACAATATAGAGAGGACATTGGAAAATAAGATAGTGACATTAAACAAAATAGCTTTATTGAGGTATAACTGACGTAAAGTAAGCTGCACATATTTAACGTATACAGTTTGAGAAGTTTTGACATATGTATACACTCATGAAACCATCCCCACAATAAGATAATGAGCATGTCTGCCACCTCCAGAAGTGTGTAGGGCTATTTCTGGTCTCTCTAGTCTATTTCAGTGATCTAATCTTTATGCTGTACCACACTGTTTTGATTACCATAGTTTTATATGAACTCAGCCCCTTCTGTGGAGTAGCCATTGATTAAACGTGTGGATTTTATCAAGCCATGGAATAGTGTTATAGTATTCAGCTTCCTCACAGGTCACTAAAACCAAATTCTTGGAGTTTAGCCCTTCAGCCTTTAAAAAGCCAAATTCTACATCAGTCTGCTCTGGGGGAACACTCAGGTTTTGAGTTGAGATTGTTAAATACTAGAGAAACCTCCCCAAATTACTTTCGTTTATTGACATTTCTGGGAAGCATTGAGAGTCCTCCTTCGATGGTATAACAGATCTAGGTTTAGAGTATATGACTTCTTTTAAACCCAATCATTCTTGCATGGAACCTCTACTGTAACTGAATATTTCATGAATCTTTACAAATGAATCTAATTTTAGTGTAGAATTCTTAGGTACTATAAGATTAATCCTTTCCAGTTTAGTGATTTTGTATTTGAGGATTTATTTTTAGAAGCATATGTTGGTGTTGAGCTATAAACTTCTGAGGTTGGGGTGATTAAATGGCCCTTGCAATATGAAGGTACAGTTGATTTATGGGAAGTTGGCGCCTGCTGCTGATAACGATAAAGGAAGATATTTTTATGCTAAGTTCTAAAATAGAGCTGATGAAAAATGCTAATGAAATCAAGGAGTGTCTGGGTGCTTTGGAATTAAAAAAAAAAAGAGTCCTTACCTTTGGGATATGAAGTATGATTGAGATTATTTTTAAATACTTTTAATGTTTTTAAGTTATTTTTGGATTTCAGAAATTGGATGCCCTAGTTAATTTCATTGGTAACTAATTTCATTGATAACTTTCACTTATATAGCATCATATTCTTAATTGTTCTGTTTTTTTTTCTTACAATTATGATTTAATCATTAGGGCAATGAGAGCTAAAGGGGAGGAAATATGTGACTTTGGGCAAATTACTTTACTACTCTGGGTTTCATGTTCCTAATTTGTAAAATGACAAGATGAGGGGCTTCTCTGGTGGCACAGTGGTTAAGAATCTGCCTGCCAATGCAAGGGACATGGGTTCGAGCCCTGGCCCGGGAAGATCCCACATGCCGCGGAGTAACTAAGACCATGTGCCACAACTTCTGAGCCTGTGCTCAAGAGCCCGCAAGCTACAACTACTGAGCCCACGTGCCACAACTACTGAAGCCTGCGTGCCTAGAGCCCATGCTCCGCAACAAGAGAAGCCACAACAATGAGAAGCTCGCGTACCACAACGAAGAGTAGCCCCCTCTCGCCGCAACTAGAGAAAGCCCGTGCGCAGCAACGAAGACCCAACGTGGCCAAAAATAAAGACAAACAAATTAAAAAAAAAAAAAAAAAGGCAAGATGAGTCCAGATTATCTTGAAGGTTGTCAGCTCAGGAATTGCATGGGTTATGTGTATATTTCTTAGATCTATCATTGTGGATACAGATACTTTTCTTACTGATTATGAGTATTCAACTGATATAATTCTTTTGATCTAAAAAACGAGATCAAGGCAATCTTTTTCGGTGATCTTGTATTTTTATTCCTCAAATGTTGTTCAGTCCCCACAAGGTCCCTCCTGATAGTGCTCTGGGGTGAGAGGGAAAGATAGGTGTTGGAGTCTCCCTCAGCCATCAGTTCCAGGATATGACGGGCCTCAACAGCAAGGCAACGGAAGAACCCATGTTTCTCCAGCTCCATCACATCTGGAAACATTTTCAGAGCCCAGGCAATACTTTAAGTCAACAAAACAAGATGAGAGCAGCAGATGACAAGATGAGCCTAGTGTTGACTTTATTCAGGTTTATTAGCAAGCTTCCCCTTCCTTTCATGTTCCGATGTCACCGGTCTTTCTTTAAAACGAAGATTTCCAGATTCCTAGCCACAAGCAGAATAGCAGGTTGAGGTAGAGTAAGCGAGATGCATTGGATTAGCTGCCTAATTTTCTTTCGACCTCAGGTCTGGCTGAGGTGGAGGTGAAGAAGTTCAAGCAGGTGACACAGACCCTGGGCCCTGGCTCCATCAGGAACCTGACTATGGGTGGACCAGAGGTGCAGATAAAACTGCCCCAGATCCTGGGTCTGAAGTCAGTCCTCATCACAAACAGCTCCCTTTCCATCAACTTCTTCAACACAGCCTGGGGTCTGCTGGGGCTGGGGTCTGAGGTCCAGTCCCCAGCCAGAAGGGTGACTGGGGTCCCCACCCCCAGGAAGGCTTGCTTCTTCAGTCCCCTCTTGCCCCTCAAGCTCTTGGAAGCAACTGTGTCATACCTTAGCTCTGTACTGCACTTATAAATGAACCTGGCAATTCTGAGCACTTTTTTTTTTTTTTTTTTTTGGTGGTACGCGGGCCTCTCACTGCCGTGGCCCCTCCCATTGCGGAACACAGGCTCTGGACGCGCAGGCCCAGCGGCCATGGCCCACGGGCCCAGCCGCTCCGCGGCATGTGGGATTCTCCCAGACCGGGGGACGAACCCGTGTCCCCTGCATCAGCAGGCAGACTCCCAACCACTGCGCCACCAGGGAAGCCCCCTGAGCACTTTTTTTAAGAAGGATTTTTTAAAGTCCCATTATGACTTTTAGGTCTTAGAATGTGAACAGTCACCTCACTTACCTTTTACTTGACCTAGAAATGGCACCTTGCTCAGCTGCTCCATGCTCTAGAGTCATGGGGTGGCCGTGGGGGGTGACTCCTTCCGTACAGGCAAGACGGAAAGAGAGGCAGCCTCTTCTGCTGGATTAGTCATCCATACTGGATCGCACAGTCCAGTACGTACAGTGGAGACACTGTCAGACCCAGGGGAGAGTTATGAAATAATAGTGCAGCAGCAAACTCTGATTCTTCTTTTTGAAATAACAGTATATACTGGAATTACTGAAAACTCTGAACTAAACATGACTAAATATATGAACTCATAAGTTGTAAGAAACCTTACAGTTAAAACCATTTGTTTGGAGTATTGTTTTTTTCCATCAGGTGTGGATTCAAAATCTCCTTTTAGACCTCCTAGGACAGTGTAGGCTTCAGAAGTTATGGTTCTGGTTTGGGGGAAGAAATATCCAGCTCTCACTTTGGAGGAAGCCCATTATTGTACATCTTTTTCACTCTTCCCCGATTCACATGGGACCTGGGCATAACATACAAAGTGTCCTCATCTAAGGAGAGCCTTAGAGGAGGAGGTGTTTGTTCCCTTCTCATGATGCTCTACCTCTTGGTTCAGCAATGTTTTCCCACCAGGAGATGGTGTAGATTGTGAATTCCACATGAAAAAGGTGATGTCCCCTTACCTTTATACAGAAAGACAATATGCAGGCACACCTGGTCAGGCTAAAGAATGAGTTTCTCATCTCTGTTCCACGTTGGACTAGTCACAAAGGCAGAAGAACAAAACTGAACTTAAAGATGGAGGGATTTTCTCACCCGTTACCTCCATAGTATTGGATTATAAAAGGAATGTAATGAGGAGTGGTGTTGGTAGGCAAATCGTTGGCAGTCAGAAATGTAACTAACTGATTAGCAAGAACCTCCATCAAAGTAAGATGGAGTCAGATATTGATGCTCGTGGATTTTCTTGATGTTAACATAGATTCTGCATTGTGTTGATGGACACTGGAGTCATTTAACAAATACTGTTGTGGAATTTTTAGGGGAAGGTTGACACCAAATTACAGGCACTCATCACTGTCTAGCGTACTTCCTATCTGCTACCAATTTTCCGGTTGATACACGATTCCATATTCCTAGCTCTTAAATGTTTACTGAAAAAATAGTCATACGATGAGTTAATGATGGCAATAATGACAAAAGTGGGCAGTGAACTGTGGAACATCAAAAAACCATAGTTGGAATCATTGTCTTAGAACCAACTGAAGCCTCTGTTCACTGGCTGGGTACTAGACAGGGCTCTTGTTTTCTCCTGAGGGGCTAGGATGCCCTCTGGTGGTGAAACAAAATATGCACACAGTTGCTTTGCTCATGTGGTCAGTTGCCCTTCAGGACCATCTGTGCATCTCAGCAAATGGGTTTTTATCCCAAGTAGCTTGCTGCAGTGTTTGTTTCCAGTAGAACTCTGAAAATTAGACAACAAACATGAGATGGTACAGGAATGCTGGTTGTCAGAATCTTTTCTTCTAAAGGTGGATTTACATTGTTATTCCTTTTATTTTTATTTTTTTATTTTTTTTGTGCGGTACGCAGGCCTCTCACTGTTGTGGCCTCTCCCGTTGCGGAACACAGGCTCCGGATGCGCAGGCTCAGCGGCCATGGCTCACGGGCCCAGCCGCTCTGCGGCATGTGGGATCTTCCCAGACCAGGGCACGAACCTGTGTCCCCTGCATCGGCAGGCGGACTCTCAACCACTGTGCCACCAGGGAAGCCCAACATTGTTATTCTTAGGTGATCTAGATTCCTGTGTGCTTGGGAGGGACAGTTGCGTAGAGGCAGGGAAAAAGATGGGTAGTAATGAGAAGTTATGCAGGAAAATTTTCATCCAGAGGTACTTTTGGTAGTAGCACATTCTTAGTCATTAGATTTTTTGTTTAATTGAAGACTACATAGAAAATCCTTTTTATTTCAACCCTTGCTTATGGAAACATATTCAAGCTATTAGACTGCTTGCCTCTCTGGATAGCAGATTATAGAGAACATAATTGAAATTTTGATTTGACTTCTTATGGGGACTCAGAGTCACCTTAGGAACACTGGGCTTTGCTGCTCTTCCAGAAATGTAAGGTGTAAGACATTGAATGGAACACCTCTTCAGAGTTATCTCTTTTTAAAATTCAATGTCTTTTTCTTCTATCATCTCTTTTATCCTAAAAATCAGTTGTAATGAAAAACCTGGTTAATTGAAGATTATGTTAGTAGAGGGTTTTTTTTTCTTTTTAATAAATTTATTTATTTATTTATTTATGTCTGCGTTGGGTCTTTGTTGCTGCGCATGGGCTTTCTCTAGTTGTGGTGAGCGGGAGCTACTCCTGGTTGCAGTGTGTGGGCTTCTCATTGCGGAGGCTTCTCTTTGTTGCGGAGCATGGGCTCTAGGTGCGTGGGCTTCAGTAGTTGTGGCTCACGGGCTCTAGAGTGCAGGCTCAGTAGTTGTGGCGCACGGACTTAGTTGCTGCATGGCTTTTGGGATCTTCCTGGACGAGGGCTCGAACCTGTGTCCCCTGCATTGACAGGCGGATTCTTAATGACTGCACCACCAGGGAAGCCCCCAGTAGAGGTTTTTAATTGAAAGTTTTACCCGAGGTTTCAGAGAACTTGGGGTTGAACGTATAGTACTTTTTAGAGAAAAATTATCAGCTTGTGGTCCTACAATTAGGGTTCCTTAACCAGAAATCCACAGACATCTTGAGTTCCCATGGACAGGTTTCAGGGCCCCCATGAACCTCTGGAAATTGTAAGCATAGTTGAGTGTGTTCCCTCCTGTGCTCAGTTGGCAGATGTGAATGGAGTCATTGAGGAGGAATTCACCATGGCCCGGCTGTACATCAGCAAGATGAAGTCGGAGGTTAAATCTCTGGTGAACCGCAGTAAACAGCTCGAGAGCGCCCAGATGGACTCCAACAGGAAGATGAATGCCAGTGAGCGGGAGCTGGCAGCCTGCCAGCTGCTCATCTCCCAGGTAGGCCACGCCTTTCTTCCTCATTTCACACCCTTGTGCTCTGGAAAATCTGCTTCCTTTGTGCTCTTACTGGAGCCGATGGTGCATAACAGGGATAGCTGATGGACTTTGCTTTACATAAGACTTGTCCATGGCCTCCTAGGCAATGGCAGCCCAGGCTTATTTCTTAAGGCTAGGTTTAGTTGTGTGAATTACATAGATTACCTTCAGTCCCTGTTTAAAGGATGTGTCTATATATCTTTATCTAGCTAAGTAGGTAGGTAGGTAGGATAGATAGAGATATGTAAAGAATGGACAAGACTGGGTGGCATCTAAAACTCCTATCAGCTAAGGCAACATTCTTTCATCTTTTAATCTCTACCACAGGTCCAATTTAATATGGGACAACAGAAACTACCATCACTACTACTGTTATTAATAGTAGTAGCAGTTAACCTTTTACTGAGTGCTTACAACGCACCATATACTATGTTAAGCGCTTTACGTGCATTCTCTCACTTGACCTTTAAAAAATTCCTGATGGGCAGGTTTTATTATTATTATTTTATTATTATTATTGTTATTATTATTTTTTGCTGTACGTGGGCCTCTCACTGTTGTGGCCTCTCCCGTTGCGGAGCACAGGCTCCGGACGCGCAGGCCCAGTGGCCATGGCCCACGGGCCCAGCCGCTCCGCGGCAGGCGGGATCCCCCCGGACCGGGGCACGAACCCGCGCCCCCCGCATCGGCAGGTGGACTCCCAACCACTGCGCCACCAGGGAAGCCCGCAGGTTTTATTATTGTTCCTGTTTTTTTAAATAAGGAAAATGAGACTTGAAAGATTATAATATACTGTCCAAACTCATATAGCCAGTGAAAGGCGGAGCTGGGACTCAAACCAAACTATGTGTGAACTCAAAAGCATTGAAGGGATCTTCAAGCTCCTGGGGTACATGTCATTCTCTCAAAGAGTAAGGCTACTCTTCTTCCATTAGAAGGGTATTTTCATTTTAGTAAGGTGGTTTCAGAAAATAGCAGCCTTGTTTCTGACCTGCCACTGATACCTGAGCATGGTGTTTGGGCTTGAGGCTTCTATGACTGGCCCAGTGTGTGCTACTCACTGCCTTAGTCCAGGCATTAAAACAGCTAAAGTCATTTGGGGTAAACCGATACCAGTATGGAATGGCGCATCAGACAGTGCTGAGAAAGACAAAAGCATGCTTCATCCTGTACGCTTTTAAACATAGGGATGTGTCATCATAGAACCATCTCCTTGTTCCTACCATAATCATCTAAGGGATGCAAATTAAAATATCAAGTTTCCATTTTATAAATAACATAATAAGCAAAGATGTATTAATATTTAAGAGATTATTCAGTGCTGGTGTGTGATAGTGAAATCTATTGAGAAAAGTATAATTTGGTCAGTCCTTTTGGAAAGGACCTTGGGAATCAAAAACCATAAAAATGTAAGTATACTTTGGTCCAGTAATTTCGCTTATAGCATTTTTCATTGATAATGAAAATGAAAGTTTTTCATTTCATATGGTATTATCATTCCCTGATTAAAAATATTAGCATTTATATGGAAGATGTTTAGTGCAGTATTACTTTCATTTTAATTAAATAAAATAGGCAACTATCTATTGAGAGACTAATAACATAAAGTGACATGGAAGGATTTATGAAGCTCTTACAAAAAATTGATAAAACCCAGCCATTTGGAAAGTATAATTATATAAAGTTAAGTAAAAATGAAAATGCTGAGTTACAGATCTATGCTATGCCTTGCAACTTGGTAAAACATGCATTCATATAGATAAGACCAGGAATACAGGGGGAAATGGTTAATAAATTAGAGTGGTTAATGGGTGAAATTTATACTACTTTTTCTGTATTTGCTTTACTGTTTGACATTTTTATAATTTGTGAAAGTTGAGAGGGAAAACACTAAACATTACGACATAGTACACCTCAAGTCTGATTTCCAGATCACCTGTTACACTGAGAGCATGTGCTTCTGGAGGCCCCTAATATTTGGAGGCCAAGGCAAGAGCACAGACAGAGGCCCTGCGGCCTGCAGCCCAGTGTCTCTCCTTCCATCTGGATGTACCAGCCTCCATGTCCAAGTCGAGTCCCTTCTGCACGTTCTGTGAACTGATGGAAGTGTGTAACCGTGTCAGCTGTAATCTATGTAAATGGATGATGGGAGCCACACTGCTGGTCCTGGGAGTGGCCTTAGGGCCATTGGAGTAAGGAGTTTCGAGGTTCCCAGACTCACTGTGGTCTAGAAGAGGATGTGGGCTCCAGGTGGGCACGCTCCCTTGGCATATGAACTTTGCTCAGTGGACTGGGATGCAGCCAGAGGACCGCCCAAAGTGGGGTGCTCTAAAGTGTAGGGCCCAGGACAGTTGCCCAGATCTTAGAGTGACACTCACTCAGGATATATGAGATCGGAGTCAAGAATATTAGGATGGTTTTAGTTAGACAGTGCTTTCTGCATTAGCAACAAATACAGTTTTCCATTAGGTGCTATTTTGTACTCTGCTACAATTTACGTAAAGCCGAAGATTCAGTCGTAATTGCCTGGGGTTCAAAAGTAAGAGAAATCTTGGCTCTTTATTTTCTGACATGATCTAAGGAATCTGACAAAATATTTCCAGCTAAAATGCTGTTATCTCCTTTGTTTACACTCATCCTTGTCACCAAAAGCTATGCTTATAAAACAACTGCTCCAACAGGGTCCCATTTCCCAGAGGTTATTTCATTAGATTAGAGCTCTGTCTCCAGAGTGTTCCTGCCTAAATATGAACCCTGTAGATCTGGAGGGGGGGGGTGTTTGCATATTTCCATCTGCCTAGAAGTGACTACTGTCCCTATTCAGTCACGAGCTCTCATTCATTCATTCACACCGTTATTATTTATTAACTCTCTATTTTCATGGAACTAACAAGTAGAAAAAAGATAGATTAATCAAGCAGAAGTTAGGTGCTATAAGAAAATGTTGGGGCCTGAGTGATAAGGATCCAGCCTGGACCATGTCTGGGAGGGTGCTGGGGAGAGCTTCCTAGGGAGAGGAAAATGTAAATGCAAAGTCCCCGAGACAGGAATTGGTGTGTTTGAGAGACAGAAAAAGAAAAGACATAATATTTGAGTTCCAAAGAAGAAATCCAGAGGTGCAGTTTCAAAGAATGAAGCCCTCAGCCTTGACATTTTCCCAGTCCCTTTCTCTCCAGCACACTCTGTTTTCTGTAAAGAGGAAAAGCAGCTTGGGCTTTGGTATCTCACTTAAGAGGACAGTGAGGAAGGGCACGGCCATGAGTGGGTCTGTAGGGAACGAAGCAGAGAAGCGCATGGAAGAAAAAGGACAGATCCCAAACAAAGGGTAGAATATGCACCATTTGGGTGCTGGGACTCAAAAAAAGGACTCAAGAACTCTTCCTCTCTTGCATTGTCCCATCAGACAGTCCTGGGCGAGCCAGGATGGCCACTTGCTAGTCATTCACTGCTCCCTTTTATCTGTTCGCTTGTTTAAAGCATGAAGCCAAGATCAAATCCCTGACAGACTACATGCAGAACATGGACCAGAAGAGGAGGCAGCTGGAAGAGTCCCAGGACTCGCTCAGTGAAGAGCTGGCCAAGCTCCGAGCCCAAGGTGAGTAACTGACCACTTTGCAGGTGTCTGACTCTCAGCCTAAACCAGACACTCTCTAGTTGGCTGGACTCATGATGTTTAATTTTGCTTGATTAAAGCATTTCTAGGTCTACTGAAAACAATGGCATAATTGGGCAGGGGGGTGGGGAGAGAAACGTCCAGAAGACTGCCCCCACCCCATATCTGCTCCTCTTCCCATTTTCCCTCAGTCCACCCTGCTGCCCAAGTCAGAATCCTCTCCCTTCTTTACCTCCTGCATCCAGTCTGTCCCCAAGGCCTGTCCATTCGACCTGCCAGGTGCTTCTCTGGTTCTGCTCTTCTCCGTCCTCACTGTCGCTGTCCTTAATCCTAGTTAAGAATTGTGGCCACATCCATCTACCGAGGAGCTCATCTCCAGCCTGCTCTAGGCTGACCACTGTGCTGTATTCCAAAGGAGGATTCCAAAATCAAATTCTACCTCGTGTCCAACCCCAGGCCTCTGACCCTTCCCTGGTGTCCTGTTGCTCTTAATATAAAGCGTGAACTTGCACCCATGGCTTACCTGCATCCCTCATCCTTTTTTTTTTTTTTTTTTTGCGGTACGCGGGCCTCTCACTGTTGTTCCCTCTCCCGTTGTGGATGCGCAGGCTCAGCGGCCATGACTCACGGGCCCAGCCGCTCCGCGGCATCTTCCCTGACCGGGGCACAAACCCGTGTCCCCTGCATCGGCAGGCGGGCCCTCAACCACTGTGCCACCAGGGAAGCCCCATCCCCCATCCTTTGAACAAGCTCTTCCTTTACCAGGCAGTCTCCTGACCCCCTTTGTGGAGTGAAGTGCCCAACACATAGGAAGCACTCAATAAATGTGAATAAATAGAAGAGATTTGAGAGAAATGACTAGAAATGTAGAAATCAGAACAGGATTAAGAATGTAGGTGTTGTGGTGAAACGGGAACACACAGATCATATTATGAGTTGCAAAGAAAACTGGTAGAGTCCCTTTGGAAAGCATTTTGAAAATACATATTAATAATTCCAACACTTCTCATACCTTTTGCTCCTCAAATCTCATATATTCATTGCAGAATTACTTATATTAGTGAAAAAAAAAAAAGGAAAGGAAGCCACCTAAATGTCCAACAGTTAAATGAACTATGGTATGTTGTTTAAAAGAACAATTTTCTTCATCTTGGAGATGAAGTACATGAAGGCCATGCAGCAGTGCTTACAGTGCATTAGATTAAACATCATAATATGTAATTTCATCTTTACTGTGGTTATACCATTTAAAAATCAATAGATGCTTATGTTCCAAGGCCTGTAAATTAATATTTGAAAGGAAATGGTTTTGATAGGGTAATAGGATTGGCGATGATGCCATCCTTTTTAACTTCCTTTATTGTTGTATAGTCATTTGCTCAGTAAATACAGTTTGCTTCAAATGCCATGGTAAATTAACAGTGAAAGAGAGCACAACCACCCCCGCTTTGACCTTGTAAGGTTTTCTTTATGTGCTAACGGGTGTTAGGAACAGAATGCTCCACCCAAAACTTGACACGGAAAAGAACTTTTCCCTCTGGTAAATGGCTTCTGCAGTGGTGCCACTGAGTGGCAATGAAATCAAGGCAAGAAGAGCTGAAATAAAGTGAAACAGACTAGAGAGAATGCGTAATGACTTGAACGTCACTGTCCGAAACGCTTTTGCTCCCTCCACCTCAGGCTGACCATTGCCAGCTGTGCTCAGGGAGGGCCACTGACCAAGAATAGGATGGGACTGGTCCCTCGCTCCCAGAGGTGTGCCACAGAACAGCCCTGCCCCCAGTACGAGGCATGGCCTTCCTGTTTAGTCTGGAGAGTGTTGTTTTATATTTCTATTTTCTTTGTGCCTATCCTCAGATTGTTTTCCTGCTCCAGATTCTTAGAGAATACCCATGGGAGGTAAATTAGCTCTTCCCGAAACTCTGATAGTGGCACAAATCCAAACACCACTAATATTCGCAGAGTGCATTACCATTGACAAAGCCCGTTTATGTGTGCTGCCCAGGAGTAGCTCACCAGGCCCGGCGGGGAACCAGTCCTCCGAGGCGTGAGGTGGCACCTAGATCAGCTGCAGCGTGACCACAAGTTAGCACTTCCCCTCCAATCGCCATTGTCCCCGAAGGACTTCGATAATCTCCCAGGAGAGATCAGCCTTGATTTAAAAAGCCAGAAGTCCTCCTTCAGAGGCACGTTCCTTGATACCATGGTTGTAGTTGGTAAGATAAGCTGATGTTTCACCCCATTCTTTTTTTGCTTTCTAATTTTTACTTTTGGGTGTGAGTCTTGCCAGTTAAATCTTAAATCATCATTTAAAATCCAAAACAGAAAAAATGCATGAAGTCAGCTTCCAGGATAAAGAAAAGGAACATCTGACCCGGCTGCAGGATGCTGAGGAAATGAAGGTGTGTACGCAGCCCCTTCCAGGAGCCCAGCACGTGTTTGGACTGGATTTCCTTGATCTAGGAAAATCCAACTCCTTCAGAGATGTGTGTGGCAGGGTAGGAGGGGGGCGGGTTGGGACCGGGGCTGGGCATCAGAGCTGCTCGCAGAGTGTGGCTGGGCTTAGCAATGAGATGCAGGTGGAGGTGTCCAGGAATCCCGAGGTGTCTGTAGACAGTAGTTATGTTGTGTTGGTACATTTCTCTTCCCGTTCATGACCAGGAAGGAGGGAGCACACCTTCCAGTCACTGCATGGCACCACTCGGCACAACTTCTGCAGAAATGGTCGCCCCTTCTTTGAATGGAAGGAAACATCTCTCCCCTCTGTCTTTTAAAGAAACAGCCCAAATTTGAGTTTTCATCTTAAACATAGAGATCTTTATTTTTGGTCACATTTTAAACAGAAAAGGAAAAGTGGGGAAGATGGTTGGGAAATAAGATTTTTAGGTGGATACAATGAGATAGGAGAAAATGTGGAACTTTTGATTGGCTTTAGGCAAACCCCTCTCCTGGGTCTGCATCACTTTGGTGGAAAGGTCTCCTTTGACTATCACTGTAAATCCATGCTGTGGGCAGGGCTGGGAAATTATCTACATTTTACGGTGAGAAAGTGCAACTCCCACAGGTTCCATGGCTTGTCTGAGGTCACCCAGGTGGTAAGAGGTCCGTGCCCTCTGACTGACCTGGCGAGAGAAGCCATGTGGCTCAGATGAGCTATAGAAGGTCAGGGGGAGACCCTTTACTCATGGAATGGGCTAATTTGCCCGTAGGGACCACTCAGTTTGATAACAGATCCTTGAGTTTTGTTGTCCCTGTAAAGCACAGTGGGTTCTGAGGGCCCCGGTTTGGGGATCTCACAGCTGAGGGATACGGGGTAGGAGATAGCGAACAAGGGCTTTGTCACAGAGCCGGCTGCGAGCCAACGAGCGGCTGATACATTTCTCCCGGCCTGGGTTGCAGAAGGCGCTGGAGCAGCAGATGGAGAGCCACCGGGAAGCTCATCAGAAGCAGCTGTCCAGACTCCGAGATGAAATCGAGGAGAAGCAGAAAATCATCGATGAGATTCGGGAGTGAGTTGGCCTGGGGGCTCGTGGGGCGTAGGGGCAGACACGGCCCCTGGGCCAGCCTGGAGGCCTCTGCTTTCCCTGCCCCATGGACCCTGGGCTCTGCCCTGGTGCCTCAGAGAGCTGGACGTGATGCTTCTGCGGTCTGTTCCCCATCTGGAGCCGAGCCTCCGGGGGCTCTGGTGGGCAGGTGGCAGGCGGGCCCAGCTGCCCTGCCTGGTCCCCGCGGAGCAGGGGCACGTTGGTGATTCAGCTGGGCAGACACATACCTCAGAAGGTGGGGATGTTGTTCCTATGAGAGGATGAAAAAAAAACCCCAAAAAAAAACCCTGAATTGGTTCTGATTCAGGGTTTCTGATGGGTTAAGAAATGCTCCAGAGAAGACAGTCAGCTCCCCCTGCCTCAGCCCAACACATACCTGAACACTGCATGCCCCAGAGCCACCTGCTTGCAGGGGCACACTCCTTAGGGACCCGTGCTGTTGTGTGTCTGTCTGTGCTCGAGGGCATTGCAGCTGGTCTCAAGGCCATTCTCCTGTTGTAGCTGCTGAAGAGCCCCCTGCTCAGTAGTTACCCCTCCCCACTCCTCTCACTTTCCCGCCTCATCAACACAAGTCCCCAGGCTGTGTTTAAATGCCCCAAATTAAAGACAGGAAAACAAAGAAAACCAATTATATTGAAATACACTTCCACCCACTGACACCCTCCTCTCCTGTCCTCCTCCTCCCCGCCACCCCAGGTCTAGACTAAAGGTTCCCTCCTCTCTGTTTCTATAGATGAAGAAACATTTCTATATGGGAAGCAAGATTAAATGATTTACTTAGGGTCACACTGCTAAACAGGAATCAAACTGGAGTTGGAGTTTAATTCTCTCTCAATGTCCGTGAACAGCTCACACAGCACATTTTAAAAGCAAAAGTGTAAATGATGTGATGGGGCTCTGTGCACAGTCTACCTAGGAAAGCACTTAGCATCGCCTCTCCCCTTCTTTTGGTCCACCCCCATGCTCCCACTTAAGTCCAGCTTTCCCCTTTAAGTGTGACTCTTATTTGTTATGCTGATGAATCAGATTGTTCAACTGGAAGGGGAGGGGAGGGAAGGAAGGTGAGAGAGATGGAGGGTCTCTGAATGAGTTGACAAGTGGGGACATTTCCTTGGCCTTTGCGTTTCACATGGGTTTTCCTTCAGAGGGTGTATAATCTGTTGTCTACAGTCATGTAGGCATGGCCGTATGAAAGGTTTTATAAGGACCGGGCTGATATAAATGGTGACCAAATACCCCCAACCGGATGGTGAGTTTCTCTTTTGCAACAGCCCCTGGACTTTCTTTGTGTTTCCCCTCTCTGACCACTGCCCCCTTTCGCCCCCAAGACTTCACAGAACAGAACTGTCCCTATGTCAGCTAGGGATTTGGATGTAGGGGATGTTTTTGGAGCATCAGACCAGAGAGGAAGGGAAGGTCCAAGTGGCCAAATAAGTTTCTGGGAGTGCGTATGTACCATCTGTAGGGCAGAAAAGCAGAATTCTTACTGGGCTCTGTTTTTCTGTTTTAAAATATCGGCCCCTTTCCCATCTCATTATTTTCCCTCCCAAAGCTCTTGCACAAGCCAACTATAAATACATTATTAAAGCCTTATGTTTCATGCCTCTTAGATGTTCCCAGAAATTCGTTTTCACTTGGGCAGGGAGGAAGCTGTGAGGTTGTTCTCTGAACCCTCCAAATCTTCCAGAATTGCCGCCTTTATTGCACAGGGCTAATGGGGTTAGAACGGAACCACGTCTTTAGCAGCATGACTCAGAATTTCAGGCTGATGTGGAATGTATTGCTTTTTCCTCTCCATTTCAGTTTGAATCAGAAACTGCAACTGGAACAGGAGAAGCTCAGTTCTGATTATAACAAGCTGAAAATAGAGGACCAAGAGAGAGAAATGAAACTGGAAAAGCTCTTGTGAGTGTGCTTTAAATATTTCCTCTGTTTTCTCTCATCCTCTTGAAGTTTTTTTTTTTTTTTTTTTTTGGCCAACTGCACGGCACGCGGGATCTTAGTTCCCTGACCAGGGACCGGACCCATGCCCCCTGCAGTGGAAGCGCAGAGTCTTAACCACTGGACTGCCAGGGAAGTCCCCCCACCACCCTGCAAAGTCTTAAAAAGTCTACTTTGGTGATTCAGATACCCAAATATTCAGGTTAAGTCAGGCCAATTTAAAAACAGACCATGGCCATTTGGATGAGTTGGTTTGTTTTGTTGACTTACCTGCAGATGCAAATGGTATCTGTGAGAATCTCTGATGCCCCTTTGGTGGTTCACAGTTCCTTTCTGTTTTTTAGATTGCTCAATGATAAAAGAGAACAAGCCAGAGAGGACCTCAAAGGGCTGGAGGAGACAGTGGTATGTTGACACGTTTCCCAACTCATTTTAGTCTCAAAAACCAGATTGATTTATGATCTTTTGAATTTGTTTCTTCTAAAATTTTATTTGTGCATGTCTTTCTTGAATATCATTTTAAACATAAAACTTCCTATGGAAACATGAGAGCTGTAGAATTTATTCCCCTGGTCTTAACAGAGTGACCAACCATCCATCCATCCATCCATCCATCCATCCATCCATCCATCCATCCATCCATCCTTAAGACTGTAACCATGGAGCCCTGACTGAGATTTAAACTCAAATCAGTGCCTGCAATTTTACAGCCTCTGTATGTTGTGACTTACTTCCATGCAACAATCAATGGATATTTATTGATCACCTACTGAGGGCTGGCATGCTTTTAGGTGCTTGAGTTGCATCAGTACAAAACAGAGTTAAGATGCTGGCCCTTGTGAAGCTGCCTTTCACCTGGGGGAGACAGACAGTGAGAAATAAGGATGTAGATCATGACATCCATTAGATGGTTATAGAAAGTGCAGGGGGTACTGGTTTGGGGTGGCCCCACTGGGAGGTGACATTTGAGCAGGAACTTGAAGCAGGTAAAAGAAGGAGCCATGGGGATGTCCGGGGGAGGAGCCTTCCAGGAGAGGCAACAGCCAGTGCCAAGGCCCTGAGGTCAGCCCATGGCAGGCATGTTGGGGGACAACAGGGAGATCAATGTGTATGTGACCAAGAGAAGGGGGAGGGCAGGAGGTAGGCACAGAGAGGTCAAGGCCAGAGGAGGTGCAGGCCAGGTAGGGCCTTGGGACCTGCAGGGTTTGGGGCAGAAGAGTGACAGATGTACTTCCCTTTGGACGAAGGGCTCACCATCTGAGATCCTGGTTAGTTTTCTCTGTCCTTTCATTGGGTTTGTCTCCTCTGGTCAACTTCTGTCTCAGTTGCCCTGGGGGGCAGCTGCCCGGCTCCGAGGGCTCTCAAGAGCCCTTCAAAATGCCACGCAGCCTGTGTTTGAAGACAGACACCCCAAATAGTCTCTCAATTTGGTGAAAACATGTCAAGTCATTTCACATGACATGACAACAGAGAGAAACTGTTGTTTAGATACAGTCATGCATTTTGATTTCATTCCCATGTCATGTGAATTTATGTAGGACTGAGCCTGAATCCAAGAACTCGGTGACCCCAGACTGGAGGCAAGTGGTTGATCAGGGCTGGACCCGAGGCTGCATTCTGGCCCCTGGGCCAGTGTTAGCTGCTCCTCAAAGCCAGGTGTGGGCTCGGAGGGCACAAGCCATTCAGAACAGAAGTAGGATGACTGTTCACGGGAAGTTGGGCCTTTTGAGCCTGGTGGAGAAGACGGTGGACAGGGCGGCTGGAGGGGAAACGGAAATGAAGCCATGAAGTTGCTTCCTCCCCGTCTGTTTTCCTGGAGAAGTGGTACCCATAATCATAGATAATTATAACAATTCAGAAATATATTGAACATTAAAATGTCACTGTATTCTCACCAGCCAGAGATCAATATTTCAGTATCTTTTCTTCCTTTACACCCTTGCACTCTCTCATGCACACTCTCACCCAACATACACACCTTCCATGCCCACACCCAGAAGCTCACTCTTCACCTCTCTCTCACGGCCTCACCCACACTCAGGCACAATCACTTATTCTTTCTCACACACACATCTTCACACACACACCCACAGGCCCTCACATTCACATTCTCACGCCTGTGTTCATCCACTCACAAGTTCTTACACACTCACCCAGCACACCCCATAACATGCTGACACACACATTCACACTCATTAGTGACCATCCACACTTTCTCACTGGCACACTCACACTTTTGCTCATTGACTGTCACACCCTCCATCACGTCCACTCACACACACTCACCCCACGTGCTGACTCTCTCCCAGACTCACAAGCTTTCTGTCTTTCGCACTCACTCATGAGCATGTTCTTTTGCCCTTTCGAATGTTTTTTTGTTTTGTTTTGGCCTCACTGAGCGGCTTGTGGGATCTTAGTTCCCTGACCAGGGATCGAACCCATGCCCCCTCCAGTGGAAGCACGGAGCCCTAAGCACTGGACCTCCAGGGAAGTCCACTGAATACATATTTATTTATTTATTTATATTTTTGGCTGTGTTGGGTCTTCGATGCTGTACGCGGATTTCTCTAGTTGCAGCGAGCGGGGGGCCACTCCTCGCCGCAGCACGCAGGCTTCTCGTTGAGGTGCCTCTCTTGTTGCGGAGCACAGGCTCCAGGCACACAGGCTTCAGCAGTTGTGGCACACAGGCTCTAGAGTGCAGGCTCAGTAGTTGTGGCGCACAGACCTAGTTGCTCCACGGCATGTGGGATCCTCCCGGACCAGGGCTTGAACCCGTGTCCCCTGCATTGGCAGGTGGATTCTTAACCACTGTGCCACCAGGGAAGTCCACTGAATACTTTTTTTTTTTTTTTTTTTTTTTTTTTTTGCGGTACGCGGGCCTCTCACTGCTGTGGCCTCTCCCCTTGCGGAGCGCAGGCTCAGCGGCCATGGCTCACGGGCCCAGCCGCTCTGCGGCATGTGGGATCTTCCTGGATCGGGGCACGAACCCGTGTCCCCTGCATCGGCAGGCGGACTCTCAACCACTGCGCCACCAGGGAAGCCCTGAATACATTTTTAACAACACATTTTCCTCACTAGCCTCCTCCACTTGTTCTCCCTCCCCCGCCTCCCCCCCCCCGCCCACTCACCTATGTTCCCACCCTCACATCCATTCTCCCCGACCCCCCTACCATACACACATGCTCACACAACACACTTGGTCCCTCACACGTGGACGGACCCACTGACACAGCCTCCCACGTTCCCTCTGCAGCCCTCACTGCCCGTCCACACACATCACGCACACACACGCTTTCAATTCCCAAACTGGAACCCTGCGGTCTGTGCCATTCCAGACGTGGGTGTTTTTACTTATCCTTCCATCACATCCTCCCCAGGCTGTCAGTGTTCCTCAGGGGCAGGCCTGCTGTCCTCGGCTGACCCTTCCTGAGCCCTCCTTAGCTCTAGGCCTGCGCTGCCTCCTTGACTGTCTGGACAGGGCCGGGGTGGGACCTGCCGCCCAGGGGTTGGGGTCTGTGAAGCCCACTCCAGGGGGCGATGTTGGGAAAGGCCAGCCAGCCAGTGGGGACCTCTCTGGGGTCCCAGGCAGCCATCTGGCTTTAATAGGACACTTTGTGTGGGCTCTGGGGCTGGACCTCTCCTCCTGCTGTGTTGATGGGCCTTGGGTCCCCACCTCTCTGGTCCCACCCTCGCTGTCCCCTGTGACAGGAAGCTGAGCCCTGAGCTTTTACACAGAGGGCAACGTCCGTGCCAGGAAAGGCTTGTGACTTACTTCACAAGGGAAGGGAATCGGGGTGGGTGAAGGAATGATAATGGATACGATGGAGGAAAATTCATTGCCCCAGGAAGCCAAAATGGGGTTACGCAAGCATTCATGTGCAACTTATCAACTGTTTCCAAGGTCTTGAACTGCCCCTCCTAAACTGTTTATTGAAGTTACCTAAAAACAAACAATAATGAGAGAAAGTCGCCAGACTCCGGGCTCTGGATTATTTGGTGCTTGGCCTGGAAGAATCGCCTGGCCCTTTGACAAGACACCCGGGTCTTCTCTTCTCGTGTCCCTGCAGGGTGGTGGCGTTTTTTATGGAAAGTATTTACTGTGATTATAGTTCAATCAGTAATGAAATCCCTGAAGCGGGAGAGAGAGCTCGCAGAGCAGGGGGCCGAGGCCGAGCTCCCTTGGGCAGGGGCACAGGCAGCACAGCTACATCACTGAGAGCTCGGAGCAGCCCCCCTGCACCTGCCGCCCGGTGGCTGAGCTCTGGGCAAGCACCGCGTGCACGGCGTTCCTAACAGCAGGCCCGCTTGGCCTCCTGCAGAAAGTAATTTGCCTCATCTGAGGAATCAATTGACTTCAGGTGCTTTTTATTTCAACACAGTTATGGAATTGGACCCAGTAATATGACCTTAAATTAACATGGAACCTTTATTCAAGAAACTTATTATTTCCATGGCTTTAGAGCCTGTTTCTTCCTTTTTTCTGTGAGCTTGCGTGAGCTCCATCCCTTGACATTCTGTGTTAGAGTAGGTCAATTTAGACAAAGTGAAAAACATAAATGCAAGTGTATTTCTCTCCTTACGGGAAAATATTTTTTAAGGGAACTAGTCGTACGTCCTGTGGTAAATACACGGAGACTTAAATGGAAGGAAATATTTTGGTTTTCTGATTTTGTTAACAGAGGTCACCAGATTTGACTTAGACCTTTGTCTTAGCAATCTAATTCCTAAGGGTTCATTAGTAGAAAAGACTCTAAAATGAAGAAAAAAAATGCCCCCAAGAAGTTAATTTCATGAAAGTTATAACAACAACCAAAGGAAGCAGTAAAAGTCTAATGAAGAAATGGCTGTCAAATATGATGCATCGGGCTTCCCTGGTGGCTCAGTGGTTGAGAGTCCGCCTGCCGATGCAGGGGCTGTGGGTTCGTGCCCCGGTCTGGGAAGATGCCACATGCCGCGGAGCGGCTGGGCCCGTGAGCCATGGCCGCTGAGCCTGTGCGTCCGGAGCCTGTGCTCCGCAACAGGAGAGGCCGCAACAGTGAGAGGCCCGTGTACCGCAAAAAAAAAAAAAAAAAAAAAATGATGCATCAATACATTAATACTGGCTAATATTTATTGAATGCTTACTATGTGCCAGAAACGGTTGTAAGAGTTTTATAAGGATCATCTCATTGAAGATTGATAACAGCAGCTATGAGGCAACTACTATTTTTATCCTCATGTTACAAATAAGAAAGCTGAGGAACAGAAAGGTTAGATAAGTTGCCCAGGGTCACGCAGGTGGAAGGTCCATAAGCTCAGTGATGTAAAGCAAAAGGGGCATATGGACCACGGCCAGAGGGGTGTGGAAACATGAAAAATGTCAGTCAGTTAGGGTGGGAGAAACTGGCTAACTTTTCATTTAAATTTGTTGGCATTTTGTATAACATGTACACAATAAGTTAAAGGAAAAAAAGAGTCCATTCTGGTACAACACAGCCCTCCAGGAATTTTTATGAGAAAACTTTTGAATTTTTGTGGTTGAAGAGGAAAAAAGGTTCTATTTAAAACACAGCAAACGAGCAGGCTTTGTTCTAGTTTACACTTCACTGTTTGAGTTCCCAGTCTCTGAACCTTGGGGTGCCCCTGAGAAGATGCCAGGTGGAGGGGGAGGATATGAGTGGTGGGCAGGTCAGAGGAAGTGGGGAGCCCCATGGCCTCGATGGTTGGCTTACAGAGCTTTATGGAGATGTCTGGGGTTGATGGTCTCGTGCCAGCTGGGTCATAAATTCAGCGTGTTCCCTCATTTAAGTGGCATTTTAACAATCTTCTCTTCCAGTCTCGAGAACTACAGACTCTGCACAACCTCCGTAAACTCTTCGTCCAGGATCTGACCGCCCGGGTTAAAAAAGTGAGTTCTAGTTTGTGTGAATGGGACTGAGAAGAAAAGTTGGCCGAAACGAGTCATTTTCAGTTGAAGTATCACTTGCTTAAATCGGGGCTGGTTATGCTTAAAAATTAATTACTTCATGCCAGAGAATGTGATTAAAAGAATGTGCTGCAGGGGGAAAAAATACTTGGGAACATTTTTCCATCTGATTTTTCCTTCTTAGTAAAAGGAAGTTATATTGGATTGGCCAGAGAAGTTCGTTTGGGTTTTTCCTGTAACATTTTATGGAAAAACCCGAACGAACATTTTTGGCCAACCCAATATCCTTTCAAACGAACACATATTTATCTGGCCGCAGTGTGAAAACCTCTGAGTGATGCAGGGAAAACCCAGAGGGGTCTCATCAGACAGCGTGGCCCTGAAGCCTGGTGAACGATGTCAGGGACGTGGAAGTGAGGGGCTAGAGCCTCATCTTTGCTTGTTAAGGCCATGAGGGGCCAGGTCAGAGTGTACGAAGCACTTTAACATCCGGCGTCTTGTTTGCTCTCCCCAGGAGCCATGTAAGTGGTTCTTAGTGTTCTGTTTTGCAGCTGTGGAGATGGGCTCAGAGGTTGCGTGACCTCCCGAGATCACACAGCTGGGGAGAGCCAGAGATGGGATTGTAATCCAGGTCTGTGTGACTCCATAGTCTGAGCTTCTTTGGTCCTTGTGCCACACACAGTGACAGTGGTCTTGGGAGTCACTGAACCACTGTTCAGAGCAGCTAGCAGAGGTTTCAGGATGGGGGAGGGGGAGGGGGAAACAGCAAGGGGGCTACGCTTTAAAGATATTTGAAAGTGATGGATGAGGAGCAGTGGGCAAACCCAGAGGTATGACAGGATGGACGGAAGGTATATTTAAGAAAAGTGTGTGCATGGGGGTCTGTGTGAAGGAGCCAAGGAAAAGGGATGAAATATATTAAAAGAAAAAGAGGAGGTGACTGATGGAGTCGGATCTGAGAAGACAGAATGGACAGTATAGGGGAATGTATTAGGCTTGGTAGATGGAAAGGGCCCACTTTCCCAGAGAGGAGATGTGGAGAAGCCAAGATGGAGACATTCGTAGGGAAATACATGACAGTGGGAAGAGATGCATCTGAAGACTTCGACCTTCTCAATTAATGTGGAGAGGAAGGTGCTCAGTGGAGAAGAAGGAAGAGAATGGGAAGCCCACGGAGACTAGAGGAGGCTCAGGCAGCTGTGGGGGATCTGCTGAGGATGAACAAAAGGATGCTGAACAGTGTGGGAGTGTCCAGCTGAGGGTCAGAGCACGGATTTGTCGTGGCACCTGACAACACAATTCTAGTGAGTTTGGAGGCCTGGGAATAAAAACAAGGAAAGAGGGTGGAGAATGATGGGAGGTTTCAAGGTGGCACTGGTCAGGAGGTAGGTAGTGATCACCATCATCAAAATAGAAGTGACTGGAGGACCTGGACCAGGGAGGAGAGAGAGGCCAGAGCAGAGGTGATGGAGACAGAGACTAGAGAGGTTATGACCAGAACCAAAAAGGCTCAGTCGGAGGGAGGAGGTGTTCCGAGGAGGGTGCAGAGCTTGAGATCAGACTTCCCTGACTTCACGATATAAAACTCTCTGGGAAGAACCTACTCCTAGACCAGTGGTTCTAAAAGTGTGGCCACCTGGCCAGCAGCACTAACGTCACCTGGGAACTTGCTAGAGGTGCAAATTCTCAGACCCACGCTGGATCCACTGACTCAGAGACGAGGGTAGGGCTCAGCAATCTGAGTTTTAACAAATCCTCTTCTGGGTTTGAGAACCCCGGATTTAGATCAAAGAGACAGGTTTGAGTTGTTCATACAGACATCACGTCTCAGAAAGAGAAGGGTGATGATCTCTTCTATAATGAGACAAAGCAAGCGTGCTTTGCCATTTTTGGACTCCAGGATGTGTTTCTACATGTATTTCCCAACTTATCTGGCCACTCAGCTTGGTAGTGCTGGGAGAACAGTGTTTTTATCCATCTCAAGATCTGATAAATTTCGAGAGTTGATCCAGCACAGCACGCAGATGCCGTGACTAGTCTGAGATGGATTCATTAAGTAATTTCATGGAATTGGACACTGAAGGGACAAGCAGAGGCCATTGAGACTTCCCAGTGGGACCACAGACACTTTCCCACAGCTTGATGACTTGTTATCTCACTTGTGATGTTTGAAATGAAACTTGGGTCTTGGGCTTATGTTTTTTTTTTTTTTAACATCTTTATTGGAGTATAATTGCTTTACATTGTTGTGTTAGTTGCTGCTGTATAACAAAGCGAATCAGCTATACGTATACATATATCCCCATATCCCCTCCCTCTTGCGTCTCCCTCCCACCCTCCCTATCCCACTTCTAGGTGGTCACAAAACACTGAGCTGATCTCCCTGTACAATGCAGCTGCTTCCCACTAGCTATCAGTTTTACATTTGGTAGTGTATATATGTCCGTGCCACTCTCTCACTTCGTCCCAGCTTCCCCTTCCCCCTCCCCGTGTCCTCAAGTCCATTCTCTACATCTGTGTCTTTATTCCTGTCCTGTTGAGCTTATGTTTTCACACTAGTTCTTCTTAATGAGTTTTGGAACACTTCCTTTTGAAAAGAAAAGCCTCTATTTACCTGCATGCAAGGGAGAGGTATATTTCACAAAGAGAGCTGTATCTAATCTGAATCCCTCAAAAAAAGATTAGAAGTTTTTTTGTCAGCTGTCCAAAGAAAGAACACTTTTGATACCGATCAAGGAAATTAATTGGGAAGAAGGTCAAGTCTAAACTTTTAGAACCACTCTTCATTTTCACTTTCAGAATAACCTTTAGTAAGATTGGGGGTTTTCTTTCAAATGGCTCATCCACATGATGTTGGGACTGGGGGTGGGCAGTGTGGAGGCCTGTCCCGCTGACCCCTTGGTGTTGATGCAGAGTGTAGAGCTGGACAGCGACGAGGGAGGAGGCAGTGCCGCCCAGAAGCAGAAAATTTCCTTCCTGGAGAATAACCTGGAGCAGCTCACTAAGGTCCACAAACAGGTAGGAGGGTTGCGTCATCTTCCTCCTGCTTCTCTTTCTCTCCTGGAGAGAAGCCCTGCTGGATTTGGCCCTAGTGAGGGAGGTGACTCTGATATAGAAGGTAAAAGGACAGTACATCACTAGGGAACATCAGTGCTGGAAGGGACCTGGCACTCTTTTAGCCTTCAGTGACTTCTTTTGTATAGAAAATACCTTTTTTTTTTTTTTTTTTTTAATTTTATGTTTTGGTCGTGCCGCCTGGCATGCGGGATCTTAGTTCCCCGACCAAGGATCGAACCTGCACCCCCTGCGGTGGAAGCGCAGAGTCTTAACCACTGGACCACCAGGGAAGTCCTAAAATACTTTCTTTGATGGAAGCCAAATATAAGGAATTGAGTGTGAGCTCTCTGGGGCTTGGGGAGCAGGGTGTTCAGTCGTGTCTTTTCATCCTGCCTCCCGTCCCAACCTCCAACCCCAGCTGGCCTCAGTGTCTCCCGTGATGCTTTTCAGGACCCTCTGTGGACCCAAAGACGCCACAGAATGCAAAGTGGATGCCACTGAGCTGGGTCAGGCTCCCTCTTTTTTTTTTTTTTTTTTTTTGCAGTACGCGGGCCTCTCACTGCTGCGGCCTCTCCCGTCGCGGAGCACAGGCTCCGGACGCGCAGGCCCAGCGCCCACGGGCCCAGCCACTCCGCAGCACGCAGGACCCTCCTGGACCGGGGCACGAACCCGTGTCCCCTGCATCGGCAGGCGGACTCTCAACCACTGCGCCACCAGGGAAGCCCCAGGCTCCCTCTTTTTATAGATGAGGAAACAGCCTGGGCGAGGAAGCCACTGGCTTCATCCCACATGTGGGAGCACTGGGGCTGGAACCAGCCCCCTCTCTGCACTGTCGCCCTATTTCTTGGGCATCCTCTCAGTTTCCTGCAACACCCTGGAGTTTGTCTAGAGTGACAGAGAGCAATAACCATGTCCAAACCTACCGGTGACTTAGGCAGATTATTTGTCTCCTTTCTGTTTAAATGCTGGAATGTTCATGACGGTTTTCCCTAAATCCTCAAGATTTGGGATCTGATAAAAATGGTCCAATGTTTTGGACCCCATGGCCAAGGGGAGGTCATTTCTCTTTGACTTGTTACATCCTCTTCAACATTACTGATGATGGCATTTTCCCCCAGAGGGAGGATGACAGATTCAACATGGTTGAAGACATTCAAGCAAATTGTTGATGAGAAATAGAAAAGCAGAAACTACCAGGGAACTTGAAATAGAGCTCTGAAATTCATTAATTATTTTATTCATGAATTCAATGAATGTTTATTAAAAACCTACTCTCTGCCGGGCACTGGAGATGGTGCTGGGTGGGGCTACAGGAGTAAAGAAAACAGGTGTAGACCCAGCAATAGTTCAACCTTTGTTTAGCACTTAAGATTCTCAAAACTTTTCCTGATCCATTTGGATTCCCACAATGATCCTATTTATGTAGCATGTAGACTTCGAGTGGTTGAGTGACTCACACCTGGTCAGATGGCCAGGCAGTAACAGATCTGGCTCTTGAGCCCATTCTTAACCCAGGGCGAGCCTGTTCCTTCTTAACTGAGGGTCTTAGGTAATGAAAGAATGAGAAGTATCCCTGAGTTACCCGTTAGCCTCTGGATATGTTACAAAGTGGGGTCCAAACCCAGTGCTGGTGTAGACAATGTGTCCTGGCTTGGAAGGAGGCCTTCGGAGAGCTCTAGAACATGAATGCCTTTCACTGAGCGTGTCTGAACTGGCTTCACATTTCTTATCTTCCACATGCCAATGTCCAGGTAGTCAATTTTCTCTGGCAAGTCCCCCCCCCCTCACCCCTCAAACAAAAGAGGCAGTAAATCCCACCCAAGCCTGAAAGTTTCCTACAGCTGGAAATGGCTTTTTTTTTTTTTGCGGTACGCGGGCCTCTCACTGTTGTGGCCTCTCCCGTTGCGGAGCACAGGCTCCGGACGCGCAGGCTCAGCGGCCATGGCTCACGGGCCCAGCCACTCCGCGGCATGTGAGATCTTCCCGGACCGGGGCACGAACCCGTGTCCCCTGCATCGGCAGGGACTGCGCCACCAGGGAAGCCCTGGAAATGGCTTTTGATTCTATCGTACACCTCTCCCCGCTTTCTCGTACCCGTGAATCCTGTGTTTGGCAAATTGGAGCCTCAGGGTATGGGATTTTTATTCCCGTTGGTCCCATCGTTTATGGTCTTATGGACTCTCCAAGACGGCCCTGGTGGGGCGCGCGGGTGGTGGTTCTAGCTGCTCTCCTGACACCTTCTCAGGCCCTGCAGTGTGTCTGCCCACCCCCACTCCCGGCCCCCCATAACTCCCCACCTCTCCCTCCCGCCACAGCTGGTCCGGGACAACGCAGACCTGCGCTGTGAGCTGCCCAAGCTGGAGAAGCGCCTGCGTGCCACGGCCGAGCGCGTCAAGGCGCTGGAGAGCGCGCTGAAGGAGGCCAAGGAGAACGCCATGCGGGACCGCAAGCGCTACCAGCAGGAGGTGGACCGCATCAAGGAGGCTGTGCGAGCCAAGAACATGGCCAGGAGGGCCCACTCAGCCCAGATCGGTACGTGTACCCGCACCCGGGCCCTTGATAGAAGGCGAGGGCTCCTCTGACCGGACGCTCTGGGCGGGGCGGCCCGGCCCCTCCCGGCACCCAGCGTCCATCCTGGGAGGATGGGATGGCCAGGCGTGTGCTTCCTTACACTGAGAGATTCTGGGGGACCTTGTGATCATCAAAGCTAGTGAGCTCAGCAGAGGAGGCGGCCAGCCCTGGCTGCAGGCAGAGGTGTTTGGCTGTAAACAGATAGAGGTATACTTTCTCTGGAATACCGGAATGTATGGCTTGCTCAGGAAAGCCCGAAGGCCCCTTCTGTTCTGCACCCGGCAGAACCATGAAGGAGCGATGTGTAGCCAGAAGCCTCAGGGAGAGCTGCTTGCAAGCACAGCCTTGGAAATACTCTGGAGAGAGCCAGGCCTGGCATCAGTGAGTGCAGGAGACCTGGACAGCCAACCCCTTCAAGACCTGGATTTGGACCCACGCAAAGAATGAGAGTGTGCCTGTTGAGTCATAGTTCTTGGGATAGTGCCCTGAGAGTAGAAGGAATTTAAGGATGGTCTCTAGAGAGCTTCTTTCTTTCTTTCTTTCTTTTCTTTTTCTTTTTTAAATTGAAACATCTCCAATAACATGTAATATTATTTCTCATCAGATATTGCTGTGCAGATGTTATGTAAACCAGCAACTTCATGTTTCTAGTTTTAAGATCATAATTTACATTAGTGGTTCATTGCATTTATTGGGTCTTATACCCTTGGACTATCTACTGAAAACTGTGAACTCTCTCCCCCTCAAATGCATCACAGACAGAATTCTGCATCCAGTTTCAGGGAGATGCTGTTGGAACCCATTGGGACCCACGGATCTGCCTCAGATAAAACTGAAAGTCCTCTGTTTCTCATTTTCCTTGATAAGAATTGAAATAATTGATATGCAAGGTCTCTCTGTCCCCTAAACATTGGGTGCCTTGGATTAACTAACTGTACTAATCGGAGGGCAAACCTCCCGCTTTCAGAAAGTTCTGGTGATTGATAAGAATTGTAATGTCGATAAAAAGTGTGCCTCTTGGTTTTCGCACATGACCTGGAGGTATCTCGGCGCGGCTGTTTAAGCCCTTTCTGAATGTCTCTTCTCTCTTTTCTGTCGGTTGGATACAGCCAAGCCCATCCGCCCTGGACACTACCCAGCATCGTCTCCAACGGCCGTCCACGCCATCCGAGGGGGAGGAGGCAGCTCTTCAAACTCCACTCACTACCAGAAATAAACACAAAGTGAGTCCCTAGTGTCAGGGGTGGCTTCCGTCCGGGGCAGCCTTGGGGCTCTCCCTGCTTCTGCCTGGCCCTCAGCCATGTGTGTGTGGACCTGCAGTGGAGAGGAAAGAGTGCAGCTCTACCCCAGCACAGGCCCTGGGGCTTCAGGCTATCAGGGGCCTGGGTCTACCTTCAACTCAGTCTAGGGCCTCAGGGTCTTCCAGCTAAGGTCACCTGGTGCCAGGGACCCTTCAGGGACGGGGAGGGTGCGGTGAATGATTCATCCGAGCTTTCTTTTGTCTGTGGGACTCCCTCTGTAGCTGGCATCCAAAAGGGCATTACCTGTTTGTCAACTGCTTTTACCCAGAGCAGGCAGATGTGGGTGACTGCTTTAAGTCTCAGGAACTGAATATAAAGAAAGAGCCAGATAATAGAAAGTCACATTTTTATAACTACTATCTGAACGCAACAAATGGAGTCTTTAAGAATTGTGCAGATTGGGCTTCCCTGGTGGCACAGTGGTTGAGAGTCTGCCTGCCGATGCAGGGGACACGGGTTCGTGCCCCGGTCCGGGAAGATGCGGAGCGGCTGGGCCCATGAGCCATGGCTGCTGAGCCTGCGCGTCCGGAGCCTGTGCTCCGCAACGGGAGAGGCCACAACAGTGAGAGGCCCGCGAACCGCAGGGAAAAAAAAAAAAAAAAAAGAACTGTGCAGATTTATGTCTAGGTAGGTCCAGACCACTTTTTTCTTTGAGATGGTGGTCTGAAAACTTCTCTTCCCACTCTCCACGTGCCTGACATTGCTGTACCAGCACAAAGGAAAAAGTGATGTCCTTTAGAAAAGAGAAGGAGAGAGCACAAGCCTGTCCTCTTGTACTTGAGATAAAGAGTTTACTGGTTGGGCAGGGCAGACAGCTAGGTGGCCGGAAAACTCTGTTTAGAGAAACTCTGACTCTGGGCCAGTAACTTGTAGATGGGAGGAGGTGGATCCTAATGTTGACCTTGGAGTCTTAGTCCTCACTAGGGAAGCTTGTGAGCTTGACAGCAAAGCCGCAGCGATCAGGGGCAACTCAGGAGAGTGGTGGTTCCTCACCCAGTCCTTTTTGCATCAAGGTAAGGAAAGTGAATATGAGGGGCTGGAGACCCCACTCAGGGGGTACGACAGTATTGCTAAGGCTCAGACTAAAACTTCCAAGGTGGAAGCTTGGCGGCTGCACCCAGGCAACTTTCACCTGCCCTGCCCCAGGCAGCATGTCAAGGAGCGGGACAGGTCGAGGCAGGCCACGGACGGGCAGCGTGCCCACCACCTTCTGCCGTATGCTTGGAGGGTGGATGCAGAGTTATCTTGGCTGTGGGCCACCCTATTCAGATGCGATCTCTGCTTTCAATCGGAAATAAAGTAGAGCTGGATGTTATAGAATTGCTTCTGACTGCACGTTATCAGTGTTGCGGATGCCACTTGAAGGGAACTGTAAGAACAAATTGGGCCGCTTAGAACAGAAAGCCTAAAGCAGTGGTTCTCGAACTTTGGTGGGTGTCAGCATCATCTAGCACACCCAGACACCCAGGCTCCTTGAAGTAGCATAGGCCCAGAGCCTTTGTATTTTTACCAAGTACCCCAGGTGATTTTGCTAGCCACCTAAGTTTGAGACCTGCTAGCCTAAAATATCCTAAAGTGGCTGATACAGGATGGACGTTTATTTCTTTGTCACGTAAAGGACATTTGAGGGTGGTCTGTCAGTGGCTGGTAGAAAAACTCTACAGTGACAACAGAAAGCTAGCCTCTTAAATTTAGACTCACTGTCCTCAGCAAGTACCTTCCTTGCTGGTCTCCTAAATGACTTCCTCAAGCTCGCCTAAATGACTTCTGCAGTTCTAGCTATCGTGCCTGTGTGTTGCGTGTTCAGCAAGCAGAGAGGAAGCTGGGGAGAGGCAAAAGCAGCTCTTACAGTTGAATGAGCTTCCTTTAAGTAGCCTTCCCAGAGGTCCCATCCAACTCTGATGCCTGCATCCCTCTGGCCAGAATTGAAACACGTGGCCACATCTAGCTTCAAGGGAGGCTGGAGAAGGTAGTCTTTAGCTGGGCAGATCACCGCCCCAAACAAGAGTAGTGTTCTATTGCCTAGGACAAGGAGATGGAGGTTGGGTGGGCAACCAGCACTCTACTTGTTGAACACCTGATCTGCAGCGGCACTGTACTGGATGTAATATCTACATCACCCCATTTGATGGAAGCACCGGGTTAGTGTGTACGCTTGGCTCCCAGCAAGCTTTTAATGGCTATACCGGCCCAGGGATTCTGGGGTCAGAGACTGTGCAGTGGACAGTCCCTCTCCTCGTGCATGCCCATAAAGGCCTGTCAGACCCACGTTTTATGGAGGGTGCGTACAACCAGATGTTGGCCAGGCCTCACCCATATATCCCCTTCTCACTCTGAAGACCGAAAATCAATAGGTCTGGTGAGACTTTGAAGACCTTCAACGTATGGAACCACCCTCACCTGTCATGGCCGTTCATTTCTTTCTCTAACTCAGAGTGTTATGAGTGGTTTTGATGATTTTATCTGAAATTGGAACCTCCACCACCCACCTTGTCTATTCAAATGACTCCTGTAACTTCGTGTCACCAAAGAAACAGGCCCCATTCCAGTGTCGGGATGGTGGTAGGGTCGAAGGGCCTGACTTTGGACGAGCGACCTGGGTCAGGTGTCAGGTCTTCCACTGCCTTCGAGTTACTTAACCTCATGGTCGGTTTCCTTGTCTGTGAAACGGGGAGAATCCTTGCCCTGGGCCACGGGCATTGATTTGAGGACTAAATGAGGTCATACTTCTGAGCTACTTGGCACATAACAAGTGCTCAAGAAAATGTCAGCTGTAGAAGAGGCTAGCGCTGCAAGCTTGGCACACAGTGGGTGGTCCATGAATGTTGGTTTATATTCTCTTCTAATTCTCATGGTTGTTACAAAATAGCTTTTAGTCTGTAGCAATTGATCATAACCACAGCAGGGAAGGCCCATGTCTAAGTATCCTATTTGGTGCTATGACCAGATATAAGGGGTTTTAAAGATACTATCATTTATTTATCCAAAAGTTATGAACAGCAACATTGACTATTTTTATGAAAATAACTGGGCATTGGTCAGTGGAGGTTAAAAAAAGGATGATAACCAGTGGAGTAGGGAATTATAATTGGAAGTGAGGAAATGCTTATTAAAAAATAAGCTTATTAAAAAAATTAGAAATATGGAATTAATTGCTTAGATGAGATCGAAAGCTTTTTGAGATGATGTTTCCTGCTCTTTGGATTCTCGTTCTGAAGTGTGTCTGTCCTGTAGAAATGATCTCAACTGCTGACTCTTCCCAGCCCTCCTTTTGGAGCCAGAGCAGCACATTCATACTTGGGCAGCAACTGGGTACCTTTGGGATTTCTTTCTGCTTCATTTCAGGATTCAAGGAATATAGTCACAATGAGTCTTTCGGTTTATGCTCAAAGTTTCAGAGCAACTGAAGATGCCAACATATAGAAATCAAAAGAACCCAGGACAATGCCAGCTTTTATCTCATCTCATTCAAATCTGGGGCGTGGGCTGCATCAGGAGGAGGGGCCCATCTTTTTCAACCCCCAAAGCTGGACATGGGGCAGTACAGTGCAGTAAGCTGACACCACGGGATATGGGATTGGCCAGATGTGGGTTCCAGCCCTGTCCTTGGCTCTATTCCTGTGTGACATTGGGCAAATTGCTTGATTATTTTTAGCCTCAGTTTCTTCATCTGCCAAATGGGATCAGGCATTTTGTACTTGCTCTGTACTTGGTTTAACAGTAAAGAGACAAAGAAGGCTCTGTTCTTGTGTACTGACACGCTTGTCGGGGGGAGATAGACAGCAAATAAAGACAGTAACTGCAAATAGTGTTAAGTGTTCTGAAGAAAATAAGAACAGGTTAATGAAAAAGAGATGGGGGACACTTATTTAGAAGAGGGGGTGACATTTGAGCTGAGAACTAAATGATGAGAAATGCCAGCCCCGCAATGACATGGGCACAGACACTTGCTGGAAGGTGAGTCCAGACTGTGGCATATTTGAGGAACCACAGGAAGGCTGATAAGGCTGGAGAACAGGGGAGACCATCATAACTAGGAATGTTGGGGAGGGAGATGGGACCAGATAAATGAGGCCTTTGAGGCTGAGGTGAGCAGTTCAGAGTGTAAGCTAGGCGTGTAGGGCCAGTGGGGGCTTTGGGCATGGGAGTGCTGGGACTCAGTTCCTGATTAGGAGAGGTCTGCCTGGGCTGGACTCTGGAGGAAGGAGGGGGGTGGGGTGAGTGTAAGAGCAGGGGGCTCCCTTGGGGGCTATTGCGGGTGGCCACTTTGGGGGGAGTAGCACTGAGCCAGGGTGACCGCAGCAAGTGGTCAGAGTCAGCCTGTGTTGCAGAGCTGAGGGTGGAGGGGAGAGAAGGAGGGCTGGGTGGGAATCAAAGGTGGTTCCTAGGCTGGGGCCCTAGCAACCAGGTCAATACAGGTACCTTTTAGCCATGACTGGGAAAATTGGGCAATGAACAGATTTTATGGAAAAACAGAGTTTGGTTGATTATGAGATGCCTCTTAGACAATCCAACCTAGTTCACCATCCAAGCGGGTATGTTGAGTAGGCGGTGGGACCCATAAGCTCGGGAGAAAGATCAGGGCTGAGATCATAGGGAACTGTAGCCCGTAGATGGTGTTTAAGGCCGTGGAGTGGCGGAGGTGATCTGGAGAAAGGTGGATAGAGGCGGAGGGTGGGAGAGTCAGGCCAGGCCTGGGGACTGGCCAATGGAAAGGTCAGAAAAAGGAGGTAGCACCAGTAAAGGGGTCTGAGGGGGCAAGAATGTGATGTTTGGGGAGGTGAAGTGCAGCCCTGCTTCCTAAGGGGAGGTCCTTAGCTGTGCCAAAGGCTGCTCAGAGCTCCAGGAGGGTAACCACAGGGACTGAGGGCAGTGCCCTCAGCTTCAGCACGAGGGGGAAGCATGGACCAGAGGGCATGGGGGTGGGGAAATAGAGCCAGTCACGGCACGCAGCTTGAAGTTTTGTTCGAAGGAGCAGAGGAATGGAGGGATGTGGGGTTAAGACGGGATTTGCATTTCTTTTTTAAGGTAGGAGCCATTGCAGCTTATTTGTACGCTGATGGTAATGATCCAGCTGGGAAGGGAAATTGATAACTTAGGAGACAGGAGAATTATAGTAGAGAGTGTTGGCTTTCTGAGAGGTGCTGTGATCCAGAACATAAGCAGAGGCAACACTGCACTCAAGGTGACAGGAAGGCAGAGCAGAAAGCACAGATGCTGGTGGCTGGTAGATGGGGGTGCTGGTAGAGCCATCCAGTAAGATGGATCCCATCTTAGCGCCTGTTTTCTCATGCAAGTAAGAAGCCGGGTTACCAGCTGAGAGGGTGGGGGGAGACCGTCTTGCAGGCTGAAGAGAGAAGGCATGAAATAAGTCTCTCAGGCGGTGCTGAGTGCTTACTTGAGGTCCCACATTGAAGGTAGACAGCATTTAAATACGTGTTCAGCTCCCTGGTTCTGAGGGCCCTGGAGTACGGCGGTGCCCGTGGGCACTGGTTCGAATGTGCCCACCAGATGGCGCCAGTGGGGCATTGCTGAAACCTGTTTTCTGACCGGCTTTGGGGCAGAATTGTGTTCTCTTCGTTTTCCTATCTGTAGACTGTTATTTCTCAAACTTGAGTAGTAACTCGAGTACTTTTAGGGAAATAAAATTCTCACAGATTCCTGGAGTTTAAATTATAAAATAATTATAAAATATTTAAATTATTTTATTATAATACACAAGTATTTGCACATTAAAAACAGTGTACACTCCCTAAACTTAACAGATCTTCCACGACTATCAAGTTGAAACAAATTTAGAAAATAGATTTAAAAAGTCAAAAATCCAAATCACCAACCTTTACTAAGCTTTACTAATTTAACGAATGACAATCTTTTGCTGAAAATAAAGAGCTGCGTGTGCAGTGTGACTCTGGTATGCATTGCTTCTGGTCAAGTTTGGCTTATGTGTCAAGACATGACAATTCTTTCACCCTCTTTCTCTGTTAAAAACCACTGCAGAGGGCTTCCCTGGTGGCGCAGTGGTTGAGAATCTGCCTGCTAATGCAGGGGATACAGGTTCGAGCCCTGGTCTGGGAGGATCCCACATGCCACGGAGCAACTAGGCCCGTGAGCCACAACTACTGAGCCTACGCGTCTGGAGCCTGTGCTCCACGACAAGAGAGGCCGCGATAGTGAGAGGCCCGCGCACCGCGATGAAGAGTGGCCCCCGCTTGCCACAACTAGAGAAAGCCCTTACACAGAAACGAAGACCCAACACAGCAAAAATAAATTAATTAATTAATAAACTCCTACCCCCATCATCTTCAAAAAAAAGCTGCTATTAAAAAAAAAAAAAAAAAAACCACTGCAGAGTCCCAGCGTGCTTTCAAGTCATTTTGTCTTCTGTGGCTGGAACGCATCATTTTCCCATTGCCCAGCTTTAGCCTGAAGATGATGAAAGTTGTGAGGAGAAGCGCCAACTTGGTGTTGGCATAAAGCAAGTGCGGTGCTGAAGTTGGTTACAGGTGGTCCGCTAGATAATCTAGAATACACACATGTTAACGCTTCAGATTTTCATGGCAAGAAAAGCATAAAATTGAAAATATTGTGAAATGAACCAAAGACTGAGGATGCCTTTCGCTTTGTTGATATAGATGAAGACTGATATTTTGAGAACTGTATTTTTATTAGAAACCATATATATCAAGTCTAGAAATCCTATTCTGTTTAATAAAGTTTTGATACACTTTAATAAAATATTAGCCAAAATCACAGTGGCGGAGCTGGAAGGGCCTCACTTCACTGGCCTCTTACAGTACATTTGAAGAAGCATTTTTTTTTAACACTGTGATTTCATGTTTTGAGGCATAAAGAAAAGAGCTCTGGAAAAGCACTTCTGCAGTTTATAGCAGGGTCACCCAGGTGAACGTAACTCCAGGAAGCCATCAAAGGAGCCCAGGAGTCTGTCGTGACCCCTGTGTCATGTTTTCTGTGACATTCCGTGGGTCACTAACAGTCACTGTAGGATGGCTCTGTCTCTTCCGGTTTTACTACTTCAGGAGCTTATTGTGACTATATTTGCTCATTGTTTTCTTCTTTTTTTAAGTTTATGTTGAAGTGTTTTAGTTTTTTTTAATTTAATTTTTATTTTATATTAGAGTAGAGTTGATTTACGATGTTGTGTTCGTTTTAGGTGCACAGCAAAGTGATTCAGTTATACATATACCTATATCCATTCTTTTTCAGATTCTTTTCCCATATATTAATCAAAATAATATCTTTAACTCCTTAAATGGTGGGATGGAGGCACATGCATAACAAAGGTTTATGGGCTTTCACCACCCTTTCCTTTTGCTGCCCAGGTGGTCATCTGTGCCTGGGGGTCTGAATTCCTGGACCCCATGTTGCCCGTGTGCCTGCTGCTGTCAGGATCTTCAGCCTATCATACTTGGCCCAGAACGCACAAATGACTTTCTTTTGCAAGCAGTCTTCTCACAGTAAGCTACATCCAAACAGGGAAATTCCAAGTGTGCATCAAAGACAGGAAACCCAGTATTTTCTAGCCTCGCACGTAAACCTCAGATTTCCTTGACTTTACTCTTTTTTTTTTTTGCAGTACGCGGGCCTCTCACTGCTGTGGCCTCTCCCGTTGCGGAGCACAGGCTCCGGATGCGCAGGCTCAGCGGCCATGGCTCACGGGGCCAGCCGCTCCGCGGCATGTGGGATCTTCCCGGACCGGGGCACGAACCCGTGTCCCCTGCCTCGGCAGGCGGACTCTCAACCACTGCGCCACCAGGGAAGCCCAGATTTCCTTGACTTTAAATGCCCCTGGCCACTTCCTCATATTCACCACTCTCGGCTGAAGCCCTAAACATAAAGTCCACTTGTGCTGCTGGCTCTTCTTTCTTTGAATTGAGAAAGTTCCACCTTCTCTGAAGCCCCACCTCACCCTTCTCCCTTAACTGCTTCCCTCACCCACCCCAGGCAGAATGGAGTTTTCTCTCTAATCTTTTGACTATTGGAACAACAAGGCTGTTTCTGGCTGGTCCTTGGTATATCCTTAGGTTCAGGCTGAGCTTCCCAAAATGGCATCTGCTCATTTATACTCTATTTGCTTTTCTGACACACTCTGTCTTTCCTTCTTTTTTTCTTTTCTTTTTTTTTTTAAACATCTTTATTGGAGTATAGTTGCTTTACAATGTTGTGTTAGTTTCTGCTGTATAACAAAGTGGATCAACAATATGTATACATATATCCGCGTATCCCCTCCCTCTTGTGTCTTTCCTTCTTATTACTCTTCTCTCTGTCCTGAATTCCTGCATCCAGCCTATCTTGCACCATTGTTGGGGTTCATCTTGACCTTTCTCCTGTTCTTGATACCCTAATCACAAATAAAAAGTATAGCGGCATAAGACGCACAGGTTGACTTCTGGCCACAGCAGAAATGGGTTCACTCCACACGTGGAGGGTGGGAGAGCTGCTGCTTTGGGATTTAGCCCTTTGAAGCCGAAAAGCTTCATTTGCAGTAGGTCATGAAGCCACACATGTGGTCTGCATCAAAACCACTGGGCTGTTCAACTTGCTACTGCTGTTAGAAATTCCTAGCAATTAAATGAGTAGCATGTATGTGCATGCAGAGAGGGACCCTTTGCTACAGGCAGGGTAGCTGGATGGTTGTGGGCTCAGGATCTGGAGCTGGACTTCCTGGGGTTGAATCCCAGCTTGGACATGTCCTGGGATAATTACCTCATTTCTCTGGGCCTCAGTGTCCTCCTCTGTAAAACGTGGTCAGATAGCCCCTACTCATAGGGTGGCTGTGAGGATTAGATACATGAGTATCTTAGGGCTTAGCTGAGTGCCTGGCACAGAGCAAGCTCTCACTAATCGCTGGCGTGGTCATGATGGAGTCCAGCTTCACTCAACATGCTACACGGAGGCAGAGGGAACTGTCATGATCTTAACAACTTGCTAGTGGTGGATCCTGGTCTAAGAGCTCTGATCTGCTCTGCAGCAGTTCTCAGGGTTCCTGACCTTGGGACCTTTGACATTCTTAAAAAGTATCAACATCAAAAAGCTTTTCTATTTCTGGGTTGTATCTATCAATAGGTATTACGTTAGAAATTGAAACATTTAAAATAGTAATTCTATTAACAAATGCCATTTTTGGACTTCCCTGGTGGCGCGGTGGTTAAGAATCCACCTGCCAACGCAGGGGACACGGGTTTGAGCCCTGGTCTGGGAAGATTCCACATGCTGCGGAGCAACTAAGCCCATGCGCCACAACTACTGAGCCTGCGCTCTAGAGCCCGCGAGCCACAACTACTGAGCCTGCGTGCCACAACTACTGAAGCCTGCGCGCCTAGAGCCCGTGCTCCGCAACAAGAGAAGCCACCGCAACGAGAAGCTCGCGCACCGCAACGAAGAGTTGCCCCCGCTCGCCACAACTAGAGAAAGCCCACGCGCATCAATGAAGACCCAACGCAGCCAAACCTAAATTAACTAATTAATTTTTTTTAAATGCCATTTTTAATGAAACATAATTATTTTACAAAACAAAAAAACTTAGAATGGCACTCTTATGGTTTCACAAATCTCTTTACTATTTAGCTTGATAAACGACAACTGGATTCTCATATCTCCTGCTGCCTTCTGTCTGCTGCAGTGGGTTGTTTTAGTTCAAGTATATGAAGCAAACCCAACCTCTTCCCTCCAGAGAAGGTTCTTGGCCATTTAACAGCTAAGAAAACTGTGGCATGGAGAAGTTATGATCATAGTACCTTCATCACAGGTTTGTGCTGGGAATTGAGCAAGACAATGTGAAAGGAGAGTGAAAAGTCATAGAAGAATGCCTGGCAAAAATCTGGCCCTGACAAGTATCCTCCAGTGTTACGGTGGTTTCATGGGTACAGGCCTAAAAGGAGTAGACGAAGCAGGACCTCAGGAAGAGAGGAAAGAAATGACTGCAGACGGGCACTGCTGGGACCTGGGATGGGACGTAGAAACTGACATTGTGAATTCAAAGGGAGGGATCACAGAGGGACCCTTACTTCGTTTCCGGCGCAGTCAGCTGCTGGACCGAATTCTCCTTAATGGCATGGTTCTCAGAGTTATGAATTCAGAGCAAGTAAAATTGTCCCTCTACAGTAGATTGCACGAATGCCCCCGTAAGATAAATCCACTTCTGTTCAGCAACGATATGTCCAGTGCAGTTGGTAATTCTTATAATGTGGGGATTGAATTGTAGAAAGGCAAAGGCAAGATAAAACTATGTACTGTTTGGATTAAGCGTAAATCCACTGCAGGCAATTGCAAAAGCCAAGGTTGGGGGGAAAACATCTCTGATTACTTCTTGCAAAACCCACATAAAATTAGCTTCCTTCTTCAACCTTCCCCATCCCTTCTAAAGAAAGGTGATTTTATTTCCTTCTCAGTCAGTCACACGTTGCCACTCTGCACTACCATCTCCAGTTGGGCAGAGGCCCAGGGACAGTCCAGGAGTGGGTCACTTGGTTTCAGTACCCGGCTTTTGGGAGAGTGAGCGGCTCCTGTCAACCATCTAAGGAGGGTCAACAGAACGGGGTTTTAAATGTTCTCGAGATGCACCAGCCTCTCTGGATTGTCAGTCTATTTGATCGGAACAGTCAGAAATGTTTTTTCTAGGGGCTCACCTATTTACCTCTATACATTATATCCATTTTCTCCCCAGAATTTGTCAAAGGAGGTGAACTTCCAGAAGGTTGGGGGATGGATGAGAATATCCTAGTTAAATCCATTCTTGGGCCTGCTGGAAAGACTGCTGTGGCAGACATGTTTGTAAAGATCTTTAACTCAGGATGAAAAAGAAGCACCTCTAGATAATAAGGGACGTTTTCTTGGTGTTTTCCTTTCAGAGCCCCTCACAAAATCTCAGTTCTCTCTTGCCCTCCTGGAGGTGGTTAAACTAAGCAGATTGGGCCCCCTTTGTGGCCCTCTGTTTCTTCCAAACTATTAGCTAAAATGTGCAGAATCTCACACGTTGGGGGAAGGGGGGATTTGAATGGAAGGCCTTCTGTGGAAATCGTGTCACTTTGTGGTTGGCTGGAGCTGTTGAGGCTACCCTGTTGAGTCTGTGTGCCTAGCGCTTGGCTGTCAGCATGGGTTGGCTGCAGTCATCATGTCAGGCCATAACCCTACAATTTAAGGTAGGGGCTCGCACCTCCCTGCCTCCAGGTGTGTAGGACGGCTGTCTCATCTGACCTGGGTGACCCATAAGTGATTCTGAGATCGTGTGCTTGGAAAAATGAACCTGGAAGGACAGTGAAATGGGCATTTCAAAGGGAGTATGCAGAAAGCATTCCTGAGCCTCTGGTTTTCAGCTCCAAATGGATTTGAATGACAACTGTGACTATGCTGTCTTAGGTTTTTCATTTCTGGCCCTAATAATAATCACAGAATCTCACCAGAAAGTCTAAACAGTACAGAGGCTCCTCCCAAAGGCAAGTCTCTCTCTCTCTCTCTGGGACTTCTTAAAATGACAGGAATATAAGGTTGCTTTACCATTTTTAATTGAGCAGCTTTGTAATTGCAAGTGATTGCACTATTGGAGCAAGAAATGGTAGTTATCAGATGAGCTCCCTGAATATGTATTTTTTGAGTTGGGGAAAAGGTAGTATTTTTTATTTTTCTCTTTAGATTTTTTAACATCTTTATTGGAGTATAATTGCTTTACAATGGTGTGTTACTTTCTGCTTTATAACAGAGTGAATCAGTTATGCATTATACATAGGTTCCCATATCCCCTCCCTCTTGCGTCTCCCTCCCTCCCACCCCTCTAGGTGGTCACAAAGCACCGAGCTGATCTCCCTGTGCTATGCGGCTGCTTCCCACTAGCTATCTATTTTACATTTGGTAGTGTATATATGTCCATGCCACTCTCTCACTTTGTCACAGCTTACCCTTCCCCCTCCCTATATCCTCAGGTTCATTCTCTAGTAGGTCTGTGTCTTTATTCCTGTCTTACCCCTAGGTTCTTCATGACCATTTTTTTTTCTTACATTCCATATATATGTGTTAGCATACGGTATTTGCTTTTCTCTTTCTGACTTACTTCACTCTGTATGACAGACTCTAGGTCCATCCACCTCACTACAAATAACTCAATTTTGTTTCTTTTTATGGCTGAGTAATATTCCATTGTATACATGTGCCACATCTTCTTTATCCATTCATCTATCCATGGACACTTAGGTTGCTTCCATGTCCTGGCTATTGTAAATAGAGCTGCAGTGAACATTGTGGTACATGACTGTTTCTGAATTCTGGTTTTCTCAGGGTATATGCCCAGTAGTGGGATTGCTGGGTCATATGGTAGTTCTAGTTTTAGTTTTTTAAGGACCCTCCATACTGTTCTCCATAGTGGCTGTATCAATTTACATTCCCACCAGCAGTGCAAGAGAGTTCCCTTTTCTCCACACCCTCTCCAGCATTTATTGTTTGCACATTTTTTGATGATGGCCATTCTGACCGGTGTGAGATGGTATCTCATTGTAGTTTTGGTTTACATTTCTCTAATGATTAGTGATGTTGAGCATTCGTTCATGTGTTTGTTGGCAATCTGGATATCTTCTTTGGAGAAATGTCTATTTAGGTCTTCTGCCCATTTTTGGATTGGGTTGTTTGTTTTTTTGCTATTGAGCTGCATGAAGAGGTAGTATTCTAAAAAGGAATGTGTTCTCTTTTTTTTTCTACTCAATTTTTGTTCTTTATTCCTTTTTTTCCCTCATCCACTTTTCTTTTATCTACATTTAAAATCCCTTTCCACACTCTGAAATTTTTCTATTATAATTTATATCCTGCTTATTTATACAAAAATATGCGAGATTGCTTACAGTATTATAACACATAAATCAGGAGAGTGAAGCCAAAAAAAAAATTAGAGAGGGAGAGAGCACTGTAGCAGGAACCACAGTCAAGCACTAAATTTGAATGTAAGCCTTCTAGGGGCAAAAACAGCATGAGGTGTTGAGTTGGAGTTCTTTTTTTTATTGAGGTGTAGTTGATTTACAATATTATATTAGTTTCAGGTGTACAACATAGTTATTTTAAAATTTTCTAGATTATACTCCATTTATTGTTCTTATAAAATATTGGCTGTATTCCCTGTGCTGTGCAATATATCCTTGTAGCTTATTTACTTTATACATAGTAGTTTGTACCTCTTAATCCCCTACCCCTGTCTTGCCCCTCTCCCCTTCCCTCCCCCGCCATTGATAACCACTAGTTTGTTCTCTATATCCATGAGCGTGTTTCTTTTTTGTTATATTCACTTGTTTGTTTTATCTTTTTAGATTCCACATATAAGTGGTAGCATACAGTATCTGTCTTTCTCTGCCTGAACTGTTTCACTTAGCATAATGTCCTCCAAGTCCATCCATGTTGTTGCAAATGGCAAAATTTCATTCTTGTTTGTGGCTGAGTAGTATTCTGTTATATCTCTGTACGGAGTTCTTTTTAAAATCAGAAGAGCAGGTGGGTCTTTCTTCGTGTCTGTCACATTTCCTGTGCCTGGCAGTCCCCATGTGTTTCTCAAGGATGAGCCTCCACCTAGCTCTCTTGTCACCCACTCCCCACCCCAGAAGCACCGTGAGCTCTGCACATAACCCACAGGCAGGATCACAGACAGACCCAGGGCTTCCAGCTGATGTGAGGGAGTTGAGCCTTTACATTTCTTCCTGAAAGTTGAGTTCATTAGAGTTGGTCCAAAGGCTGATAAAGGGCTGGCCTCTGAGTCAGGACTAGTCGCCTTTCATCCTGGAGACTTGATGGTGATCAGGTGAACATCTGGTGGGACGTGGAGTGAAATCATAGGGGGCGCCCTACTGAGTAACGTCATCACGCTGGGGAGGTGAAACACACCTGTCAGGACTGGGAGCCTCCTTCTTGAGAGAGCCTGGCTAAGGGGGTGTGTCTGACCTGCCTGGGTATCTTAAAGTGCTGGCAAGTGAGAAATGATGTTTGGGTTCCCTGGAGGAATGAGAAAATGTGTTACGTTTCTCCAAATATCTATAGTTTCAGTAGGCATGGCTTTGGGAAGAGACAGTTGTCAGGGCTAAATACTTAGAGCAAAAGCAGTAAATAGGAGGCTGTACTGTCCAGTAGGCTAGCCACTAGCCACAGTGACTACTGAGCACTTGAAATGTGGCCAAGTCTACACTGAGATGTGTGGGAAATGCAAAATACACACCAGATGGCAAACACTGTGGGGAAAAAAGACTGTGAACTATCTTAGTAGTAATGTTGTAATGGAAAATATCTCAATCTCTACTACTTGATTACATGTTGAAATGATAATATTGAGTATATTGGGTTAAATAAAATGTATTATTCAAGTTAATCTTACCCGTTGCTTTTCACCGCTTAATGTGGCCACTTGAACATTTAAAATTAAATGCGTGGCTCACATGGTATTTCTATTGGGGCAGCTCTGGTCTAAATATCTAAAATTAAAAGTTTTTTTTGTTTTTCTTCCTGAGGAGTGAATTTCCATTGTGTTCTCTAACTCCTGTGTTCTCTCTTTGGTTCTCTTTCAACAGATATGACTCTCCACGTAGCATGTCAAGGACTACATTAATCACCAATTCCTTTACTTTTTTTCCCACCTACACAATTTCCATTTTCTTTTATACTTGCTCACCCCCGCCATCTGCAGTACACCAGTTTCAGATATTTGAGCTGTGTAGAGTTTCTGTGTACAGATGTGTGCTTGGACTTTTCTCTTCCCGAGAAATCTGAAGGGGGCAATTACAGAAGATCCACTTACTCCTGGGATCTGTTGCTGTGGCCCTGGGCTTGGGGCACTGGGTGGTCCCTGGGTGGTCCTTGGAGACTCCTTCTCTGCAGCCACGTCCCAGCAAATACCATTCCCTGGAGGGGAACAACCAAGTGCCGTGGAGGCAGCAGCTTCTGCTTCGCCGCCGCAACTGTCTGGTTTCCTGTAAAATAAACACATTACTTTATATTTTTAGGGAACACAAAAGTGCTGCTATAGGGCTCAACATTTTCATTCTGGACGCTTTTCCAAAACAAGTCACCCCAAAGACGTATTTTGAATATCCTGGTTGCATCTTTGGATCTGTAAAATACACCTTTTAGTATGGCACCCGTTAAAATGCAAAGCAAATTTCTTCCAGGCAGAAAAACAATGACAGTAGCAATGTAGAAATTGTTCACTCAGACACATCTGTGTAAATGGGAAAAGTCATAGCATTCACCTCTGAGCTGCTTGCTATTGAACCTGCAGTGACTAGTCTCAGCCACCCCAGGTAGAACATCATTCCTTCAGAAGTGTTGAAAATGCTGCAAAGTTGGATGAGTGGAAGTGCGGCTGCCCCCCTCCTTGCTTCCTCTTCCCTCATCCTACTGGAGCTTGCATCAGGGATGGCCTCTTTCTCTACGGAACCATCTTGAGCCTGGTGGGGGTATTGCTGACGAAATCCAGGATCATTCCAGCCGTTGAAAAAGGAAGCCCTAGGGGGAAAGCAATTGACATATTTTTGTGCCTATGAATAAATTGCCATGAATAATTTGTTATATTAACCCATCCTTGCCGACCATTTAGTTGAGTTCTCTCCTTGGCATCAAATAGATAGGTTTCCTCTTAGGCAGAATTAGAAGAAATCAGTGTGGATGGATTTTTTACATTTGGCTATTGTTTTATTCAAATACATGAATCTAAAGCTGAATCAACTCTTATTTCCAGTTGTACATATTAAAATGATCGAATTCCAAGTAGTAAAGTTTTCAGGGAAACTGACAAGGATTCAATTAAGTTAGTCTTGTGTGCTGCTACTTGTTTTGATAAATTTGAGGGTTAACTACTTGTTTTGATAAATTTGAGGGTTAAGTCAATGATAAGCAAACCAGTCTCAGTGAAAGCACCCATCCTATGGTTGTGTCAGCCCAGGATGAGTGAGCTGGTACTGTCCCTGCTGCTGTCATCACTGGAATGAAATTTTGCCAGAAGAGACGTTGCGTTTTCTCATTGCTGGTGGGTGAAAGATAGTTCAAGTGTGTGTGTGTGTGTGTCTGTGTGTCTGTGGATAAAGCACTAAAGACTGAATTGACTTCTAGACTTTTCTTGTATAAAATTTCCCTAACCAAGCAAAGCTGCTTTGACTTAATTTATTTGTTAAATGTTGCACTTTGTTTATGTGTGGATTTTTTTTGGGGGGGGCAGCTAGTAAGTAGAGAGAAGAGGACGAATTCTACTGACGTATTTATTTAGTAAAAATGACAATTTTGCATTCATTTACGTTTTAAAAATTCTGTTTGATTTTTTTTTTTACATTGTTGCTAGTGCTCACCCAACATAACTGCTCCAATGCTATTTGCCGTCTGACAGAAGGATCCTTGTAGGGCAGGCTTTGCAAACCTTATCAGGTAATAACATATGCCACAGATTATAACCTTGCTGTTAAGATGTTTGCCTCCTATTTTAGAAGTTAAAACCGGCCTTTGAGAAGATCGCCAAATAATAAATTATCATACCACTGCTATCTGTTATACAACTGTGTAACTGCATAGTTGGAAATTGAACAAAGGTTAGGAGCTCTTTCCTTTGGGCTCTCTTGTTAACAGATTATTTTAGATTTTTTCCGAAGTAAGTTTTCCCTGGGCACCCCTTTTCTAATTCTAAAGAAGTGTTTGGCCCTTTCATGTTTCAAAAAGAAACATTCACTTGTAGTTCCATGTTTCTTGATCTCTATAAAGGACTCACAAAATTCAGTTTACTTTTATTCACAGAGAAAGTTGGCTTTGATGTCTCTTAAAGATAATTCTGCTAGTTGCTGATCAGCCAGTCAGTTCACCTAGCTTCAATCTTTATAGGACCTCTAAACTAATTTTCCTACACTGTGACTAAAAGGTAGGCAGATCATGGGAATGGATTATACAGTATATTCAAATGGATCCCTAATATTTCTTTGTTTAATAAGGTAATATCAGGGGCTTCCCTGGTGGCGCAGTGGTTGAGAGTCCGCCTGCCGATGCAGGGGAAACGGGTTCGTGCCCCGGTCTGGGAAGATCCCACATGCCGCGGAGCGGCTGGGCCCGTGAGCCATGGCCGCTGGGCCTGTGCGTCCGGAGCCTGTGCTCCGCAACGGGAGAGGCCACAACAGTGAGAGGCCCACATACCGCAAAAAAAAAAAAGTAATATCAGGACCACATATTCTGTAGGCCTCTTTTGTTAAAAGCCACATTTATGCAATTTTCACTTTTTTTAGGCTATTGTTCCTTTACATTTGTACTCCAGGTGTAAAAACCACATTTGTGAATGGCTGAGCCTATGATTATATTTTTGGTTGTATGCTGCTTTTTGCTAGTGTGTGTGTGCTTGCGTGTGTGTGTTTCTCTTCTCTGAATAATTTTATATTTCATGCTACTTCTTGAAAGTTTACTCTTTGATGCTAAAAGGGAATAACCAGATGATTTCTAAAAATAATGTCTCCCTGCAGGATGGTGGATTGTTAAATTAGAGGAATGCTGTTTGCTATATCAACATTTATGGTCAGAGACTAAAATATATTAATGCCAAGTGTGTTTTGGTCAATAACTGGAGAATTCTGTTTAAATGCATCATCTCTTCCAATGTTTTACAGTTTGCCATGTGGAATGGCAGGTAGTAGGGAGAAAAATAAGTGTGGATTAAGACTTTTACAGGAAATAGTATCATATGATTAAGAAAATTAGAATTCGTAGAAATATTGGGATAAGTGAAGAAATAAAAACGTCTGTCTAGAATGTAGCATCTAGAGAGTTTTTGGAAGCCCTACCTTCACATGAGGGCGTGATATTCCTGTCCAAAACCAAACTAAGCCATCAGCAAGACTCACGAGGGGATTATTACCTCTCCTTTCCTAGAGGAATAGCCAAAAGCAAATAAAAATTCTTAACAGTCCCCTCTTTGAAGTGTATTTTTTAAGCAGGGTGGAAAACATTTAGACTCTGGCTTTATGACACATTAGGGAAGTTGTTTGTTGGCAGGGGGCAGGAGGTGGGGGACCCGGAGGATTTCACTTATAGATTGTCGCACCCGCATATTGTGAGCAAGCTAAAGGCACCATCACAGTCTAAAATGCCTTCATTGAACAATAACAGTTTAGACTTTTTAGAAAGTATTGAATAAGGGTCAGGGAACAGCCGAAGGCAGTACCGGTCCATGAAGTCTGCTTACACATTTACAAATTGTCCATCCGTTTAAAATACTTGTCACCGTGTGCAGATATAAGGGGAATAGGGCACTCTGTAGAATTATACATGTCTAGTTTGTAAAGTATGTCGTGTGTACTGCAGATGTATGTTCTCTGGGCTTTGTGTATCTGTACAGTAGCTTTCATTAAAAAAAAATTGTGGACTAACTTGTTTTGGTGGTGTGAGGGGGAGAAGGGCAATTTATATCAAGTAACGATGCTGTAATATAGTACATGTAACAAAAGATCTGGAGTAACCCTTCCCTGGCCCATGGAAAATTTTGGTTATCTTCTAGGTTCTAAAATGAAGATGTATGGATACTCTGGCGGACTGCATGTTGTATAATTTGAAAAATACTAAAAGTGGAAAATAAAATTGAATTAAACTTTGGCTGGTCTGTTTTTTCTTAGAGTCATCTTAAAGGCACTCTCCTTGAAGGCCTCAATGCCATTGTGAGGATGGGCCATTTTCTGGCCTTGAAGGAGTTCATTTCGGTGAGCAGCTGCTTGAATTCAAAGCCTGAGCAAGGTCAACCGTGACCTTTCTGTCTTTTACTTTGCTTGAATATCTGTATTTAAATTTTTTCTTCATTGAGGACCCAAGAAAACCTGACATTTGTTCCTTCAGCACTGAAAAGACAACCACCTATGTCAATAAGTGTCTTAACTTTTTAAAAAGTAGGATCGAGTTAAGGTGCAATAGACCAGTGTATTAGCTGAATTTCTGAATTTCTCTTGTCCAGGAAAGGCACTTCTTCTAATAATATGTTTTAGCTCATTGGCATTCTTCAACTAATGCCTTGGACCTCTGCATATATTGAAAGGTTATTGGCATCTTTTGAGAAGTGTTGAGGTGTTGTATTCCTGTTTAGCTTACTGATTATTATTATTAATGTACAGGTCTGAGATCTTGTGAGAGGATGCCAGAGTGTGAAGCCGTTGGAGAATAACAAATGGTGGGACACAGGATTATTTTTATCTGCTCTCTTAGCAAGGAGACTTCCCTACCTCAGGTCACTGAAATCCTGTGGCCACGCACGGCCTTGTGTATGTAAAACACCCTCATTCTCATTCTTGGTTTGGTTAATGTTGCATGGGAGTCAGACAGTAAACTGCCTTCATCAATTAAAAGTGGAAAGATGGATGCCAAATAAAGATTTTAGAAGTGGAATTGAGGACACTGCAAATGATGTGCTTTTATGATGTCGTATCCATCTCCTTGAATTTGTTATTCTCCAAAGAACTTGGAAGAGGCAGTTACCAAATATCAGACTGTTAAAGGTGACTTAGGTAGTAAAACTTCAAACACCGTGGATGAATATTTAGGCTGAAGCCTGTTTATTTAAGATGGGAAAGCAGTCCTTTGAAAGGACCTGATGACAAAGCACATTTCAGTATCACTGAGAAGTGACCCTATAGGTTCCAGGACAAGCAGCTCTGCAGTGCAGTAGGTCTGCACTAACCCCCACTGTTCCCCGGGTTCCTGTGAGCCTTTCCCGAGGTTGCCTGTTCTATTGAGCTCTGAATGGTGCTCGGGCTATGCCTTGGAAGTACTACAGAGCTAGAGCAACTGTAGTAGAATGTGGAATGGAAGCTATAATCTGCTGAGGCAATTACCGGTGACGTGTGTATTTGCAGGTTTAATTCTAGCCTTTGTGACAGGTTATATCTTGTGATTTGTCTCATGTACATAGTAAATTGAACAGGAGTGGGAGGTATCTCTTGGGTGACACATCAGATGAAAATATGTGGGCTCACTTGACAAATGTATCCTGAGCCATGGGATTTTTACTTTCCCTTTGGCATTTGGTGGTTCTTCAGCCAATCTGCAGAGAAAACACCGATTTCTGTGTGGTTAGCTGGGCTCAAAATAAAAGACTTGCAGGTAATCCCTGTGGATCTTTCCACTTGTGGTGCACCATGGATGCAAAGGCTGGACTCCTCCACCTGCTTTGCTTCCCCAGTGCTGAAGGAGGTTCTGTTTGGAGCCCCTCTCTCTTTCTGGGACCCTTCAGACCCTCACTCCTCCACGTGACCAGACTGCAAATCATTCTCATAGGATAGCTTTTCAAAAAATTCACTTAAAAAGATACTTTACTCCTTCAGAATGTATACCCGAAATGAGAGAAATTGGCGGACTTGTTCCTGATGACGTGTACCAGCACCAGAACCTCGTAACGCTTGGAAAGCTGCAGTAGGCAGTGCATTAAGGTGAGAGACTATCCTGGCAGTGTGCCAGACACTGTATTAAGTGCTTTACATGTATTAGTCCATCTAATCCTCCTGATAACTCCATGAGGTAGGCACCAGTATCTCCACTTTAGCAGGGAGTAAACGGGCACAGAGAGGTTAGTTAACTTGCCCAAGGTCTCACAGCTGGGAGGAGAAGCCAAGATTGAAACCCAGGAAGACTGGTCCTAAGGTGTGTGCTCTCCACAGCTAGTAACACTGCTGCTCAGAACAGTGCTGCGTGTGTGTGTGTGTGTGTGTAGTGATAACCAGCAAGCAGCCTCAAAAATCCTTTTGTAAAGAATTCATACAAAGTGTTCTTCCTTTGCAACTTTTCTGTGTTTTCTCCTTTCATAGGAATCTGAGACCTTGTTTTTTGAATTATTTTAAGCAATCAAAAGCATCTAGGAAAGAATCATCAAAATAATAACAGAGATGCCTCACAGCAGGGGGGCCTGATAACATACAACTGCAGGGCTTCTGGAGGAAGGCTGCCTGCAGGAGCGCAGTGCTTAGAATCTTTTTCATATATAGCGGACACTTAGAAAGTGTAGCAATCACTTGTGTCACGGTTTTCAAACTGTGTGTAGTAAGAATTTCACTTATCCATGTTGACGTTTTTTTCTCTTTAGGACACTAATTTTCTCTGCTTGCATTTTAAAATGTATAACCTATATTCCTCAGCTTCTCAAGCTAAAAATAAAGCAGGGTTCTCTTGTCCCAGCTGAGCCGGCTCTAAGGGAGAGTCTGAGGGGGCACTGGGTGGGTTCCCTCATCCCACCCAGATCTGTGTGAGGCCTCGGAGAAGACTCAGGGAGCTGTGCTGATAATAGCTGCCCCGTACCTAACCTCCAGCCCTGTCATGATGATTAATAGGATCTCACTTTAGTGCTTTAAGTTTTAGAAAAAGTAAACATGCCAATCATACCACACATGCATGTGCACATCCAACTACAGAAAGGGGCAGGGACAGCACAAGTGGGGTTCCCCCTGAGCCCCCCACTTTACCGCAGACTCCCTTTACCTGTGCTTCTCCTGTCTGAGGATGCTTCTGATGGGCTACTGCAGGGTTGGGAGGGACAGGCTGATGGTAGGTGTGTCTAGGCCACGGGATGCTAATTCCTTCAGCTAGTGGCACCCTGGCTGCCTGCAAGCCAGACCCCAACCAGCAGCCCAGGCGTCCTTGCTGCCCTGCAATGCCCCCTTCTGGGACATGTACACAGTGGGAAAATACCCCGGGAGCACTGGCCATCAAGCAGTGATGCTACTCAGTCATCCTAAATGGAAAGAATGAGGGACTTGGGGCCTGGATCTGATTCCACTTCCCATGGACCAACTGTGGGGTGTGGTCAAGTTGTTTAACTGTGTAGCATCTCAATGACCTCATCTCCATACCTGAATGATGGAGATTTGTAGCTCACTGCCCTCCACTCTTAGGTTTGTTGTGAGGATCAGATGAGAAATGGTGTGCAAGCATCTTATAAAAGTGCTACTCAAATGGAAGGGATTGTTACGTTGAAAAATAAAATTCAACGGAGTAAATCTTAAAGATCTTATTTGGCTTTATTCAGTGATCCATAAATTGGGCAGCATCCAATCTAGCAGATAGAAAGAAGCTCCGAGGAGCTGTACAAAATGAAAGATTTTATAGGCAGGAACAAAGAGGCAAAAAGCAGGTTGGTTATTGCAAGGTCAGTTTCCTTTAGGGAATGGCAGGGGTCTGTAAGGCAGATGACCTAACCAGGGCCGATCAGGCGATTCCCTATTGCCTGGTTTAAGATTCCGTTTCTGGGAGAGCCGAAACTGTAATTCAGTCTCGTCTCGGTTTGGTGACATGGGGCTTAGCATAAGTGACTCCATTTGGGGCCTGTTGCTTTGTTTTTAATAGTTATTATCAAATACTTCCCAGGAGAAGGTATTTTTGCCTTGGACCCCAACTATACCTTCACTTAGCATCACAGATACTTAGAGTAAGAGAGAAGGCTGTGAGGAGACCCCAGGAGTCATCTGATTCTACCAGTGAAATGGAATTTCACGGGAGCTCTCCATTTAGTGTCCTCCCTCTTCCCACTGCTCCACCCTCTTCTCTGGGGGAAAGTCTGCTCTTAGGCTGTTTCATGGGGAGAGAAAATGCTTTCCCTTCTGAGAACTGCAGTGAGCAGTGTTTAGGGCTAGTTTCCACCTCTGTGCCTGGTGGCTGTTCATACTGAGGGCTCCCGCAAATGCTCCCCACTCAACGCCCTGACGCTAGATCATGAATCAAGTCTATTCAGATTCCCAATAATTACAGCTAGTGCTGAGAGCCTACAGCCCAGCAGCATCTTTGTAGGAGCTTAACAAGTTCCCCAAAGTGAGCTCAGGGATGCTCAAGGAGTCATTTAGCCAAGCTGGAACACAAAAGCACACTCAGCATCTGGAAACAAGCTGTCTGCTCCCTCTGCTAGAAAGTGCCTGGGATCCGAAAGCTCCCCTCCTGCCACCACATGCACTATAGGCAGGAACTGACTGCACAGTGCAGGCCAGGTCTGCTCTCTGTGCGTGGCCTGCCGCTCATAAACAAGACAGGGCTGTGGCCATGGTCTCTGCTTTATACCCACCTCCTTCCAGACCTTACATCCAGGAGAAAACCAAAATCCCCAGAGTTCAAGTAACTTGTCCGAGGTCATATGGTTTGTTTGGGCTCTAGAGCTCCGATTCCTTTCTATTTCAGTCCTCTGCATGCCAATGCAGGGGACACGGGTTCGAGCCCTGGTCCGGGAAGATCCCACATGCTGTGGAGCAACTAACCCCGTGAGCCACAACTACTGAGCCTGTGTGCCACAACTACTGAAGTCCACGCGCCTACAGCCCATGCTCCTCAACAAGAGAAGCCACCGCAACGAGAAGCCTGCGCACCGCAATGAAAGAGTAGCCCCCGCTCGTCACAACTAGAGAAAGCCCGTGCGCAGCAACAAAGTCCCAAAGCAGCCAAAAATAAATAAATTTATTAAAAAAAAGTTTCTGCCATTCCCAATTTTCCCTGTGAGCTGTTGTAAATGAATAGTGCCTTTTAAAAAAATTGAAGTATAGTTGATTTAAAGTGTAATGCCAATCTCTGCTGTACAGCAAAGTGACTCAGTTATACACATATATACGTTCTTCTTTTATATTCTTTTCCATTATAGTTTATCACAGGATACTGAATATAGTTGCCCCATGCTATACGTTAGGACCTTGTCGTTAGTGACTTTTAAAGTGGATTACACTTTACTATATTGGGCCCAAAAGTTGGGGTGTTCTTGGAAGAAATACAGATCCACCACTAACCGTGGAAGAGAAGCCTATGAAGGACGTCGGGACACATTGGGCTCTACCCAGAGAGGTTTACACGACTCCCCTCACCTCACACTTGGAGAGCCCGAGCCCAGAGCACCTCACTCTACTCAGGGTTCACTCTGCTGCACCAACCGCTGGCCCGCAAAGATGAAGCTAGTCACAACCACTCTGATGGCAGTGGACGCCTCTCTGACATGAGGTCAAGCCTGGCTTGAGGTCAGTTGTGTGGAAATGTTTTGCCACAGTCATTTGTTGTGTGTGTATTATGTACCAGGACCCTGGTGATCAAGAGTGGACTTCAGCAGCTTCTGGACCAGAGTTCCAGTAGCTCCCACTCTTCTCTGGATTATCTGAGTGCCAGGATTACCTAACCTCTCTGTGAAGCACTTGGCACCATGCCTGGCTCATGGTGATAGCCTGTCCTGCATGTGCATTATGGAATCTCTTCACCGGCAATGGATGAGGTGCTTCTGTTATTCTCCCCACAGGAAGATGTGGTGAGGTGTGGAGAGGTGAAGTGAGTTGTCCAACATCACAGAGCTAGGAAGTGGTGGAGCTGCTCCAGAGCCCATGTTCTTTTTTTTTTTTTTTTTTTCATTTTTCGGGCCACGCTGTGAGGCATTCGGGATCTTAGTTATCCGACCAGGGATCGAACCTGTGTCCCCTGCGTTGGGAGCATGGAGTCTTAACCACTCAACTGAAGGGAAGTCCACAGAGCCCACAATCTTAACCAGGAAGCTAAACTCTCCCAGGGTCCCATGGCTGCTGGGGAGCATAGAGAGACTGAGCTGAAATCCTGCTTTACTCCTAGACCAGAGCTTATTCCCAGGCCTAAGGAATGTATAGGAGCAGCTGACATCTCCATGTGTTGCACTCAGCCTGCTGCAAAAATGTGAGCATTCGTCAGGATTCCCACAAAGATTTGAGCACCTGCTTTGTACTCAGCATTGTTTTTTTGAGCTGGGGAGAGGTGGTAAATAAGATAAAGTCTTCATTTTCTTAGAGGCAAATTATGAACCAGTGACCAACACTTTCTCAAATGATTCAGTACATTTAAGTGCTATGAAGAAAACAGAACAGGCTGCTGTGATACTACATGGCTTGGGTGGTCAGGGAAGGCCTCTGTGAATGATTGAAGGAGACAGGCTTGCAAAGATCTGGAGAGAGTTCCAAGCAGAAGGAACAGTGAGTGCAAAAGTCCTGAGGCAGATTTTGCTTGGTGTGTTCATGATACTAGAACTCTGATTTTACACAAAGAATTTTCTCCACACGGGTATTTCAGTTCCTCATTGACTTAGCAAATTAAAAAGATGATAAGTATGTTTGTGTTGCCTTCGAAAGTAAGAGTAAATTTGGAATAACGAAGAGCTTCTTCCTGGATTTACAAATACAGCAACAAAGGCATTTGGGCATTTTTGTAGCCAACAACTTTGTAAGCAGACCCATGCATTTGTAGTCCATGCTTCTGTGCTCACTCTGAAACCAAGCAAAAAAGGGCAAGCCCATTCCTGGCTGATGTGTTTTTTTTTTTTTGGCAGTATGCGGGCCTCTCACTGTCGTGGCCTCTCCCGTTGCGGAGCACAGGCTCCGGACGCGCAGGCTCAGCGGCCATGGCTTACGGGCCCAGCCGCTCCACGGCATGTGGGATCTTCCCGGACCGGGACACGAACCCGTGTCCCCTGCATCGGCAGGCGGACTCTCAACCACTGCGCTACCAGGGAAGCCCCTGGCTGATGTGTTTTAGACAGCCAAGCAAATTCACACTGATCCACAGTCCTCGTGAGGGTAAAAGATAATACTGAGGGATAAATATGGAAAAGCTGATTTGCTGCCCATCCTCAGGGTCAAGCACAGGGCTGAGGGGGCCAGCTGCATCTTTTTATAGTCTTCTTCTCAGGGAAATGGTACTGCTACAGCATGCCACCTTGGAAATTTTTCCTGCTTGCCTTGGGAGAGGTTTGCTCAACTCACTTTGGGAAGGTTATTTCAACTTTCTGCTGCATCAGGACTTTGTGAGTGGTGAACACCAAAACCCCAAAGGCACACATGCATCCTTGGCTGCCCTTGGTAAGCACGGAGAGAATCTCACCAGTTAAAAAGGGAATATTCTGGATTTTGCCTGATAATTCTTGGGTTGACATTTTTGGGCATCCCTGAAACAAACACTCTTGCTGCAGCTGCTGCCTGCCCTGTTCTTGCTTCAGACTCAGTACTTGCCAAGATCTGCCTGGAAAGAAGTGTTTCCCACTGTGGGCCTCACACAGTGAAATGGCATCAGACCGAAGTCCTCTGTTTCAGGGTCTAATTAGCCTGTAGCTTTAGGAAGTGGAACAAAACATCTACATTTTTGTAGGATGTCACTTGAAAGTGTTAGCTGAATAGCCTCAGCTGTTCAAATAGTAGAGCTAGATACAGTGGGGTATGTGGAGGGGGATGGGCCGGGCTGAGGGGCGTGGGTACCGGAGAGGGAGGTATCCGTAGTCCTGGCAAGAACCGTCCAGGCTTCTTTGAGATTTAAAGGGCTAACCCAGAGGTAGCTGCGCATTTTATTTCCCTCTTGAAAGAAGCCTGTTTTTTTTGCTAAGTGCTCCTTGTGTGAAGCTGCGTTGTGGAGAGAGAAACATTTCTTTCCCTTGGTTCAGGTGGGGTGAGGGCTTCACTTGGAAGGGAGGCTCCTTGGCAGGTGCGTGCTGGAAGGTGATTCCAAGTGAACTGATCCCTAGGCCTGTTACGTCGCCTGAGAAATGAGAAGTTTGGATGAGATCAGTTTCCTAGGCTCACCTGTCAGTGAATTGCACCTGAAGTGCTTATTCCCAAACCACTCTGCTCTCCAGAATCGGAATTCTCGGGAGCACTGATCTGCGTGTTGGGCAGGCTTCCCGGTGATCTTTATTCTCAAGGATGTTTGGCCTGTGTGATCTCTCACAAGTCTGTCAGCTCTAAAACTGTTGGCTAAGTCTGGAAGGCAGTGATTCCTAACTAGTCTTGAGACCCAAGGCTTTTTGCAAATCTAAGGACAGCTGTGGATGCTCTCTTTAGGAAAAAAATGTGTGTAGGCAGAATGCGGAATCCAGTTTCAAGGTTTGTGATCCTTGATGAAGAATTCCTACTCTAAAGTCAACTCAAAAGAGAACCTAAGCACCTGGAATCGTGGATAGCACAAAGTAGCTGCTCACTGAAGGTAGGCTATTCTTTTTATGTCTCCCAGCTTTTTCTTGTGATATACTAGTATTATCTTCATTTTTTAGATGAGGAAACTGGGGCATAGAGAGATTAACATACCTTGTAAGTGGGGAATGGATTTTAACCTAAATGATCTGATTCCAGAACAAGTGAACTTAAAATTCTGGGTTACCTAATAAAGTGGGGTGTGTGAAGTGGGGATGGGGGAGGGTGGAACGGTTGGAAAAGGCCTTTCTGAGATCTTCCAGTTCTGAACTAACTTGCCCCTGGCCCCATCATTTTCACCCTGAGGGTCTCGGTTCTCGGTTTCTACAGCCCACAAAGAAAGGGGCTGGCCTCCCCTCTTCCTGCTCAGCGGGGTCCGACTCCCACGCTCTGCGATCCACTTCCCCAGCGGGCCAGGCTGTGTGGAAACAGGCCGGGCCCTGGCTCCCCGCCGCTTGCCAAGGACTAACCGTCCCAGGTGTCCCTTATTACGCGGCCGCCGGGGCCTCCCTTCCACCCCGCGGAGAATTCCCGAAGAGCCCGAGGCCCAGGCTGCTCGCGGAGGGCGGGGCCCACCTATATTGGCCTTGTCACGCCCCTTCACGGGCGTCCCAGGTGGCTCGGGGCGGGGAGGAGCCGCACCAACGCCAGCCAGCCGCCAGTGAGCTGCTACCCGGGACCGGGAGCAGGGAGCCGGCCGGACGCGCGGACGGGCCAGGAGGGCGCGGCGGCGCGGGTGAGCCGGGCGGGCACAGCGGGCTGGGGGCGGCGGTCGGCGGGGGACGGCGGGCCCTGCGCACGGGTCCTGCGGGGCCCCTGCCTGGGGCGCCGGGGGAGCGAGCGCGCCGGGGTCGCGGCACAGCGGAGGGGTCGGGGTCCCGTAAGCTGCCTGGGGGCGAACAGCTGCGACCCTTTGCACCGGGCTGGAGATGGGGGCGGGGGCGGGGGCGGGCGCGGGGCCAGGGCCGGGGCTGCGTGGGTCTCTGAGCGGCCCGGGCGGCGCGGAGGCGCTCTGTCCGCGGCGCTGTTGGGGAGAGGGGAGGCTGGGGGCCCCACTCCTGCGGACAGCGCGGAGCTGCGCGGGGGGCTCAGGCCCGCGGGGGAGACCCGAGCGAGCTCCCGCCTCTCCCTCTGCGGCGCTTCCCAGGGGCCGGCTCAGGTGCAGCTGCTCCCTCTGCTCGGCGCTTTACTTTTGGTGCTGGTGTTGAGTGTCCGACATACACCTGAGTTAGTTACCTGGGGCTTTCAAAAAACTGGTATGCAAGGCTGCTGTGACTCCAGGGGCCTGCGCTTGTAAGGCTCCATCCAGGTCTGTGTGTCCTGCGGCGCTGTCGGGGGTTGGGGTGGAGGCGGTGGGTGCCCTGCATCTCCCAGGCCCTGGCCGTCGGTGTGATAAAGTGGAAAAAGTCTAGAATTTAAATTCTAGTTATTAGCTGTGTGACCTTGAGCAAGTTGCTTAACTTCACTGATTCTCAGTTTGCTCAAAGGTAAAAAGGGTATTATAATCATTACAACGGCCTTAAGTTATACGATGTTCATAAAGCCCATAGCACGTTGCTTGATGAAAGTTCTCTCCATTTTTTCCCCTATGTGTTAATGTAACACTTCATGCCTTCCAGAGGTCCCCACTCCTTTCTGAACAGAAGGGAGATCCAGGAGGCTCAGAGTACCCTCCTTTAGGAGGGAAGGTGGTGGTGTGTGGTTTGGGGGGTGGCATTTTTTCCATTCTAACTTGTTCATGGCTAGCTAGGCCTCCTCCAGGCAGTTTTACTTCCTGACACCATTCTAGAAGCCAGGTTTGAGAGGTGACAGTGCACAGGTCTTGAGTATAGAAGGGATGTTATCGTCTTCTTTCATCATTACTGACTGTATTTGTCAGAATTCTTTTCTTTGGGTTGGGTTTGGTCACTTGAAAATTGCTTTATGCAGTAAAGAAATTGATTGGGTCACATAAATGAAAAGGCTGAGGGTTTTAGCTTTAGGCATAGCTTGATCCAGGGGCTCACATAGGGTTGCCGGGCTTGTTCTCTCTCCTTTTCCCTCTGTGTTGACTGTTCTTAGTATGGAGTGATAAAAAGCACTGGCACCTTAAGGCTTATCTGTTCCTTTAGAGAGGCGGGGGATAGGAGGGATCTCTTTTCTTCCATTACCTCTATCCTTAGAGCAAACCTTATTGATACACTAGACCAAAGCGGCGCCAAGCCATCTCAGTGGACAGGGAGTGGGTTTCCACCATAGCAGTGGGTACTTTGCTCAGGTGCCACTGTGTTAGTTAATCCCACCCCAGGTGCTGGGGATTGGGCAGGGACAATTCCTAATGAGAGGTCTGACTTCTGGGCAGATAAAATAGGACCTGTTCATTGCACTATCTCTGCCTTTGCTCACCACCACCTAAAGGAAGTCTTTAGTAGAGTGTAGACTGCCTGGGTGCCATGTTCCATCTGTCAATTGTCAAGTCTTATCCCAGGCAAGGAAGGCATCCTGCACGTTCCTCCTTTGATTCCTTGTTGTTTGCTTTTTGGTTGATTCATTCATTCAGCATTTAATAAATGCCCAGCATACACCAGGGCCTCTACCAAGGGTGAACATGTTTGCTTTTGAGAAGCTCACGGTCTAGTTGGAGAGGCAGGTGTGCAGAGAACAGAGTCTGGGACTGTGTAACCATCTGGGGACAAGCAAAGACTTCCCAAGGAAACTGTACTTGAGCTCTAAATTGGAGATAGCAGGGGATAGTAGGAGGAAAAGTTGCAGGGACTTCCCAGGCCAAGCGGTGTGGTGTGGTAGGGTACTTTCTGTTGTAAGTTACACTAGTTAGGTTACTTTACTGTCTTGCTTAAGAAGTCTAGAGGTAGGTGGTTCAAAGTGGCCACAGTTCTGGGTTGGCTTCTTGAAGATTCTCTGGGTTTTCCCTGCCCTGCCACAGGGTGACTGGAGCTCCATCACGCCTTCACGTGATAACATCTAGGGCAAAAAGGGAGGGAGATGGCTTGCTTGTCAGTGATTCTCTAGATAACAAAGGTCAGAATTTCTCAGAGGTTCCCTGCGTCACTGGCCAGAATGGCCATACGCCCGTGCTGAGCCAGTCCCTGGCAAAGGAGGAGAGGGTGGCTGTGATTGACGTGGCCCAGCCGTGTTCTGGAGCTGGGGGAGGGGTCACCTTCCCTGAGCACTGTTTGTGCCCCTGTCTGAAAATCGGAATTCTGTTCACAAGGCAGAAAGCGGGACTGCCCTGCCTGTCGGGCTGTTAGGTAGCCGGTCACCCGTGTCTCCTGCAGGTGGTGACAGATGATGAAAGACATGGCCTTACGGGCAAGCAGGAGAGAAGCTCAGGATGATAGGAGAAGAGTGTAGGGTGTGGCTGAGGGGAGGAAAGGAGCTGAGGGTGGAGGCGCAGGTAGAGACAGGAAAACCCTGTGTTAGATGCCCTCTGGATATCACTAAGAAGCCTAAATCTCGGTCCCGTTCCTCAAAGAGCTTACACTCAAAACCTGGGAAAGTTTTTCTGGGTCTGTCACACTCCCATAGTAACAGCAACAGTGGCTCACTCTGTGGGGGTAACTGTGCGGGGATTAGGGTGGAGGAGTTTAGGGAGGGGCCGTGTGTAGTTTGAAGAAGCCTCACAGCTGGTTCTGCCGTGCCTCCCACTCCCCAGTGCCCCCTTCACCTTCTCCCCTGCCCCTTATTGAGAACATTTGCTCTAAATCATGTCTTTGTTTCGGCGTCCTTACCTGTCTTCAAGCTAACAGGCTGGGGCTTGGAGAAGATGCAGTTAGTGGTAGATCCTGGACTAGAAAACAATTCTCCTGATGGTAGTCCAGCAGGTGAATACTATATAATCATGTTCAGTAGGGAACCAGCCTCCACTGTCTACTGCTTTTAAAGCATTTAGCCTGTTTTCATTTGAAGTATGAAGTGAGAGCTGCTTTTTGTTTGCATTTGACGCGGTGGACATGGGTGGGCATTTGGTGTTAGATTGGGCAACCAGGATACTACTTCTCATATTCCTCCATCCTCAATATGTACTTAGCACAGAAGTTGGCAGAAAGATCTAGTCACTAATCCTGGAAGAAAGGAGGGAGTGGAGGACAACATATCTTGTTGTTTCCCTCAACAGTCCTGCCCAGGGCTGCCCAGGCAGAGTGTGAGGGAATGAGGTAGAGAGTTGCCTTGGGCAGTCATTCATTCACAAATATTTATTGAACACCTACTGGATGGCAGACACTGCCCTGGGGTTAAAAGGAATATATAAGAACGTTAAAATCTCTGTTCTCATTGGAGCTTACAGTCTACTGGAAGGGGACCTATTTATGTTTTGTCTCCTAGGTCAGGTGATGAGAAGTACTATAATGAAAAATAAGGCAGGTTAAGAGAAGCCTGCAGTAGTTGGAAACAGGCTGGACATAGTGCTAGAAATCTTCAAGGTTTAGTCTGTCTCTGGTCTCCAGCAGAGAAATAGGGCCTAATCAGGTATGGTACTGGCCAAAAAAGGCATTCCCTTGGAGGAAGAGGATCACATATTAAATAACTTGAACTTAAAGAATTTCTTTCATGCGGAATCTCTTCCTTTGTTTGTTCTACTGTCCCTCACATTGTTACCAAACGTGATTTACAATGACTTACAAAACATGGTACCAGGTGATGAGAAATAAATGAAGAAATATGAGCAAAGGGAAAATAAGGGTCATTTATTTCATCATTGTGTTCCAGAATTGTTTAGATTTGGTAGCAGGGGAAGAAGGAAGTATGGTGATTAAAAATGTGGTGATTCATGCTCAGGCTTCATTATTTAAAAGGTGACAATGTAAAGTTTTGATGTCTCAGAAGTTTATAACTTATTTGGGTGTGTGTGTAAAGAGCCACTTTTATTTGATAGGAAAAAATAGTCTGAGTTCAAAGAAAACTACTAGTATTATTTTTTTAGGTCAGTACAAAGTGCACCAAAGGTTAACAGAGATCAAAAGCCTAATTCCAGAGTCAAAATAATATGGTATAAATAAAAAATTAGTGAGAAGGTGAGTTTGGACTCATAACTGGCTGGGAAAAATACACAAATTCAAATAAAAATTTGCAGCATAGATGTGTTACACAAAGGTAATTTTGATTACCTATTTTTATTGAGTTGTTTGTTTTCTTATTGTTGAGTTTTGAGAGTTCTTTAAATAACCTGGATATATGTCCTGTGTCAGAAATGTGATTTTCAAATCAGTTCTCTCAGTCTGTGCCTTATCTTTTTATTCCCATAGCAGTGTCTTTCTCAGGGCAAAAGTTTTTTAACTTTGGTAAACTAATTTATCAATCTACTTATGGATCAGAATTTTGTTGTTGTACCTAAGAATTCTTTGCCTAACTAAAAGTCTTGAAATTTTTCTACATTTTCTTCGAGAAATTTCATAGTTCTATATTTTACACTTAGGTTTATGATTCATTTTGGGTTAATTTTTATGTAAGGTGTAAACTGTGAGTCAGGAATTTTTTTTTTTTTTTGCATGTGGAATTCCAGTTGTTTCAGCACCATTTGTTGAGAAGACTATCCTTTCCCTATTGATTTAGCTTGACATTTTTGTTGAAAATCAACTGGCCATAATTGTAAGGGTTTATTTTTGGATTCTCAATTTTATTCCATTGATCTAGAGGCCTACTTCATGTCAACACTACACTGTCTTGATACTGTGACTTTATAATAAATTTTGAAAGCAAGTAGTATAAATCTCCCAATTTTATTCCTTTTCAAACTCGTTATGGCTCTCCTAGTTCCTTTGCCTTTTCATATAAGTTGTAGAGTCAGCTTGTCAATATCTGTGAAAAATTCTGCTGGGATTTTGAATGGATTGTATTGAATCTATAGATTCGTTTAGGAAGAATTAACATCTTTACAATACTGAGTATTCCAATCCATGAACACAGTATGGCCTATCTCTTTATTTCTGCTTTCATTTTTCTATCAGCATTTGGTAGTTTTCAGGATATAGAACTTCCACATGTTTTGTTAGATTTATACTTAAGTATTTCATTTTGGGGGTTGCTCTTATTGCTTGTGTATAGAAATACAATTGATATTTGATTATTGTATTCTGTTACCTTGTTAAAGTCAATTATTGTTCTAGGAGGTTTATTTATAGATTCTTCAGAATTTTCTACATAGTCATGTCAGCTGTGAATAAAGACAGCTTTATTTCTTCCTTTCCAATGGGATGCATTTTTATTTTTTTTAACATCTTTATTGGAGTATAATTGCTTTAAAATGGTGTGTTAGTTTCTGTTTTATAACAAAGTGAATCAGCTATACATATATCCCCATATCTCACCCTCTTGAGTCTCCCTGCCTCCCACCCTCCCTATCCCATCCCTCTAGGTGGTCTCAAAGCACCGAGCTGATATCCCTGTGCTATGCAGCTGCTTCCCACTAGCTATCGATTTTATATTTAGTAGTGTATATATGTCCATGCCACTCTCTCACTTTGTCCCAGCTTACCTTTCCACCTCCCCGTGTCCTCAAGTTCATTCTCTAGTAGGTCTGCGTCTTTGTTCCCATCCTGCCCCTAGGTTTTTCATAACCATTTTTTTTTTTAGATTCCATATATATGTGTTAGCATACAGTATTTGTTTTTCTCTTTCTGACTTACTTCACTCTGTATGACAGACTCTAGGTACATCCACCTTACTACAAATAACTCAGTTTCGTTTCTTTTTATGGCTGAGTAATATTCCATTGTATACATGTGCCATATCTTCTTTATCCATTCGTCTATTGATGGACACTTAGGTTGCTTCCATGTCCTGGCTATTGTAAATAGAGATGCAATGAACATTTTGGTACATGACTCTTTTTGAATTATGGTTTTCTCAGGGTATATGCCCAGTAATGGGATTGCTGGATCATGTGGTAGTTTTATTTGTAGTTTTTGTTTGTTTGTTTTTTTGCGGTACACGGGCCTCTCATGTTGTGGCCTCTCCTGTTGCGGAGCACAGGCTCCAGACGCGCAGGCTCAGCGGCCATGGCTCACGGGCCCAGCCACTCCGCGGCACGTGGGATCTTCCCGGACTGGGGCACGAACCCATGTCCCCTGCATCGGCAGGCGGACTCTCAACCACTGCGCCACCAGGGAAGCCCTATTTGTAGTTTTTTAAGGAACCTCCATACTGTTCTCCATAGTGGCTGTATCAATTTACATTCCCACCAACAGTGCAGGAGTGTTCCATCTTCTCCACACCCTCTCCAGCATTTATCGTTTCTAGAGTTTTGGATGATGGCCATTCTGACTGGTGTGAGATGATATCTCATTGTAGTTTTGATTTGCATTTCTCTAATGATTAGAGATGTTGAGCATCCTTTCATGTGTTTGTTGGCAATCTGTATATCTTCTGTGGAGAAATGTCTATTTAGGTCTTCTGCCCATTTTTGGATTGGGTTGTTTGTTTTTTTGTTATTGAGCTGCATGAGCTGCTTGTAAATTTTGGAGATTAATCCTTTGTCAGTTGCTTCATTTGCAAATATTTTCTCCCATTCTAAGGGTTGTTTTTTGGTCTTGTTTATGGTTTCCTTTGCTGTGCAAAAGCTTTTAAGTTTCATTAGGTCCCATTTGTTTATTTTTGTTTTTATTTCCATTTCTCTAGGAGGTGGGTCAAAAAGGATCTTGCTGTGATTTATGTCATAGAGTGTTCTGCCTATGTTTTCCTCTAAGAGTTTGATAGTGTCTGGCCTTACATTTAGGTCTTTAATCCATTTTGAGTTTATTTTTGTGTATGGTGTTAGGGAGTGTTCTAATTTCATACTTTTACATGTACCTGTCCAGTTTTCCCAGCACCACTTATTGAAGAGGCTGTCATTTCTCCACTGTATATTCTTGCCTCCTTTATCAAAGATACGGTGACCATATGTGCGTAGGTTTATCTCTGGGCTTTCTGTCCTGTTCCATTGATCTATATTTCTGTTTTTGTGCCAGTACTATACTGTCTTGATTACTGTAGCTTTGTAGTATAGTCTGAAGTTAGGGAGCCTGGTTCCTCCAGCTCCATTTTTCGCTTTCAAGATTGCTTTGGCTATTCTGGGTCTTTTGTGTTTCTATCCAAATTGTGAAATTTTTTGTTCTACTTCTGTAAAAAATGCCAATGGTAGTTTGATAGGGATTGCATTGAATCTGTAGATTGCTTTGGGTAGTAGAGTCATTTTCACAATGTTGGTTCTTCCAATCCAGGAGCATGGTATATCTCTCCATCTATTTGTATCATCTTTAATTTCTTTCATCAGTGTCTTATAATTTTCTGCATACAGGTCTTTTGTCTCCTTAGGTAGCTTTATTCCTAGATATTTTATTCTTTTTGTTGCAGTGATAAATGGGAATATTTTCTTAATTTCACTTTCAGATTTTTCATCATTAGTGTATAAGAATGCAAGAGATTTCTGTGCATTAATTTTGTATCCTGCTACTTTACCAAATTCATTGATTAACTCTAGTAGTTTTCTGGTAGCATCTTTAGGATTCTCTGTATAGTATCATGTCATCTGCAAACAGTGACAGCTTTACTTCGTCTTTTCCAATTTGGATTCCTTTTATTTCCTTTTTTTCTCTGATTGCTGTGGCTAGAACTTCCAAAACTATGTTGAATAAGAGTGGTGAGAGTGGGCAACCTTGTCTTGTTCCTGATCTTAGTGGAAATGGTTTCAGTTTTTCACCATTGAGGACAATGCTGGCTGTGGGTTTGTCATATATGGCCTGTATTATGTTGAGGAAAGTTCCCTCTATGCCTACTTTCTGGAGAGTTTTTATCATAAATGGGTGTTGAATTTTGTCGAAAGCTTTCTCTGCATCTGTTGAGATGATCATATGGTTTTTCTCCTTCAATTTGTTAACATGGTGTATCACGGTGATTGATTTGAGTAATTGAAGAATCCTTGCATTCCTGGAATAAACCCCACTTGATCATGGTGTATGATCCTTTTAATGTGCTGTTGGATTCTGTTTGCTAGTATGTTGTTGAGGATTTTTGCCTCTATTTTCATCAGTGATATTGGCCTGTAGTTTCCTTTCTTTGTGACATCTTTGTCTGGTTTTGGTATCAGGGTGATGGTGGCCTCGTAGAATGAGTTTGGGAGTGTTCCTCCCTCTGCTATATTTTGGAAGAGTTTGAGAAGGATAGGTGTTAGCTCTTCTCTAAATGTTTGATAGAATTTGCCTGGGAAGCCATTTGGTCCTGGGCTTTTGTTTGTTGGAAGATTTTTAATCACAGTTTCAATTTCAGTGCTTGTGACTGGTTTATTCATATTTTCTATTTCTTTCTGGTTCATTCTTGGCAGGTTGTGCATTTCTAAAAATTTGTCCATTTTTTCCAGCTTGTCCATTTTATTGGCATAGTGTTGCTTGTAGTAATCTCTCATGATCTTTTGTATTTCTACAGTGTCATTTGTTACTTCTCCTTTTTCATTTCTAGTTTGTATTGATTTGAGTCTTCTCCCTTTTTTTCTTGATGAGTCTGGCTAATGGTTTATCAATTTTGTTTATCTTCTCAAAGAACCAGTGCTTAGTTTTATTGATCTTTGCTATCGTTTCCTTCATTTCTTTTTCATTTATTTCTGATCTGATCTTTATGATTTCTTTCCTTCTGCTAAATTTGGCAGTTCTTTGTTCTTTCTCTAATTGCTTTAGGTGCAAGGTTAGGTTGTTTATTTGAAATGTTTCCTGTTTCTTAAGGTAGGATTGTATTGCTATAAACTTCCCTCTTAGAACTGCTTTTGCTGCATCTCATAGGTTTTGGGTCATCGTGTCTCCATTGTCATTTGTTTCTAAGTATTTTTTGATTTCCTCTTTGGTTTCTTCAGTGATCACTTCGTTATTAAGTAGTGTATTGTTTAGCCTCTACGTGTTTGTATTTTTTACAGATCTTTTCTTGTAGTTGATATTTAGTCTCATAGCGTTGAGTTCAGAAAAGATAGTTGATACGATTTCAATTTTCTTAAATTTACCAAGGCTAGATTTGTGACCCAAGATATGATCTATCCTGGAGAATGTTCCATGAGCACTTGAGAAAAATGTGTATTCTGTTGTTTTTGTATGGAATGTCCTATAAATATCAATCAAGTCCATCTTGTTTAATGTATCATTTAAAGCTTGTGTTTCCTTATTTATTTTCATTTTGGATGATCTGTCCATTGGTGAAAGTGGGGTGTTAAAGTCCCCTACCATGATTGTGTTACTGCGGATTTCCCCTTTTATGGCTGTTAGTATTTGCCTTATGTATTGAGGTGCTCCTATGTTGGGTGCATAAATATTTACAATTGTTATATCTTCTTCTTAGACCGATCCCTTGATCATTATGTAGTGTCCTTCTTTGTCTCTTCTAATAGTCTTTATTTTAAAGTCTATTTTTTCTGATATGAGAATTGCTACTCCAGCTTTCTTCTGATTTTCATTTGCATGGAATATCTTTTTACGTCCCCTCACTTTCAGTCTGTATGTGTCTCTAGGTCTGAAGTGGGTCTCTTGTAGACAGCATATATACGGGTCTTGTTTCTGTATCCATTCAGACAGCCTGCGTCTTTTGGTGGGAACATTTAATCCATTTACAATTAAGGTAATTATTGATATGTATGTTCCTATTCCCATTTACTTAACTGTTTTGGGTTTGTTATTGTAGGTCTTTTCCTTCTCTTGTGTTTCTTGCCTAGAGAAGTTCTTTTAGCATTTGTTGTAAAGCTGGTTTGGTGGTGCTGAACTCTCTCAGCTTTTGCTTGTCTGTAAAGGTTTTAATTTCTCCATCAAATCTGAATGAGATCCTTGCTGGGTAGAGTAATCTTGGTTGTAGGTTTTTCTCCTTCATCACTTTAAATATGTCCTGCCACTCCCTTGTGGCTTGCAGAGTTTCTGCTGAAAGATCAGCTGCTAACCTTATGGGGATTCCCTTGTGTGTTATTTGTTGTTTTTCCCTTGCTGCTTTTAATGTTTTCTTTGTATTTAATTTCTTTTTTCTTTCTTTTTTTTTTTGCAGTACACAGGCCTCTCACTCTTGTAGCCTCTCCCATTGAGCAGCACAGGCTCCACACGCGCAGGCTCAGCGGCCATGGCTTACGGGCCCAGCCGCTCCGTGGCATGTGGGATCCTCCCGGACTGGGGCACGAACCTGTGTCCCCTGCATCAGCAGGTGGACTCTCCACCACTGTGCCACCAGGGAAGCCCTGTATTTAATTTTTGATAGTTTGATTAGTATGTGTCTTGGCGTGTTTCTCCTTGGATTTATCCTGTATGGGACTCTGTGCTTCCTGGACTTGATTAACTATTTCCTTTCCCATATTAGGGAAGTTTTCAACTATAATCTCTTCAAATATTTTCTCAGTCCCTTTCTTTTTCTCTTCCTCTTCTGGGACCCCTATAATTCGAATGTTGGTGTGTTTAACGTCCCAGAGGTCTCTGAGACTGTCCTCAGTTCTTTTCATTCTTGTTTCTTTCTTCTGCTCTGCAGTAGTTATTTCCACTATTTTATCTTCCAGGTCACTTATCCATTCTTCTGCCTCAGTTATTCTGCTATTGATCCCTTTTAGAGTATTTTTAATTTCATTTATTGTGTTGTTCATCATTGCTTATTTCCTCTTTAGTTCTTCTAGGTCCTTGTTAAATGTTTCTTTCATTTTGTCTATTCTATGTCCAAGATTTTGGATCATCTTTGCCATCATTATTCTGAATTCTTTTTAAGGTAGACTGCCTATTTCCTCTTCATTTACCAATTTTTAATTGGATTATTTGTCTTTTTATTTTAGAGTTGTAAGAGTTCTTTTTATATTATGGATACAATACCCTTATCAGATATATGATTTACAAATATATTTTCTCATTCTGTAGGTTGTCTTTTCACTTCCTTGCTTGTTAGTATCCCTTGAAACACCAAAGATTTAATTTTGATAACATCCAGTTTATGTATATTTTTTCTTTTTTCACTTGTGCTTTTGGTGTCATATCTAAGAAAACAGTGCCTAATCAAAAGTCACAAAGGTTTATTTCTAAGAGTTTTATAATTTTAACTCTTCTATTTAAGTATTTGATCTATTTTGAGTTAATTTTTGTTTATGGTGTGAGTCAGGGGTCCAGATTTATTCTTTCGCATGTAACTATCCAGTTGTCCCAGCACCATTTGTTGAAACGAGTATTCTTCCCCCCATTGATGTCATAGCACCCTTGTCAAAAATCAATTGGCCATGGGCCTCCCTGGTGGCGCAGTGGTTGGGAGTCTGCCTGCCAATGCGGGGGATACGGGTTCGTGCCCCGGTCTGGGAGGATCCCATGTGCCGCGGAGCGGCTGGGCCCGTGAGCCATGGCCGCTGGGCCTGCGCGTCCGGAGCCTGTGCTCCGCAACGGGAGAGGTCACAACAGTGAGAGGCCCGCATACCGCAAAAAGAAAAAAAAAAAAATCAATTGGCCATAAATATATACAATTACTTCTGTGCTCTGAATTCTAGTCATTGAACTATATATCTATCCTTATGCCACTACCACACGATCTTGATTGTTTTTGTTTTGCTGTGGTTTTGAATTCCGGAAGTGTAAGTCTTTCAACTTTGTTCGTCTTTTTTATTTTCAAGATGACTTTGGTTATTCTAGGTCCCTTATATTTCTATACAAATTTAGGATTAGTAGGTTAATTTCTTCAATGAATGCAGTGGGAATTTTGATAGGGATTACATTGAATCTGGAGATCAATTTGAGGATTAATGCATTTTAACAGTATTGTCTTCCAGTCATGAACCCAGGATGTTTTTCCAGTTATTTAGGTTTTCTGTAATTTCTTTCAATGATATTGTTATTTTTCAGTGTTCAAGTATTGCACTTCTTTTGTTAGATTTATTACTGAGCATTTTATTCTTTCTGCTGCAGTGTAAATGAAATTGTCTCAATTTTATTTTTGGATTTTCTATTGGTAGTGCCTAGAAATACAATTGATTCTTGTGTTTTGATTGTGTATTCTGATACCTTGTTGAACTCATTGATCAGCTCTAATGGTTTTTTAGTGAATTCATTAGAATTTTCAATATACAAGATCATCTAAAAATGGAGATAGTTAAACTTCTTTCCAACATAGATTCCTTTAATTTCTTTTTCTTGCCTAACTACCTTGGCTAGAAGTGACAGTACAGTGTTGAATAGAAGTGATGAGAGCAGACATCTTTCTCTTGTTCCTGTCTAATGTTCCTGGTTAATGAGATGGCCAGTATTATTTATGCTATTTTTTGATGACTGTTTTTATACTCTAAGAATCTGAGCGATGGGGCAGGAGTCGCTGCTTGGTTCTTCCAAGGGAAGGAGTAATAATAGACAATCAAACAATAAAATCAAACAACAGAAATTCCCTTTGTCCTATGCATTGGAGGCTTTGTGTAATAGTTACCAGAAAAGAAACATTTTAATGGAGGAATCTATTCATGTAACATGTAGGTACCAAGGAGTTTGATTAACATCTTCTAATATGTAAGTGTTCATTATTTAAAAATAAAACAAATTGTCCTTACTAATTTTTCCACCCTTTCTATATTTTTGATTTCCCACTGTATGCTTCCAGGTACCATGTGGGATCACAGAGATGAATTAAACACAGGGTATGCCCTTAGGGTGCTTGTTGAAAAGTCTTTTAAGGAAGATAGGAAACAGGAGGTTTAATATTTGGGCAAGTGGTTCCCATCAAAGGGTAACTGGTCAGAAGGGATGGGCTTCACCCTTAGAATTTTTGAATCTCAGTCTGCTGATGGAACATTCACTTTTTTTTTTTTTTTTTTTTTTTTTTTTTTTTTTGCGGTATGCGGGCCTCTCACTGTTGTGGCCTCCCCCGTTGCGGAGCACAGGCTCCGGATGCGCAGGCTCAGCGGCCATGGCTCACGGGCCCAGCCGCTCCGCGGCATATGGGATCCTCCCAGACCGGGGCACGAACCCGTATCCCCTGCATCGGCAGGCGGACTCTCAACCACTTGCGCCACCAGGGAGGCCCCGGAACATTCACTTTTTACCCCCATAGAATCAAAGAATTTTAGAACTAGAGGCTTGGAATTCCTTTTATCCGACCCCACATTTTTCATAGGAGGAGCCTCTTACCTTATTCAACAATTCCTGTTGTCTCTCATCAGCACCTCTTCTTTCTCTGAAATGTTTTATCACACACACAAACACACACACAGACAACACACATGGACGTACACATGTACAATATTTTCCATAGAGAGGCAATCCATGTTCAGTCCACATCCTGGCTCCATTTGTTATGTCTGGTTGGGGTAATATAACACCAGCTCCCGTGTTCATCTTCAGTATGACTTGTCTAGGATTCCTGCTTCACCTCACCCTTGAAGACTACTCAGTGTTGTCCTTCTGATAGGTGCTTCTGATGTGGAGCTGACAAGGACAGGGATGTTATCTGACTCCAAATCTGAGTTACCCAGACGCTGTGGGAGGCTTCCTGTTCTGTTTAATTGTACGTTCAACTTTCTTTGTAAAGAGCACACTCCGTCCATTTTAAACTTGTCAATTCGGAGGATTAAATAGGAGGCATATAAAGACATACCTGTGTGCTTACTGTAAAGTTGTCTTTCTAGAAAAGAACGAAAGTGGTATTAACAAAAACAATTAGATAGATACACGCCTTAAAAATGTTTACAGAGGCTTTTTAAAAATAAGTCAATTCATGGGCCTCCCTGGTGGCGCAGTGGTTAAGAGTCCGCCTGCCGATGCAGGGGATACGGGTTCGTGCCCCGGTCTGGGAGGATCCCATATGCCGCGGAGCGGCTGGGCCCGTGAGCCATGGCCGCTGGGCCTGCGCATCCGGAGCCTGTGCTCCGCAACGGGAGAGGCCACAACAGTGAGAGGCCCGCATACCGCAAAAAGAAGAAAAAAAAAAAAAAAAAAAAAAAAAAAAGTCAATTCAGAATTGTATGGAACATGTATGGAACATTTTTACTTTCCTATTTAAAAGAAACCCTTTATTCTAGCTTTGTTATGTATTTATTTATTATTACGATTAAAATAACATCAGGTTACTTTTTATCATCCCACTAGTAAAATGGAATGCAAACCTTATGGTATTAAGCTACAAAAGGAAATGAATCGTCCCTACAAACCTTTCAAATTTAATTAACTTTTAAACAAATATGAAGTTCTAGTTTCCCTTTTTCTTTTTTATTACAATGCGTTTTTTCTTTTGATTATGTGAGGGGTGAGATAAGGATGCAAAAGTGCTTTCTGGTTCACACTGTTACGGCATATGATACAGCAGCCAATTCAATCAAAAGGGAAATAGGAAAATAACTACTCTATTTGTGCCTCGTACGTAAGCCGTTTGTAAAGTCCCCTCCAGTCCCTACAATTAAATGTTGGCAGCTGTCCTTGCAGGCTGCTAAAATGAAATTAAAAAGTGGAGCAAACAGCATGTTAAAATCAAACACATATACTGTGTAGGGACAAACCCAACAAATTGAAGAATCACAGCATTGCAGGCAATCATTTGACTCAGTGCTGTAAGAAATGCTACAGAAAGTGAATGGGCCTGGGGCAGGGGATCCTGAGAAAGTTCCAAGTCATTGAAAGGCTCTGCTGAGTTGCCCATGTTGGGGGTCAGTTGGGGTGGGGAGTGGAGGGGATGGGTTGGTAAAAAGCAGAGCTTTCCATATTGTGTGTGATAAATGCATCAGTAAAACATACTGTCACTAAGTTACTCTTTACCTCAGTCTGAGCCCTGGAGTGGGCCTGGAACTTGCTCACGGGAAGGGAGGGTGTGGAGGGCTGTTACTACAAAAGGGGGTGGCACCATTTAGAGGAAAGCATGTTTGGACCGGCAGTCAGGAACTTGAGTCCTGTTCTTGGTCCTTCTGACTGTGTGACCTTGGATGAGTCACCTTACCCTTCTGACTGTGTGACCTTGGATGAGTCACCTTACCCTCCCTGGGCTATGGTTTCCATACTGCAAAATGCAGGCTTGGGCTAAATGCATGATTTCCAAACCAAATTCCCAAGCCTCCATCAAGCCAGCTCAGAGGTTGTCCCTGTACCGACAACTGGGGTTCCTGGCTCCTGCCTGCCGAAGGGAGCAGCCTCAGTCTCCTCTCTGGTATTTATGCTTCTGCAAGCTGTTGTTTGAGCAAAGCAGTCACTAGAAAGTGAAAATTATTAGGTGGCCTGATCTCAAAGACCTTCTGGTTCTTACATTCCAGCTGTCTATAACTCTGACATCCCATCCAAGGATCAGGAACACCCGTTATCCCAGCCTCTCCCCGTCTTTCCCAGGAAGCACCGGGGACGAGCGTCTTTAGCATCAGAAACTGCTCATCAGTGGCCGTGAAGCTGCAGTGGGGAAAGGAACCTGCGTTTGTAGGGTTTCAGCCTCTGATTCTGGAACAGAGCATTTCACTCTCATGGGATATAGTTGCCCCTTTGCTCCTAGCTTGGGGCCCAGCTATTGGAAGTGGTCTGGAAGCCATGTAATTTTGAGGGCTGCTGTAGCCTCCATCCCGTGGCCCTAGTCAGCTTTCCACACGTGCTGTCAGGCTGCTGAGTCCTGAACCTTTACTGGGTGTCTCTGAGGTTAAGTCAGTAATGACCACCTGTCAGCTGCAAGCTGGGATTCTGAGCGCTGGGCCTCTCCCAAGAGTCACTTGCTAGTTGGTGTTAAAGAAGCTTTTGCTGCCCCACGTCAAGGTATCACTTATCTGGTGCCTGTCTTGGAAATCTTTTCCTTTCACTCCTTAATAATGTGCCTTCTTGTGCCACAGACGTTCCTCCATCCCTTCTGAAATCATAGTACGTGTACTCTGGTGTTGCCAGGAGTGAACGTTTAGGAAGTAGGCCTTCAGTTTCCCTGCTGCTTGAAGCAAATATAGTGCCTTTTGTTACGTGTCCCAAGACACCCTGGTGAACACAGAAGCCTGCGAGGAAGGTTTGGCAGAGGAAACCATCATGAAAGACCTATTTTAATTGAGGAATATATAGCTGGAGACCCAGGGGTGTTGAGCAGTTCAATTAATGGTGATGAGAAATGAAGACTTGCTGTTTAAAAATGAAAATGCAGACCTCCTGTCTCCATATCCATTTCTCCATCATGTCGTTGTTCCTTTCACCTGCTTTGTGATTTAGCAAACTTCCTGGAATGCCCACGATGAGACCAGGCACCTTGCTGAACACGGGGCTGCCAGAGGGGAAGAAGCCCAGGCCTTGCCCTCAAGGGGCGTGTGGCCCGGCTCGGGAAGGAGCTAAGCAGTGACAGCCCGAAGTGGTCGGTGCATGTCAGGAAGGTCCTGGGAGTGGGGGACTCGGGGTGAGCAGCCACGTGCTCCTGGCTGGGGCCGGAAGTGTTCCTGCAGGAGGTACCCCAGGGGGATGACCTAGAGGTGCTCCAGAAAGGGGGGAGGGCATTCCGGGGGGGCAGTGCGAGGGACTTGGTGGGTTTGGTCAAGTGTAGGAGCTCAGAGTCGCTGTTGGGTCCGACCTTGAGGGAGAGAGGAGGAGGGAGCGGGGGCCTGGACGGGATATGCAGGATCAGGCTGGGAGGACCTGGAATACTTTACAGCTGCGCTTGTCAGTTTGGGTTTTACCCTGAGGGCGTGGGGACCCGCAGCAGAATTTGGGGCAGATTGGGAGGTATGGGAGGAGGTTTGCAAGGCTGCTGAGCATGGGGTTGATAAGCAGGGGCTCCGGGTGCAGGTGACTGGGGTTTGAATCCTGCCTTACTGTCTTCCAGCTGTGGGCAGGTTACTTAACTGTGCCTCTGTTGCTTCATCTTTAAAATAGGGATGAAAACCCTCCTTGTCTTATAGTGTTCTTGTGAGGAAAAATACATCCACCTAAAGCTCTTACAAAAATGAGTCCAAGATAAGCACTTATTAAAATTTAGTTACCGTATTTTGGGCAAGGGGGCATATCGCATTTTCCATGAGCAGTCTCTTAGACTGTGTATCACTTAGCTGTTGGCATAATAATGCTGGGTAAAAAATACTCGAAAATGCAGCAGCTTAGAGCAATGGTTTATGGTTGCTTTTGCAGCTGTGGGTTGGCAGTGGGGCTTGGCTGCGCCACGTTGGGCTTAACTGAGCAGCCGAGCTTCAGGCAGTGGCCCTGTCTGGGCCCGCGGGTTGGGTTCCCGTCCGCTCCATGTGGGTCCAGGCTGAGGGCAGCAGCCGTCCCGGGGCAGCTCCTGCAAAGGCCGTGGCAGAGCTGGAAGGGGTAAGAGGAAACCTGCAAGGCTTCGTCGGGCCTGGGTTCCCTGGGGCCCAAGCAAGTCACAGGCCAGCAAGCCCAGGGTCAAGGGGCCAGGGGATGATTCTGACCCCCTTTAGTGGGAGGAGCTGCAGAGTCTCTTGGTAAAGGCCATGCATACAGGTAGGGGGACAGGTTGGGGCCACCAGTGAGGTACCATGGGCTGCGCTGGCATTTCCTCCAACTGCAGCTTCTAGAGGGGAGTTTCCATGAGGGGTGGAGCCAACACTCACCTGGCCAAGCATGGACCCAGGGTCTGGCTTCAGTTAGCGAGCGCCCTTCCTGGTTTGTCCCAGCGCTGACCTTTAGGCTTTGCAAATGCGTGCTTTCTCCTGCTTCTCGGAGGCTTTGGGGGAGACTGCACATTTCAGGGGAAAATGTACTGGTGTGGGTTTGAATCTTCGAAGTGGGGACGAGAACAGACTCTAATGATGCTCACTGGAAAGATGGGAGAGTAGCCGAGGTGTTGCTGCAGGAATGCTCGACAGCCTCTCGAAGACTCAACAGGCTTCGGTGACAGTGAACGTGTCGGCAGATGTGAACTCCACGAGAAGACTTACGGTTTAAATCCAAGAATAGAATGTCTCTGCTTACATGTATTTTTAGATGCCTTTCTCCCAGTACAGTTGAGGAATTGCATTTTTTTCTGGGCTCCCTGGCATTTGCTTTCTACTCCCTGGGAACCTCCTGTGAGACGTGCCAGGCTCCCGAGTGGCCACCCCTAGGCAAGTGCTGGCAGAGAGGTGAGGGAGAGGCAGCTTGGGTGGGATTTGTCAGTAGGTAACTCTGCCTCTCGTCCTCCCAGCCTCCTCGGGGCTTGGGAGTAGGATGGGGACAGTGCCGGGAGGAGCCGAACACTCCGGCTTGGCTTTGCCAGCACGTACGGTCATCTCTCTCCTCTTCCCTGGCCTCCTTATGCTGCGTGAGAAATGTATCCATTCTTCTCCAGCAGAAAAGAGAGAAGCAGGGAACGGGAGGGCATTCTTATAGGTTAGGCTTTTCTATTTTATGTACGAGACTATTCTGTGAAATGAAATGGCACATTTCTTAACATGCTAGTCATGTATTAGATTTAAAAATTCAGCAAGATCTCTAAAATTACGCTCAGTAATTAAGCATGATATTAAATTGAGCTTTTTCAGAGATCGGGAGGAAATACATTCTAGAATTTTTTTGGTAACAAAAACAGCATCAGATTAACAAGTGAAATGTTTAGCAGTGTGACTGGCATACATAAGATGCTGAGTAAATTGTACCATTGATGGCGATGATGTTGGTGCTCTCTCTGGTCCGTTTGTTGGTGAGGGGATTAAAAGCAGAGAATATCAGGCTGAGCACTGCCATCCAGTGCCTTCGTCCAGAGGAACCTCTCTCAGCCATTCCCTCCTGACCTGGAAAAGCAGCAGGAAAAGGAACCAGAAAAGCTCAGATTCCCAAACCAAGCCGTGTATATACCTTAGAAGTTACAATTTTTTTCTTAAAGTGGTTGCTTGTAAAAGACAGTTGAAAACAGTCACTCCAAGAATAGACATGCTGAAATCCTAATGGTGCAATTTGATTTTGTTGAGTCAAAAAAAAGGCCTGGATAATGATGAGTCGTAGCTATGCAAATGAAAAGAAAGATCATCATGTCTTGTGCTTCAAGGTGTGAATTGATGGCAAAAATCTGTCCATATTACTTAGTAGGGGAGATGAGTTTGGATGAAAGCATTCAGTGAAATATGTTCTTCTTTTTTTCTTTAAGCATCACTTACAGCTGAGATGCTAGAATAGTTGGTCCATTGGCAGCGTTTCCTGAGTGTCCACTGTGGGCAAGGCTCACAAAGGCACGTGAGTCCTTCCTTCCTTCCTTCATTATCTAATAGACACAGCCTTTGCTTTCTAGGAGCTTATATCTTAATGGGGATGGCAAGATGCAGACATTAGAAACCTAAAAAACAAGGGCAAATTTACATAGTACATACTGTCTATGGTAGGCTTCTACTAGATCTGGAGGAAAAAACTCAATGGAGTGAAAATCATGGTTCTAAATCTTGACCAAATTAAACAGTGAACTCTTTGACTTCTTTTGTTTTTTACAGGGCAAGGGATGTTATTTCCAGGTGTGTCAGGGGTAGAATAACATTGCCACCTAAGAAGTAGTCTCTCCCTGTAAAATAAGCAGAGAATTCAAACTGTTGGTGACTCAGCTACCATACACTTATATACCCTACAGTTACATTCTCAGAGGCTTCTGCTGAATAGGAAGAACTGTTTGTGAACAGGAATTATCGCTAGGTTGACGGCTGCCCCACTGAGGATGAAATGGCGTGATCATGATTTGATTTGCTCATAATCTCTTACTGAGATTTCTTATAGAACTATTATGTATATTTGGATTTTTACTTTGAGGTTCTTGTACTTTATATTAAAAAAGTAAATTGGAATAATTTCATAACTATATATAACATGTGCTAAATTTTCAAAATAAGGCCATGAGGAAGGATTATTTAATAGATTATTTCATAAATGGTTTGGACATAATATATCAATTTGGACCCACACCAAACATACCATGCCCCAAATATAAACTTCAGAGAGTTGAATATTGCAAATCAAACAATAGAAATACTAGCAGAAAACATCATATTTATTAGGTCTGCATAGAAATGACAATTTTCATGACTTTAAAGCAAGAGAAGCAACCAATGAAGAAAAAATGAGCAGATTTGATAATATGAAAAATTTAAAACTTTTATGCAAATGGAGAGACAGCATACCAGGAAAATAGCATTAAATTTGTGACACATAAATGATTACTATGTGTTACAACTTTAATATATGGCTCATGCAAATGTATTAGAAAAGAACTGGGGCCCTAATAGATAAATGTAAAATACAGTACAGTCGCTCCCATTTATTGAATATTTTTCTATGTCCACATAGATTTTTAAAGAATCAGATGATACTGATTGTTCTGTACACAGAATGTTGTGTAACCAGCTTTACTCACATGCCCAGACTCTTACTACTAACTAGTTTTCTAAATCACGGTCTCCAGGGCTTGCAAAGTATTTCATTGGTCAGGAAATACAGCTCAATATTACTTCACTGAGTTTTCAGTGCTGTATGTGAAGGTTACAGAAATCTAAGGTGATGTTTCTACTGTCTCTTTTTTTATTTTTTTTTTATTAGTTTCTGCTTTATAACAAAGTGAATCAGTCATACATATACATCTGTTCCCACATCTCTTCCCTCATGCATCTCCCTCCCTCCCACCCTCCCCATCCCACCCCTCCAGGCGGTCACAAAGCACCGAGCTGATCTCCCTGTGCTCTGCGGCTGCTTCCCACTATCTATCTACCTTACGTTCGGTAGTGTATACATGTCCATGCCTCTCTTTCGCTTTGTCACAGCTTACCCTTCCCCCTCCCCATATCCTCAAGTCCATTCTCAAGTAGGTCTGTGTCTTTATTCCCGTTTTACCCCTAGGTTCTTCATGACATTTTTTTTTTTAATTCCATATATATGTGTTAGCATATGGTATTTGTCTTTCTCTTTCTGACTTACTTCACTCTGTATGACAGACTCTAGGTCTATCCACCTCATTACAAATAGCTCAATTTCATTTCTTTTTATGGCTGAGTAATATTCCATTTTATATATGTGCCACATCTTCTTTATCCATTCATCCGATGATGGACACTTAGGTTGTTTCCATCTCTGAGCTACTGTAAACAGAGCTGCAATGAACATTTTGGTACATGTCTCTTTTTGAATTATGGTTTTCTCAGGGTATATGCCTAGTAGTGGGATTGCTGGGTCATATGGTAGTTCTATTTTTAGTTTTTTAAGGAACCTCCATACTGTTCTCCATAGTGGCTGTACCAATTCACATTTCCACCAGCAGTGCAAGAGTGTTCCCTTTTCTCCACACCCTCTACTGTCTCTTCTACTTATGAAACCATGGTCTGCTGTTAAAATTATGGTTATGGAAAAATACATTACATTGTACTTTACAAAGAAGCACATTCGATATTGTTTTTATCAACAATTATAGGTAGCATTTGCCACTGAACCTGTTTTAGCGAAAGAGGAAATATCTTTTGAGATCCTGTGCTTTTCACAACATGTCATCAGTTACCTTTAGAGGCCTTAGTAAAAGGAACACGTTAATTACCATCCCTGTGAGCATTTCTAGGGTAGTGATGACTGTAATGTTATGTTAGGGCACCTTTTCAAGCATGTCATTCCCTTATCTTGCTTTTATAGCAGAGGAAATAAAGGCACTAGAGAAATGTCTGAGGTCACACAACAAGTTAACAGCAGATAAACATTAGAACTGGCAGCTCCAGAATTCCCACTGTGTGTAATTAGTTCACTGCAGGCGGGAAATGGCAGCATGGGGGATAAATGACAAATGTGGTGTTTGGGGACCTAGAGGCTGGTGGGAATTCTCTGTGCTCTTGTGAATCGTTCATTAAGTTAGTTTCTTTCTGAGGTTCTCATGGCGTAGAACTTGGAGCCCTCTCAGCCAGGTACCTTATTCCTTAGGATGAAAGGAAACACTACAGTCACCCCCTAGCGCCTTGATGGGCTAGCGAGGTGGAGGATATTGGCTGTGGGCCTCAGTATTTTCTTGGGCATTGCAATCTCTTCCTGAGGTTTTTGGAGTTCGAGTGTGCTTCTGTACTTAGCTCCTGATGGACCCCCGAAGTGGCTGGGGAGAGTGAAAGGGCAGGAACTATTTGACTGTTTACAAGTTCACCCTCCTTCCCAGCAACTCCAGGGTCCAGAGTCACCTGATAAGCACTCGGTCAGCTCATGGAGTGCATGCTTGCCTTTTTTTTTTTTTTTTTTTTAACTTTTTTTGGTTTCCTTATGAATGATACATATGGAACTGGTGGACTGCCTCCTATTCTTAGGCATCTGACAAAATCATTGTAGGAAACAAGGTGGTGTTTGAAAGATGCATCAAGAGATTTGATTTGGAGAATTCTAGAGAGTACAGAGGCAGTCTGCCAAGTTGGAATCAAAGGCTGGCTCCAACTGATGCTCTAACAAGCTCATTAGATTCTGGCATCATGATTATCTTAATTTCATTGGCCCCCTTTTAAGGACATGACCAAGTATTTAGTCACCAAGGGCTGATTGGAGAGAGAGGAATCTGCCTCTGCTTTAGAACTTTCAAAAGAAGGTGGGCTTTGGAGTTCAGCTTCTCTTCTGTCCACTCTCAAAGGAGCTTGGCAGCCTTCACGAGGCTCTACTCACTTCCCCTTGCATCCATCCTGGCTACTCAAAGCGAGGTGCATTGATTGGCAGCAACAGTATCCCCTGAGAGCTGGTTAGAACTGCTCAGGTCCCATCACTGTGCTCTCACACACCCTCCAGGTGGTTCTTCCACCTCCTCAAGTTTGAGAAGTACTGGTATGTAAGGTGTAAATTGTTTGACTCTGAAAGGTGGCTTGATCAGTGGCAAAAGCTTTCTTCCTGATTATATTTTGTGTTTATACATTTATGACCCTTAATAAATACTTTAGCCCTTTGACATTTTAATAATTTAAATGGCTTTTTAAAAGGATGTTTTTCATTGTAAATTGCTACATTCTCATTCTAAAAATACAGAAAAGTGAAAAGTAAAGAGCAACTTACCCCTCAAGTATACTTATTCATAACATTTTAAGTGTACATTTTCTTTCTGTCTTTTCTTTGCATAATTTTAAAAAACTTTACATTTTTTCCTGATTGTAGACATAATATATGATTCTTGTAGAAAATCAAGAAACTAGGAGAAAGCATAAAACAGAGAATGGAAACCATCCTATATATTTAGGTTTTGGGATTTTACCTAGTGTTATAAAGTGGTGCTTCATAGTCTTTGCATCTTTCCTTTGGTTTTAGAGGATCCTCTCAGATAAAAACATTTGTTTTTAGTTCTTATACTACTTAAAGGTCCTGTTTCTTATTTAAATTTGATATGATTTTAAAAGATTCTGGTGTATTCATCAATGTCTCAAATATTTTATTTTGTGGTCAGAATGGAGGATTTATTATCTTTTATGTGCAGTTGAGAAATTTAATTGACTCCCCACAAGTAGGGCATATTCTATATTATGTATGAATCTTCTTTGACCAGAAACTTCCCAGAGGGTAGAAAAGACTTCACTGTTGAAGGATGCATGACAACACTTCTCCCCACTTGCCTGATAGGTTGTCTTCTGGAGGGGAAAAGAGGGACCAGTTAGATTGCTGATCCCTAGAGAAAGTCCTTTTTTCTTAGGTCTACTGCTTAGAAACTTCCAGATGATTGGAAAACACCACTGCAAGGAAGCAGGTTTTTGTTACCTGGGCTTTTGGTTGAGACTTGAAAAATGCAAGAGAATGAATCTTTGCCCAAATCTCTGTTTTTTTTTAGGTAGTTTGAGAGAAATCTAGCATGTGATTTTGAACATCTGTAGAATAACTGGCTTCAGTGTTTGAGGCAGGTAGGAGACATCTGGTTGTGATTTTCCCTGTGACAACTTTGCCAGGCTTTGTTTTGGAATACGTCATTGCCCTCAATAATGCAGAATGCATTGCGTTAAGCGAAGAATTCACCACATTTTTTTTATGTCTGTGGATTAGACTCTTTGCTCAAGTCTAGTTGTTCCAAGAGTAGTTGATGCAATTTACCATCCAGAGGAACACAGTTCAGAAACTGAAGTAACAAGTATCCAAACTTCAAACTTTACTTGCCTCTTCCAGAGAACATTAAGAAGAGATTCAATGTATATTTCTAAAAATTCTAAGTAACATCTCTAAAAGTTCTCTCCCTTCTCTCCTGGTTCAGAGGTGAACACTTCTGGTTCACCTCTCCTCAAAACTCATTTTCATTCCTCTGATCCACACCTGTTTGAAGTTCTAGTCACTTCTTCCCTTGTAGTTCTTCACTCTATGGGTCACTTTAGCCCCACTGACTTCTTTTCTTTGAAAGAAGTTCTTTTGAAAACTTCTAACCAAGGAGAGTCATGAAATAAGCCAGCAACAGGAATCAGGAATTTGTCCATTTTGTGCGTGTGGCCTCAGCAGAACCTGATGGGGAAGGATTGTGGCTACTTAGTTGTTAATTATAATAGCTCTTCTTGGGTTTTTTTGGTGTGTGTGTTACACAGGCTTCAGGTGTGCCCTGTAGTCCATGCTTGTTGCCTTGGTGACGCTGTGTTTTCTTCGGAATGGTGGAGTCACTCCAGTGAGTTGTGCAGAATTTGTTATGAGTATTTGCTCATTGGAAAACTGAGTATGTGATGCATGAAACTGGGATGATCAGGACTGAATGGAATTGGAGGGTAGCAGATCCGAAGGTACCACACCCAGACACTGCTGTTGCAGATCTTGGCTGAGAGCATCTTACCGAGAAGCTGGTTGGGCAGGAAGGGCTTGTGGTCTGGATATTGCATTACCCAGCTTGGCATTTAAATTTGCCAAAGAGTTTGACGTATTGCACCATTTACAAAAATGTCCCTGTGGTAAATTTCAACGCTTCAGCCTCCTGTAATTCTGCATGTTATTCTTTTTAACCAGCTTGACATCTCTTTATAGCATCATTGCATGTCCAGTCACCCGTGGTGCTGAGCTGTGTTCTCTATTGTGACTCCTGGTCCCAATCCTATAGAAGCTTACACTGAAAGCCACAAACTGTTTCCATTTTTATTAATAGAAGCTTAGGATTTTTCCTCAGGCAAATATCTTGGCTCGCTGTATAATTTTTTTTCTTTTTGTAGAGGGCAATTTGTTCTCTTGAATTATGGAGATAGAACTTCTTGGAAAAATAACCACTAGAGAGATTTGAGTAAGTGAAAATTAGGTAGATGGGTGGTCTTTCTATGATTGATAAAAAGGCATATGTTTTGAAAGCAAGGTTCTGTATGCTCCTCTTCCCTGCTCCCCTAGGATCTTACTTCTTCCATCTCTCCCTGTGAATGTTAGGCTCCAGCCACACTGGCCTCCGTGATGCCTCCCCCAGAACCACGCTTTGCCACAGAACCTGGCATTGGCGTCACCTTTGCCGGAAGTCCTCTTCTCCACTGATCTGCTGGCCGGGCTCCCTCACTCCCTTTAGATTCAACTATGAGCGCCTCACCAAGGACATCACTGGCCACCCATCTGTAATTTCACTCCCTCCCTTCAGCCCTTCGACAGTTCATAGCCAGCCTCCCTGTCTTGTTTTTTGTGTCCCCCCCATCTTCTCCTTAGCACTTGTCAATACCTAATACAGTATACATGTTGCTTATTTCTCTTGTTGATCTCTGTGTCTCTGTCACTTGAATAACCTTCCTGAGGGCATGGTAGGGTGTTTCCCTCTGGTATTCTGGTGCTTAGATCAGTGTCTGGACCATCATATAAATATGATGTCATCATATAAATATGTCATCATATAAATATGATGTCATCATATAAAGTGCTCAATAAATAATGGCTGATAGACGGCGGGAAGGAACAGAGGTTGTGAATAACTCTTGTTGGCTTCTACCTGTCATAATTGTTCTCGCCCACGTTTTAGACAACCCAGTGTAAGCTAGCCCACTCCCTGCAAAGAACAGTCTGTGATTTCGAGGTGCATCTGGAGGCTCCCTGTTCTGGCAGGCTTCACAGTCCGTAACCATAGGAAGTAAACACTCATCAGTATTTGGTGTGTACAGACATGTCCTGTGACACTGTAAATGCCTCTCTCTCTACATGGTTCTACTATTTCATACATTTCCAAGAAGTCAACAGGTAGGAACAGATGCAGCCTGATTGATTTCTGGGAGGGTAAAGACAGCATATTTGCTGTGGGATAAGTAAATGGAATCTTCGGCACTGGGATTCCTTTATCGTTTGTCCGTGGATAAAAAGTGTATGACTGACTTATCATTTAATCCCACACCCAGCATTAGCAGTGGTGCTAGGTGAGGGGTATGAGGAGATGGACTTATAAAAAGTGATAAGATGGTGGGAATGTAAAACTTGGCTTGGCAGGGTCTGCCTGGGATTTTGCTGAGTCCATAGGAATACTTAATTAACTGTGCAAACATTCTATTCAAGATAAGACTATAACGGTTGCCTGGGGGAAAATTCTTTTGAGTCAGTATTTGATCTTTTTTATAGTATTTTGGCTCTGCTGTTCAAACTCTAGCAAAGTTGCTATAATAAATGCCATTTCCAGGGATTTGCTGTATTTACACACAAGGTCAGTCCTGGAAGAGGTAAAGGATTGGAATCACTGTCTAAACAGAGGTTCTAAGGGGTCTCAAATGAATCTTTAAATGTGGAGATCCTTTGTTTCAATCAGTTGACAAATAATTATTAAACATCTGTAGTAAGTACTCCGGGAGAAAATTCAAAAATACAGGGTAAGGGCTTCCCTGGTGGTGCAGGGGTTGAGAATCTGCCTGGCAGTGCAGGAAACATGGGTTCGAGCCCTGGTCTGGGAAGATCCCACATGCCGCAGAGCAACTGGGCCCGTGAGCCACAACTACTGAGCCTGCGCATCTGAAGCCTGTGCTCCGCAACAAGAGAGGCCCGTGCACTGTGATGAAGAGTGGCCACCGCTCGCTGCAACTAGAGAAAGCCCTTGCACAGAAACGAAGATCCAACACAGACAAAAATAAATAAATTAATTAAAAACAAAACAAAACAAAAATACAGGGTAAGATGTTTGCCCTCAATTTGCTTATAATCCAGCTGTGGAAATGAAGCTTTAATCAGTATATGTGATACAAGATACTTATACTAAATAACAGTCATAATGGCTCTGACTTATTGGCTAATAAACAGCACCCCACGGTCCTAGTACTTTCCGAAGCATGAGCTGACATGCTCTGTCCTCCCAGTTAGGCAGGCGCTGTTGGTTAGTGTGGAGTTCGCCTGGAACGGACAACGCTGTGGGAGTTTGGAGAAAGGTGTGAGAGGGGAGCAGAAGAGACGTGAAGGAAAACCCTAAGGAAGAGGTCTCTCAATCCAGATCTGAAAGACTGGGAAGCAACAGGACCTACTGTACAGCACAGGGAACTATACTCAGTATCTTGTATAACCTATAATGGAAAAGAATCTGAAAAAGAATGTATATATGTGTGTGTGTATAAATAAACCACTTTGCTGTACACCTGAAACTAACACAATGTTGTAAATGAACTATACTTCAATTAAAAAAAGATACAGATAAAAAAGTTACAAATTTTGCTCTAAAAAAAATATTGGGGGCTTCCCTGGTGGCGCAGTGGTTGAGAGTCCGACTGCCAATGCAGGGGACACGGGTTCGTGCCCCGGCCCGGGAGGATCCACATGCCGCGGAGCGGCTGGGCCCGTGAGCCATGGCCGCTGAGCCTGCGTGTCCGGAGCCTGTGCTCCGCAATGGGAGAAGCCACAACAGTGAGAGGCCCGCGTACCGCAAAAAAAAAAAAAAAAAAAAAAAATTGGGAAGCAGACGGCTGTGTCATGGGAAGAAGGAAAAGGGCATGATGGGCATTTGTTGTTTTTCCTTGTAATACTGATACCTTCTGTCACTCTGGAAAGTTGTTTTACCCTTCCTTGACTCGCAGCACATGTGCTTTTGGTGAAGGGGACAATAAACAAATACAGAAAGAAAACATATGGAATGTCAGTGTGATAAGTGCTGTGAAGAAGAAGAAATGCAGGAAAAGGAAAGGATGCTGAGGTGGTGGAGGAGGGGATTTATGATTTAAAAGGGTGGTCATGGAAGGCTGATTAAGACACTTGGGTGAATATTGAAGGAGGAGAGAGAAAGAGCTATGAAGGTACCTATGGGAAGAGGCTTCTAGGCAGAGGGAACAGCAAGTGCAAAGGCCCTGAGGTGGCAACTTACCTAGTCTGTTCTAGGATCATCAAAGAGGCCAGAGAGGCCGGAGAATGGTAGCAGGTGATGTCTTTAGAGGCAATGCCTGCCCAGTTGTTGCTTGTTTTGATGAGGAGGATGGTGGTGATGATGTAGGAGGAGCTCTTGAGAGTTTCTGAGTGAGGGGAATTGCAGTTGGGCAGCTGTACCTGCTTCTTCCAACCCGGCGCGGCTGTAGCTTCTCGCGGGCAGAGGCACTTCGGCAGCGTCACATCCATTGCCTGGCAGGTAGGAAACCGGTGATGTAGCTCAAGCCCTGGGCGAGAGCACCCGCGTGAGCTGAACGGCCCCCTCACCTCAATCCTTACGGTGTTTTCTTGGCCTGCAATTCTCAGTTTTTCCTTTGATTTCCTGCTTGGCACCGATGTTCCTTCTGGAACAGCCACCCTGGCCTGAACTGCAGCCTCTTGGCTGGGTCCTTGGCTCCACCTGGTCCTACCCCTCCAAACCCACTGCCGTGTTGCCGGGGGTCATTGCTGGTTCTGGGCCGTATCTGTAGTTATCTGGGGGTCTGTGCTGAGTGGAGAGTTAGGAAGATGCTCTGTGCTGCTGAGGCCTCCTTTTTTTTTTTTTTTTTTTTGCGGTACGCGGGCCTCTCACTGTTGTGGCCTCTCCCGTTGTGGAGCACAGGCTTGGGACGCGCAGGCTCAGCGGCCATGGCTCACGGGCCCAGCTGCTCCGTGGCATGTAGGATCTTCCCGGACTGGGCATGAACCCGCATCCCCTGCATCGGCAGGTGGACTCTCAACCACTGCGCCACCAGGGAAGCCCTTGCTGGGGCCTCCTTTTCCCCCACCCCAATGTTTTTGGTTATCTCCCCACCACTGCGTGTCTCCTTGGATAACAGACAGGGAAACTGGAATTAGCTCAGTGGCCGTAGCTTCTTTAGACACATGTGCTGGACGGTTGCCAGAGTCTGTGGAGCAGGGCTGTGTCGCGTGGATTCCTTCCAGCCTGGGTTTGCCTGTCTCTGATCCTTTCCCTTTAGCCCCTGCAGCTGATCCACTCAGTTATAAGCATAGGCTGTAGCAGAGAGGGTGGAGACCTGGGGTGGGGATGGGGACCCAGACCAGGCAGTGGGAATGGAGGGAGGGTGGACGTGGGGATTTGAAGAAGCCTCAACAACACGGTAAGGTCTGCTCTAAGGCGACATGACAAAAAGCAGAACCAAAACAAGCATTTAAGGCTTTAGGGATGAATATTAATTCACAAGTTGCAAATGCGACAAGCACTTTCACAGAGTCTTATAGGTGAGTCATGACCAAGTTATGTAAAGAAGAATGTGTCTGCCTTGGAGACCCTGTGAAGGTACAGGTGGGGCTGGGTCCATATGGGTTAAGTTCAGATCAGACGGTTGAGCTAATATTTGCTCAACCATAGGGTCACTTGTGTGAGGACACACCCATGCACACACACATACACGCACATTCTCACGCATTCCGTCATTTGGTTTCTGCTTTCAGTTGCTGTTACTTCTGGGTAGATCTAAAACACCAGCGTGAATGCTGTTAATAGGAACAATTTCAGTGCCAAGTGGCCAAGTTTTCAAAAATACAAGAGGTTGAGGTACTGGGAAGTTTTCTGCAGTGAGAACCTGACTCACTAGAGGTGCACGTAGACGCTTTTTCGAATTTCCTGTGAATCAAGGCATGCTATTGGGTCCTTCTGGTGCTGGAGAAGAGTAATGGGGTTGAAAAATGTTATTATAATAAAAATATAATATTGGCGTGATCCTAGAAGGTGGTTAAACTAAGGCATGTTCCCTGTGTGAAGAAAAATGCTAACTTAGAGTAAGTGGTCTCCCCGGCCCGACCACTTACTTTCCTGGAAAATGGATTAATTTAACACTTAGTCAACTTCCAGAATATCCTATGAAATGTTTTAAAATGTTAAAATACAATTTATTTTTTGAATAGGTAATTGACTCACGTGATTCAATATTTAAAAACTGCAGAAGAATATTCAGTGAAAACCCTTCTTCCTCTCCCTCCTCCTCCAGGTTGGCTGGTTCCTTCCTCAAGGCAACCCAGGTTACCAGTTTCTGATCTATTTTCTTAATATACAGTAGAATGCGCTCTACCTGTGTTAATATTAAGGAAAAATAAGGTGGCTTTTCTCTCTCTTTTTTTTTTTTTTTTTTTTTGTGGTATGTGGGCCTCTCACTGTTGTGGCCTCTCCCGTTGCGGAGCACAGGCTCCAGACGCGCAAGCTCAGCGGCCACGGCTCACGGGCCTAGCTGCTCCGCGGCATGTGAGATCTTCCTGGACCGGGGCACGAACCCGTGTCCCCTGCACTGGCAGGCGGACTCTCAACCACTGGGCCACCAGGGAAGCCCCGCTTTTCTCTCTTTAAGAAACTTCTATGTAATAAAACAAAGTGAGCCAATCAATCATTTATAGCTGTATTCTGGAAACTTTTGTTATAAGTCCAGTAATTACAAAGTTCTTAGGTATTGAAGTCTGTATATTTGCTACTCAGTTTTTTGGTCCTCAGACTAGCAGTAATAACAAGCTCCTGCTAGCTTGTTAGAAAGTATTGATATACTCTCCGGTTCCACCCCAAACCTCCTCGATCAGAGTCGGCATTTCATGCACGCACAGGTGATGCTGAGGCATCTGAAGGTTTGAGAAGGCACTGCTGTGTCTCATTTTCACAGCATTGGCCGCAGGTTGCAGAGGAAGAAAAGGTCTGTATGGAATGAAGAAAGTGAGAGATGGTCCAGGATTAGAGCCCTGCTCCTTACCTCATTCCGAGGGCTCTTGTTTGTTGCTGAAGTTACATGATGCTGATCTTTTCTTAATTTGCAACCAGAAGGTACTAGGTAAACTGTCTGTGATTCTGATTTTAAATTTTTAAAAATTTATTTCTTATTTATTTTATCATTTATTTTGATGTTTTGGCTGTGCTGTGCAGCTTGTGGGATTTTACTTCCCCAACCAGGGATTGAACCCAGGCCCTCAGCAGTGAAAGCACGGAGTCCTAACCACTGGACTTCAAGGGAATTCCCTGATTTTGATTTTTAAATTCAGAAATCTTCCTCCTTTTCTCCTTCCCTTCCTTATGAATTTTTCTTAAACCTTTGGCACTTGGTGTTTGTTGCTTCCTTATGGGGCCGTGCTGAGCTAAGTGAATAAGTAATAAGCAAATGTTAATAGGAAAATATAGAAATAGCCAATCAGATATAGATCGAAAGTTTCTGGTTTGATGGATACATATGTTTATGGTTGTGGTTTTATATTACATTTGGCGGTGTGTTTGTACATCTTATTAAATTTCACATTTCTGAGCAATTTAGACTTAATGTATATGTTTGTGTTAACATCAGTGTGATGGAACTAAATAAATAGTTAATGGGATTCTGAAAAAAAATATTTAAATTTCTTAAAAGTTGTCAAACTTGTCTTGGAGGAAAGAAAGAAGGAAACTTTTTTGTTTTGTGTAAATGGAGGAGAAGAGGGCAGAAATTACTGAAAGCCCGGTGTTGGGTGAACATGTAAACTAGTGCAAATAATTTGAATTTAACAAGGAATTTGTGGAAAATTTACGAAAAGGAAATTAGATAGTAGATTATAGGACTATATTGTGGTTTTTTGATGTTGTTAAATGCTTAAAAAATGTTTCTAATCACTAAAGGTTTCGCCTTCTATAAAACAGGTAAGATAAATATGTGATCCACATGATTTAAAAACTAATGCGTATGGAATAATCTTTTGAGTGTGCTGTGGCAGGGTTGGAGGCTGAGTGAAACAGAAACAAAAGCAAATTCATAACAAAACCCTGCCTTCTTAAAAGTGAGACACTTAAGCCTAAGAAACTGAGGCGAGTTCTACTAGTGCTGGAGAAGGAGGCCTAAGGGAGGGAAGAGGCCAGTCCAGGAGAGAGGGCTCCAGAGAAGAGTGGTTTAGGGGAGAAAGGCTGCTGAATACGGGGAAGTGAAATGTCAGGATTCAACACAGAAAGGAGACCCCTTTTGCCAATGGGGCAGTGAAAACTTTAAAATTATTTGCACATTTGGGTAATTACTCACACCTGGAGTAATTCTAATGCTAGAAATCTATTTTCAAGGGAATGTCTGAAATTAAAAAAAAACTTTAGTGTAAAAATGTTCTTTAAAGTAAAATTTATAATAAAAATGGAAAGTGAGTTAGTTTTCTAACAAGGGAATAGATAAGTAAATTGTAGTACATCCATAGGATGGGTCATTTTACAGCTAAAATAATATTTATGATATGTTCTAAATTAGGTATGAAGCAGGATAAAAATAGTTTGGAAAAATGACAGGAAGGAATTTTGATGGTAGTTATGTATATGTGACGGGGTTGTTAAAAAACCATTGTGGATCTGATAAATAGGCTGTAGAGGAGGGATATATTACTTGAAAAGGATTCAGAGAAATCCTTATTCTAATTAAAAAAGTTGAAAGGGACAGAAATTTGGTTGCCTTTATTTAGTGGAGGATATTACCACGAATGTTTTAAATCTGAGGTGTTCAAGGCGTTTCTGTAAATTGCTTAGCAATGTACTGTCAAGGCTAAGATGTACTGGGGTTGGAGTTGGCTTTATAAGGAGGAGAGGGGAGGAAGGAACTCTCAGTAGGGAGAAGTAAGACATTCCTAACCTGGAATTCACATAGTTTACACATTTCCCTCATTGTGTATGTGAGGCATTTGTAATTTGTGGAGATGACAATCAGTGCCTCTGGCTATAGATGGCCAAGCTGCTGGCTGCCTGGAATGAACGGATGGCCACGGCGACTTAGTGACCAGTGTTGTGTTAAATGCCACAGGACGCCCTGGTAGCTCGTATCTAATTCTCGGGAGGTCCCTTGCAACTTTGAAAAGATAAGGCAAGAAATCCTACTGGGGGTGCACCCCGAACATAAGCAGCCTCAGTGATGTCTGCAGGAAGCTCTGGAGGCAGTGAAACTTACCAGCTTTCCAGCAGCCCAGGGAGGTGAGGGGTTTGGTTTTTAGCATGGTTTAAATAGCCATCTGGACATAATAGATTAACTCTGAAAAATATGTTCCCTTTGTATTTGGACACTATTGTATTTCTATACGTTTTGATTTTTCTTAAAAACAATGTGACATGTAGTAAGAAGTGGTAACTACAATTAAAACAAAATTTCCTTAGGACTGTGCTGGAGCAGCTCCTCAAAGGTTTTTAAAGTGATTTGAAGGGAGTGGCTTTTAAGGTTTTTGTCCTTTTCATGAATCTTATTCTTTAAAGTTGGTGAGTTGAGTACATCCACATGAATGCATGCAATTATAATTTTGAGCTCAGCTGTGCCACAGTGAAAGATCCACATTTCGTTGAGAAAGAAGGTAAGTTGGAATGGCATCAAGTCCCAACAGCGTAGCTTTGGGCTAAAACTGAGTTGCTGCTCCTTGAAGCAAGTGCTGCTGCTTCAGGAGGAGCTGACGTTAAAGGGGCTGCTCTGAACTGCTTGGTCCTCAACAGCAAAGGACAGTGGTGGATTCACACAAGGATGTGACTGTCAGTGATATTAGTTTGCCTGGTAGACTGAGACTGTCAGGTCACAGTGCCACAAGGTCAGGCCAGAGGAGGGTCCTTGAAGGCCTGAGGGCATCCCATATGTAGGGTGGTATGAATGCTCCTGGCACCCCTGCCTTCCCTGGGAAAGTGCCATGATGGCTGGGCGGAAGCCTGTTTCCTGCCATAACCAGATCTTCCTCTGTGTTGGCTTTGCTTCCCTCTCAGTTCATGAAATGCTTTACCCAGATGCCCTCTGAGTATGCTGGAGGGCAGATTCCTTTCTATAAACCAATGATTTGAAATGTGGACTTGTCAGCCAAGATAATAAGTGCAGTTTCTTGAAGTTACCTGGTCCTATGAAGATTAAATCAGTGACCTTGGCTTTTTCAGGCTACCCATGGGTCCTCTTTTCAAGTTGGTGCGCACACGAAGGGGAACGTTCCTCCCAGGCACTGTCCTGAGAGCGGCCCAGAGCCCAGCCTCTGGTACTAATTTCACTGATAGTCATGGAGGTCTGGCTAATTTTAAAACTGAGAAGAACAAATAGAAAATTCTAATATAGTTGTCACTACAATTTCTCCTTTAAAGACCAGCAAATATTACAACCGTTTGTGTTACCTCTGGATTCCCATTTGAAAACTTCACTCTAAACTCCGTGAGGGCTTTTAGACAGGGCTGATGTGTATTTTATTCACCCCTGGACCTGACTTTCAGTGTGTTGACTGGCATCCAGCATGTAGCTCGATTAATATTTCTTAATGTGTGGCTTCCATTTCATAAAATCAAACTCTTGCTATACTGTTCCAGCTAACATTAAATGTAATCTAGATATTACTGATGTTTGCTGTAGTTTAGATTTTAGCCATAGCTGGCACACGCCAGAGATCAATTCATAAAACCCACCCTAACAATGATTGCTTTTAGAGGTTCATTTGTATTTTTCTGTGGCTGCATTTGAAATGGACACCCTTGTGCAGGCTCTTTTCTGGACTGATGCTTTTGGAAGATGATGTGGATTAATTCTATGTTAAGTTTCAGAAGTGACTCTGAACTTCTAGCTTCCCTTGAAGTCTTATTCTTACTAAAATGCCATTTGTATTCACTCCTTTTTTCTTGCCTCATTTTTAGTAGCTACATTCTTTTTAGCAGATTCAGGCCTTTGAAAAGTAATGCATTCCTGTAGTGGGAATTACAAGTCTTGGGGCAGGTGTGTTGTGTTGGCTTAGATTTGTAGTGGTGGAAGCACCTTCTCTATAGACAGGGCCACCCCAGGCTCTCCCAGACAGGAGTTAGCAGGCCTCCAGGAAAGGAGAGTTTGCCATTTCTTTCATGCTTTTACTTCTTACGACTTTTCGCAGCATATTGTTTCTTGATCCCTGAGTTTTAAATTTTGGTCAGTGGGGGCTTTGTGACTTACAGCAGTATACCTTATTTCTCTGTACTTGTTTCTTCATCTCTAAGATAAGGGTAGAAGTCCTTGTTCACCAACGTTGCCAGACCTGGGCTATGTAGATGTATTAGTTTGCTGGGGCTGCCACGACAAAGCACTAGCCCAAACTGAGGGCCTTAAACAGCAGAAATGTATCTTTTCACAGTTCTGGAGGCTGAGAGTCTGAGATGGGCAGGGGTCAGCAGGTCCATGCTGCCTTGGAAGGCACTAAGGAAGGATGTGTTCCAGGTCTCTCTCCAGGTTCTGGTACTTCCTTATGGCAGTGGGACTCCAGTCTTCACATGGTGTGTGTGTGCATGCACGTGCACCCAAATTTTTCTTCTTATAAGGACCAGTCGTGTTGGACTCGGGCCCACCCTACTCCAGTATGACCGCATCTTAACTGATCACATCTACAATCACGCTATTTCCAAATAAAGTGAATCTGAGGACTGGGGGCTAGGACTTCAGCATACAAATTTTGGGGGGACACAATTCAACCCACAACAGTAGGCAAGAAGGTCAAATAGAATTGGGAGGTTTGAAGTAACAGACTGTGCTGTTTCTCTCAAGTTCTCTGTTCTTTGCTTTTAAAGAATCTAATATATTAGGAAAAATGCCAACCTGGGACATACAGCTTTGCTGTCTGATTGGGATCCTGCTTATAAAGACCAGACAGGGGGCCTCCCTGGTGGCGCAGTGGTTGAGAGTCCGCCTGCCGATGCAGGGGACACGGGTTCGTGCCCCGGTCCCGGAGGATCCCACATGCCGCGGAGCGGCTGGGCCCGCGAGCCATGGCCGCGGGGCCTGTGTGTCCGGAGCCTGTGCTCCGCAACGGGAGAGGCCACAGCAGTGAGAGGCCCGCGTACAGCAAAAAAAAAAAAAAAAAAAAAAAAGACCAGACAGAAGTTAACATGTGGAGTTTTGACCTAATGTTTTTATATCAGGGCATTAGTAACACCTAGGCCTTTTCCTGATTTTCAGCTGCTCCCATGCAGAGGTGCAGGATCTGGGGCTGCTGCTGTAAACAGCTGAAGACACAGTTGCCTTTGTCAGTGCACTGCTGGGCCTTGTTTGTTTGCTGGCTTCTTTGAGATCCCAGATAGAAGATATAATAGATCAAAGGCCTCTGTAATTACTGCCCCCCAGCAGTTCTTGCTAATGCCTGCAGAGTTATTTGTACAGCTATTGCAGGGACTGTGTCTAATTTCACTTTACATATGGACTTAGATGTTGATTCCTAATTACCTTGAGCTCTCACTTTCTTTAAGTGGATGATTTTATATAACACCGCCATTTCTGAGGTTGTTTCAAAAGTAGAAATCAGAGAACTCTTGGTATAGAAATATTAAGTTGTCTTCATATTTATTTATGAAAACATGTAATTGACATACAATATTATATTAGCTTCAGGTGTACAACATGATGATACAGTATTTGTATATATTGCCAAACTGATCACCACAATAGTTAACATCTGTGCCCATACACAGTTACAGAATTTTTTCTTGTGATAAGAAACTTTTAAGATTTACTTTCAGCAGCTTTCAAATATACAATATAGTATTATTAACTATAGTCACCATGCTGTACATTACATCCCCAAGACTTATTTATAACTGGAAGTTTGTACTTTTTGACGCCCTTTAACCTATTTCGCTCCCCCTACCTAAGGCAACTGCCAGTCTTTTTTCTATATCTGTGAGCTTGCTTGTTTTTTAGATTCCACATATAAGTGAGATCATATAGTATTTGTCTTTCTGTCTGAGTTACTTTACTTAGCATAATGCCCTCAAGGTCCATCCATGTCACAAATGGCAAGATTTCATTCTTTTTAATGGCTGAATAATATTCCATTATATATATATGTATATATGTATGTGTGTGTATATAAAATTTCACATTTTCTTTATTCAGTCATCCATCAGTGAATACATAGATTATTTTCATATCTTGGCTGTTGTTAATAATGCTGCATTTAATATGGGGGCGGGTGTAGGTATCTCTTCAAGAAGTGATTTCATTTCCTTTGGATATGAATATATACCCAGTGTGGAATTGCTGAATCATACAGTAGTTCTAGTTTTAATTGTTTGAGGAACCACCATCCTGTTTTCCATAGTGGCTGCACCTGTTTACATTCCAGTCACAGCTTTGCTGTGCACCTGAAACTATCACAACATTGTTAACTGGCTATACTCCAATATAAAATAAAAAATTTAAAAAAAGTGCATAAGGGTTCCTTTTTCTCCAGATCTTCACCAGATCTTTTTTGTTTTTTAATAACCACTCTAACAGATGTGAGGTGATATCTCATTGTGGTTGATTGTTTTCACATTTTAAATTAAATTTTTGAAGTGTAACATATAGGGAAGGTACACAAAGAAGAGTACAGTTTAATGAATTTTCATGTGCAGAGCAGACCTGTGTAACCAACACCGACATGAAGAAATAGAACCTCATCAGCCCCCAGAGACACTCCCTACCCATGGTGCCCCTTCCTAGTTACTACTCTCTTCAGAAGTTACCACTATCCTGAATTCTAACAGCATTAATCATTTTTGCTTTGTTTAAATTTTATTCTATAAACATATTTAAAATATATTATAAAAATTAAAAATTTTTAAATGAATAAATTATACAAATAAGTTATATATAGTCATAGTATGTACTTTTTAGTGTCTGGCTTCTTTTGTTCAACATTATATGAGATTTGATCCATACTGTTGCCTGTAGTGTGTCCCATTTATTCTGTAGGGGAGGAAGAAGAATTTTCCCTCCACCCTTCTGAGTTCTTAGCTGAGACCCCTGTACTAAAAGATTAACAAGAGAAAAACAAGTTTTTTAACATTCATACCTCATATATACATGGGTGATACCAAGGAAGAATTAGTAACTCCCCCAGGTGGCTGAGAATTCAGGATTAAAGAGCATCTTAATAGGGAAAGAAGAGAGAGATAGAAGCCTCTTAGGTGAGAGTAAATGATTTTTAGGAAGGATGAATGGGCCCTTGAAGAACGTGTCAACTTCTGGTCTCCTCTCTTGTGATAACAGTCAGTCTTCCCCAGTTGATGAAACTCCCAGGGAGGGGATTTATGACAGTTGAGTTGTTTTTGGAAGCTCTGTCTTTAAGCATATAGGGGAGTTTGGAGGAAGCCTTTCCCCACTTTTGCTGTTTTTCAAGTGACTACAACTCAAAATAATCAATATTCCCAAGTGGCATGCTTTGGAGTGGCATGTCCTGAGCTCCTGTGGTCTTATTTTGGGGTGGTGTATTCTGCTACCCTTCAATTCCAATTGCTGTGTGATATTCCAGTGCAGCCTTCCTATTGTATGAGTAAAAACTTACTGTCTTCTGTATAGTTACCAGGTAGTTAAATACTGGAGTCAGTTGCTAAATGGTTGGCCACACTTCTATTTTTGTCTGTGTTCATGTAATTTAGCTGCCGACTTCCAAGATTTGAATGCCTGCCTAACTTCCTTGATGTTTGCAGGTGTTTTTCCCCTTTATTCTGTCCCCAAGGGACATTTGAAGCTTCATTTTCCCCACCCTTAATAACTGTCTGCAGTAACTTTGAGGAGGGAGACATCTGCTCTAGTCTTTAGAATTTTCTAACGCTAATGTGTGAAAAGAGTTGTGAGCAATGGCAAGTGGCCGATGAGCGATGGCCCGGGAGGAACAACTGGGTTAGGTGATACATCTTTGCTTCTCTTGCTTTGATTGCCGATGTCAGGAAGCAAGCTGTGATTTTTGATTGTGGTACATTCCTTCCATAATCAATGGTTATAGATGCCGAGACTTGCAGGAGTTTGAAGGGTGATTCACATTAATGGTTTTTAGGAAAGAAGTACTGAACCTCCTCCCACCTCCAGTATCAGTTCCCATTTTTCCAAGCCAAGGTGACTTAGCCTTCTGAATGTGAATATTATTACAAATTACTTTTTAGCCTTTGTCTACAATGAGGGTTTCAGTCAGTCCTGGATGGTGGTACTTAATGATAATATGGTAAAGCTTGACCGCTCCTGTAAATCCATACATTAGGATACATAAGGCACTTAGAATGGTGTCTGGTACTTAGTAAGTACTCAAGAACCATGGTTGTTGTTGCTATTATTGGAAACTATTTGGAACTTTTCTTGTGCCAGCAGAGGGCCCAGGCTGGCTGGACTCCGTTGTGTGGTTAATAATTACCATGCTGTTAGGCAGTCGGAAAAGCTTGTCAGCTGAACCTGGCTGGGTTCAGCCATAATTCAGGCCTCCCTTTCTACCTCACTGCGTGTAGGAAATAAGGAATTCAGGGTGTGGAACAGCTTTCTCCCTGCCTGCCTGTGTGCTCCTAGCTGTGCCTCCATAAAGGAAAGCCAACTCCAGCACACAGAGCAGAGGCTCCTGCTGTCAGATGAGAAAGCCAGTGCAGAACCCCACGTCCCTGGGCTGGAGTCTGGAGGTGCCGGACCAAGTACCCATGAATGGGAGTAACATGGCACAGTAGGGCATGACTGCGGAGCAGTTCTCTTACAAAAGAAAAGCGCTTCCTGTGTGCCCTGCCAGTACGCTGCACCAGCAAACAGTATTTCACTATATCTGCTCTTAAGTTTCAGACATCAGAGCATTTCACCCTTAAATACTTAAGAATGCATCTCCTAACAATAAGGACATTTCCCCTTCATTACAGTAATACAGTAGTACACCTAAGAAAATTAACAGTGGTTGTTTTTACCATCAAATATCCAGTGTTTTCAAATTTCCGTGCTTATTTGAAAAATGTCTTGTAGTGTTTTTTCAACATTAGGATTCAAGATTCCTGAATTGCATTTGGTTTTGGTTTTTTTTTTTTTTATCCATTTTAACAGCCTCCACACCTCCTTTTAACTTTTTGGAGAGTCTAGGCTTGTTGTCTTGGAGGATGTCCCACATTATGGGTTTCTGGATGGTTTCCGCATGTATCATTTACTTATTCTTTAGCATGTGTATTTCCTGTAAACTGGAAGTTAGTTTTAGAAGTGTGAGTAGATTCAGGTTAAACATTATCTTAGTCCACTTAGGGTGCTGTAACACAAATACTATAGACTGGGTAGCTTATAAACAATAGAAATTTATTTCTCACAGATTTGGAGGCTGAAGTCTGAGATCAGGGTGCCTGTGTGGCTGGGTGAGGGCCCCCTTCTGGGTTGTACTAGGCCTCCTTGTACCCTCACATGGCAGAAGGGGCAAAGGAACTCTTTCATAAGGGCACTAATCCCATTCATGAGGGTTATGCTCTCATGATCTAATCATCTCCCGAAGGCCTTACCTCCAAATACCATCACGCTGGGGATTAGGTCTCAGCATAGGAATTTTGGGTGCTGGGCACAGACACTTCAGTCTAAAACAAACATTTTTGCCAAAACTACTTCATAGGCGATGCTGTGAATTTCATATCGCACAATGTCTAGCTGTCTCAGTATTACTGATGCAGAGCCGATGACTCCTGGGTCTTTCCACCAGAAAAGTACATTTTCCGTTGTAATTAGTAAGAATTTGTGGGCTGATTTTTGGCAAAGTGCAAATATCCTGTTTCCTAACAACTTTTCAACCAAGTTTTTCCCTTCCTTTGATCCCTGCGTGAATCAGCTATTACATTGGCAGTACTAAATGGAGATTTTGTAATTCTTGTATTGCTTCTATGTTGAGCTGCTGGCATTCATCTGTAAAGAGTTTCCTCACTCACCCTTTTCTGAGTATCAGTATAGATTTGTGGATTTTTTTATGGCCGTTATTCTTTTTGATCCTCTGGATGACCTTCATGTTGAAGGATAATAGGAAATTGAGTTAGTTGACAGTTTCTGCTTGTGTAAGAGTGATAGTGGTGTGGTTTAAACGAGTTTCTTAACTGTAGGCAACTGGCTTAAAAGTTGGTTATATTCAGAAGTATTTAGAATGCTCCAGCAATGGGGGTTGATTTGTGGGGGGTTAGTTCTCTTTAACATCCAACTTCATTTGAGAATGTTATAAAACTGTAGAACCAAAGAAAGGATTTGATGCTGAGTATTGCTATAGCAAGGAGGAGAGTGAGGAATTCATCTAGTAACTTTTATGCTAAGGTAACTTAAGCTTTTTTTTTTCTGATTTGAAGCATTTTCCTTTATCCAACTTTTCTGTCACTAATATGGAAGAAGAATGATCAGACTAGTGACAGGATAGGAAGGTAGCCCTGTCCAGAGGGCTCATCAGTGAGGACTGGAATCTCCCCAAAGAGGAAGTTGGGCTATCGGTGCCCTCGGTTACTGCAGGCAGCGGGAGAAAGGTCCATTAAAAACAGCTCCATCAAAATCCAAGACATTGCCAGGAAGTTGTTCTCAGATGGAGGGCCTGGGCCTTTTGAATGCACAGGTGCACCTTAGGGGAGGTGCTTTGATGATGGTGGATGAAAATGAAATGTTTCCAGAATATACTCCCCCACCTCCATACACATAAACGCCTCTCCAGTGTTAAACAGCCTACCCGTCTGTGTGTACATTTAATAATTGTAAAACCAGAGGAGGCGACATCTAGAAAATGGAAAGGAGGTATCAGTTCTCTCCCTACTAGGAAAGGCAAGGAGGGAGCTAGTTGGTTTTGGGTTTGTGGATGTTGACCTTCTTTCCTCGCAGCCCTCACCTCCCCCGTCGGCTCCTTCAGACCCAGGAAGGGGAGAGGAGCCACAGGAGATGAACAGTAGTGGTGCCATGAGCTTCAAGCATCACAAAGTGATAAGTTGTTGAACGTCTGGTGCTTCATTCTCTCCTTCCTTTTTCTTAGAGTGTCAGCTCCGAGCACGGCCTGCCTCCTTTCAGAACTAGGACAAGTACATGCCTAAGGAAGGTATTGGCTGAGATAGGATTGCCTTGCTTTTTATACGAGTAGATGTGTTAGTTTGGGAAGCCTGCCATCACAATATACCGCAGACGGGGTGGACTAAACGACCACCCAGGTTTCTTCTGAAGCCTCTCTCCTTGGCTTCTAGATGGCTGCCTTCTCCCTATGTCATTACGTCAACTTCCCTCTGTGTCTGTGTCCAAATTTTGTCCTCTGATAAGGCCACCAGTCCTACTGGATTAAGGCCTACACTACTGACCTCATTTTACCTTAATCGCCTCTTTAAAGACCCTATTTCCAAATATAGTCACATTCTGAGAGACTGGGGCTTTGGACTTCAGCATATGAATATGTATATGAATTTTATATCCCATAACAGGAGACATGGAAACACATCCTAGTATTTGATTTGAATATTAGAAATCATCAGTATATTTGTAACTTAAAAGCAAGCTTCTGAATGCTGCTTTAGTGTGCAACTTGTCCTTTTCCCTTCCCCCAACAAAAAATACCAGAAATAAGAACAAGAACACAGTCATCTATAATAGAGTTTAGTGAAAAAAGTACTTAACTGATGCTTTTCTTTATTTCTGCATCTCTTACTGTGTATTCAATTTTTAGGTGTGTAAGGAAAGGAGAAATCAGTTATGACAGTACTCTTTAATAGTTCTAATATATTTCTCTGAGCAGACTGTATATTTGTTGTGAAGGTCCTCCATACCTGTGGAAACCTTGCCGAGGTCTTGCTCACCCACTAAGAAGTCTTCACAGTCACATTGTGGCATCTTTTAAAATTGGGACCTAGTGCCCAAAGGAATTTCTGTAGCCTCTCAATATAGTACCACCTGCATCAGAATCACATGTGATGCTTTTAAAAATGCTCATCTGTGGGTACTACACCATACCTAGTGCATCAGTGTCTTTGCAAACAGGGCCTAGGAATATGCATTTTTAACACATGAATTGGGAAATTCTCAGGCAGATAGAATTGGGGAACTACTGTGCTGTTGGCAGGACTTGCAGATCTGTACCACCATGAAGTGGTGACAGTCATTTTACTTCTTAGAAGCCACTGTTTATAGGGAAACAATTTAATGCTTTGGCTCCCAGCCCCTCTCATCTCCCCTCCACATTTGGTCTTCATTAGAACAGGGTTGTTATCTCCTTGTCCCCACATCCCCACTTTCTGCCTTTGGAATTATTATGTTTATTTGGTGCCAGGTGTCTCCTGGGCTCATGCTTCTCTGTGATGGTGGGTAGCTTCTAGAACCTTCCAAAACATCTAGAAATCACACTAACCATGTACTTCCAGAGGTTTTCTTTGAAATTCTTAGGACCAAGGTTATTCAGAGACACTTTTCTAATTACTGTGGCCTGTGTTCAGTGTGGGCTAGATTATACCATCCCAGAATATGGTTAACCTAGCAGGGTGAATAAAATATGAACAGATAAATTAATAGATGTTCTTTTGTTGAGAGTTGATCTTTTAGTTTCCAATTTTAATTATGTGAGCATGTTGTCTTTTAGGTTTGATCATTTCTTCTTTGGATCATTGATTCTTTGGAAAATTCTGATGTCCAGGAGCAAATCCCAGCCACATTGCCTTCCCTCCTGCTTCTTGGTGGTGACACCCATTCCCCTTTTAACAGCCTGAGGACATGATCACTATGATCAGCTCTACCACACACGTCCCTCTTAAAAGTTTGTCTTCTAGGTGGAGGAGTTTTTCTAAGCAGTAGTCCGTTTTGCACAGTGCATAAAGTAATATTAATAATACATGAATTGAACATTTAATGTTTAGGACCATGTGCAGTGGTTAAACGAAGTGTAGTGGAGTTGACAGTTTAGGGGATTTTCACAGTTATTAACTTTGTCAGGACCAGTACGCTAGGATGAAGACTGTGACATTCTCCTGTTGAAGGGCAGTAGTTGCATCAAATAGACAGTCTGAGCCTTTGAGAAGAAAAGGAGAGACAGTATAGTGTGGTGGCTAAGAGCAGTTCTAGGGATGAGAACTGAACAGACCTCCCACATACTTCCTGGGTGTACTTAGAGGAGCTGTTTTACTCTCAAAGGCTGTTTCCACTCTTTAAAATGGCAATAACAACAGTACCTAACATAGTGAAGATCAAAAGATACAGTGCATGTAGTATAGTGCCCCGCATATTATAAGTCCATTTGTGTGCATTTTTAGATCCTATGAATGTTATTTTTAATATTGAGATAGTTATGTGGCATAACAAGTGTGGGTAGAGAACATTCTAGTTTACCTTCAGTTGTATGTAAATCTATTATGAATCCAATTTGGAGTTGGCTAATATAATTTATTACAGGTTGAAAGGGGCTGATTGTCAAGCTGGGTTGAGGATGGCGAGGCTGTTTCTGGATGCCATGGGAAGTGCTGGGATGCCTGTACAGGTTCTAGAGGGAAGACTGGAGACATGCATGCCATGGGTTTGCCAGTCCTCTAACTCATAGCTAAGCTCTTTGATCAGTAATGTTTTCTTCTATTCCTTTTTATACTTGGTAGGAACAACTGGTTTTATAAGATAATTAAAATAGTTAAATCTGATGTTAATATTTTTCCCCTATGATCATCCATACTATATGTATTTATGGTTTGGATATATTATGCTTCAATGGATGTACTAGAAAATTTAAGGAAAGTATCATTTTGCATAAGTAGAGGAAGTAAATTAACTTCTGCTGTTTATTAACAATTCCTGTTTGTTTTGTTTGTTTGTTAGGTGGTTGGTTTTAGTTGTTGCTGTGCAGTCTTGCCTGTCCTGTAGCTTCTGAGACTTTTGAAATGTGTATTTCAAATATTTAAGTGGTTTAATAAAACAATGAAAAAGTAAATCTATTTAAAAATGAAAATTGCTTAATTGTGCAGAGGCTGGGTGGGTGCGTATTTGGAACACTGTTGCTGCAGCCAATCATGTTTATCTTTCATAGATGGGGTAGAAATCTTAGCCCTTTGTGCTTATATCCTACCTCACTTTATTCCTCCACAAAATGCATCTAATAGTGTGTGGTAGGGATGGAGATGACCTATTCTGGGAACACAAAATCTGTGAGTCTGCATTGATGTGTATATTGGAAGGGCCAGGGAATTTTGTGGCTCTTCTCTGCATATATTCTCATTGTTCCATTGTGATGAGGATTTTGTGTCATTATAAGATGTTGAATTAATAATAACAGGTGATATCCTGAAAAAAAGGACTTTATATTTCAGAGATTTATGTCCTTCAAAGGGTGAATTTGTATATCCAGCCTAAGGTACTAATATAACGTAGACTCACATGCAATTAAATAGGCTTTTTAGCAAATGGACTGATTTTCTGAGAACGGTATAATTCAGATATAATTTCCAACATCCCAGTGGGTCATAATGACTTACATGACAAATGAAATCAATGTGGGCTTAAGTAATATGATTAAACCGGTTTTTCTGGATCATTCTTTTTCATTTTAGACTTCTTCCCTCAAGCCAGAAGTCAGAGGTATTTACCGAATATTAGGAGTGGAAATGATCCTTATCGATATTGTTAGTGCTTCTTCATGCAGGATTGTTCATATTAAACCCGACTTAAATTCTATATGTAAGACTTACATAGAGGAGATCAAGATGGCAGAGTAGAGGGGTGTGGAGTTCACTTCCTCCCACAAATATCTCAAAAATACATCTACACGTAGACCAGTTCTCACAGAATACCTACTGAGAGCTTGCAGAAGATCTCATACGACCAGTGCTGCAAAAAGATCCCCATATTACCAGCAGGATGAAGGGAAAAGGGAGAAAAGGAGGTACTGGGAGGGAAGCTGTACTCTTGGGAGGGAACTGTGAAAGAGGAAAGGTTCCCTCACCCTGGGAACCTTCTTTACTGGCTGGGAGGTCTTCCAGCACCCAGCATAGGGAGCTTCAGAGGCTGGAGAAGAGAGTGTGGGAGCTGACCTGCAGCCTGGCAGGGTAGACAAACACCAACACTGATGGTCCTGGCCACATCACTGCACTTCCCAGCATGAAATGCTTGCTTGCTGGTGTGTGCAGCGATCGGGAGCTGAAACTTGGGCTTCAGTGGACAGACCCAGGAAGGGGACTGGACTCAGTTTGGCAGTGCAGAGACAGTCCACTGGGCCTAGAGTGTGGCCCAGGCTGCAACTGGAGACACGTGCAGGATGGAGAATGGGTCTGCCATAGGAGTCCCATTGTCAGCGTGGGAGGGGAGAGGCATGCGTCTGCCATAGCCTCGTTGGTGTGCTCGCAGTGGGGCATGGCTCTGGCCCTGAGGGTTCTGTGAAATTCATAGGCTCACACATGTTGAAGGGGGGCTGAAATCTGAACCAACTACTGGCGATCCCACTGCAGCTGCCAGGATGTGGCTCCCAGTGCGTTCTCACTCTGGCAGATTTTGGGACTGGGACTGCACAGGCGTGCCTAAGGCTCTTCTGATCCAATTTTCTACAGGCTTGGGACGTGGCTCCTGTGGCTTTACATGCCAGTGGCTTTGTGAGTGTGCGTGTATGCTTAAGGGACCTCCTAGTCAGTTACAAGAGCCTGCAAGCAGGGGTCACCACCGAGGGTGGTGCTACCAACAGTGATCTTTGTGGGCATGCACACCAGGTGGCAGGCAGTGTCACAGAATTGCACGCCCCAGCGGACAGCTCCTGGGGAAGAACATGCAGTGGCTCCTTTCCCAGTGGGAGCCCTCCAGTCCTGTGTACCTCACACTGCAGCTTAGAATCAGATCTGGGGCTTCTACTCCAACAACTGGAGAGCAGACCCTGTCCCTGACAGGGAGACAATAACTAGAGAGCAAAGCGAAAGGCCCTGCCCAACATCCAGTGCAGGCTTTGGTCACCACAACACCAATCCATACCCCTTATCAAGGGGATAATGGCCAACACACCCTGAGGAAAGACGTGGCATGCATCCATACCAAAAACAGCCCATGCACCAAAAATATTGGACTCAAGCAGGCAATGTAGGGATCCTCCTACATAGAAACAGCCCTTCAAGGCCAGAGTAGATAACTATTTCTCCTAAATTCGTAGAGAAATAAAAATGAAAAAGCAGAGGAACCACTCGCAATTACAAGAACAAGAGAAATCCCCTGAAAGAACAAGCAATGAAACAGACCTCTCCAGTCTACCAGATCCCAAGTTCAAAAAGGAGGTAGTAAAAATATTGAAGGGATTAAGAAAGGCTATTGATAGAAATGCAGATCACTGTAACAAGGAACTAGAAACTATAAAGAGGATTCAGTCAAAATTAGACAACTCAATTGCTGTGATGAAAATCGAGCAAAAGGCAATAAATAGCTAGCTAAACAATGCAGAAAAACAAATAAGTGATCTGAAAGATAGAATAATGGAAATCACCCAATCAGAAAAGCAGACAAAGACAGATGAAAAAAAATGAAAGCAACATGTGAGATCTATGGGATAATATAAAGTGTGCCAATCTATGCATAATAGGGATCCCAGAAGGAGAAGAAAGGGGGATCAAAAGTGTATTTGAAGAAATTATGGCTGAAAACTTACCAAACCTAAAGAAGGAAACAGATATCCAGGTACAGGAAGCACAGAGAGTCCCAAACAAGACAAACCCAAACAGACGTACAGCAAGACATAACTAAATGGCAAAAGTTAAAGAGAGGATTCTAAAGGCAGCAAGAAAAAAACAGTTACAAGTGAACCCCCATAAAGCAATCAGTTGATTTCTCTTCTCTACAGAAATTTTGTAGGCCAGAAGGGAGTGGCAAGATGTATTCAAAGTCTGGAAAGGGAAAAACATGCAACCTAGGATACTCTACCCAGCAAGGTTATCATTTACAATAGAAGGAAAGATAAAGAACTTCTCAGACAAGCAATAGTAAACATATCCAAAAACAAATATTGAATAGTCTTCTCTAAATAGAAAAGAAGCAAGAATCTGTAGGAATGCCAAATCACAGTAGGAAAGTTAAATATATAGTAGGATTGAGGATCACTTAAATAAGTCAATACATAGATTAAAAAACAATCAAAATTCTGTGAAAGTGATTATAATGAGCAGCAAAAGGATAAATGTGAAGATGTAAAATAGGACATCAGAATCACCAAATGTGGGGGAGGAGAGTATAAACATGTAGATCTTTTAGAATGTGTTTTAGCTCATATGACTGCTAGTCTAAAGCAACTAGGTATAGTTATAGGTTAACTTGCTTGAAAACCAGGGTAACCACAAATGAAAAACATTTAATAGATTGACAAAAACTAAAAAGAAAGGAACACAAGCATAATACAAAAGAAAGCCATCAAACCGCAAAAGGAAAAACAAAAAGAAGAAAGGAACAAAGAAGAAGTACAAAATCAACTGGAAAACAAAGTTTAAAATGGCAATAAATCAATAAAAGGAATATCAATAATTTCTTTAAATGTCAATGGACTAAATGCTCTGATCAGAAGACACAGAGTGGCAGATTGGTTAGTCAAACAAGAATCTACAATATGCTGCCTACAGGAGACCCACTTTAGGGTAAAAGACACTTATAGATTAAAAGTGAGGGGATGGAAAAAGATATTTCATGCAAATGGAAATGGCAAGAAAGCAAAGGTAGCAATACTCATATCAGACAAAATACTTTAAAACAAAGATCATAAGGAAAGATAAAGAAGGATATCATATCATAATAAAAGGACCAATGCAAGAAGAGGATATCGCACTTGTTAACATATATGCACCCAATGTGGGAGCACCTAAATACATAAAACAAATACTGACAAACATAAAGGGAGAAATTGATGGGAATACAATAATAGTAGGGGAATTTAATACTCCACTGACATCAATGGACAAATCTTCCAGACAGAAAATCAATAAGGCAACAGAGATTCTGAATGACACAATAGAACAGTTAGACTTAATTGATACCTACAGGACACTGCATCCTAAAAAGCCAGAGTATACATTCTTTTCAAGTGCACATGGAACATTCTCCAGGTTTGACCAAATGCTAGGACACAAAACAATCCTCAACAAATTTAAGAGGATAGAAATTATTTCAAGCATCTTTTCTGACCACAATGGCACAAAACTAGAAATCAACCACAGAAAAAGAAATGAGAAAAAAGTGATTACATGGGCTTCCCTGGTGGCGCAGTGGTTGAGAGTCCGCCTGCCGATGCAGGGGAAATGGGTTCGTGCCCCGGTCTGGGAAGATCCCACATGCCGCGGAGCGGCTGGGCCCGTGAGCCATGGCCGCTGGGCCTGTGCGTCCAGAGCCTGTGCTCCACAACGGGAGAGGCCACAACAGTGAGAGGCCCACATACTGCAAAAAAAAAAAAAAAAAAAAAGTGATTACATGGAGACTAAACCACATGCTAAGAAACTAATGGGTCAACAGTGAAATCAAAGAGGAAATTAAAAAGTACCTCGAGATGAATGACAATGAAAACACAACCATACAAAATCTATGGGATGCAGCAAAAGCAGTTCTAAGAGGGAAGTTCATAGTGATACAGGCCTTCCCCTCAAAACAAAAAATCTCAAATAAACAGCCTAACCTACCACCTAAAGAATTAGAAAAAGAAGAATAAACAAAACCTAAAGTCAGGAGAAGGGAAGAAATAATAGAGATGAGAGAGGAAATAAATAAAATAGAGATTTAAAAAACAGAAAAAAATTAAACTAAGAGTTGGTTTTTTGAAAGGATAACCGAAATCGACAAACCTCTGGACAGGCTCACCAAGAAGAAGAGAGAGGATCCAAATAAAGTAAGAAATGAAAGAGAATAATTAACAACCTATACTACAGAAATACAAAATGCCGTAAGAAAACATTATGAAAAGTTATATGCCAATAAAATGGACAACCTAGAAGAAATGGACAAATTTCTAGGAATATACAGCCTGCTAAAACCGAATCAAGAAAAAACAGGTAATTTGAACAGACCAATCACTAGAAGTGAAATGAAATCTGTAATTTAAAAAAAGCTGCCTGCAAACAAAAGTCCAGGACCAGATGACTTCACTGAGGAATTCTACCAAACGTACAAAGAGGAACTTACACCTATCCTCCTCCAACTCTTACAAAAGACTGAAAAGGAGGGAACACTCCTGAAGTCTTTCTAGAAGCCACCATTATCCTGATACCAAACCAGACAAAGACACTACCAAAAAAGAAAATTACAGACCAATATCTTTGAGTATAGTTGCAAAAATCCACAACAAAATATTAGCAAACCAAATCCAACAACACATAAAAAGGATCACACACCATGACCAAGTTGGATTCATTCCAGGATCACATGAATGGTTTAATGTATGCAAATCAGTCAATGTGATACACCACATCAGCAAAAAAAAAAAAAAAGACAAAAACCACATGATCTGGGCTTCCCTGGTGTCACAGTGGTTGAGAGTCTGCCTGCTGATGCAGGGGACATGGGTTCGTGCCCTGGTCCAGGAAGATCCCACATGCCGCGGAGCGTCTAGGCCTGTGAGCCATGGCCGCTGAGCCTGCGCATCTGGAGCCTGTGCTCCGCAACGGGAGAGGCCACAACAGTGAGAGGGCCACGTACCACACAAAAATAAATAAATAAAAAACAACAACAACAACAAAAAACCAAAAAACCACATGATCATCTCAATAGATGCAGAAAAATCATTTGATAAAATTTGACATCTATTCATCATAAAAACTCTCACTAAAGTGGGTATAGAAGGAACAAAGCTCAACATAATAAAAGCCATTTATGATGACCACCCCCCAGCCAGCATAATACAAAATGATGAAAAGCTGCAAACCTTCTTGCTAAATTCAGGAACAAGACAAGGATGCCCACTCTCACCACCTATATTCAACATAGTTTTGGAAGTCTTAGCCACAACAATTGGACAAGAAAAAGAAATAAAAGGTATCCAGATTGGAAGGGAGGAGGTAGAGTTGTCATTATATGCAGATGACATGATACTATACATAGAAAACCCTAAGGACTGCACATAAAAACCCTAAAGACTGCACATTAAACTACTAGAACTGATAAATGAATTCAGCAAGGTAGCAGGATACAAGATTAACATACAGCAATCTGTTGCATTTCTTTACACTATAAATGAAATATCAGAATGAGAAAGCAAAAAAAAAAAAATCCTGTTTAAAATCATATAAAAAAGTGTTTCCCTGGTGGCGCAGTGGTTGAGAGTCTGCCTGCCAATGCAGGGGACGCAGGTTCGTGCCCTGGTCTGGGAAGACCCCACATGCCGCGGAGCGACTGGGCCCGTGAGCCATGGCCGCTGAGCCTGCACGTCCGGAGCCTGTGCTCCGCAACGGGAGAGGCCACAACAGTGAGAGGCCCGCGTACCGCAAAAAAAAAAAAAAAAAAGCAAACAAAAATCACATAAAAAAATACTTAGGAATAAACCTGACCAAGGAGGTGAAAGACTTACATGCTGAGAACTATAAAACATTAATAAAGGAAATTGAAGATGATTCAAAGAAGTGGAAAGACATCCCATGCTCTTGGATTAGAAGAGTTAATATAGTTAAAATGGCCATACTACCCAAAGCAATCTATACATTTAATGCAATCCCTATCAAATTACCCATGACATTTTTCACAGAACTGGAACAAATAATCTTAAATTTTATATGGAACCACAAAAGACACAGAATTGCCAAAGCAATCCTGAGGAAAAAGAACAAAGCTGGAGGCACAACCCTCCCTGACCTCAGACAATACTACAAAGCTACAGTAATCAAAACAGTGTGGTATTGGCACAAATACAGATATATGGATCAATGGAACAGAATAGAGCACCCAGAAATATACCCACACACCTATGGTCAATTAATCTTCAACAAGGGAGGCAAGAATAGACAATGAAGAAAAGACAGTCTCTTTAGCAAGTAATGTTGGGAAAGCTGGACAGCCACATGTAAATCAATGAAGTTAGAACACTCCCTCACACTATACACAAAAATAAACTCAAAATGGCTTAAAGATTTTAATAAAAGACATGACACCATAAGACTCCTAGAAGAGAACATAGGCAAAACATTCTCTGACATAAATCGTAGCAGTGTTTTTTTAGCTCATTCTCCCAAGGCAATAGAAATAAAAGCAATAATAAACAAATGGGACCTAGTCAAATATACAAGCTTTTGCACAGCAAAGGAAACCATCAACAAAACAGAAAAACAACCTAAGGAATGGGAGAAAATATTTGCAAATGATGTAACTGACAAGGGCTTAATTTCCAAAATATACAAACAGCTCATACAGCTCAAAAACAAGAAAATCCAATCAAAAAATGGGCAGAAGACCTAAATAGACATTTCTCCAAAGAAGACATACAGATGACCAAGAGGCACATGAAAAGATTCTCAACATCACTAATTCTTAGAGAATGCAAATCAAAACTACAATGAGATATCATCTCACACTGGTCAGACTGGCCATCATCAAGAAGTCTACAAATAATAAATGCTAGAGAGGGTGTGGAGAAAAAGGAATCCTCCCACATTGTTGGTTGGAATATATTGAATAAATAGGTGCAGCCACTATGGAGAACACTTTGGAGGTTCCTTAAAAAAAACTAAAAATGGAGTTACCATATGAGCCAGCAATCCCACTACTGGGCATGTATCCAGAAAAAAACGAAAGAAAAATGAAAGCTATAATTAGAAAAGATACATGCACTTCAGTGTTCATAGTGGCACTATTTACAATAGCCAAGACATGGAAGCAACCTAAGTATCCATCAACATGAATGGATAAAGAAGATGTGGTGTGTGTGTGTATATATATATATATATATATATATATATACACACATACACACACACATACACACATACATACATACATACATACAGTGGAATCTTAGCTGTAAAAAAGAATGAAATAATGCCATTTGCAGCAACATGGATGGACCTAGAGATTATCATACTAAGTGAAGTAAGACAGAAAGACATATGATATCACTTATATGTGGAATCTAAAAAAAATGATACAAATGAACTTATTTACAAAACAAAGAGACTCATAGACACAGAACACATGGTTACCAAAGGAGGGGGGGATATACACTGGGAGTATGGGATTAACAGGTGTACACTATCATATATAAGATAAACAACAAGGATTTACTGTATAGCACAGGGAACTATGTTCAGTATCTTGTAATAACCTCTAATGGAAAAAATTCTGTAAAAGAATATATATGTATGTGCAACTGAATCACTTTGTTGTACACCAGAAACTAACACAACATTGTAAATCAACTATATTTCAATAAAAAAATTTTTTTAAAAAGGAAGTAAAGGTGTGCTGTCTGTCATTCTGGGACAATCCCCGGTGGTTCCTGATGATCCCTACTCTTCAAGTGCTAGTGGGTCATCTCTTTAAAGATCAAGTTCAAGCACTTTTCCTTGGATTTGATATTTGGAGCTGCACGTGGCTAGTGAGGATTTGTAATCTAGACAAGACTGGATCTCTTTTTCTTCTTTCTCTCTTTCTACATGTATGTTCTAACATCACATTTTCTTCATTATCCAAGGCTCTTACAATTTGTGATTTTCTTTCCCCTAGAACATTTTTACATTTCTTGCATTTATTGTGAATCTGCATTTTGTTTTACTTCTTCAGCTCTCTCTGTGAATAATTTGTTTTTTTCCCAACTTATGATGGTTACTATTTTTTCACATTTACTCTCAGCTACACTAGTTTGGTGATCTATTTCCTCCTTCAGTTGTGACTCTTATCACTTTGAGACTACTTTACATCAACTTTGTCTTTCTAGTTATATTAAAACAAGAGTTTTCTGGACTTGTTTTTGCTCCTGTTGTATTCTAATGGAACATTACTTTGGTATCAAGGAGTTGATATAAAGTTGTAGAGCAATAAATGGGTAATATAAACATGTATAATGAATAAGATTTCCTCTAGCAAATAAGAAAATAATTATCTACTTAATTATCTGATATAATTATTTTTGGTCCCTGTGTGTAAATGAATAGACATAATAAATAGTACATAGGTCAAATCTTTTTTGTCTTCCATTTTAAATGCTCAAGCAGAGATTTGAATACCAGCATGCAATTTCACTAAATTTGTGTGAATGACGTTTGGACAAAGGAATGATTGGACTCTGGCTCCCATGAGGAAAAATTGAGTAAAGCCTTGTAACTTCACTTCTGGAATGCCAGGCACATAATATAATCTGGGAGACATATTTTGTCTGTAAAGATCATAATTAGATTTGCTGAACCAACTATCCAAAAGATTGTCTGAAAAATACTACTGAACCTCAGGCAGGAAGAAAGGAATCGTTAGGAGACTGCTACCCTGGGGTTAACCACTTAGGGAGTAAGTTTTGCATATGCTGCCTATAAGAACAGGAGAGTAATTACACATTTTGGAATTCTTAGAGAGTACTCATTAAGTCACAGATTCTTCTTTGAAAAGAAGAATGAATAAAATTAGATTTTACTTTAAACTTAAGTTATTTTAAATGAAACATTTATAGACAATAAGAACATAAGCACCATTTGCATCCCTATTTTCATGTCTGATCCTTGCCAGTAGACAAACTGAACTTAGTTGTAATGAGGGGGCTTCAAACCACTACCATATTGTGGTTGCTTTGTTCGTTTGGCATTGCTTGGCCACTTGTCAAAGGACTTTTAAGGAGGATGGGGATTATCAAGTAGCAACTCCAAAAATACCTACCAGACAATGAGAAATTATTAATATCTTATGTCATTATTCTGGCTGCTGGTGTGACTTTTAATGCTCAAGAATTTTTGTTTTAGAAATTTATGTGACACCATAGCTGATATATTAAGATAAAGACCATAGTTGAATGGACCTTTTTCTTTTTTATGCCATCCCATATGATCCCATGCTCCCAGATAAATACAGTTGAAGGGATTTCATTCTCACAGTGAAAATTAGTGTGTGTGTGTGTTTTTTTCTAGCTGGGCTTTTTCCCCCAAAATGGGAGTATGGTTAAGCTCAGTCGTGCTGAGTGATTTGTATGCACTTGGGTTGAACAATGAAAATGGTTTACTCTTAGCTCTCTGGTTGATTATTGCTCTGTGTTTGATGTTTCAGACTTTAGATTCTGTGAGGTGGGAGAGAGGGACTGAGAGCAAAAACATGAACGGGGGCTTCCCTGGTGGCGCATTGGTTGGGAGTCTGCCTGCCGATGCAGGGGACACGGGTTCGTGCCCCGGTCCGGGAGGATCCCACATGCCGCGGAGCGGCTGGGCCCGTGAGACATGGCCGCTGAGCCTGCGCGTCCAGAGCCTGTGCTCCGCAACGGGAGGGGCCGCAACGGTGAGAGGCCCGTGTACCGCAAAGGGGAAAAACAAAAAAACAAACAAAAAAACATAAATGGGGCCATGCGAGAGAGCACAAGTCAGAGCAAGGGATGTGAGGGAAGTGAAAGGGAGAAGACAGTGCGACAGTGAGCGGGTGAGAAAGTGATCAATGGGGGGTGTCAAGAGGAGAAAGAGAGACACACACAGACACAGGGAGAGGGAGGGAGGGAAAGAGAGAAAGAGAATATGCAAAAACAAGCACCAGGGAGGGAGGGAATGGAGAGAGAGATAATGGAAGGTTGGGAGTCAAGTCTGAGAGGTATTGTTTGTTATGACCCTTGGTAACTTCCTGAATTCCCTCTTGGTGAGTGATTGTGGAGCAAATACAAGTTTATTGTGTGCCATTTAATAAACGGAAAATCACTTGAGAGACAAGTAGCAAGCTTACCCGTCTGGGTTAAATTTCTTTGGTTTCCACTAAGTCCATGCTTTCAGATCCTGAACTTGGGTCCTGAGCTGTGTTAATCATTACTTAATATTTATATGGAAATGAGGTTACCCTGTTGCAAGTCCCAGTTTCAATCAGTAAGTAATTATGAAAACTAGTCTTAAAGATGCTGTGATAGGGTCTTGCTTTCCAGGCAGTAATTAAACCTCTCAGCTATCCTCGGGGGTTGGTTTTTTTTTTCCTTCTAGTTATTTTTTCCCCCTAAACTTAGTTTCTGCAGGTGGGAAAAGATAACGAGTTGCTGCCGAACGAGGGATTCATTAGTTGAAGTAAAGGTTTTATCAAGAGAAGGAGGGAATGAACAGGATACCTTAAGGCTGCAGAAAAGAAAAAGAATATCTGCTTTATTTTGGCCCCAAAGAAAGAATTTTTTAAAAAGTGTGAACAGAACCTTTAAAACTCAGGTGTTTTCATAGGAGTATTTTTGAGTCAGATCCCAAAACATGCAGCTAAATCTCCGTCTTCAGTGGGAGCCAACCAGAAATGCTTGCCAATTTCAGTTTTTGGCATTTAGTAAGCAGGTGCTCAAAAATAGCAACACATAATAATTATTATTATTACTATCAGCATCCACAAAGTGCCATGGGGGCTGAGCATTATTACAGAAGTGGAGGCTGTAAGACTTGTAGGCACACTGCTCTGGTGGCACCAGGCCCCATTGCCACCTGTTCTCTCCTCCCTCCCCCCAAAAGAGAACCTCTCCTGCTGGAAGAGCTGGGCAAAACCATTTCAGAAGTGCTTAAAATATGAAGGTTTATGGTGTAGATGCAGGCACTATTCTTTTTTTTTTTTGCCATACGCGGGCCTCTTCCTGCTGTGGCCTCTCCCATTGCGGAGCACAGGAGCACAGACTCCGGACGCGCAGGCTCAGCAGCCATGGCTCACAGGCCCAGCTGCTCCGCGGCACGTGGGATCCTCCCGGACCGGGGCACGAACCCGCGTCCCCTGAAACGGCAGGCGGACTCTCAACCACTGCGCCACCAGGGAAGCCCCCAGGCACTATTCTTTAGCTTTACATATTTGAAAGCTGCAGTCTCAACAGGATGTTAGAAAGGAGGCTCTTCATGTGCACAATATACACAGGAACTCACAGTGGAGGGAGGTAGGGTTGCCAGGTAAAATACAGGACGCCCAGTTACACTTGAGTTTCAGATAAACAATGAATACAACATTATTCGTTGGTTATCTGAAATTCAAATTTCAGCTGCCTGTGTTTTTATTTGCTAAACTGGCAACCCAGGTGGCATCACCTCTGTTGGGGAGTGCTAGACCCTAACAACCCCAGCTGGGCAGTGATCGAGCCTGTTAATTCCCAGGGCTGTAATGTGTTCATCTGTTCTAAGATTCTTGTGCCTACTTCCAGAAGCTAACGTAGATTTAACAGGGAATAATTGTAAAAGGAAGCAGGCAGAGTTTTTGGATCACATATCATCAGAGATTTATAAAAGTTAGAGTAGGCATAAAACAAGCCTCTTATATAAATTAGGCTGTTTTACTGACTTTGGGAAAAGTCAGTGGCTGTTTATCCATCAGTAAGAAATACAAGTGGGCTTGAATCTAAACATCAGCAGTTTTCTTGGATTATTTGGTCATTTCATCATGTACCCTACATGATTTTTAATGCATAGACACAAGATTTATTTAATGAGGAAATAGGGAGTCTAATTTTTTTTAAAAATCGGTAAGTCAAATACTGCATTTTTGATTATTTTGAAGCAGTATCGTTTAAAGATCTTGCCAATAAAAATTGTGAGTAATTGCTTACTTGTTATAACTTTGCCTTTTGTTTGCTTTTTTGAGGGTGTTAGCATAGAGTGGTGGAAAATCTTGGGAGTTAAGGGACCTAGTCTCGGTGCTCTCTCTGAATTATTTCCTTTGTGAGCAGGTACCAGTGAGTATACATGCTGAGTTTCATTCTGAATTCCTGAGACTTAAATTTTCTGAGGTTTCCCTAACTTTTATGTTCTCAACCTGATGTGGATGCATGTTGCTGAAAGCTGTTTTCCTTGCGTGAGTTGTATGGGACATGACCAAGGAAATTTAAAAAATAAGTTTGATTTCTTGCATTGCTTTTGTAAATTAAGCTTATCTATCATATAAGTACACAAAACTTTGAGTTATCTCTCGATTGATCATTGATACGTATATAGACATACATATATCTAGCTATAGATATATAGATTATTTTTTAATCATGCTGCTTTAAGAGTGGAAAGTTTAAGGCAAATGAGATGATGGGACTTTGATGCACTGCCACATGCTGCACTTTTAGAAGGTTCCCAAATGCCTTTCCCACATATTGAACTGTGACAGCAATGATCAGTAGCTTAGAATGCCTCCTGAGGTCCTGACCAGTTGCCAAAACAAGCGCTGAAGTAAATGTTTCCTGATGTCCAGTGACCATTAATGCCCCCCATATCCAACTGGTTATGAGCTGAGATTTTGAAGGGGTACTGCCTATACTTTAGGGAAATCTATAAAGAAGCTTTGCTACTGTGGTCCATTGGACTAGGGAGGGCAAGTAAAGCCCTTCAGAGGGACAGAAGCACTTCTCTTATATCTGTTTCTTCAGAGACCAGAGTGGGTCTCTGAACTGCCTGATGACTCTCATGGGAGGATCACACCAGTGCCAGCAGGAGACAAGCCATGTTCTAAGATTCCCTCCCAGGCTTCGAACCCAGTAGAACCCTAAGACTGTTAGATACCATATCTCTGAATAATGACGTGAGCTCTGGTAACCTGGATGTAGCGGGGCCCATTTCAGGCTTCCCACAGTTCTCCAAAGCTCTGTGTGTGGCACCAGGGGCAATGCCTAGTCTAGGATCAAATGCCTTCTTTTATTGTGGCTGATCTTCAGGAATACAAGTCTTAAACCCACGCACTTGTAAAACTTTATTTTCCCAAAGACTGAAAGGAAAGCTAGCATTCAAGATGAGACACCCCCCCCACCCATGGCCCAGCATTAGAGCTAGACCACTTGTAAGCTTGTTAGCACAGCAGCGTGATATTTAATAGATAGGTGGCCAGGGGCTTTGGTCAGGGGCTACTTCTTAGATTCATGCAGGCTGTCTAGAGCCATTCTCACCAGTGGTCCCTCTACTGTTTTAGTGCTGTTCTGAATGAGGGTTTGTCCTCATTCTGTTCAGTGTGAGAAGTTTCACATTTTTTCTCTAAAGAGAACCATTTATACCCGTTTGTTTCCTGTTAGGAAAAAATTGATTACTGATGTTTGCCAGGGGCTGCTGGAGAGGGATGGGGTGTGGCGGAGTAAGTCACAGTCTAAACTGGATGATGCCGTATTTTAAAGTTACCCTGAAGTTACAGCCTCTTCTCCTTGGGGCCCACGTGTGATCCCGGAATGCTTCTCAACTTAGTGTTCCAAGCAGTCACTGCTAATCAGTTGGCTTTGATTCATGAGGTGATGCCAGTTTGCCACTACTGTTTTAGGTGGATTATTTTCTCTGTTTCCTTCTCTAGAAATTTGTATTCAAAAGCAGCTCTTTGGGTCTTTTAAAAGCAGGTCTTAGGTTGGTGTGCCTTGGCAGAAAAAAGGGCCAGGGCTGGAGACAGCAGGGATTTTGATAGGGGTTGGGCATAGGAACCCTTGCTTTTTCCCCTTAAGTCCCCCTGCCCTGTCACCAAAGGGCAGTGGGTCCTTGGACTAGGCTAGAGGACCTCTTAGGAGACTTACCTTCAAGGAGATCAAACTGGTCAATATGTCTTCTTCTTGGACAAGTTTAATTCCTTCTCACTACCCTCTCCCATGGGGCTTTATGGACCCTTATTATTTTTTTTTTGAAGGATGGGATGAAGCATTTTAAAAAACCATATATTATAAAGGACTTGAATCCAGAAAATATAAATAATCCTTATAAATCAATAATCTTTTAAAAGAAAACTCAGGGGTTTTTTTTTGTTTTTTTTTGTTTTTTGTTTTTGCGGTACACGGGCCTCTCACTGCTGTGGCCTCTCCCACTGCGGAGCACAGGCTCCGGACGCACAGGCTCGGCGGCCATGGCTCACGGGCCCAGTCGCTCTGCGGCATGTGGGATCCTCCCGGACCAGGGCACGAACCCGTGTCTCCTGCATTGGCAGGCGGACTCCCAACCAATGCGCCACCAGGGAAGCCCCGAAAACTCAGTTTTTTAAATGGACAAAATATTTGAGAAGACACTTCACCAAGAAGATGACATGAAAAATGCACAACATCATAAGTCATTAGAGAAATGCAAATTAAGGTCACAGTATATACTGCTACACACCTACTAGAATGGCTAAAATTAAAAAGACTGCCAATACCAGAGCTGGGCAAAGATGAGAAGCAAATGAATATCTGACATATTTGCTAGTGAAAATGAAAACTGGTACAGCCACTTTACAAAACATCTTGGAAATTTCTTATAAAGTTAAACATACACCCACCCTATGACCCAGCATTTCCACTCCTTAGATATTTACCCAAGAGAAATGAAAGTATATGTCCACATAGAGACCTATATTCAAATGTTCATGGAGGCCTTATTCATGACAGTCAGAAACTGAAAACAACTCAAATTTCCATCAACAGGTGAACAGATAAACAATTTGTGATACCATAATACTTGATGGACCCTTATTTATACTTTAAAAAGGGTGGCTTTGTGTAAACTGTTGTAAAAGGCTAAATGAATCCATCTTTGAGCTTAACATTTTAGAATCTTCCTTTCAAAATTACCATGCAGGCTGGGCTGCGAGTTACCCAGAATTTGGAGTGTAAACAGTGAAACAAATATAAATCCGCTTCCTGTCTGTGCCCGTACTAAGCCAGACCCCTCTTGCCTCGTAGCTCTTTGTGTTTTTTTTTTTTTTTTTTTTTTTGTGGTACGCGGAGCACAGGCTCTGGACGTGGAGGCTCAGCGGCCATGGCTCACGGGGCCAGCTGCTCCGCAGCATGTGGGATCCTCCCGGACCAGGGCACGAACCCTTGTCCGTTGTATCGGCAGGCGGACTCTCAACCACTGCGCCACCAGGGAAGCCTCTCTGGGGCGTTTTTTTATTTTATTTATTTATTTATTTATTTATTTTATTTTTTATTTTTTTTTATTTTTTGCCGTACGCGGGCCTCTCACTGTTGTGGCCTCTCCCGTTGCGGAGCACAGGCTCCGGACGCGCAGGCTCAGCGGCCATGGCTCACGGGCCCAGCCGCTCCGCGGCATATGGGATCCTCCCAGACCGGGGCACGAACCCGTATCCCCTGCATCGGCAGGCGGACTCTCACCCACTGCGCCACCAGGGAGGCCTCTGGGGCGTTTTTAATCAGCACTTTTATTGCTTGAACCAGCGCCTGTCGGTGTTGTAATCTTGCAGAGTAAAGCTGTATCTTCAGACAAAATCCACTTGCTTAAACAATAGACCCTCTTGTCAGTTCTGTTGCTTTCAAGAATTTACCTTGGGGCCTCCCTGGTGGCGCAAGTGGTTGAGAGTCTGCCTGCCGATGCAGGGGATACGGGTTCGTGCCCCGGTCTGGGAGGATCCCATATGCCGCGGAGCGGCTGGGCCCGTGAGCCATGGCCGCTGAGCCTGCGCGTCCGGAGCCTGTGCGTCCGGCGCCTGTGCTCCGCAACGGGGGAGGCCACAACAGTGAGAGGCCCGCATACCGCAACAAAAAAAAAAAGAATTTACCTTGACTTGATGTTCATTAGTGTGGGCCGTTGGCAAAAGAGCATACCTCCAAACTCGACTAATTACTCCACTATTCAGTAGCAGCGTGACTGCAAAGAGCCTGGCCATCTCCACAAAGGGGTGCTTCTCTGCCAGAGCCAGCCTCGAGTGTAGCAGGTGGCAGGGACAGGGCTAGCACTGAACCCAAACCAGAGGAAATGTGGAACTTTCAAGGGAACTGTTAGTGCCTCTTTTTTCCCCAATATATTCCCCTTCCACATCCCCGTGGAAGTACTGCTGAGCCACTGCACAGCCCAAAGGCTGGAAATTAAAAGGAACTGGGATAGAGTCGGGGGAGGAGGGACATCAGAGAGCCCTGGAAAGTCAGCCACTGAATTATGAATTCAGTAGTAACTGGTGGAAAGGCTGAGGCTTAAGTAATGCTTGGCAAACCATCAAGTATAGTTGTGCCTGTTGTTCATTGCACAAGGGCACTGAGCCAGAGGGTTAAGTGGGGTCAAAGTCCAACCCTCGCTCTGTCTGGCAGAAAGCCATTGTTGGCCTGGAGAAAAGGAGGCCTTTTTCCAACGCTCGCACAGACAACGTCCTCTTACCACGCCACGCACCAGCATGGGGCTCGGCTCATCTGCTCAGGGTGGGCGCCTTTCCCTAACTTCCTTAAAGGTGCTAGATGGGCTAGTAGAAGCCTTAATACTTATCCACAGTCCTCAGAGTAGGTCAGACCTGTATGCGAATTCTGCATCCATCCTGGCCTAGTGGCTCTCCTGAGGAGATGGGCTCTCAGAGATCCTACAGGGCAGGAACTCCATGGCATAAGATGATTTCAGGGTGCACATGACAACACATGTATCTCTTTCAGTCCTGCTCCCTAGTCAGGAAGAAGGTATCGGAGTGTTAAAAAGCACTGTCAGCAAGTGCTACAGATGCCAGGTTAGCTACCCAGCCCCGTGAGAGCTGAACTTAGACCCAGAGACCTTCACTCATGGCTTTAGCACTTGTCATATTTACGTTTAGAATATTCTTCTATCTATGCCAAGGGATACTGGTTTTCTACTTAAAGAAGTGAAGTAACATTTAAAATATAAGTAAATATATAAAAGAAATGAATTGATTTCTTCATTATTTTAGTCAAATCCAAGTCGTCACTGGCATGGAGTGAATTTAGGAAACATAGATTAAGTGTGAAGAGACGAAATGTGAGAGGGAACTATTTGGGTGTGAAGAAGAGAGGCCTTCACAGTAATACAGGTTTCTGACAATTTCTGCTAGCAAGAGAGTAGAAGGAAGCATTTTTACTGTTGTTGGAGAGATTTGGGTTCAAATGTGCAACGTGTGTTTATGTGTACTTGTTCCATAAAGGAGAGCTGAGAGATTGTAGACTGAATTTCTGAGGGTGGGACTAGAATATGTGGGATAGGCTGGAGCTCTTTAGAAGTCAAGCAGCTGACCCCACATTTTTATGGAGGCAAGAAAGCCAGAAAGTTCCAGAAGGGAAGCACAGCTGTTAATTGATATTTGACTCAAGATCTCCCTTCCTGTGTCCCTCTCCTTCATTCTCTGTCTCAGTCTTTCTCACATACGAATCCACTCATAGATATACACACACCCAATCCACCAGGGATTCAAATCTGCCCTCTCCCTTGTAGGAGGATTTCCTGTAGAAGCCACAATGTAAAGTAACAGGCATGTTATGGGGAACTATAAAAGCATTGTTCTTAGACCTCTTCAGGTGAAAAAAACATTCAGCTCTTGGCATGAACATGGTTGAGATGACGGCAGTAAAAGTACTGTTTTGCATCCAGTGGCACCAGTAATTTATGTTTACATAAAGAAAAAAAAGTGTCCTCTGATACAATCTCAGAAAACTGCCGACACAGGCTTTTGAAACGATTAGTTTAGACTATTTCACAGAGCATTAAGCTTAACAATGTTAGTCCGTTCCTAAATGCTCTTCAAGAAAATTTTTGCAATGAGGTCAAAATTTAGGTTAGCAAAAGAGCAACCTCGAATAGGCAATCTCATCCTTTTTTAAAAAAAAAACAGCTTTTTTGAGATATAATTGACCTAAAATAAACTGCACATATTTAAAGTGTACAGTTTGCTCCGTTTGACATGTATATATCATGAAACAATCACCATAATCAAGAAGATGAACACATTAATCACCCCCAAATGCTTTCCTGTGCCCCTTGGTAATCCCCACCTCGCACCCCTGCTCTGTGCACCCCCTTCACAGGCAGGGAAGTGCCTCTGTCACTGTAGATTACCTTGCACTTTCTAGAATTTTATATTAAGAGTACAGTATATACTCATTTTTATCTGGCTTCTTTCAGCATAATTATTTTGAGATTCATATACATTGTATTGCATATCATTAGTTCATTCCATTTTACTACTGAATAACATTCCATTGTATAGTTATGCCACAATCTGTTTATCCATTCACCTGTTGATGGCCCTTTGGGTTGTTTGTAGCTTTGGGCTATTACAAATAAAGCTACTATGAAGATGCGTGTACAAGTCTTCGTATGGATATATATTTTCTTTTCCCTTCATGTAAAGCTAGAAGTGCAGTGACTGGATCACGTGGTGGTTGTATGACTAACGAATAAACTATCACAATGTTTTCCAAAGAGTTGCACCATTTTAGTTCCTCACCAAAACGAGAGTTCTGTTTCCTGTGTATGAGAGTTCCAATTCCTCTGCATCCTTGTGAACACTTGGCATGTTAGCTATTTTATCTCTTTGAAGTTTTAATTTGCATTTCCTAACTGAGTAATGATATTGAGTATCCCTTGTGTACTATTTACCATTTGTATATCTTCTTTGATGAAGTGTCTGCATATTTTTAAAAATTGGGCTGTTTTCTCGTTTTTTTTTAATTTTTAAATTTTATTTTTTTTTATACAGCAGGTTCTTATTAGTCATCAGTTTTATACACATTAGTGTATACATGTCAATCCCAATTGCCCAATTCATCACACCACCACCCCTACCCCCCACCGCTTTCCCCCCTTGGTGACCATACATTTGTTCTCTACATCTGTGTCTCGACTTCTGCCCAGCAAACCAGTTCATCTGTACCATTTTTCTAGATTCCACATACATGCGTTAATATACGATATTTCTTTTTCTCTTTCTGACTTACTTCACTCAATATGACAGTCTCTAGATCCATCCACATCTCAACAAATGACCCAATTTCCTTCCTTTTTATGGCTGAGTAATATTCCATTGTATATATGTACCACATCTTCTTTATCCATTCGTCTGTCAGTGGGCATTTAGGTTGCTTCCATGACCTGGCTATTGTAAATAGTGCTGCAGTGAACACTGGGGTGCATGTGTCTTTTTGAATTCTGGTGTTCTCTGGGTATATGCCCAGCAGTGGGATTACTGGATCATATGGTAATTCTATTTTTAGTTTTTAAAGGAACCTCCATACTGTTCCCCATAGTGGCTGTATCAATTGACATTACCACCAACAGTGCAATAGGGTTTCCTTTTCTCCACACCCTCTCCAGCATTAGTTGTTTGTAGATTTTCTGATGATGCCCATTCTAACTGGTGTGAGGTGATACCTCATTGTAGTTTGATTTGCATTTGTCTAATAATTAGTGATGTTGAGCAGCTTTTCATGTGCTTCTTTTTTTTTTTTTTTTTTTTTTTCTTTTTGCGGTATGCGGGCCTCTCACTGTTGTGGCCTCTCCCGTTGCGGAGCACAGGCTCCGGATGCGCAGGCCCAGCGGCCATGGCTCACGGGCCCAGCCGCTCCGCGGCATATGGGATCCTCCCAGACCGGGGCACGAACCCGTATCCCCTGCATCGGCAGGCGGACTCTCAACCACTGCGCCACCAGGGAGGCCCTTCATGTGCTTCTTGGCAATCTGTATATCTTCTTTAGAGAAATGTCTATTTAGGTCTTCTGCCCATTTTTGGATTGGGTTGTTTGTTTTTTTAATATTGAGCTGCATGAGCTGTTTATATATTTTGGAGATTAATCCTTTGTCCATTGCTTCACTTGCAACTATTTTCTCCCATCCTGAAGGTTGTCTTTTCGTCTTGTTTATGGTTTCCTTTGCTGTGCAAAAGCTTTGAACTTTCATTAGGTCCCATTTGTTTATTTTTGTTTTTATTTCCATTACTCTAGGAGGTGGATCAAAAACAATCTTGCTGTGATTTATGTCAAAGAGTGTTCTTCCTATGTTTTCCGTAAGAGTTTTATAGTGTCTGGTCTTATATTTAGGTCTCTAATCCATTTTGAGTTTATTTTTGTGTATGGTGTTAGGGAGTGTCCTGATTTCATTCTTTTACATGTAGCTGTCCAGTTTTCCCAGCACCACTCATTGAAGAAACTGTTTTCTCCATTGTATATCTTGCCTCCTTTGTCACAGATTTGTTGAACATAGGTGCATGGGTTTATTTGTGGGCTTTCTATCTTGTTCCATTGATCTATGTTTCTGTTTTTGTGCCAGTACCATACTGTCTTGATTACTGTAGCTTTGTAGTATAGTCTGAAGTCAGGGAGCCTGATTCCTCCAGCTCCATTTTTTTCCCTCAAGACTGCTTTGGCTATTCAGGGTCTTTTGTGTCTCCATACAAATTGTAAATTTTTTGTTCTAGTTCCATAAAAAATACCATTGGTAATTTGATAGGGATTGCATTGAATCTGTAGATTGCTTTGGGTTGTATAGTCATTTTCACGATATTGATTCTTCCAATCCAAGAACATGGTATATCTCTCCATCTGTTGGTATCATCTTTAATTTCTTTCATCAGTGTCTTAGTTTTCTGCATACAGGTTTTTTGTCTCCCTAGGTAGGTTTATTCCTAGGTATTATATTCTTTTTTTTTGCAATGGTAAATGGGAGTGTTTCCTTAATATCTCTTTCAGATTTTTCATCATTAGTGTATAGGAATGCAAGAGATTTCTATGCATTAATTTTGTATCCTGCAACTTTACCAAATTCATTGATTAGCTCTAGTAGTTTTCTGGTGGCATCTTTAGGATTCTCTATGTATAGTATCATGTTATCTGCAAGCAGTGACAGTTTTACTTGTTCTTTTCCATTTTGTATTCCTTTTATTTCTTTTTATTCTCTGATTGCCACGGCTAGAACTTCCAAAACTATATTGAATAATAGTGGTGAGAATGGACATCCTTGTCTTGTTCTTCATCTTAGAGGAAATGCTTTCAGTTTTTCACCATTGAGAATGGTGTTTGCTGTGGGTTTGTCATATATGGCCTTTATTATGTTGAGGTAGGTTCCCTCTATGCCCACTTTCTGGAGAGTTTTTATCATAAATGGGTGTTGAATTTTGTCAAAAGCTTTTTCTGCATCTATTGAGATGATTGTATGGTTTTTATTCTTAAATTTGTTAATATGGTGTATCACATTGATTGATATGCATATACTGAAGAATCCTTGCATCCCTAGGATAAATCCCACTTGATCATGGTGTATGATCCTTTTAATGTGCTGTTGGATTCTGTTTGCTAGTATTTTGTTGAGGATTTTTGCATCTATATTCATTAGTGATATGGGTCTGTACTTTTCTTTTTTTGTACTATCTTTGTCTCGTTTTGGTATCACGGTGACGGTGGCTTCATAGAATGTGTTTGGGAGTGTTCCTTCCTCTGCAATTTTTTGGAAGAGTTTGAGAGGATGGTTGTTAGCTCTTCTCAAAATGTTTGATAGAATTCACCTGTGAAGCCATCTGGTCCTGGGCTTCTTTTTGTTGGAAGATTTTTAATCACAGTTGCAATTTCATTACTTGTGATTGGTCTGTTCATATTTTCTATTCTTGGTTCAGTCTTGGAAGGTTATATACCTGTCTAAGAATTTGTCCATTTCTTCCAGGTTGTCCATTATATTGGCATAGAGTTACTCATAGTAGTCTCTTAGTATGCTTTGTATTTCTGTGGTGTCTTTTGTAACTTCTTTTTCATTTCTAACTTTATTGATTTGAGTCCTCTCCCTCTTTTTCTTGATGAGTCTGGCTAATCGTTTATCAGTCTTGTTTATCTTCTCAGAGAACAAGATTTTAGTTTTATTGATCTTTACAGTTGTTTTCTTTGTTTCTATTTCATTAATTTCTGCTCTGATCTTTATGATTTCTTTCCTTCTGCCGACTTCGGGTTTTGTTTGTTCTTCTTTCTCTAGGTCGCCTAAGTGTAAGGTTAGATTGTTTATTTGAGATTTTTCTTGTTTCTTGAGGTTGGCTTGTATAGCTATAAACTTTCCTCTTAGAACTGCTTTTGCTGTATCCCATAGGTTTTGGATTGTCGTGTTTTCATTGTCATTTGTCGCTAGGTATTTTTTGATTTCCTCTTTGATTTGTTCAGTGATCTCTTGGTTATTTAGTAGCGTATTGTTTAGCCTCCATGTGTTTGTGTTTTTTATGTTTTTTTTCCCTGTAATTCATTTCTAATCTCATAGCGCTGTGGTCAGAAAAGATGCTTGATATGATTTCAATTTTCTTAAATTTACTGAGGCTTGGTTTGTGACCCAAGATGTGATCTATCCTGGAAAATGTTCCGTGCGCACTTGAGAAGATAGTGTAATCTGCTGTTTTGGGATGGAATGTCCAAAAAATATCAATTAAATCTATCTGGTCTGTTGTGTCATTTAAAGCTTCTGTTTCCTTATTTATTTTCATTTTGGATGATCTGTCCATTGGTGTAAGTGAGGTGTTAAAATACCCCACTATTATTGTGTTACTGTCTGTTTCCTGTTTTATAGCTGTTAGCAGTTGCCTTATGTATTGAGGTGCTCCTATGTTGCGTGCATATATATTTATAATTGTTATATCTTCTTCTTGGATTGATCCCTTGATCATTATGTAGTGTCCTTCCTTTTCTCTTGCAACATTCTTTATTTTAAAGTCTATTTTATCTGATATGAGTATTGCTACTCCAGGTTTCTTTCAATTTCCATTTGCATGGAATATCTTTTTCCATCCCCTCACTTTCAGTCTGAATGTGTCCCTGGGTCTGAAGTGGGTCTCTTGTAGAGAGCATATACATGGGTCTTGTTTTTGTATCCATTCATCGAGCCTGTGTCTTTTGGTTAGAGCATTTAATCCATTCATTTTTTTTTTTTTTTTTTTCTTTTTGCGGTATGCGGGCCTCTCACTGTTGTGGCCTCTCCCGTTGCGGAGCACAGGCTCCGGATGCGCAGGCCCAGCGGCCATGGCTCACGGGCCCAGCCGCTCCGCGGCATATGGGATCCTCCCAGACCGGGGCACGAACCCGTATCCCCTGCATTGGCAGGCGGACTCTTAACCACTGCGCCACCAGGGAGGCCCTCCATTCATGTTTAAGGTAATTATCAGTATGTATGTTCCTATGACCATTTTCTTAATTGTTTTGGGTTTGTTTTTGTAGGTCCTTTTCTTCTCTTGTGTTTCCCACTTAGAGAAGTTCCTTTAGCATTTGTTGTAGAGCTGGTTTGGTGGTGCTGAATTCTCTTAGCTTTTGCTTGTCTGTAAAGCTTTTGATTTCTCCTTTGAATCTGAATGAGATCCTTGCTGGGTAGAGTAATCTTGGTTGTAGGTTTTTCCCTTTCATCACTTTAAATATGTCCTGCCAACACTCCCTTTTGGCTTGCAGAGTTTCTACTGAAAGATCAGCTGTTAACCTTTTGGGGATTCCCTTATATGTTATTTGTTGCTTTTCCCTTGCTGCTTTAAATATTTTTTCCTTGTATTTAATTTTTGGTAGTTTGATTAATATATGTCTTGGCACATTTCTCCTTGGATTTATCCTGTATGGGACTCTCGGCACTTCCTGGACTTGATTGACTATTTCCCCCCATATCAGGGAAGTTTTCAACTATAATCCCTTCAAATATTTTCTCATTCCCTTTCTTTTTCTCTTCTTTTTCTGGGACCGCTATAATTCGAATGTTTGTGCCTTTAATGTTGTCCCAGAGGTCTCTGCAACTGTCCTCAATTCTTTTCATTCTTCATTCTTTATTCTGCTCTGCAGTAGTTATTTCCACTCTTTTATCTTCCTGGCCACTTATCCATTCTTCTGCCTCAGTTTTTGTGCTATAGATTCCTTCTAGAGAATTTTTTATTTCGTTTATTTTGTTGTTCATCATTATTTGTTTGCTGTTTAGTTCTTCTTGGTCCTTGTTAAATGTTTCTTGTATTTTCTACATTGTATTTCCAAGATTTTGGATTATCTTTACTATCATTACTCCGAATTCTTTTTCAGGTAGACTGCCTATTTCTTCTTCATTTGTTTGGTCTCATGGGTTTTTACCTTGCTCCTTCATCTGCTGTGTATTTTTCTGTCTTCTCATTTTGCTTAATTTAATGTGTTTGGGGTCTCCTTTTCACAGGCTGCAGGTTCGTAGTTCCCATTGTTTTTGGTGTCTGCCCCCAGTTGGTAATCTTGGTTCACTGGGTTGTGCCTCCTGGTGGAGGGGAGTGGTCCCTGTGTTCTGATGGATGAGGCTGGATCTTGTCTTTCTGGTGGGCCAGACCATGTCTGGTGGTGTGTTTTGGGGTGTCTGTGAACGTATGATTTCAGGCAGCCTCTCTGCTAATGGGTGGGGTTGTGTTCCTGTCTTGCTAGTTGTTTGACATGGGGTGTACTGCACTGGAGCTTGCTGGTTGTTGAGTGGAGCTGTGTCTTAGCGTTGAGATGGAGATCTCTGTGAGAGCTGTCACCGATTGATATTATGAGGGGCTGGGAGTTCTCTGGTGGGCCAGTGTCCTAAACTCAGCTCTCCTATCTCAGAGGCTCAGGCCTGACATCTGCCCAGAGCACCAAGGCCCTGTCAGCCACACGGCCAGGTACGTGGGTATTTTCTTGCCTTTTGGTAAGTCTGAGGTTTTCTGCCAGTGTTCAGGTGCTGTTCTGTAGGAGTTGTTCCACATGTAGACTTATTTTTGATGTATTTGTGGGGAGGAAGGTGATCTCCACATCTTATTCCTCTGCCATCTTCAGATGGATCAATGTCATTCACAGTTTCAGTGCTTTCAACTTTACATCCTCCAAGTCCAGCAAAAATCATTTTCAGTGGAAACCCACTGCACAATCGCTTAGGATTATTTTCTGTTGTCTGAAACTCTTCTTATACAGGTTTTTTTGGGCTGCTGCATAGAGCCTACTTCCATCTCAGTGGAAAGCCCATTCTAGACTCTCTTGTGACTCACATCACAGGCCTCTGACTTCTCCTAGAAAGCATTTAAAGAATAGCCTGGGTGAGATCACCTAGGGAGTAAGTATAGATGGAGAATGAAACAGGGCTGAAGACTGGGGTTATCCAACATTTGGATGTCAGGAAGTTGAAGAGCCATTAAAGGAGATTGAGAAGGAATGGCTAAAGCAGCAGGGTGTTGTCTGGGAGAGTGAAGTCCTAGGAGCCATGAGAAGAAAGTGTTTCAAGAAAGAGAACACAGTATACTCTGTCAATCTGTATTCAAAGTTGAGGAAAATGAAGCCTTAGAATTGACCTTGGGATTTGGCAATGTGGAGGACATCGGTGACTTTGATAAGTTCAGTCTTGTTGAAGCAGTGGGAATGAAAGTCTGATTGGAGGTATCTCAAGAGAGATTGGAAGAGAGTAAGTGGCAACCATGAGCGTGGATGGTCTTTGTAATCATGTTGTAAAATGGAACACAGGAATGGAGTGTAAGCAGATACATATGCCTGACATGATGAGATGTTTTAAAGGAGAAACATGAAAGAGTTCCATATGGTTACCTCTGAGAGATTGAGTGGACCTGGGTATAGAGGAGATAGAGAAAAATTTTGCTTTCTCCTTTATAATTCTATTACTGTTTAATATTTTCCCCCCATCAAGCTTGTGTTGCTCTTATTAAGAAGCAATCTTCACAAGGTGTATGTTAATATGTAAAAATACGTATAAAATATGGTATATATAATACGATTACTTTAAACAGAAAACTGCAGAGAAAAAACAAGAAAAAGCATAAAGTATTTATAATATTATATAGTACAAATTGAATGAACTTTGGAATCTGGAAGTACTTGGGACTGAAATCTGCCTCCCATACAAATCACTTAATGTCTCTTAGCCTTGATTTTCTTATTTGTAATATGTGTATAAAAATACTACCATCATCAAGAAGGAAGTTTATAGTGATAATAAACCGACCTCCAGAAAGAAAGATCTCAACCTAAGCTTACCCATAAAGGAACTAGAAAAAGAACAACAAACAGAGCCCAAAGTTAGTAGAAGGATAGAAATAATAAAAATCAGAGCAGAAATAAATAGAGACTAAAGGATCATAAGAAATGACTATGAGCACTTATATGCCAATAACATGGACAGCTTAGAAGAAATGGACAAATTCCTAGAAACGTACAATCTTCCAAGACTGAATCAGAAGTAACTAGAACATATGAACAGACCAATTAACCATCAGTAATGAAATTTAATCAGTAGTAAAAAAAAAAACTCCCAACAAACCAAAGTATAGGACCCGGCAGCTTCACAGGTGAATTCTTTCAAACATAGAAAAGTATTAACACCTATCCTTCTGAAACTATTCCAAAAAAATTGCAGAGGAAGGAACATTTCCAACTCACTCTGTGAGGCCAGCATTGCCCTAATACCAAAACCAGATAATGTTGTCACAAAAAAAGAAACTTACAGGCAAATATCGCTGATGAACATAGATGGAAAAATTCTCAACAAAGTATTAGCTAACAGAGTTCCAACAATGTGTTAGAAGGATTATACAGGCTACCACTGCTGCCTGAGCAGCTGAACCAAATGTTTATAACTTAATTGAAGACTCAGGAACTACATTTGGAGAGAGCAGCCAATATAGTGGAGTAGAAAGACCCGGAGCTCACCTCCTCTCACAAGCACACCAAAATCACAGCTATCTGCAGGACAACCATTGATGAAAAAGACTGGAACCTACCAGAAAAGATCTTCTACAACTAAAGACATAAGGAAGGAACCACAACCAGATGGGTAGGAGGGGAGGGCTCACAATATAATCAACTCCCATACCCCCCCACAAGTGGGCAACCCACACACCGGAGAATAATTCTATTGCAGCAATTTCTCCCACAAGAGTGAGAGCTCTGGGCCCCATGTCAGGCTTCTCAGCCTAGGGTTCCAGCACCGGGAAGATGAGCCCCCAGAGCATTCAGCTTTGAAGGCCAGTAGGGCTTAATTTTAGGAGCCTCACAGAACTGGGGGAGATAGAGACTTCCCTCTTAAGGGGTGCATACAAAATCTCATAAACATTGGGACCCAGGATACAAGCAGTAATTTGATAGAATCCTAGGCCAGACCTACTTTGCTGGTCTTGGAGAGTCTCCTGGAGAAATGGGGGCGGGGGCAGCTGTAGCTCACCATGGGGACATAGACATTGGTGGCAGACAGATTTAGGAGTATTCAGCCTCATGAACACTGCTGCTGGCAGCCAATATCTCGGTTCATTACCACCAAGACCTGGCCCCACCCAATAGCCTGTGGGAGACAGTGCTGGGATGCCTCAGGCCAAACAACTAACTGGGGAGGGACGCAGCCCCACCCATCAGCAGACTGTCTAAAGACTTCCTAAGCCCACAGCTGCCTATAGAGACACCCCTAGACATGGCCTTGCCCACCAGAGGGCCAGGACCCAGCACTACCTACCAGTGGGCAGGCACTGGCCCTTCCCACAGGAAGCTTGCACTAGCCTCTAGACCTACCTCACCCACTGGGGGCAGACACCAGAAGCAAGAAAAGTACAGCCCCACAACCTGCGGAACAAGTTCACCAACACAGGCCAGACCCCATCCTGGGACAAGCTGGGCCCTGGCCCTGTGCACTCGCAGGCCAACAGAACCTTCGGAAAACCCTGGATCCCATACCCAACTGTGTCAGGAACTGCACTCCCCCTTTACCCTCTGTACAAATGATCTGAAATGAGCTCTGGGAAGATTCCTTTACAAATTATAAATAGGACTGCATATGATCCAGCAAGTCCACTCCTGGGTATTTATCCAAAGAAAACACTAGTTAGAGAAGATATATGCACCCCTATGTTCAGCCTTATTTACAATAGCCAAGAAATAGAAGCAACCTAAGTGTCCATTGATAGATGAATGAAGAAGTTGTGGTGTATGTATGTGTATATATATGTGTGTATATATATACACATACACACATGTGTATATATATATGTGGCATGTGTATGTATACACACACAATGGAGTATTACTCAGCCGTAAAGAGTGATATCTTGCCATTTGCAACATGGATGGACCTAGGGTTTCATGCTAAGTGAAATAAGTCAGACAGAAAAAGACAAATATTGTATGATTTGATTCATGTAGAATCTAAAAAAGAAAACAATGAAGAAACATAACTAAACATAAACAGAGTTACAGATACATTGAACAAACAAGTAGTTGCCAGAGAGAAGGGAGGTAGGGGGAAGAGAGAAATATCTGCGATTAAGAGGTATAAACTTCCAGTTACAAAATAAATGAGTCACAGTTACGAAATGTACAATGTGGGGAATATAGTCAGTAATTATGTAACATCTTTATATGGTGACAGATGACAAGTAGACTTATCTTGGTGATCATTTTGAAGTGTAGAGAAGTATCATATCACTTTGTTGTGTACCAGGAACTAACCTAGTTTTGTTGGTCAATTATACTTCAAAAACAAACAAACCCATAGAAAAAGAGATCAGATTTGTGGTTACCAGAGGGAGGGGGTGGGAGGAGGGAGAACTGGATGAAGGTGGTCAAAAGGTAACAACTTGCAGTTATAAGGAAGTACCAGGGATGTTATGTACAACATGATAAATATAATTAACACTGCTGTATGATATATAAGTTGAGAATAAATCCTAAGAGTTCTCTTCACAAGAAAAAAATGTATTCTATTTCTTTCATGTTGTATGTATATGAGATGATGGATGTCCACTAAACTTGTGATAATCATTTCATGATGTAAGTCATATCATTACGCTGTACACCTTAAACTTAAGGCAGTGCTGCATGTCAATTATATCTCAATAAAACTGGAAGAAAAAAATTACTATGGGACTTCCCTGGTGGCACAGTGGTTAAGAATCTGCTTGCCAATTCACGGGACATGGGTTGAATCCCTGGTCTGGGAAGAACCCACATGCCTTGGAGCAGCTAAGCCCATGTGCCACAACTACTGAGCCAGTGCTCTAGAACCCTCGAGCCACAACTACAGAACCCACATGCCACAACTTCTGAAGCCTGCGTGCCCTAGAGTCTGTGCTCTGAAACAAGAGAAGCCACTGCAGTGAGAAGCCTGTGCATCACAACGAAGAGTAGCTCCCGCTTGCTGCAACTAGAGGAAATCCGCGTGCAGCAATGAGACCCAACGCAGCCAAAAAAAAAAAAAAAAAAAAAAATACTACAAGTGTTAGTGTGAAACTTCAGTGGAGGAATAGCGTATGTTAAGTGCCTGAAATTAGTAGGTTCTTAGTCCATTATTATTATTCCTCTTAACTTTCCATGTTTTCCAATGTTTTAAGAGGGACAAAATATTCACATATTACTTGTGTCATTAAAAGTTAGAACTGCTGGAAACAGACTGGAGCAACAGACCAAAGGCTTGTAAAGAAGAGGGTGGTGTTTGTCCTGGTGTCATTATTTAGAGTCCCCTTTCACTTTCAGAAGTGTCCCAGTGTGGATGATAAATTATATGATCCCCGTATTTGAGGAATATGGAACCTTTCAGTGTTTTCACAGGACTCTATAGTGCTCTTGGATGGTTTTGCATAAAGATTTGTATATTAGGTTGGGGAATAGGATGGTGGTCCAATGAGATTAAAAGGATATCAAGGTCAACGTCCAGATTTAAATTTTGCCATGAAGTTAAGATAAATAACATTTGGGATGGAAAGACAGACCCCCACAGTGAAGTTTTCTGTCCTGGATAGGTGGGCAGTTTAAGTATAGGCCAGGGGGAGCAATATTAAATAAAATATGTTGCAGGGCTTCCCTGGTGGCTCAGTGGTTGAGAGTCCGCCTGCCGATGCAGGGAACACAGGTTCGTGCCCTGGTCCGGGAAGATCCCACATGCTGCGGAGCGGCTAGGCCTGTGAGCCATGGCCGCTGAGACTGCGTCCGGAGCCTGTGCTCCGCAATGGGAGTGGCCACAACAGTGAGAGGCCCGTGTACAGAAAAAAAAAAAAAAAATGTTGCAAACTCTAAGACTCTATTCAAGTATAGAGTCCTTTCATGTGTATTGTCCCATTTGAATCTCAACATATTCTCTAGTGGTTTTTTTTTTTTAATACATAGGGAAATAGCTAGTAACTGATCTGGGAATAAAACTATCTCCTCATGCTCTTTACATTATAACACACATCTGGGAGTCTTCTCCACTCTTGGGGTAGGGATTTTTCTGACTAGGACAAAAAGTGAGTTTAGGTGGCTTCCTGGAGTGAACTGCACGGTTACTTTTTTAGGAGACCAAGTTAGCTTTACTGTATAAGGTGTTGTTGCTACATAAGCTATTGAGAAGATGTAGAGTTTTGGACTAAAAAATCCTTGTCCATTTTCAAGATGGAATAGTAACTGGTTGACTACTGTCCGATTTGGATATGTGCCATTTTTCTCGATGTTGGAAATTTGATTCCTTTCTCTTTCCCTCAGAAAGTCCAGTAAAGCAAAGGGAAGGAAAGCTGTGGACAGAGCAGTTCAAAGAGCTTCAAGGGGCTGACCTGATAGCATTTGAGGCTCTTGCTTAGTACTTCACTCACATACCAACTTCTGAATCAAGGCTTACAGTATGGAACTTAAGAATTGAAAGAAAAAAATAACAGCTTATGGCTAATTGCTCTTTCAACTCTTTTTCTGAATATATAGTCTTTGGAGAAAAGTCTTATTATAAGTAATTCTTTTATCTTAATGCCAGGTGATATTTCATTTTGATCTAGGAAGCCAGGGTTTGGCTATGTATTTCTTTTTGAAAAATGTTAGCATTTTGTGCTGCTGAATTAAGTAACTACTTAAAGATAAAGAGAAGCCCCCAGATAGCTCTTCCCTGCTGTCCTAAAACCATATCAAGACCCCACATAGCTGAGAGAAGGAAACTGTACCTTAAGGCTTAACACAGAAGTCATCAAGGCTGTTGTCTGTTGAAGTTCAGCTGTCAGCAGCCTGGAAATTAGGACTATAGGGAATGTTGAAATTTAAAGTTTATGTTTAATATGAAGGGAGTTCACACAGTGCTATTCTGAGGGCTAATCTTTAGTGATAGATGCAGAGAAAGGAGCCTGAAGTGTTATTAGGAAAACCTAAGCCTTCCATCCTAAGTAAGCCCTGTTGACTTGCATTTTAGGTGTCAATCAAGAACATGTCTGAAGGGACTGATCCCAGCTATTTCAAAGGGCCACCTTTTGTGTAAGGTACTTAGAGAATCATGTAGTGTTGTACTCTGTGGTATATTTTACGTATACCATAATGACCACAAATATCAGTGATGCTAATGGTTTTTTTTCCCCAAATTAAGCATGGACTTGTGGAAAGAAAGCTCATCTTGTTGGGAGGCAGTCCTTACTACAATGATTTAAATTATATGTTACCACTAATTAGATAAGTTCTTTAAACTGTTACTTTATTTTACTATTTTTTTTGATGTGGACCATTTTTAAAGTCTTTATTGAATTTGTTACAATATTGCTTCTGTTTTTTTTATGTTTTTGGTTTTTTGGCCACTAGGCATGTGGGATCTTAGCTCCCCGACCAGGGATTGAACCGCACCCCCTGCATTGGAAGGTGAAGTCTTAACCACTGCACCGCCAGGCAAGTCCCAAGTTGTTTAAAATTTTATTGTCCCCATTTTCACATCTGTAAATGGAGCTTCTAATAACTTCTCTCTCTACTTTGTTGGGATGTTTTCATGGTCAAAAGGATGATTAGATGTCAAATCCTTTGAGAAACTAGAGTTCTGATTGTGGTATAATGCTTATATCACTTACAATGGTATAACAAGTAATACTCACCTATATCTAGTTCATCTTCATGAAAAAACATTCCTTTTCCTGGCTCCCCTTGCAATTCGGCAGGTCCTGTGGCTCTTTCTGGCCAATGGGTTGTAGTTGAACATGAGTCAATCCCCGGCCAGGCTATTTAATTGCTGGCATGAGATCCTTTAGGGCTCTCTTCCCCTGCTGTGGTGATTGTGGAAATTTGTTTCACATTTAGAGTTATCTGGAATGCTAAGACAACACATGGAAAATAGTTATCCGAGAGAGGTGCCTGGACCCATAGTGGGCTTTGAGTCAGCAAGAAATAGACTTATACTGTATCAGATCACTGTGATTGAGGGGTTGTTTGTTATGGCAGCATAATTTAGCCTATCCAGACTGCTCTAGATGTAAAGAAGTCAAATTATTACTGTTATTAATAGTCAGAAGTCTCCCAGATATCTCCTAAGATTTACCACTAGTTTGCTGGTGTACCATTTTCTGACAGCTTAATAGGTTTGAATCTGACTGTTTTGACTCTCTTCCCATTCCCCTACCCCCAAGAATCTCTAATGCCCTTTTGAATGTAACTTGAAGGGACAATCTGCATTGGCAGTCATAATGTACTGGCAGTTACAACACAAAAGGAGTTAAGTTCAAGAAGTAGTACTGTATCTGGTGTGTAATGGGTACCCCACAAACATTTACAGACAATAGGAAGAGAAATTCGGTGATGTGGCTGTTACCAGTGACTCATGTGGCAAAATCTAGTAGTCAGCCTTCAGCTCTCATCTTACTTGACCTCACAAGTAGGGTTGGCACACTTGATCACTTTCCTTCTTGAAATCCTTTTTGATCCTGGCTTCCTGGACACTGGAATCTTCTAGAAGGTTTTCCTCCTGTCCTAGTGGCCACTGCTTTGCTGAATCCTCTTCTTCCCTATATCTAAATACTGGAGTGCCTTAGAGATCCCTCTTTGGACCTCTTCTCTTTTAGTTGAATCTTCTCAGTCATACCTGCTTTCTGTTCTTTTGAGTGATTTCTTTTTATTGTTTTATGCATTATCTTTTCTAGAGAGAGTATTAACCCTCTGTCTATCCTACATTGCTGATAATTTTCCTCATTTGTCATTAAATTTTACTTAGTTTTTCCATATAGGCATTTTACATTTTTATGTAATCAATTAGGTCATTTTTTTGAGGCTTTTGAAGTTAGTGTGAGATTTTGGAGATTAGCTAATGATGTGTGATGTGATGATTCTTAAAATGTGAAAGTGGTGTCTGTTTTAAAGCCACTTTCCCCTGCATGGCAGGACCGTGTTGTTCATCTACATGATCTCTGGATTATGTAGCTATACGGTGAAGGGGTCATGTTATGCCAATCCATGTTCTTGCCAAATTACCCTTGTCACTGTAATAATAATCTACGGCAGTGTAACAAAGCACTCCAAAAATGAGTTACTTAAAACACCAGCAATCATTTATTATCTCTCATGGTTTCTGTGCTTTAGGAATTCAGAGGTGGCTTGGCTGGGCGATTCCGGGTCAGAGTTTCTCAGGATGGTGTAGTCTGATGTTGGCCAGGGCTGCAGTCATCTGAAGGCTTGACTGGTGCTGGAGGATTTATGTCTAAGGTGACTCACATGGCTGACAGTTGGTGCTGGCAAATTGGTCCCTTTCCATGTGGGTCTCTCATGGGACGACTTAAGTGTCCTCACAACACGTGCTTGGCTTTGCCCAGAGCAAGCGATCCTAGAGACCAAGGCAGAAACTCCAATGTTTTTTTATGACATATCCTTAGGAGTCATATATCATCATTTCCACCTAATTCTACTGGTTGTATAATAAACCAGCCCTGGTTCAGTGTGTGTGTGTGTGTGTGTGTATGTGTGTGTTGGGGTAGGGGAGGGCACTGTTAAGGGTATGACTACCAGGAGGTGAGATCATCAGGGGCCATTGTGGAGGCTAGCTCCCACAGGACCAAAGAGCATTTTTTATTTGAGTATATACTTTTATTTATTTATTAAAGGTTTTTTTTAAAGTCTTTATTGAATTTGTTACAATATTGCTTCTGTTTTATGTTTTGGTTTTTTGGCCACAAGGCATGTGGGATCTTAGCTCCCTGAGCAGGGATCAAATCTGCACCCCTTGCACTGGAAGGAGAAGTCTTAACCTCTGGACCATCAGAGAAGTCCTGTACTCAAGTATATACTTTTAAACTTAGAATACTGGAATGCCAACTGATTAGTACTGGGGTTTATCCAAAGTACTGTTAACCTTACACTCAAATAGAAAAGAGATGGATGAGTTTTTGCAGACCGTTGGCTGGGATAGAGCCCTCCATACAGAAAGTGTCCGAGATTGCACTGATGTAGTACTTCTGGTATACTTTCCGGGACTGCTTTGTTATTCTTGATTTTCTACTTCCTCTGTATTTCTCTGAATCCAAATATTTTGAAGAAAATAAATCAGGGGCAAGAAAATGTTCGACAGAGTAGAATAGCTGCTAATAATAACACAGCAACTTTATTTATTGTGTGCCTGATGTATGTCAGACTCTTTTTGTAAATTACATCTTATTTAAATAGTCCTTCCGATAGCCATTGATGGAAGGTGATATTCTCCCCATTGTATATATGACAAAACTGATGCTCATAGTAATTCGTCCAAGATCATGTAGTAGGTTGTTAAGCTGAGACTTGAACCCAGGTCTATCTCTCTGTAAAGGCTGTGGTTATTTTACTGCCTCTCACCGTATCCATTGACATAAACACATACGTACATAAAATGTTTGGGTATGAGAGAGTTGAAAAACTCTAGAGTTGTGTGTTATCTGGAAGGATTTGTCAAAGGTAAAAGATCTAGGAAAATGTAATTCCAGATACAAAAGCACTTAGGAAATGAAAAGTGCTTTATAAATGTAAGGTGGCAGTGTTGTTAATATTATTCAGCTCAGAGAAATAAGAAAACGAATCATGTATAATTTCTCTATTTCTTCTTCATTGAAATTATAGCAGAACACCTGCCCATTAATCCTTACCCTGTTAAAACAATAACTGCCTCTGCAGGTAATACATTGGAATTAATGTATAATTAAAGAAAATTATCATCCACTCGGCTATGAAATAGGAATGGCAGTATTTCAAGTTGATATATATTCGGGACTGATAAATGTCTTAGATTAGGAAACTGCGAAAATGTATAATTTAGGAAGATATCAAATCATCAGCTTAAAATTAAAGCATAAAGAGCTTTACGCCTGTAACAGCATTTTGTTGTAATGTTGATATGGTGTCATATTCGTCTCCAGTACAAAGACATTGTCTTTTTGACAACCACTGTTTAATGAAAATAAGCCTTGGGAATGGGGAAACCATGTTTCTCTTGGATTTCCCCTCTTTCGACATATTTGTTGGTGGTATGAACACATTAACAGTGAGCTGAGATGATAGTCTTTCAGGGTGGGGGATGATATGCAGCCCTCATTACAGCACCTTGGCACCCTGCCCACAGATACCAGCAGCAAGAGCCCTGACTTCATTGTGAAAGAAGTTAGAAGAATGTGAAGAAGGTCACAGCCATCAATCTGTTATCACTCTGCTAGATAGAATCTCTTTAAGGAGGAGCATGAAACATATTTTAAAACCTCCAGTGAAGGCCCCCAGATGACGGTGTTCATCTTACCACTTTCTAATGAAACTGCTCAGTCTCTGAAGCAGAGCTCACAAGCCCTGCACCACAAAATTTGTCTAAGAAAACGCCTTCGTTTTAAATTGTCCCAGCTAGAGTCAGCATATACAGTCACTATATACAGGGAGGCAGGTACAGGAAAGCAAAAAAATATTTTTCAGTCCTGTTAGGTTTCATTAACTTTACATTCTTGTGAGTGGGTCAGTAGTCAATCCTACTGCAGAGGGAAAAAATGGAGACTGAAGTTAAATGACCTGCTTAAGGCTGCTTATCGATTGGAGGGCAGGATATAGTCTGGAGGAGCCTTAATCTCCCAGAATGCACCTCTCCTATCACTGGCTATAGCCATGAGTCTCTGAATATTATGCCCTTTGTTTTATTTCTTTTGTTTCATTTTTAAGGATATTTTAGAAAAGAAATAAATAGCAATTAGAATTTGAGTCATCCAACATGGGATTTAGTTTTGTGAACTTTTATCTAATGTTTAGGTGCATGTATATTTGTTCTTACATAATTAAAATTCTAATGTATGTTCAAAATATGTTCAAATCTGTTTTACTTACTATTATTATTTGCTACTACAAAATCTTTTAATAACTTTTTTTTTCAATTTTTAACAAATTTGTTTTATTTATTTATTTTTGGCTGCATTGTAGCTTTGTTGCTGTGCACAGGCTTTCTCTAGTTGCGCTGAGCGGGGCTACTCTTCGTAGCGGTGTGCGGGCCTCTCATTGCAGTGGCTTCTCTTGCTGCAGAGCATGGACTCTAGGCATGCGGCTTCAGTAGTTGTGGCTCACGGGCTCTAGAGCACAGGCTCGGTAGTTGCAGTGTGCGGGCTTCGTTGCTCCACAGCACGTGGGATCTTCCCAGACCAGGGATCGAACCCATGTCCCCTGCATTGGCAGGCGGATTCTTAACTAGTGCGCCACCAGGGAAGCCCCCAAATCTTAACTATAATAATATTTCATGGTAACATCATAATCCATCATGTTCATATGTCATAATTTAACTATTCCATTACTGTTAGACATCTAGTGTTGTTTCCAAAATTTCCTTCGCTATAGATGACAGTGTAATAAACTTTGTCTTGAATATATCTTTTTTCCCCCTAAATTATTGTTTTTATTAAGCTGAAATTTTTACAATGGACTTAGAAGTTGAAGGCCAGTTGTACTGTTTATGTGATTATCTTCCTGATAGATGGTGAGTGCTTCTCTCATAGATGGTGTGGTTTTTCTTTGCATTGTTAATTTTTGAGAGTCTAATCTGCACCTAGGAGTTCATACAGTACTGATTTGTCTGACCAAATTTGATGATTGTATCAGTAATGGTCCCAGCAGGACACACAGAATTCACCTCGTTGGTTTGAATGAAGAGAATTAAGTGAAGGGCTACCCATAGAAGTGTGTGTGAGGTGAGAGAACAAACAAACAAACAGTGGGAAGCCATGGCCAGCCCTGGACTGAAGGGACAAGGGAAGGAAATAGTGTCTTGTGAGCACTCAGAGCTGCAGTGGAGGAAGCAAATACCTGCTGAGTCTGTGGATGGATGCAGCTTCCACCAGTGATGATGAGCTGAAGCATGTGGGGAGTGGGAGAAAACACCCCAACTTCCCTTTCCCCCCTTGCTCTAATCTCCTATCAGGGCCTCCATTGACCAAACCCAGCGAGAAGTCAGCTGGCGCAGGAACCTGGGTGATGCAGTCTACAGGGGTCACCCTCCCAGGCCACAGAACAGCACAGATGGTAGATCTCAGGCTGGTGGAGGTGAAGGGGCAAATGACTAAAAACTAACACAAAAATGGGAAGTTTGTTTCAATGGCAGTACAGGGCCTATTTTGTAGAATCTCAAGTTTGGATGGTATTTCATATTTCTCTAGTCTCTGAGAAAGACCTTAGATACTATATTTCCTTTATTATGAAAACTAGGTCACAGTTAGAGAGCAGGGGACTCAGAAAGGGCACTCAGCACTGGTGGGAACAAGTCACGTGTCTGCTGGGCTGTGTGTTTGCTTCTTGGCAATCTTTGTAGTTGTCTTATGTCAGCTCTGATTTTATCCTATATCCTAGCTGTTCCACATCTCCTCTAGCTCCTAACCTCACCCCACAGGGTTCTGATCCAAGTATGTTCTTAGCTTCAAGGACACATTAAGAGCAGATTATTTGTAAGAACCTGGTCACAGCATTCCACAGGGCAGTTTCTCACATTGGGAGGTGAGTCTGAGCATTTGTGGACTTTGGGGATTTGTGATTCTTCTTTAGGAATTTTTAAATGTTGCTTTCATTTGGATGGCAGTAAAAATTTAATCTAGACATATTCTGGATCTTTGGATACCTGTCTTATAACCGAGCACTGTGACATGATTTGTGTCTGTACCTGCATTTAGGTTTGTGGTTTGTGTTCAAATTAGTGTCAAGTCAAACCAGTTTAAATGTGGAGGGTTCTTAAGAAAAATCAGAGTAGAATTAATTTGATGCCAAAGCAGTATTTACTTTTAAAGACCAAATGCTGACAGAGCAGGCTGATGAAGAAAGGTTTCACAGTAGTTCCAGTAGGGAAAGTGGTGGGAGATTCCAGTCCTTACATTGAATGTGGAAGTAAATGCTTGCTGATCTCAAAAGGGCCCCCATGCCATAGCAATCAGTGACCAGTACCATATAAGTCTTCATTTGGGCAGCAATGTGGTTTCAGCAGAACATCATGTAGCATGTTTTATTCATGTTATTTGGATGCTATTGGTTTTATTTATTTATTTATTTTTATTGAAATGTAGTTGATTTACAATGTTGTGTTAGTTTCTGGTGTACAGCAAAGTAATTCAGATATGTATATATATATTATTATTTTTCATATTCTTTTCCATTATAGTTTATTACAAGATACTGAATATAGTTCCCTGTGCTATACAGTAGGTCTTCGTTGTTTGTCTATTTTATATATAGTAGTGTGTGTCTGTTAATCCTAAACTCCTGATTTATCCCTACCACCCTCCTTTCCCCTTTGGTAACCATAAGTTTGTTTTCTATGTCTGTGAGTCTCTCTGTTTTGTAAATAAGTTCATTTATATCATTGTTTTAGATTCCACGTATAAGCGTTATCGTATATGTCTTTGCCTGACTTGCTTCACTTAGTATGATAATCTCTAGGTCCCTCCATGTTGCTGCAAATGTCATTATTTCATTCTTTTTTATGGCTGAGTAATATTCCAACACATATATTACATCTTTCTCCATCTGTCAACTGGCATTTAGGTAGCTTCCTTGTCTTGGCTATTGTAAATAGTGCTTGGGTGCTATTGGTTTTATAGTTCGGATTGTATTTAATTACACATGTGCTTTGGTTTGTATAGGTTAAGAGTGATACATCTAAGGATTTTGTACCTGGTTTTATTTTGGTTGTTTACTAAAAAACACACTAAAAACAATCATTAACACTGGGGGATTTGAGGAAACATTTTTTCTTTAAAAAGAGGACAGTTGTTCATGTTTCTGCTGTAACCAAGTAGCATGGTGAAATCTTGTAAATTTATGCTGACTGATTTTCTAAAGTATTGATTTCATTGGTTGAAAACATTAAAGAATATCTCTTTAATTCCTCACTGTGCTGCCACTTCAATAATGTGGGGTTTGAATGCAGCACTTTTTGGGGGATACCAGTACATAGTCCTCTTTGGGGCTGGGAAAAATACCTTGTAATTTCAGTGACAGTATTTTCACTGGGCGTTTTCTTCTCTGTGCGCATAGCAGATGATTTATATTAACACTCAAGGCAACTACATGCAAGTGGGAAAACCGGGAAATGGTATGTTTGGTATTAAGTACATAGTTCTCTCCTTTAGGCAGGGGTTATAAAACACATTGTGTAACTGAGGGATCATATGATACCATGAACAGGTGTGTATGCTGGAGTAGCCCGCTAGTCTCAGCTAGGCAACACCTTTTGTCCTTTGCAACTCTCGGGAGTAGAATCACTTCTCATGCTTCTGAAGTTGTGGTAACCGGGCAGTTATTAACTATTGTCACCACTCACTAATTCTTCTAATGGAGTTTATCAGAGGGAGAGATAATCTGAATAATAGATAGTTCATAAATAATTTGGAACTGGCATTGAAATGAGTCCTGCAGTTTCTTCCTTGTCTATTGACCTTTCTCCTGTTTGCTTTAGGAGTATGTGAAAGGGAACCTGCATTCTACAAGTTAGAGTTCCACTTACAGTGCTGTTCCTCCCCAATTGCCTTCCCACCTCCTTCTCCCCATTCAAACCCCAATGCCCAAGTTATCAAGAAAAGTGATGAAAAAATGACTGCAGGAAGCTTCTTTGGGTCATTTTCCTGAAGGCCAACCCTAATACTGAAGAAGACCTGGACTCAGTAACCAAGTTGCAAGGAAGCCTTTGAAGAAGGAAGGTCTTTTTAAATTTTTTTTTTGAAGAAGGAAGGTCTTGGCTATGATTTTTATTTTCCTGTGAGGAAAGTTGATGGGGGTTGATGATGAGGTCAGACTGCATCTAACAGAAACATCCCAGGAGGAAATTGGGCTTTCCCAGTCAAACATAAAGTTTTCATGTCATATCTTCTTGGCCACCCCATACCTCTTGATTGGCAAGACCCAGAAACTCAAATGCATCCTCACCTACCAGTCCATGCAGTGACTTTACAAATCACTAACCTCCAAGCCTGTTTGCTAAAGTCAAACAATGCCTAGCCCCAACAAAGCCCTCCACAAACATAGCCACACCTAGCCTGCAAGTTAGGATAAGTAGATTAATTTCTAGACACAGCTGAAAGTTTGGCTGCCAAAACTCTGCCTTTCCTTCTCCAAGCCTTTTCTTTGCTCAGGGCTCTTCCTCCTCTCTCAGGGAACCCACCCAGAATCCCATTCTGTCAGGAAATGCATCAGATCTGGTGGTCTCGTCCACACCCGCTTCTGGCCTGGATTACAGCTAGGGAGGGCAGGTCTGGGGTGGGAGGGAAAGTGGTGAGTCCAGGTGCTATTCAGGTGGATTAGGGTTATGCTGCTGTTTCCCCCACTGAGAATGGAGTTAATTGGTATGACCTGTTCAAACGACACAGCGCCTTGGAGTATTGTACTTATCAGCCTCTCTCTCTTTTTTTTTTGAGAGATAATTGACATATAACACTATATTAGTTTCAAGTGTACAACATAATGATTGGATATTTGTATATTTTGTGAGATGATCATCGCAGTAAGTCTAGTTAACATCTGTCCCCATACATAGTTAAATTTTTTTTCCCCTGTGATGAGAACTTTTAAGGTCTACTCTGTTAGCAACTTACAGATATGCAATATGGTATTGTTAACTGTAGTCACCATGCTGTACATGGCATTCCCAGGACTTATTTGTTTTATAACTGGAAGTTTGTACCTTTTAACCACCTTCATCCAATTCTGCCATCCCCTCACTCTGCACCTCTGGTAACCACCAATCTGCTCTCTGTATCTGTGAGTTTGGTTTCCCACCCCCCCACCCCACGTATAAGTGAGATCATGTGGTATTTGTCTTTCTCTTTTCGACTCATTTCACTTAGCATAATGCCCTCAAGATCCATCCATGTCATCACAAGTGGCAGTATTTCCTTCTTTTTTATGGCCGAATAATATTCCATTGTATATATATATATACCACAATTTCTTTTTTCATTTGTCCACTGATAGACACTTAGGTTGCTCCCAAGTCTTGGCTATTGTAAATAATGTTGCAATGAACATAAGGGTGCATATATTTTTTTGAGTTAGTTTTTTCATTTTCTTCAGATAAATACTACCCAAAAGTGGAATTGCTAGATCATGTGGTAGTTCTGTTTTTACCCTCTTACGAATTATATGCTATTGTTGTCTAATTTAGTTCTGGCTTCTTTTACTGCCACAAGATATACTTTAGTTTTATCATTATTTTACAGAGACAGTTAAAAATGCCTGAATAAAATTATCTACATATTTACCAACTTTTCTGCTCATCATTTCTTGCATTTCAGCTATTCCTCTGGGTTCATTTTCTTCTTCCCTAAAGTACATCCTTTAGACATTTCTTCAGTGAAGCTATGTTGATAGTAAAGTCTCTCAGTTTTTATTTATAAGAAAATGCATTTATTTCATTCTCATTCTTAAAAAATAGCTTCACCGTGTCTTCTAGTTGTTTTCTCCTAGCACTTGGAAGATAACTTCTGTCATCTGACTTCAGTTGTCACTATTTAGAGATCTGCTTTCAGTCTAATTGTTGATTTTTTTTGTGTGTGGCTGTTTTTTATAATATTATTATTGTCTTTGGCACTATACACTATTACTTCAGTTATCTAGATGTGGAATATTTTTTACTCCATATCTTATTACATGAAATATTTTATATATAGAATTATTCTGTATCTAAGAATGCTAAATATTTGGTAATAGAGGGTATAATTCTGTTGTTTATTGTTTCTAACAACTCTTATTTATGTTGCTTTGTGTTTTGCGTTGTGCTTTTTTTTTTTTTTTTTTTTTTTTTTGGCGTTACTTGGGCCTTCCACTTCTGTGGCCTCTCCCGTTGTGGAGCACAGGCTCCGGACGCACAGGCTCACTGGCCATGGCTCATGGGCCCAGCCGCTCCGCGGCATGTGGGATCTTCCCAGACCGGGGCACGAACCCGCGTCCCCTGCATCGGCAGGCGGACTCCCAACCACTGCGCCACCAGGGAAGCCCTGCATTGTGTTTTGAGGATTTTTTTGAGAGCTTATATTTTGATTAAATTTAATTTATAATAGTATTAAGGGCTTAAATTGAGAGCTTTTCTCCAGAGAAGATGTGCATTTCTTGTGTCCTGGAACTTGGGGACAGGACTGACCTGGTACTGCATTAGCAACCTTCAAGGGTTCCAGCTTAATGCACAAGCCACAGGTTCAGCTACCCCATCATGTGAATGATGCAGAGTTCAGTCTCTGATGCCAGAGACTGAGCAGCATCTGCTCCCAGAGCAACCTTGACTGATATATGTGCTTGCCACTTATGTTTTTGAATTTATCTTTTTTTTTTTTTTTCTTTTTGCGGTATGCGGGCCTCTCACTGTTGTGGCCTCTCCCGTTGCGGAGCACAGGCTCCGGATGCGCAGGCCCAGCGGCCATGGCTCACGGGCCCAGCCGCTCCGCGGCATATGGGATCCTCCCAGACCGGGGCACGAACCCGTATCCCCTGCATCGGCAGGCGGACTCTTAACCACTGCGCCACCAGGGAGGCCCTGAATTTATCTTAAATTTCTTCCTCCTTCCTCCCTCTCTCCCTTTTCTTTTTACTCCTTTCGAATATTTTCTCTACTTTTTCTTTGATGGTCAAGGTGCATTATAAAGTTTGCTTTTTCCATTTATCTAGGATCTTGTTATATTGTAGCAGGAAGGCCTCTCAAAATTGGGCTAGCCAGAGATAAACTCAAGCACGTATGGTCAACTTAGCCTTGACAAAGGAGGCAAGAATATACAATGGAGAAAAAACAGCCTCTTCCATAAGTGGTGCTGGAAAAACTGGACAGCTACATGTAAAAGAATGAAATTAGAACACTCCCTAACACCATACACAAAAGTAAAGTCAAAATGCATCAAAGACCTAAATGTGAGGCCAGACACTATAAAACTCTCAGAGGAAAACATAGGCAGAGCACTCTGTGACATAAATCACAGCAAGATCCTTTTTGACCCACATCCTAGAGAAATGGAAATGAAAACAAAAATAAACAAATGGGACCTAATGAAACTTAAAAGCTTTTGCACAGCAAAGGAAACCATTAACAAGATGAAAAGACAACCCTCAGAATGGGAGAAAATATTTTCAAGTGAAGCAACTGAGAAAGGATTAATCTCCAAAATATACAAGCAGCTCATGCAGCTCAATATCAAAAAAACAAACAACGCAATCCAAAAATGGGCAGAAGACCTAAACAGACATTTCTCCAAAGAAGATATACAGATTGCCAACAAACACATGAAAGGATGCTCAACATCACTAATCATTAGAGAAATGCAAATCAAAAACATAATGAGGTATCACCCTACACTGGTCAGAATGGCCATCATCAAAAAATCTACAAACAATAAATTCTGTAGAGGGTGTGGAGAAAAGGGAACCCTCTTGCACTGTTGGTGGGAATGTAAATTGATATAGCCACTATGGAGAACAGTATGGAAGTTCCTTAAAAAACTACAAATAGAACTACCATATAACCCAGCAATCCCACTACTGGGCATATACCCTAAGAAAACCATAATTGAAAAAGAGACATGTACCAAAATGTTCATAGCAGCCCTATTTACAATAGCCAGGACATGGAAGCAACATAGGTGTCCATCAACAGATGAATGGATAAAGAAGACGTGACACATATATACAATGGAATATTACTTAGCCATTAAAAGAAACAAAATTGAACTATTTGTAGTGAGGTGGATGGACCTAGAGTCTGTCATACAGAGTGAAGTAAGTCAGAAAAGGAAAAACAAATACCGTATGCTAACACATATGTGGAATCTAAAAAAAAAATGGTTCTGATGAACCTAGGGGCAGGACAGGAATAAAGATGCAGAGGTAGAGAATGGACTTGAGGACACGGGGAGGGGAAGGGTAAGCTGGGATGAAGTGAAAGTGTAGCACTGACATATATACACTACCAAATGTAAAATAGATAGCTAGTGGGAAGCAGCCGCATAGCACAGGGAGATCACCTCCATGCTTTGTGACCACCTAGTGGCGTGTGTTAGGGAGAGTGGGAGGGAGATGCAAGAGGGAGGGGATATGGGGATATATGTATACATATAACTGATTCACTTTGTTATACAGCAGAAACTAACACACCATTGTAAAGCAATTATACTCCAATAAAGATGTTAAAAAATATATTGGCTAGAAGTAGAAAATTTCTCCAGTCTCTTCAGAGGATGCCCCAGTTCCTTGTGTCCTCTCAGTTACAGCTAACATGTGCCTAAGTATAGGCTGAGCCGTGGAACTACTTTTGGTTTATGAGGTATAATGGTGCCCTAATCACCTAGTGTTTCACACACTAACTTATGATCTTTTTTACTGTACTGATTACCCTGAGGTCATTGGTTGGGGTGTGTCTTCAAAATACAGTACTGCGTAGGCAAATGACTATTTTTTAAGGAAAAAGTAATACCTTATATTTGGGTATTTAATTCCTTTAAGAGATATATGTTCATCTAACATATGCATTCAATTAATTTGTTAATTTGAAAGAAAAAGACATTACCCACTTTCCAAGTGGCTCTTTCCACTTGTATATGATACTACCATCATTTGCTTCTTGCAGTGAGGTTTGTACCTTATTTTTCTTTTCTTTTTAAATTTTTATTTATTTTTTATTGAAGTATAGTTGATTTACAGTGTTGTGTTAGTTTCTGGTGTACAACAAAGTGATTCAGATATAGATGTAGATGTAGATACAGATATATAGATATAGATATAGATATATTTCAGGTGTTTATATATATTTTTTCAGATTCTTTTCCATTATAGATTGTTACATGATATTGAATATAGTTCCCTGTGCTATGCAGTAGGACCTTGTAGGTCCTACAAGCTCCTAGTTGATCCCACGCTCCAAATTTATCCCTCCCTCCTCTTTCCCTTTTGGTAACCACAAGTTTGTTTTTTATATCTGTGAGTCTTGTTTCTGTTTTGTAAGTAAGTTTTTTTGTATTGTTTTGTTAAATTCCACCTATAAGTGATACTTATGATATTTGTCTTTCTCTGTCTGACTTCAGTTAGTGTGATAATCTCTAGGTCCATCCATGTTGCTTCAAATGGCATTATTTCATTCTTTTATATGGTGGAATAATATTCCATTGTATATACATATATACCACATTTTCCTTATCCATTCATCTGTCGATGGACACTTAGGTTCCTTTCATGTTTGGGCTGTTGTAAATAGTGCTGCTATGAACATCAGGGTGCATGTATCTTTTCGAATTAGCTTTCTCCAGATATATGCCCAGGAGTGGGATGGCTGGATCATATGATAACTTTATTGTTAGCTTTTTAAGGAACCTCCATACTGTTCTCCATAGTGGCTGCACCAGTTTACATTCCTACCAACAGTGGAGAAAAGTTCCTTTTTTCCACACCCTCTCCAGCATTTATTATTTGTAGACTTTTCAAAAATTGAAGTATAGTTGATTTACAGTGTTTTGTTAATTTCTGCAGTACAGCACAGTGACTCAGTTATACACATATATACATTCTTTTTTTATATTCTTTTCCATTATGTTTTATCTCAGGAGAATGGATTTAGTTCCCTGTGCTATACAGTAGGACCTTGTTGTTTATCCATTCTAAATGTAATAGTTTGCGCCTACTAACCCCAGGCTCCCAGTCCATCCCCCTACCTTGGCAACCACAAGTCAGTTCTTTATGTCTGTGAGTCTGTTTCTGTTTTGTAGATAAAATTCATGCCGTATTTTAGATTCCACATGTAAGTGATATCATAGGGTGTTTGTCTTTCTCTTTCTGACTTACTTCACTTAGTATAACTCTCTAGTTGCATCCATGTTGCTGCAAATAGCGTTATTTCATTTTTTTAATGGCTGAGTAGCATTGCATTGTATTCATGTACCACATCTTCTTTATCCATTCATCTGTCGATGGGAATTTAGGCTGTTTTCATGTCTTGGCTATTGTGAATAATGCCAAGTGTTCAATAATGCGAACATAGGGGTGCATGTATCTTTTTGAATTATAGTTTTGTCTGGTTATGTGCCCAGGAGTGGGATTCCTGGGTCATATGGTAGTTCTTTTTTAGTTTCCTGAGTAACCTCCATACTGTTTTCCACAGTGGCTGCACCAACTTAACATCCACACCTTCTCCAGCATTTCCTATTTGTAGACTCTTTGATGATGGCCATTCTGACTGGTGTGAGGTGAGGCATTGTACTTTTGATTTGCATTTCTCTAATAATTAGCGATGTTGAGCATCTTTTCATGTGCCTATTGGCCAACTGTATGTCTTCTTTGGAGAAATGTCTGTTTAGGTCTTTTGCCCATTTTCTGACTGGGTTGCTTATTTTTTCATTATTGAGTTGTATGAGCTGTTTATATATTTTGGAAACTAATCCCTTGTCGGTCACATCATTTGCAAATATTTTCTCCCATTCTGTAGGTTGTCTTTTCATTTTCTTTATGGTTTCCTTTGCACTGCAAAAGCTTATAAGTTTGTTTAGGTCCCATTTGCGTTTTTTTTGTGTGTTTATTTCTTTTGCCTTGGGAGACTGAGCTAAGAAAATATTGCTATGATTTATGTCAGAGAATGTTTTACCTGTGTTCTCTTCCAGGAATTTTATGGTGTCATTTCTTATACTTGAGTCTGTAAGCCATTTTGAGTTTATTTTTGTGTATGGTGTGAAGGAGTGTTCTAACTTCATTGATTTACATGTGGCTGTCCAGCTTTCCCAACACCATTTGCTGAAGAGACAGTCTTTTCTTCATTGTCCATTCTTGCCTCCTTTGTTGAAGATTAATTGACTATAGGTGTGTGGGTATATTTCTGGGCTCTCTGTTCTGTTCCATTGATCCATGTGTCTGTATTTGTGCAAATACCACACTGTTTTGATTACTGTAGCTTTGTAGTATTGTCTGAGGTCAGGGAGGGTTATGCCCCCAGCTTTGTTCTTTTTCCTCAGAATTGCTTTGGCAGTTCTGGGTCTTTCTTGGTTCCATATAAAATTTAAGATTATTTGTTCTAGTTCTGTAGATTGCTTTGAGTAGCATGGCCATTTTGATTTGCACATGTTGAACCATTCTTGTGACCGTTACTCCCTTGCCTCATATTTTGTGATTTTCATGTTCTATTTTACATCTTTGTATTTATCATTTTGCTGTTAATTGTAGTTATAGTCATTTTTACAAACTTTTTTGATTTTTTTAAAAAACCTATGTACTGGTTTATTGAAGTGATCTACAATTCTTTTATATTTTTGCTTTTCCTTTTGTGATTTTGTCTTTCCTATAGATTCTTGCTTTTCTCTTTAGGGAAGACCTTTCAATATTTCTTTTAGGATAGGTTTACTGTTGCTGTATTCTTTTAGTTTTTGCTTGTTTGAGAAATTTTTTATCTGTCCTATTTTAAATGATAATCTTGCAGGGTAGAGCATCCTAGGTTGTAGGTTTTTCCCGTTCAGGGCTTTGAATATATCTTGCCACTCCCTTCTCGCCTGCAGTGTTTCTGTAGAGAATTCAGCTGATAGCCTTATGGGGGTTCACTTGTAACTATTTTTTTTTCTTGCTGCCTTTAGAATCCTGTCTTTAACTTTTGCCATTTAGTTATAATACGTCTTGGTGTAGGTCTGTTTGGGTTAATCTTGTTTGGGACCCTCTGTGCTTCCTGAACCTGGATACCTGTTTCCTTCTTTAGTTTTGAGACGTTTTCAGCCATAACTTCTTCAAATATATTTCTGATCCCCTTTTCTCTTTCTTCTCCTTCTGGGATCCCTATTATGCATAGACTAGAATGCTTTATATTATCCCAGAGTTCTTGTATATTGCTTTCATTTTTTAAAATTTGTTTTTCTCTCTGCTCTTCTGATTGGCTGATTTCCATTATTCTATCTTCCAGATCACTTATTCATTCTTCTGCAATACTTAGTTGGCTGTTAATCGCCTTTAGCTTGGTTTTCATCTCGGCAATTGAGTTGTCTAATATTGATTAGCTCCTCTTTACAGTTTCTAATTCCTTGTTACAGTGATCTGCATTTCTGTTGATAGCGTTTAATTTTTTCAGTATTTTTATTACCTCCTTTTTGAATTCAAGGTCTAGTAGAGTGGAGAGATCTGTTTCTTTGTTTTTTCTTTCAGGGAATTCTCTTGTTCTTTGAATTGGGAGTGGTTCCTCTGCTTTTTCATTTTTCTTATATTTCTCTGGCTCTATGAATTTAGGAAAAATAGTTATCTACTTTGGGTTTGAAGAGCTGTTTTTATGTGCGAATGTCCCTGTGTTACCTGCTTGAGTCCAATATTTTTGGTGCATGGGCTGTTTTTGGTATGGATGCTTGCCCTGTCTTTCCTCAGGGTGTGCTGGCTGTTATCACCTTGATAGGGGATGTGATTGGTGTTGTGGTGACCAGAATCTGGACAGGATGTTGAGTGGGACCTCGTCTTTGTTCTTTGGTTGTCACTGCCCTGTTGGGGGCAGGGTCTGCTCCCCAGTTTTTGGAATAGAAGTCCCCAGATCTGATACTAAGTTGTGGTTTGAGGTAGGCAGGAGTGTAGTGCTTCGGTTACGAAAAGAGAAACGGAGAAACTGGAGAAGGAGAACCTTTGGTTAGGAAAGGAGAAACTGAGTATTCCCACGCAGGAGCTGTCCCCTGGGACAGCTCTGTAGTGTCACCTGTCACCCATTGTGCACGCTCACAAAGTACTCTGTGCTTGGCACTGCCCTCGACTCTGTCTCAGCCATCAGAATGGTGGCAGTTGGCCTGATGTCCCTCAGACACTATGCTCACAAAGCCATGGGCACAAATCTGCCGAAGTCCAGCACCTGGACCTGCCATGGTCGCCACCCGGACCCTCTGTGAAGCACTGAGGATCAGTCCAGACTCCAGCCCTGCCTCTGCATGCCTGAGCCCAGAAAGCCTGCTGTTGCTGAACCTGCTCCAGGCACAGGAGGGCCGACAATCCAGCAGGTTCTGCACTCACAAAGCTGCTGGTGACGTAAATCTGCAGACGTCGTGCAGCTGCTGGGAATCGGCTCAGATTTCAGCCCCACCTCTGCATGTGGTCAATCTGTTAGTGTGTGCGTGCTCCCAGAGCTCGTATAGGCAGAGCCGTGTGCGGTGTGAGCACACCGAGAATGAGGCTGCTATGGTGGGGCAGTGCCCCTCTTTCATGTGTGCATTGACAGTGGGGCTCCTTTGGTGGACCTGGGCTCCATCCTGCGCCCACCCCCAGTTGCAGCCCGGACCACACTCCAGGTCCTTTGGGTTGTCTCCATGCATCCAAACTGAGTCCTCTCTCTGGGTCTGTCTGCCGAAGCCTGAGCTTCAGCATCCAGCTGCCAGGCCACACCAGCAGGTGTATGTCTCTGCTGGTAAGTGCAGCAAGGTAGCCAGGACTGTCTGTGCTGCTCTCTCTCTGTTCTGCCTGCTGCAAGCCAGTTGGTACACTCTCCTCCAAGCCTCTGAAGCTCCCTATCTGTCGCGGCTGATCTCCCAGCTGGTGAAGAGGGTTCCCAGTGTGAGGGAACCTTTCCTTCTTCACAGCTCCTTCCCACAAGCGCAGATCCCATCCCAATTCCTCCTTTTTAATCCCTTTCATTCTACCTGGTTACATAGAGATCTTTCTTGCAGCTTTGGTTGCATGAGATCTTGTGGCAGCGTTCAGTAGGTACTCTGTGAGAACTGTTCAAGTTGTAGATGTAATTTTGATGTATTTGTGGGAAGAGGTGAGTTCCATATCCTTCTATTCTGCCATCTTGATCTCCCAGGCAGTTTATTTTTCTTTTTATACCTGGCTACATTTACCATGTGATAAACCTTTCTGGAATTGAATTACATTTTCCAGATGACTTGACAGAGATCTGGGTAGGTATGACATTTAGGGATGTACCTTCGGATAGCATTTGAAATCTCCTGAAAGGTGAGTCTTAATTAGCAGAGCAAGTTATTTGGTTCACCTTATAGATCCAAATCATGGACTTCAGGGATATTTTCTGAAAACTGATTCCTTATCCTGGTTATCATCATTGGTACTGCATCTCCCTTCTTGTTATTGTTGAGCAGCTGCTGTAATTACATGAGTCTCCCAGGATGGAGAGTGGAGGTAGAAATGGATTTTACTCGGTGTTTATCAAGGCATTCTTTAGTGTCTTGCGTCATCTGGATGGAGACCTTTGAAAGAAATAGGTAAGATACTCAGTGTTTCCAGTGAACAGTGGTAAGACGGGCTTTGCATGTGAAACATTTCCTAAATTTTCTCATTTCAAAATAAGTCAGAAACAGAGCCATTTGTACTAACAAAATAGCAATAGGATGTGTTGTAGAAAGTTAAGGATCTGTTCATGCTCAGATGCTATGGACATGCCAGTGAAGGACACATCACTTGCCTTTTATTTTCTCTTGAGATGGCTTGACTTTTAATGTTGCTTGATTGTATACCTTGATTGTATATACCCTTGATTATATACCAGAAGAAAATCTGATGAGAATTATATAGGCCACCTGCCTGAACCTCACAAATGAGAGGAAGGGAGAACTCACCTGGGGAATCTCATCTCTTTTCTGATGAAAAATGACTAATTTGTGATTGGTTGAAATGTAATGCTGAGTAAATAGCAAAGGGCATATGGGATTCTGGGGTCTATTGCATGCTTCCTGAAACTCAGCATATACCCTTCAAACACATGGAAGCCTCTTGGTTATCTGCCGGGGACATGCAAGACAAGAATGACCAAAATCCGTATGTTTAAGAAGGTTCTTGAAAAAGCCATCTCCTCTAGACTTCTAAGACACTAATAAGAAAAGAAAAAGAAATCTAAGAGTTGTAGCATGTGAAATTACTTAGAGCATGAATGACTTTCTAAGCTTGAGAATATATAAAAAATAGCAAGCAGGATGTTTTATGGGAGCATGTCCTTAAGGAATCAGGACAGGTGCCAGGCCTGGGCTACCCTCCGCATATACGTCTACTTTGTACTTCTTTTAGGGAACCAACTCTCAAACTCTCTATCTGAAGTGTTCTCTGTGGGATGGATGCAGTTAACTCCTTCATATAGAGCTATAAATCACTAATAAATTCCATGGGTTTCCGCCTCCTGGTTTTTCACTGGAGATAATATTTCAGTCAAGGGAATGCAGCTCCAATTGTGTGAGAGCCTGTGTATCCACTGGGTGGGGGAGATTACCTTTTGAAGGAGAAATGGGGAGTATGAAGTGCTTTATAGAGTTGCAAGGCTTTTCCTGTGATGTTGGCAGCTTCTGCAGCTGGTGGTGCTCATGATGAAATAGATGAAACTCATGGTAGACTTCATCCAGGTTTTTTGATGAAGCTTTGTATCTCCAGAGCAGAGAACCTGTAGAATACTTCTCTGCAGCCTTCGTTTATAATTCAATTCCTGGTGCAGGGTAGGAGCTCTATAAATATTGACTGTTAAATGAATGTCAGCTCGGGACCTACCAGGGGGCTAGGGTATCTGGGAAGGAGAAAGAAAGAGGTATTCAGACAGGTACCCGACTCGGAGGGCTAGCATGCTGAATACCAACATGCTCCTTGCTCTGTTCTCTCCTAGCTCTTTCTTTTGCCATGGTCCCAGTCCTTCTTGACATGGTTTTTCCTTTTGTGAACAAAGTGGCTTTTTGTTCTGGTTTGTTTTCTACTCCCCTGGAATTCTGCTTCTGCTCCATCCCAGGCCGTCACCTTTGATCTAGGAGCCTGGGTGCTGTGGGCCTTGTGCACAGATATAGTGAATGCATCCCCCTCTTCTCTGTATTCCGTTGAAAAGCCTATTGGACCAGGACCCCGAATGGAAACTCTTCTCCCTCCACATTTTAAGACAAGCCTTGCCTTTCTCTGCTTTGGGTTTACCTAAGACATAGCCAGGAACTTTGCTCCATCTGTGAGACTCCTGCTGGAGACTTAGTTTGTGCCACTCTGCTGATCTTTCCCCCAGCTCCTGCTTCTAAAATGGCAAATTTCCTGATGTATTGCATTTGTATTGTTCTGGGGGGAAGAAAACCTTTAAATACCTTTTTAAGACGAGGAGAAGGAGGAAAAGCCAACTGTTTTTAAAAATTTTTTTATTGGAGTGTAGTTGCTTTACAATGTTGTGTTAGTTTCTCCTGCAGCAGAGTGAATCAGCTATACATATACATGTATCCCCTCTTTTGTGGATTTCCTTCCCAAGTGTTGTAATTTGGACATCAGAGTGGTTTGGCTTGTGTCCTGTAGCCATTCCATGAGTCTTTATTTAAGCAAACATCCACGGAGTGGTTAATCAAGGAGGGATGAAAGTTATTCATCCATCCTAGGTACCTGGCAAGTTCTTTTTTACACCTGGAGGTAATACGTTCAAGGTGCTTGCTCAAAAACCAAAGGTTTGAGACTTCCCTGGTGGTGCAGCGGTTAAGAATCCGCCTGCCAATGCAGGGGATACAGGTTCGAGCCCTGGTCCGGGAAGATCCCACATGCCACGGAGCAAGTAAGCCCGCGCACCACAACTACTGAGACAGCGCTCTAGAGCCCGTGCTCTGCAACAAGAGAAGCCACTGCGATGAGAAGCCCGCACACCGCAAGTAGAGAAAGCCCGTGCACAGCAACAAAGACCCAACACAGCCAAATAAATAAATAAATAAATTTATTAAAAAAAAAAAAAAACCCAAAGGTTTCCACCTTGTGAAAAAGGGAGGGTGGCCTGGTCCCACTGAGTTACAGCAGGACTGCATTAAGTGACTCTCTATGATTGGGGAGAGGAGTGTCGCTTGTGTTTTTCCCTATTCCTGCCACTGCTGAAAATTTGCATCCACTCCCATCTACAATTCCCTGGATTTTTCTACCTGGGGACAAGAGGACACTGTATGAATTCTGGGTCTTTCTTGCACCTGGTTTGTGGCTGGGAAAGGTTATTGAGCCTAAGGACCTCTTTAAGATTTGTCCCCTGCCAAAAGCCTCCTATTTACTTTACAAGCCTTTTATCCTGCATGTCTACAACATCAGTCATAATGATACCGTTCCATGTTCATTTACTTAGATATGCCACACCCCTGCTTGCCTTTGGCAACCCTCCTGGACTAGGCTGCTTTTGTTAATCACATGGATGTTGTGAGTATTATGTTCACAGGTGGATGTAGAGAAGATATTTTGATTGAACTACAGATTCTCACCACACGAGCTACTCATGCTTAGCAAAAAAGATATTGAACAGTTGTGATCCGGAGTTTCATTAATCTCGGGTATTATGCTGCTTCCACTTCGGTTACATACTGTGGTTTCTATATCTTCCCCTAATCATATCGACTTTTTATGAAAGAACTTTTGATACTAAGCTGTGTTCTGTAATGTTGCAACGTAGAGGTCGTAGTTGATCTTAATCTGAGGTGCTGAATTCATTTCATCTCGCGTGCTTTTATGTTATAGCTTCCTTAAGTTGTCAACAGGAACGCACTTCAGAGGGCTCTCAGTCCTAATCTTGTGCTTCTGTTCACTGAAGATAAGCATAAATTGCTTTTTTTTAAATTGAAGTATAGTTGATTTACAATCCATGTTGTGTTAGTTTCTGGTGTACAGCAAAGTGATTTAGTTTTTTATACGTATATGCAATATATACACCTATATATTTCATATTCTTTTCCATTATGGTTTATTACAGGATATTGAGTATAGTTCCCTGTGCTATACAGTAAGATGTTGTTTATCTATTTTATTTAATTAATTAATTTATTTAAAAGCAATTGTTTATTTATTTATTGTTTTGGCTGTGTTGGGTCTTCACTGCTGCACACGGGCTTTCTCTAGTTGCAGCGAGCAGGGGCTACTCTTCCTTGCGGTGCATGGGCTTCTCATTGCCGTGGCTTCTTTTGTTGAGGAGCATGGGCTCTAGGCGTGTGGGCTTCAGTAGTTGTGGCATGTGGGCTCATCAGTTGTGGCTTGCAGGCTCTGGAGCGCAGGCTCAGTAGTTGTGGCGCACAAGCTTAGTTGCTCTGTGGCATGTGGGATCTTCCTGGACCGGGGCTCAAACCCATGTCCCCTGCATTGGCAGGTGGATTCTTAGCCACTGTGCCACCAGGGAAGTCCCTATCTATCTTATATATAGTAGTCTGTATCTGCTAATCCCAAACTCCTCATTTATCCCTCCCCCTCCTTTCCTCTTTGGTAACCATAGTTTGTTTCCTATGTCTGTGAGTCTGTTTCTGTTTTGTAAATATGTTCATTTGTATCATATTTTAGATTCCACATATAAGTGATATCATATGATATTTGTTTTTCTCTTTCTTACTTCACTTAGTATGATAATCTCTAGGTCCCTCCACATTGTTGCAAACGGCATTATTTCATTCTTTTTTAAGGCTGAGTAATATTCCATTGTGTATATATATGTGTGTATGTATACACACACATACATTCTTTATCCATTCATCTGTTGATGGACATTTATGTTGCTTTCATGTCGGGGCTATTGTACATAGTGCTGCTATGAACATTATTATGTATGTATCTTTTCAAATTAGAGTTTTCTCTGGATATATGCCCAGGAGTGAGATTGTTGGATCATATGGCAACTCTGTTTTTGGTTTTTTGAAGAACTTCCATACTGTTCTCCATAGTGGCTGTATCAATTTACATTCCCACCAACAGTGCAAGAGGGTTCCCTTTTCTCCATACCCTCTCCAGCACTTATTGTTTGTAGATTTTTTGATGATGGCCATTCTGGTGCAAGGTGATACCTCATTGTAGTTTTGATTTGCATTTCTCTAATAAGTAGTGAAGTTGAGCTTCTTTTCATCTGTTATTGGCCATCTGTATGTCTTCTTTGGAGAAAGGTCTATTTAATTACGTCTTCTGCCCATTTTTTCAGTTTTTGACTGGGTTGGGTTTTTTTGTTTTGTTTTTGTTATTTAGCTGTATGAACTGTTTGTATATTTTGGAAATTAAGCCTTTGTCAGTCGCATCATTTGCAAATATCAATATTTTCTCCCATTCTGTAGGTTGTCTTTTCATTTTGTTGATGGTTTCCTTTGCTGTGCAAAAACTTACAAGTTTGATTAGGTCCCATTTGTTTATTTTTTGCTTTTATTTCTATTGCCTTGGGAGACTGACCTAAGAAAACATTGCTATGATTTTTGCCAGAATGTTTTGCCTATATTCTCTTCTAGGAGTTTTATGGTGTTATGTCTTATATTTAACTTTTTAAGCCATTTTGAGTTTATTTTTGTGTATAGTGTGAGGGAGTGTTCTAATTTCATTGACTTACATATGGCAAGCTGCAATTTCTTATTTTGTTTTCCTATCAGTTATCAGTGGGTCTAAACAACTCCCTTAGTTGTGCTGCCAGGACTAAGTGAAAAAAGATGTGAAAGAGGGAGGGAAAAAAAACAGACTGATAAAGTATGAGGTTAAGAAGGGAGAGGGGAAAGATAGCAGCATTTGGGGAAGGTGATGTAGGCCACTAATCACTTGAGGGCTGTCAGTCTCCTGCATAATAGTTTATGAGCTGAGGGTTAGAAAGGGCCCATCTGCAGGCCCCAAAAGAAAGTGTGTGTGGGGGCCATGTGGCTGTTCAGTGCCACTTCTCTTCTCCCTAAATTTGATGGTCCAAGGATCGAAGAGTTGTCAGCGCTGAGGGAAACAGAGAGCTGGAGATTCCTGAGTCTTAAGTCTGTCTCTTAAGTGACTTGAAGAGTCACACAGGAAATTGTCCAGCATAAGACAAAGGACATCTGACTAGTAAAGTCTTTGGGTATAAGTAAAAGCTGAAAACAGAAAGAAAGGCCAAAAAGAATTGATGATGAAAATAATTCTTCCAAAGAGAGAAACATCTCAGAAAAATCCACAGAACTGGAGAATCCTAGAGTGACAGCACTCCTAGGTGTCATTTTAGCCTCATCTGTGTGCTTTGTAGGTGGGGAAACCGAGGCCAGGAGAGGAAATGACATGCCCCAAGCTACACAGTAAGTGGCTGAGCAAAGTTGTGTATCACAGGGTCCTTTCCATACTGTTAGGCTGCCTTGTCTATAAAGGGAATCATGGGCTATCAGCCACGCTGCATAGAATCAAATAAAACAGGATAGACGAGAGTTTGATTCATTGCATCAAGAGAAGAGCCATGTCTAAAATGGAGTTCATCTTTTTGAGGTCTTGTCCTTTTCCAGACTGAGCCAGACTCCCTGGGTGCAGCAAATAAAAGCAACATTCTAGATGGAGTCCAGGCTGCCTGGTACAGACTTACACTCAAAAGGTCGATGTGGAAATGGACTCACCTTCCATGTATCATGATTTGATTTCCATTGGGGCAAGGGGAAAGGAACTTGGAAAAGATACATAGGTTAAGAACAAGTAGATGTGATCCCGTTTGTCCTTTCTCCAGGGAAGGGATCAGATGCAGTTTGAGTTTCTCAATTCATGGTGGCTCCAGTGGGTGCCAGGCAGAGCCCCACATTTTGGCAGCCTCTTCTTTTCTGCAGATGGAAATGAATTCATTGGCAGCTACACACGGAGAATGAGAAAGGCTTCAAAACTCTTTTGGAGCTACTTAGTGAGGAGAGTTACTGCTGAAGACGAGGATGGCTTATTTCCATCTTACAGGTGTGCATTTTGTTAAATGCACTTGGCCCTGCCCCATTAAATTAGCCTTTCACTCTCGGTAGCTTGTTCAAAGAATTGCTAGGGCTCTGCTTCATTGCTTCTTGGCAGGCAGTTTAGTAGAACACTTTGGTAGCAAATGTCAAGACAGAATACTGAGGCTTAGAATTATGGCCTGCTTGAACCTCCTTAGCTTCTGTGGGCTGTTACTTTTATTTAATTACTTATTCTTAAATTTTTTTCCTATGGTATGTCCCCTGTAGTGACAGAACCAAGAGCAACTGTGGATCAGTTTACTGCTTATTTAGTTATATTTTATGATTCTCTTTTTATTGGTTCCTAGATCTCCTGTGATTTAAGTGACTCATGGCCACTTATTTCTGTGCATATCTGGGTTGCTTCCTCTTTAGCTAAACTCAGTAAGACTTTAAGGGGTTTACAGACCCATATTTGGGAAGGTGAATGTTTTGGCTAGAGAGATTCTGAACTGCAAAGTAGCCTTGGTACTCGTGGTCCTCTGGGGCCGTGCAGTCAATGTAACGAGGTTCATGAATGCTGCACGGTATCATTGACAGTCAATGGTGTTAGTACCCTTTTTAACCCCCTTTTGACTTACGATGTTGGAAAGGGAGTCACTGTAACCAGTATAAACATGTTTCGTTCCAAGGACAGAACTTGACATTCTCATTGATTGCTGTTCCCTTTGAGAACATTTTGGGGAACCCTGCAGAGTGGGCAGGTTTCAAAGGTGTCAGAACCACTGAGTCAAAAGACATTTAATTGTTGGTTGATATGGTATAGTTCTATATGTACCGCTGCAAGATTATCAGAACTCCTTGGGGCATTTGTTCTAACAGGCTTTGACTTTTTGTAGGGTGCTGCTCTTTGCTAGAATAAAGGAAAAGAGAAGGTTGGGGAATTGTCCTTTCTACCTTCACTGTGCCTTGGTTTTCAGTATTGAGATGCATGGATGGAATGTGAATGAGCTAAATGATTTTTAAAAACATAGTTTATTTATTCAACAAGTATTTATTGAATTGCCTGCTTGGTGTCAGGAGTTGGAGATATAGTAGTGAACTTTTTCTAGGGCATACGTTGTATTGAGGAAAGAGGGGAAACAAACAAGTGTGTCTCTGGTGATAAGTGCTGTGCAAAAACAGGGAGAGGGAAAGAGAGAAGAGAGAAAAGAAAAAGAAAAGAGAGAGGAAAAAAAGTAAAGGAATAAGAGAAGAGGAAAAGAAAAGCAAGCAGGGGAGGGGGCTAGGCCATGCTGGGGTGCTATTTTAAAGAAGTGTGGTCAGGAAAGACCTCTCTGATAAGGGAACTTCGGGCAGAGATCTATCTGAAGGAAGGGAGGAAGCTGCTGAATGTCAGCCGGGGAATGATCTGGGCCGAGAGGTGGAGTCCACCCCTCCCTGCCGCACTTCCCGGAAGGCACAACTTACTTCCCTTGCTGTTTTGGATTCATAAGATAGATATTATCATTTTTACCATAGGTTTATGAGGCAGTTACTATAAAATGAGAGTTATGGATATAAAGTATTTGTTATGGTAGTTGTTGTTGTTGTTAAGCATTATCTATTACATGGTATTCTGACTTTTTACAAAGTCACAAAAAAGACTCCAGCCCACCAAACTCTTTATTGCTTCTGAGGTATTTGTAGGCATAGAAGACTATTCCTTTGGGGATGGGAATGCTACATAAATGTAGAATTGTTTTACTGCCCCTGCAGTTCAGATCACTAGAGAGTGTTTTCCTCTGCAATAAAAGCAGGTTTGCTTAGGGATAGATTTGAATCAATGACAGAACTTGGAATGATGCCAGCAACCCCATTCCCTCACAGTGTATGATGTCCAGAGGGGAAAGTTGGAGGAGGAGGAGGCAAAGGAATGCACTGGCTTTGCATTAGCCAAATCTGGAAGTAAGCCAGAATCCATCTAGAAACCATATAGTCAATCTGTGTTGTCAATCACTGTCGACCAGCCCAGAGCTACTGGATCAAGGACTTTGGGGTTGGCATGCTGGAGTAAACAGTGAAGCAGACAAGGCTAAGAATGTGCTTAATTAGTAAGAGGATACCTTCATATTTTTAAACCAAAGTTACTTGGGAATCATGGAAAATATTCATGGCAAGAATGAACTCTTCAAAGCAGATTACTCCCCATTAGGTCTGGTTTTCCCAGGGACCTTGTAATACCCTGGTGTAAGCTGTGTTTTGTAAATTTTGAGGGTTCCATAATTCAGAAAGAGTCATGTACCAGAATGTTCATTGCAGCACTATTTACAATAGGACATGGAAGCAACCTAAGTGTCCATTGACAGATGAATGGATAAAGATGTGGCACATATATAAAATGCAATATTACTGAGCCATAAAAAGAAATGAAATTGAGTTATTTGTAGTGAGGTGGATGGACCTAGAGTCTGTCATACAGAGTGAAGTAAGTCAGAAAGAGAAAAACAACTACCGTATGCTAACACGTATATATGGAATCTAAAAAAAAAAAAAAAAAAGGTTCTGATGAACCTAGGGGTAGGACAGGAATAAAGACGCAGACGTAGAGAATGGACTGGAGGACACGGGGAGGGGGAAGGGTAAGCTGGGACGAAGTGAAAGCATAGCATTGACATATATACGCTACCAAATGTAAAATAGATAGCTAGTGGGAAGCACCTGCATCGCACAGAGAGATCAGCTCGGTGCTTTGTGACCACCTGGAGGCGTGGGATATGGAGGGTGGGAGGGAGACACAAGAGGGAGGGGATATGGGGATATATATAGCTGATTCACTTTGTTAGACAGCAGCAGAAACTAACACAACATTGTAGAGCAATTATACAAGGATATTGTTTAATGAGTTTTATGTGTATGTTTACATGTGCATATGTATGAATAAATAAATATGTATTTTTCCCAGTCTCTTTCTGTGAAGGTTTAACATATTTTAAAAGACAGAGTTAGAAGGACTTCCCTGGTGGTCCAGTGGCTAAGACCCCGTGCTCCCAATTCAGGGGGCCCGGGTTCGATCCCTAGTCAGGGAACTAGATCCCACATGCAGCAACTAAAGATTCCGTGTGCTACAGCTAAACAGTAGATCCCGCACGTGGCAACGAAGATCCCGTTCGCCACAACTAAGACCCAGTGCAGCCAAAAAAAAAAAAAAAGAATTAGAAACATCAGAAAGCAAATGAGAGATAACTTACCAAGAACCAGAGGTGATATGTTATATCACTTTTGGGGGCACTTTTCCTTGATTCTCCCTGCTCACCCCTCCAACCCCACAGGCTGGGTGAGATGCCCTTCCTCTGAGCTCTCAGAGTATCCTATGTGTATCTCAGTCACAGAAGTGGCTTCTTCTTAATTCAGTATCTGTCTATGGCTTTCTGAAAACCTGTGTCCTTGAGCTCAGAATCATCAGCCCTTTGCTTGGTGCTTGACATGTAATAGGGGCTCCATGTATGTTTCTTGAATAGATGAATGAATAAAGGAGTTACTAAGATTTATATCTGGTTTGAACTTCTTGGTAGCCAAAGCAAGAAGAAAAATATATTGATTACCCAGTTCTCATAGGCGTATAAAAGTAAACAGAGCATTATTTTTACATTTTTTTTCTTGGTGCTAAGTTCCTGAAAGTGTCTGATGAAACATGATATAAAGATAAGATAGTAAGTTTTGAGAAATGTTATTTTCAGTAATTAATCAGCTACTCTTGCCCTGGACTAAATGAAAGAATTACTTTGATAGAGCCTGGCAGCTGGAGGCCAACTCTAGCACCTGGAGAATCTGGGTCTTCATTAGCTTCCTAGCAGATTACCTGTTAGAGCATCACTTTCCCAGATGGCAGTGTGTCCATGAGACAGCTTATTTTATGCCACTGGATTTTATTTTCATGATTACAACTATCTGATAGATATCTACTGAGATTTTATTGTGCTTACAGGCGTAGGCATTAAGTGGAGTGTATGAATTAGGGAAAACATCCAATAGAAAACAAATGGTGAGGATGCTGCAGTTAGTTTAGGACTTCAGCACGCCCTAACCTATACCCTAACAGGTGTGGGTTCTTCAAATTCTGCAGAAAAATTTGCCCTTGCTGACTTGTAGGCTTTATGAGAAAAGGATTATTTTTTGGAAACAAATGTGGATATCAGAATACAGGTGAGAATAAGCTAATGGGTACCTGCTTAATTAAAAAATATTTTTAAATCGGCTTCTTTGATGAAGACAGAATAGTGCCAAGAAGTACAAAGATACGGTTGCTGAAGGAAAGAAGGTTTTTTTGGTGATGTATGGGCTGAGACAGGAGAGAGAGGACAATTAAAAATCCTTTGATTCAACAACATAATTATTATTTGAATGTTTTTTTTTTTTTTTTTTTTCTGCTGTACGCGGGCCTCTCACTGCTGTGGCCTCTCCCATTGTGGAGCACAGGCTCCGGACGCGCAGGCTCAGCGGCCATGGCTCACGGGCCCAGCCGCTCTGCGGCATGTGGGATCTTCCCGGACCGGGGCACGAACCCTTGTCCCCTGCATTGGCAGGCGGACTCCCAACCACTGCGCCACCAGGGAAGCCCATTTGAATGTTTTTAAAGGATGTATTTTCTCTTAAGTTGGATAATCAATTAGTGGAGAAAGACATTGAATGGTTAAGGGTTTTGTATCTCAAGACAGTCTGAGGAGAAAGGACCAGAAACAGATATTTATTGAGCATCTACTTTTTTTCCAGGCAGCTATAAAGAGTTTTTAGATATTTTTCTTTTCCTCTGAACTCTTGTGGTAATTCTGTTAGTCAAAGAAGGGGAAACTGGATTGTCCACATTAAGTAAATTGTTGAGATTGTGCAGTTAGTATATACATCAAAGCCAGGACTGAAAGCCACTTAAGTGTTTTCCAAAGCTCACCCTGGTGTTAATTTTTTATTTTAAACCTGCTCCAGTGGCTTCCCATTTGCAGGTAAGGGACCCACAGGGGCTTCAGAGCTTTACAAGGGCTTCGTTCAAGAGCACATCTGGCATTATCTGTAATACAAAAATGTCTTACAGATATATGTATGTCTATATTTCAAGACTGTGTAGCCCTTTTGAGATTCCAATTAATGTATTTGAAAGCATTATGTCTAGAATATAAATTCAGCAAGACCAGAGACTTTTTGGTGTATTTTCTGTGATGTAACAAAGTGCCTAGAACCGCTTTGTCATAGCAGCTGCTCGGTAAGTATTTGTGCACACCAAGAATGAAAGTCATTATAGTTCTTTAAATAAGCCATGCTTTAATTCTATTAATAGAAATTTAGACTGTTTCCACATTTTTCTTTTATAAACAATACTTATACAGTCTACAAATACGTTCTTTTTTTTTTTTTTTTTATTTTTTGCGGTACGCAGGCCTCTCACTGTTGTGGCCTCTCCCATTGCGGAGAACAGGCTCTGGACGCACAGGCTCAGCGGCCATGGCTCACGGGCCCAGCCGCTCCGCGGCATGTGGGATCTTCCCGGACCAGGGCACGAACCCATGTCCCCTGCATCGGCAGGTGGACTCTCAACCACTGCGCCACCAGGGAAACCCCAAATACATTCTTATACATACATCTTTGCCCTTTATAAAGAAATATCCTGTTATTTCATTGTAATAGATTCCTGGAAATGGAATTGCTGGATGAAAGGAATACATATTTTAGATTTTGATACAACCTTCCTGCGAGCAGTTTGGCACAATTTATCAATGACATTAACTCTAATAGCATGTGAGATTGTGTGTTTCACCTCAATCCGGCTGACATGAGGAATTTTCAGGCTTTTCGCTCTCTTAAACTATCATTCAATTCCAAAATTTGGTAGGCTTACTGCTTCCTCTAAGTTTCTATTTATCCTTCTTAGAAGCTAGGACAGTATAGTGTGGCTTCTTTCCTCCTGTGTTGAGAGAGTATGTATGATGATATTATTCAATGAAGTTTTTTTAAACCCAAGTTATGTTCTCTTTCCTACTCTCTGCACCCCTATTTGAATATATGGATTCTCTCTTGTCATTGGTAACTATGCGCCTAAAGAGGAAAAAAAAGTCTAGATTTGGTTGTATATCATTAGCAAGTGGATTGGACCACTTGGTGAGAAACCATGGATGCATTTCTAGACCAGATTTAACCCCTGTGGGAATGATCGGTCATTGAGAATGTGGGGTCTCTTGTTCTGGCCTAGCCAGCAATGTAAATGCATGAGAGTCCATAGTATGTTCCTGTTGGCTGTTAAGGATGCAGAGAAGCAGCTGCAAAGACCTTGATCTTTGCCCCATAAGCAGGTGTGGATGGGAAAATCCATGTGTGACCAACAGGTCTTTCTTACCAACCGGAGTTCTTGGCTTCCTTAATCAATAGAAATTGATCAGAGGCCAGGCAAGAAATTCAGGCAAGGCATTATTGGGGCCCTGCTGCAGCAGGGGGAATAAGAACAAACAACAGTTTCCTTTGCTTGCTCGCTCCCCCAAGGGGGACGAGCTGGTTCCTTACATAGGGTGAGAGTAGGGGTGTGTCTGGGTGTTGGGCCAGACGAGTGGCTTCGGTGGTCTGCCCACCCCTTTGGTGGTGTTGTGTGCAGGGGGCATGTGCAGTACCCTGCTTTTGCTCCTGGCTGTTCAGAAGTGGCAGTTGGGTTTTTTGGGGTCTTTTTTGTATCTTGTGACATAATTTGCCCCAACTGCTCATGCACGCAGTTATTTTTAGTCCCTTACAGTTTCTTTGTATTTTTGTTGCTCAAGGATATGTTTGTCCAGGTGCAAGCACTGCAGCAAAGGGTCCCTGGTCCCAGCCTGTCTCATTTCCTAACAAGGAACGTAAAAGGCACTGACTTATTGCTGGTCTCTGCTGTGCATAGGTTTTCAGCAGAGGATTGTAAAGACCTCAGAAGCATGTGCTCGGCATTCTCCAAAACAATGTTAGCAGTCTGTATCTTCTGAAGTAATTAGTGTTCTGTCTTATTCACACAAGAAAACTGTAAACAAGTATAGAGTTGACCCTTGAACAACCTGGGTTTGAACTGCATGGCTCCACTTATAGGGGAATTTTTTTCAGTAGTAAATAACACAATACTATGTGATCTCTTGTTGGTTGAATCCACGGTTGGTTGAATCTGTGGCTGCAGAATCATAGACACAGAGGACCAACTATAAGTTAAACACAGATTTTCGACTGTACAGAGGGTTGGCACCCCTAACCTCCTTTTTCCTCTTTTTGCTTAGGCTACCAGGAAGTTCAGAACCAAAGATAAATTCTAATAACCCATTCATCATTGCTTCAGTAAAAACATACATGGAGCTCCTATTCCTTATCAAGTACCGTGAAAGTACTGGTGGGTTCAGGTTGCTGCTCGAGAAGGAATGGTTTCTTGCCTCCTTGAGCCCCTTGCTTTGGATGCCTGCTCTGGAAGGGGAGAGCCCAGCTTTTCCCATGGAACATAACCCGTCTCCACTAAACTTATTAGCACTAGAAAGGAGGTGGCTCATTTTCCTCTCAGGTAGAGACAAAGGCTGCTCTTGTCCCAGGTGAAGGGCCTTTGGTGACTTGATTAGCACACAGCCTGGCCTGTGCTGATTTTCAGATGGAGACTATCAAATATAATCTGCCGCCTCATTAGGTTGACACTGTTCCTGCCCCCTCTTGTAATAATGTCACTGGAGCACTTAGTAATCTAGGTAAGTGCTGTAAGCATACACTGCAGAGGTAACCCAGGGTCAGCGGCGACAGATGCTCGAAAAAGCAGTTGTTTTCTCATTCCCAGCTCTGGTTAAAATATAACAAGGCAAGAGGTATAATAATCACACAGATTTAAATATTAGAGGAGCAGCACTTGCGGCAATATAACTTTTTATCTCTGATTCAAACTTGCAGGTTTTCAAGATTGAGGGGACAGTGAAATAAATTGGCTGATTGCCATGGACTTACAGAAGGGTTCATTTATTTTAGAGAAGAGAAGGCAGAGAGGGGCCCTTAACTGTTTGAAGATATGTACAAGATGGACAATATTTATGAACTCTTCTTTTCCAGTGAAAACAGGAGATTATGTCTTATTAATGATTCAAGGAGTAATTAGGTTAGACTATAAGAAGAACTTGCTGGCTAGAGACTGGAAAAGCCCATGGGTGGGGAGTAGAGGAGGCTCCCACCTTTTATACATACGTGTGTGTGTGTGTGTGTGTGTGTGTGTGTGTGTGTGTGTGTGTAGTCTTTTAATAGTAGGCACTTATTTTCTTTATTGGAAATGGATTCCAGAAACCGTTGGGCTGATGCTAGGCTGTGCACTAATTCACAAAGTTATACAACCTGCCCCTAGAGAACCATGCAGATGTGGCAAGAACTGTACAGATCATTCTATATTTAGTGGGTTACAAGGATGCAGTGGGGGAAGGGCTGGGGACAATGGAGCATTTGGCTTGATGCCAACTGATACCATCTTCTCTGTGGGTCAGACCTGGGAAACTAGAGCGATGGGTGAGCTTGGGACTCAATGCTTCCCAGGATGTGGGGCTCCCTTAAAGAACCAAAATGGGAGAGGGATGCCTTCAAACCAGAACTGTCTGGAAGCATCAAAGTGGAGAGGCTACTTTCTGTCCCTGTGATTCTCTGATATAGGTTAGCACAATTTGTTTGGTAAGTGAAGTCCAGAGAAGGTAAGTGGGAGAAGTCCAATAGCGAGCTGAATTTGATAGGGGTCCAGGGTGTCCCTCCAGGGGATGAGCAGATGAATCCTTGGTCCTCAGGGACTTAGCTAGATCTGATATACCTGCCGGGCCATGAGGGCCGAGGTCCCTCCGAGATGCTTAGATTCAAATAACTTCATTGAACTTATCCTTGCTTTTAGAATGCTTCTGTATAGTATTGGGATTTTATTCCTCATACTGTTTGAAAGGGTTTTCCCTAACTTTTACAATTGGATGACCAAGAAAATAAATGCTGATTCTGAACGTGTAACGTGTTAGCTTGGTGAATTTCAACAAAATCCAGTTGAGGTACAAGTTCGTTCTCCCTTCTTGAGTCTGCTCTTTCTCCAGAGAGAACTTTTCTCCATTTGCCCTATCTTTGAAGACTGGCTAGGCTAAAAGACTAGAAAAAGCTGCAGTGTGAAAAAATAAACTTACGTTAGATGGGGTTTGGCCAAAACGTAAAGCTATGCTATAGATCTTCCATCTGCAAATTTTATTTAATTTATGTCCCATACATAAATTAAATATTATGTACGTACCGTGTACTACTAGGTACTGGTGGACAGCAGTAAACATGGCCCTCATGGGGCTCACCTTCTAGTGCGGGAAGCAAACAAATAAGCAGTGAAAATCATGTTAGGTAGTGATAAGTGATGGGAAAAGAGATAAGGGTAAGGAGAGCTGAGTGAGTCCTTGGAGTAAGTCATGTGACTGCCTGAGAGAGTGGGAGCGCTGCTGTGGTGGTGGCGCTGGAACCATTCCAGGAAACAGGAACAGCACCTGCCAAGGTCTTGAGGTAGGGCTAGAATTTGCCTGGTATGTCCTTTGGGAGTAGGGAGAGGAGAGAGATCAGAGGGGCAGCCAGGATTCATCAAGCTGGTTTGCCATGAAAGGAAGCAGTCTTCCATTTGTTTGCACTGTTTATGCCCTGCAGTTTTTGACTGAACACGCTTCCACGTACCAGTCAGGTAGTGAACCTCTTGAAAACCTTGTTGAACGTGTTTGTTGGCTTAATTGCACAGACATGTTAGCCCTGACAGTTCATCAATAAAGGAATTTAAAGGGAATGTGCAAAGGAATTTGGAATATCTGCAGTTTGTTAGGCTTATCACTAGAGACTTCATTTTATTTAGATGCTGTATTTTAAGTGAACGAATAAAATGACGAGGCTTTTTGCCTGTTTATTATTTCAGTAGTAATACACGGACATGGTAAAAATGCAGATAATTTCTTTTAGTTAAAATAAGGCTTCCCTAACAACCTAAGTGTCCATCATCGGATGAATGGATAAAGAAGATGTGGCACATATATACAATGGAATATTACTCAGCCATAAAAAGAAACGAAATTGAGCTATTTGTAATGAGGTGGATAGACCTAGAGTCTGTCATACAGAGTGAAGTAAGTCAGAAAGAGAAAGACAAATACCGTATGCTAACACATATATATGGAATTTAAGGAAAAAAACTGTCATGAAGAACGTAGGGGTAAAACAGGAATAAAGACACAGACCTACTTGAGAATGGACTTGAGGATATGGGGAGGGGGAAGGGTAAGAAAAAAATAAAATAAAATAAGGCTTCCCTGTCTCCCAGTTCTTAAAGAAGCAACCACCATTAGCAGATTCTGTTAGCAGGGTATGTTCCTAGAATGAAAATAAATACCCTTTTCCTCTATAAAAAATGAATGGTCACGGCTATACGCATTGTTTCACATCTTAAAGATCTTGGAGCTCTTCGGTATCATAAATGTGGCATTGTCTCATTCTTGGTGCTATTCAGTTACCTTAGAAGACCACAGTTTAATCATTCCCACATTGATGGACATTAAGGTTTTTGTATCTTTTGCTGTAACAATCAATACTGTGATGAAAATCCTTGTACACTCTTGGCTTTGCACATTTCTAAGTGTATCTGTAGCAGAAATTCCAGGAAAGGATTGGTAGACAAGGGGGAAATGTGTATTTTAAGTTTCGATAGATTTGCCAAATTATAACAATTTACACTCCTACCTTGGCCGGGAGTCCGTGTTTTCCCACATCCTAACCAACCACCTTGTATTACCCTTCTTTTGTGTTTGCAATGTAGGCAAAAAATGCTGTTTATTGTATTTTTATTTCTCTTAGAATGAAGTTGAATTCAGAGATAAACAATATTGTATTTTGGTCAAGGGGATATTATGTGTATGACTATGATCCTTTGAAGTATGGGGGGACTTCTTGGAAACTGAGTACCTGGATAATTAAATGGTCCCATGTGCTGGAAAAAAAAAAAAGAATGTGAGTTCTGCTTGTTAGGAGCAGGGTTTTAAGAGTATTTTTGTATTAATCTTACTGGTTAAATTGTTCACATTTTCTGTAGCCCTACTGGTTTTCTCCTGCATCTGTTCTCAGATCACTTCTTTCAGAAGAGAACACCTCCCACTCTGGGTTTTTCCATTTGTCCTTATAGTTGTCAGCTTTCACTTGACATTTTTGTAGACGATTATTGTTTAGGAACATTATAGTTATTTTTTCTTGGTGTGCTGCACACATGAGTCGTTCCTTTTTGTCTCTGATATTACTATTGCTACACCAGCTTCTTCTCTTTTTAGGTGGGGTTTGATATATCTTTCATTTTCTGTATTCTTTCTACATTTCTATCATTTTGCTCTGTTCTAGAAATGTCAACTGAAAACTGTATAAATGAATCAGATTTGTAAACCCATTCATCATTTTGTATTCTAATAAATGAATTTCATATGTTCATACTTTTTAAATTACTGATATATTTGAATTTATTTCTGGTATGTTATTTTGTGTTATGTAAAGCCTTTTAAAAATATTTATTTATTTATTTATTTATTTGGTTGCCCTGGGTCTTAGTTGTGGCTGGTGGGCTCCTTAGTTGCAGCTCTCAGGCTCTTAGTTACGGAGTGCTAGCTCCTTAGTTGCAGTACATGGGCTCCTTAGTTGCAGCAGGCGGACTCCTTATTTGCGGCTCAAGGGCTCCTTAGTTGTGGCTCGCCAGCTTCTTAGTTGTGGCATGTGAACTCTTAGTTGCGGCACGCATGTGGGATCTAGTTCCCTGACCAGGGATCCAAGCCGGGCCGCCTGCTGTAAAACTTTTTTTTCTATTAAAAAATCAAATTTTCTTTTTTTTTTAAAAAAATTTATTTATTTGTCTACGACGGGTCTTAGTTGTGGCACACTGGATATTCGTTGCCACGTGCGGGATCTTAGTTGTGGCATGTGGGATCTAGTTCCCTGCAGGGGGCCCGGGCCGATTGAACCCGGGCCCCCTGCATTGGGAGCGTGGAGTCTTAACCACTGGACCACCAGGGAAGTCCCTAATCAAATTTTCTCTTATTCTTCCTTTTCCCCTTTGCCTAATTGGAAGCTGATTTAGTTTTCTAAGGCTGCTGGAACAAAGTGCCACCTGCTGGGTGGCTCAAAACCACAGAAGTTTATTCTCTCACAGCTCTGGAGGCTAGAAGTCTGAAGTCAAGGTGTCTGCAAGGCCATGCTCCTCTGAAACCTGTAGGTGACTCCTTCCTTGCATTGTCTTAGCGTCTGGTGGTTGCTGACAGTATTTGGCATTCCTTGGTTGGCCCTTACATCACTCTAAACCCTGCCATCCTGATCACACAGTCTTCCAAAGGTCTCTGTGGGGTTTCTGCTCTTAGCTTTATTATTTCCTTCTGTCTGCTTGCTTTGGGTTTATATTACTCTACTTTTTCTAGATTCTTGAGGTGGGAGCTAGATTATTGCTTTGAGGCATTGCTTTTTTAATGTTTGCATTTAGTGCTTTAAATTTCCCTCTCAACACTACTTTAACTGTGTTCCACGTATTTTGACCTATTGTATTTTCATTTTCATTCAGTTAAATATATTTTAAAATTTCCTTTAAGACTTTGGCTTTGACCCATTTAGAAATGTAGTTTCCAAGTGTTTGGAGTTTTACCTGTTACCCTTCTATTACTTAATTTCTAGTTGATTCATTATGGTTGGAGAATATACTCTGGCTGATATAAATTCTTTTAAATTTGTAGAGGTTGGTTTTATAGCCCATGATGTCTCTTTTGGTCAGTGTTCCATGGGCATTTGGAAAGAATGTGTTTCTGCTGTTTGGGGCTGGAGTGTTGCATAAATATCTATTAGATTCTGTTGGTTGATGGTATTTTTGTCTTATATTCTTCTATAACCTTGCTGATATTCTGTCTAGTTGTTTTATTAATTGTTGAGAGAGGGCAATGCATTTCTTAAAATCTTTCTTCTCAGAATGCATCCTTCCTCTTTGAAGACCAAAATATTTTCTGAATTCATAAGGAGCATTAATTACCTGACCAATCAATCAATAGACCATGGTGGTTATGTGACCCCACTGTCCCTTCCTTGTATCCTTAACTCTTTCTTTAAAATAAATAATATATTTTGTTTTAAATTGAAATTTTTTTATTGAAGTATAGTTGAGTTATAATATTGTATTAGTTTCAGGTATACAGCAAAGTGATTCATTTGTGTGTGTGTGTGTATATATATATATATACACACACACATATATATGTATATTTAGATTATTTTCCATTATATATTAAGTATAGTTCCCTGTGCTATACAGTAAATCCTTGTTGCTTACCTGTTTTATGTATGGTAGTTTATATTGATATATGTTAATCCCATACTTCTGTTTTATCCCTCTCTCCCTCCCTCCCTTTTCCCTTTGGTAACCATAAGTTTGTTTTCTATGTCTGTGAGTCTGTTTCTATTTTGTATATATAGATTCATTTTTATTATTTTTTAAATTCCATATAAAAGTGATCATATAATATTTGTCTTTCTCTGTCTGACTTCACCAAGTATAATATTCTCTAGGTCTATCCATGTTGCTGCAAATGGCAATATTTCATTTTGTATGGCTGAGTAATATTCCATTGTATGTATACATATAGATAGGTAGATAGATAGATAGATATCTATATATATATCACATCTTCTTAAGCCAGTTTTCTGTTGATGGGCACATAGGTTGCTTCCATGTCTTGGCTATTGTAAATAGTGCTGCTATGAACATTGAGGTGTATATGTATCTTGCCAAACTAGAGTTTTTGTCTTTTTTTGGATATATGCCCAGGAGTGGGATTGTTGGATCATATGGTAACTCTATTATTTAAGGAACCTCCATACTGTTCTCCATAGTGGCTGCACCAATTTACATTCCTACTATTATTACCATCTTACATTAGTGTGGCACATTTGTCACAATTAATGATACAGTAATGACAGATTATAATTAACTAAAGTCCATATTTATTCACATTTCCTTAGTTTTGACCTAATGTCTTTTCTCTGTTCTAGGGGCCCATCTAGGATATCCCATTACATTTACAGACTATCCTTTATTTTTTTGTATTCATGAATCAATTTATTTTCCAGCAAAGTTTGTTAATTGGTAGCTTTCTCTCTTATGAGACAAGAATATTAAAATACTTTAATTCCCCTTTGTTTTTCCACCCCGGCTTCTTGGCTAGTGTTATGTAAATTTTGGTTCCAACTTTTTTTAGGACTGTAAATGCCAATGAGTTTATAATCCTGGCAAGGACATTCAATGAGAAATGGCTGTTCTTGGTTTTCCTGTGCTCAGGACATCGGTGAAAACCATAGGTCTGCACAACCAAGTTTTGGCTATCCAGTTGATGATTTTAGAAATTTGTCTTCTGAAATTGCAAAATGATGTTTTTCTCAAATCACTCCACCTTCACCCCAAAAGAATGGCAAAGAAAATTAACTGTGGGTGGCAAAAACTTCTTTCAATCTCAGTGGTTTCTAGACCCAGATATCTCCATCCAGTTGTCTCTCTTTTGGGAAGCATAAAGACAGAATCATCATGAGATGCAGTAAAGAACACTGGCAGAGTTGTTTTTAAAATTGCAATTATAACTAATTACATGCTAAGATGTGAATAGCTGCACAGGAATATTTAACAGATTTCTTGGAGTCATCCCCACTTTTGATATGCCTTTTGAAAAGCCTAGCTTATGGGAGTACATAGTGAGTGGTTATTTTATATTTTCCGTAAGACAGTGAAAAACCAAACCTGAAAATTAGCAAGAAATGGATTCTGTTTTTTGCTACATAAGCTGCTCATTGTCGGTTGCTTCAGCTGGTGGACAGCCACAATACATGGCCTAGGTGCCTGAGTGTGGTCAGTGGGCACTGCTAGGTGAGATGAGATCAGTTCAAATTGGACAATGAGGGAAGTCTTCGTGGAGGTGCCCTCTGAGCTCAGTTTTGAAAGATGAGCAGGATCCTTTCATTCAACATGCATATATTAAGCTTCAACTGTGTACCCATCACTGTGTTAGAACTCGGACCGTAGGGTGAAACAAGTTATGACTTTTGCCTTTGGGGAGCTCATAGTGGGCTGTGGAGTGGGGACGGACTGATTGATTCATCAGTGGTTACAGTCTCATTCAGGGGATGGCAAACTGTGGCCTGTGGCCAAAGCCAGCCTGTCACCTGTTTTTGTATGACCCATGAGCTGACAGTGATTTTTACAAAGCAAAGAGGAAGCAGGGAATGGGTATGGGGTTTCCCAGCACTGCTTCTTTGGACATTTCTAGCCAAAGTGGAGCCCATACCTGGCCCTTTAGACAAAGGCTTAATGTTTTATAGGTTAGAATCATAGCATACCCAAGGGGCTACAGAAACAGAGGAGGGACAGCTGAATATGACTGGGGAGACCAGAGGAGTCACACCCAGAAGAGGAGATACTATGGGAACAAACTTCTGATTCCACTTGCTGTGCCTTCACATACCAGCTTTCACGTTGTCCATCCTTGATTTTTTCTTTTAAGATTTAGTTCTTCATCTGCTCCTTATAAAACGTGGCTTTGGTTGTTGTACTTCTCATTGTCCATTGATTGTGTTCCCTATAGGTGGGGCTTCAGGGGTTCGGAGGACCCCATAAGCTGATGCACTTGTGCATTTTTCTGGGAAAAGGACACATGGCTTTCAACACATGCTCTAAGGGGTGCATCATTCAGAAATTTTGGAAGCACAGTTTTAAAGTGGGTTTCTTTAAACTAAAATCAGGACTGCTGATGGTGGGTTCTGACCAGTGCAGAATTAAGCAGAGGGCTTATGAGTTCCCTTCTGTTAGCCCAGGACAAGATCCTCATAGCCTTATGCACTTAGAAGACATTTAGTGAGTGGCTCCTCTCAGAGTTATCTGTGCTTGGGCTACAGGAGCAGTTTCTTTAGGGACATTGGGGGATATCCGAGGATATCAGCCTGGATGCTCAAGAGAATGGGGTCTGAGAGGCCAACAATTTATTTGGAGGCTGCGAGCCCAGGGTGATGAAGGCAAGGAAGCGGAGACACGGAATGAGGAGAGGAGGCTGACGCCTTTCAGCAGCCATGAGGGACCACATCCGTCCCTCAGCAACGTACTCTTGGTTCCGTACTTCTCCAGCAGTGTTGCAAGGAGGGGGCCACACCTTGCAACGGTCCCTAGGAGAGAGGAAGGAGGGATTTATGTGCCAGCCGCACTCGCGTCTTCTTGTCCTGTCGGTAAAACTTTATCCCACGAGGCCCTAACTCTACCTCCCTTCAAGGTGGCCTCCCCTAGCCCGCAGGGACCGCTCAGGGAGCTGGGTCCCATGGTCCACAAGGTGGGAGCTTGGTCAATCCAAAAGCAGAGGGGCGACCCAGTGGAAGTGGGGATGACCATCAAAAGAAAAAGAAATTAGAAAAGTGTGTCAAGGAGTCAGAAGGTGCAGAAGGTTTGTTCCTGTCATAGGAGACAGACCTCTGAAGGGACAACAGGTGTCAGGTGGGGGCAGAGGAAACACCTGACCAAAGGCAGACATGGGGGGAGTAGGGAGGAGAGAACAGTCCCCCTGAGACTGTGTATTCACCCTTCCTTCTTTGTAGCCATCCGATACTTATGCACCCTCTGTTCTGTGCCAATGGTGATACAATGGGTAAACAAAACCAGACATGGCCTTGTCTCTCATGGAGCTTAAATCCAATGTGGGAGACAGATATTAAGCACGTCATCATACTAGCAAACATAAAATTGCAGCTGTGTGAAATGCTCCCAGTAGACTGCACTGAGAGCCTTTGTTAGATGGAGTTAAACACAGTGAGAGTGGTCAGATAAGGCTTACCAGGCCAAGTGGCTCATGACCTGAAATAGAAAGGACTGGTGGGAGTTAAGGGCAAGAGGAAGAGAGGGGAAAGCTCTCTAGGTTGGAGGACACCACGTCCAAAGGCTCTGTGGTAGGATGGAGCCCCACACAAATGAATGTCAGAAACAAAGCCCATGTGACAGGAGCATCTAGAGCAGGCGGACAGCAGGTAGGTGTAAGGGGCCGGGCCTGGTTAAATGAGTTTCACCTTTCCCTGGGAAGCAATAGAAGATACTTGGAGGAATTTAAGTAGAGAACTGTTAAAATCAGGTTAGAGGTAACTTGGAAGGCTCAGGCGAGAGGACGCCCAGATACTGAAGATGCTCTCAGCTTCAGACTTCCATGCCAGAACTGTGGCTGTTGGATCCCTTCCTGGAAAACCCCAAATGTGAACAACCCCAAGGATATATGAAGGAAAAGCAACTCCAGGAAAGTCCCTGCAGCAACAAACAAAAGGCATTGGAGACTTTGGGGCCGACAGTAGTGGGAGACCCTCCTCATACTTACTTGCTGGCCCCCTAGGAACATTTTTTAAATGTTGCAGAGCTTTTTCCAGAGTATTATCTTTTCAGATTTCCTAGAAAATGTGTCAAGGCATGAAACTCAAGGTGCCTGCATGGAAAGTTCCAGAACTGAACCTAGAATACAGGCCTCCTCCTGAGGTTCCATCCCACAAGTGCTGTGCTGGGTGCCGGTCAGGCAAAGGGCCTTCCACGCAGTCCTGGGCCAGGACTCTCCATAGGAGGGTGCACAATCCCAGGCCCTCAGTGTCTGCGCCGGGGCATTGACTCAAATTCTCTTGGAGCCTTACTGTGCCCAAGGCCCCAATGTCCACTGGGCTTCCAGGGGCTTTGTAGATAGTTGTATGGCCCATAACTCTGCACATTAAAAACAAAACACAAAAGTAAGCAGAAACCCCACAGTGAAGCCATTTGAGAAAGAACTTTTATTGGTCCAGCTACCAGGTTACCTTTGGTTTGCGATAAACAGAATAATCCAACTCATTAACCCAGGAGAAAGTATTTCTGAACGGCAGGCTTTTTGTATCTTGAAAAGCTTTAAGAGGAATTTAAATGTATTCTAATTTGGCAGGAATTTATGTATTGTGATTACCTCCAGTCAGAGTAAATTGTCTGATGTGATTGCAAGAAGCCTTGGGGTTGGGTAGAGCAGGCTTGGCTGATTACAGATGTATTCATATGAGCCAGCGTGTGTGTGTGTGTGTGTGTGTGTGTGTATTTTTCAAATCAGAGATGGTTGTAGTCTTGTGTTCTAAGCTGGGTAGTTTTGATTCTTCCTTTTTTTCAGAATATTTCAAGATAACTGCGAGAACAGACCTCTCTTGACCCATTTATCTATGTAATTTTAATGCAGAAGAAATAATAAGGGAATATCTAGACACAAAAATCCAAGTCTTTGCATTCCCTGGAGTGCTCAGCATTTTTCCTTTCTAAACTGGCTGGCTGTGTGTGAGAAGTTGATTTGACATGTCAAATCTTGGATATTCCTTGTAAAAGCTTTTACTTTTGCTTAGTAATTCTAAACTGTGTTATGTCTTCCCAGGGAAAAGAAATGCAGGACTTCGTGGTTGGATTTGAACAAATTGGAGGAATTTAGAAAGAGTCATAAAAATGATTAAGGGCTGGAGGGAGTGACTGAAAAGATATTAAAGGAGTGAAATGCATGTCTTGGCCAAACTACAGATGTGGGAGCAGCAGAGGGCAGAACACTTAGAGGAGGGTGAAATGTTGGGAAAGGAAGAGGGGCTGTTGCAAGGCTTTTTACCTCTTTTTGGGTCATGGACCCTTTTGCGAATCCAGTAATAGCTCAGAACCTCTCCTCAGAAGAACTCCCGAGGTCACACATGCTTGGTTTGTCTGTTTCTTGCTCTTGTTCTTGGCTCTAGACATGTGGAGTTACCAAATGAGTCTGGAATTGCCAGAGCTTTTAGTTTTTTTCAAGACAAATTAGAAATACAGATTTTTATGTTTTTTATGTGAATTTTTCCATATAAAGAAACTGTACTGACCAAATTAAATAGCATTCTGGGCCATTGTAGCCTCTAGGTTGCCACAACATCTTCATCTTCCTTATGGTCTCTGAGTTCCTTGTATTTGTTTATCCATTTGGTTGGCTCCACTTTTTCACATAGGGAGGCTTTCCCCAAAGGTCTGGTCATCCTTGGTTGTAAGTGGGTGGGGCTCTCCCATAGGTGATGGACGGTGAGTATATATGGGTGTTTCTCTGGGGCACTGAGTTTTTCCAGAAGATTGTCCAGTCTCCCAAGAGCGTGAGGAGTAAGGTGGGGTATGAAGGGGCACAAGGGAGGGAGAAGGTCTGTGGTTCTATACCTGGATGCTGCTGTTGTAGGAGCGGGCGTTTGAGTATGCAGATTACTGCTAATCCGCTAGTTGTCAGTTTTACACTTCATCCTACTGCTCCACTGTGCCTGATGCCTTTGAAGCCAGAGAATCCTCTTCTTAATTTTTTCCAAAGGATGAAGCCTTGGTTTTTTGTAGGGTTAGATGCCTTGCTGTGCAGAGCTGGGGAGAGGTTCTGGAGGTCTAAGTTAGTCTGACTGCTTTTAAATAGTCTCTCTCTTTTCAACCTAAGATCCACCCCTGCCCTTTTGCTACCTGCTCTTCAGGTGCTGAGCCCCTCAGGGATTCTACAGAGCAAGTTAGTTTGTTTCTTGTTGGTATCCTGCTTGGCAGGGCAAAGAATACTATAAGCTAAATTAGTTACCATTTGTCCTTCTATTTTCCAAAATCTCTCTTCTGCAGTTAGCTGCTTCTAGTTCTTTACTTTAGTAAAGAAAAATTTAATCATTTTAACCAACAATCTTTTTAGTGGGGATTTGGGAAGGGAAAGACAGAAACATGTATTACAGCCTGCCATTAAAAAAAATTGAAGCATAGTTGATTTACAATATTGTGTTTAAGGTATACAGCAAAGTGATTCAGTTATTTTTTTCAGATTGTATTCCATTATAAGTTATTACATGATATTGACTATAGTTCCCTGTGCTATACAGTAAATCTTCGTTGCTTATTTAGTTTATGTAGAGTAGTTTGTATCTGTTAATTCCATACTCCTAATTTCCCTCCCTCTCCCCTTTGGTAACCATAAATTTGTTTTTTTGTTTTTTTGTTTGTTTGTTTGTTTTTTGCGGTATGCGGGCCTCTCACTGTTGTGGCCACTCCCGTTGCAGAGCACAGGCTCCGTATGCGCAGGCTCAGCGGCCATGGCTCACGGGCCCAGCCGCTCCGCGGCATGTGGGATCTTCCCAGACCGGGGCATGAACCCGTATCCCCTGCATCGGCAGGCGGACTCTCAACCACTGCGCCACCAGGGAAGCCCCATAAATTTGTTTTTTATGTCTATGAGTCTGTTTCTGTTTTGTATATAGATTCATTTGTGTTGTTTTTAGAATCCACATATAAGTGATAATTGCATAATATTTGTGTTTCTCTGCCTGACTTACTTCACTAAGTATAATATTCTCTAGGTCCATGCATGTTGCTACAAATGGAAATATTTTATTCTTTTTTTAATAGCTGAGGAATATTTCATTGTATATATGTATATATATAAACACCACATCTTCTGAAGCCAGTTGCCTCTTGGTGGGCACTTGGGTTGTTTCCATGTCTTGGCTATTGTAGATAGTGCTGCTATGAATGTTGCAGTGCATATATCTTTTCAAATTAGAGTTTTCATTTTTTCCAGATATGTACCCAGGAATGGGATTGCTGGATCATGTGGTAACTTTATTTTTAGGTCTTTAAGGAACCTCCATAAAGTTTCCATAGTGGCTGCATCGATTTACATTCCCACCAACAGCACAAGGGTTCTCTTTTCTCCACATCTTTTTTTTTTTTTTTTTGCTGTACGCGGGCCTCTCACTGCTGTGGCCTCTCCCGCTGCGGAGCACAGGCTCCGGACGCGCAGGCTCAGCGGCCATGGCTCACAGGCCTAGCCGCTCCGCAGCATGTGGGATCTTCCCGGACCGGGGCATGAACCCGTGTCCCCTGCATCTGCAGGTGGACTCTCAACCACTGCGCCACCAGGGAAGCCCTCTCCACATCTTTGACAACACTTATTTGTTGTCTTTTTTGATGATAGCCATTCTCACTGACATGAGGTGATAGCTCATTGTGGTTTAGATTTGCGTTTCTCTAATAATTAGCTATGTTGAGCATCTTCTCATGTGCTGGTTGGCCATCTGTATGTTGTCTTTGAAAAAATGTCTGTTGAGGTCTCTGCCCATTTTTTAATTGGATTGTTTGTTTTCTTGATATTTAGTTGTATGAGCTGTTTGAATATCTTGGATATTAACCCCTTGTCGGTCACATCATTTGCAAATATTTTCTCCCATTCTGTAGGTTGTCTTTTTGTTTTGTTGATGATTTCTTTTGCTATGCTTATAAAAGCTTATAAGTTTGATTAGGTCCCATTTACTTATTTTTGCTTTTATTTCTCTTGCCTTGGGAGGATGACCTAAGAAAACATTGCTATGGTTTATGTCAGAATGTTTTGCCTATGTTCTCTTCTAGGAGTTTTATGGTGTCATGTCTTATATTTAAGTCTTTAAGCCATTTTGAGTTTATTTTTGTGTATTGTGTGATGGAGTGTTCTAACTTCACTGATTTACATGCAGCTGTCCAGCTTTCCCAGCACTACTTGCTGAAGAGACTGTCTTTTCTCCATTGTGTATTCTTGCCTCCTTTGTCAAAGATTAATTGACCATAGGTGTGTCATTTATTTCTGGGCTCTCTATTCTTTTCCATTGATCTATATGTCTGTTTTTGTGCCAATACCATGCTGTTTTGATTACTGTAGCTTTGTAGTATTGTCTGGAGTCTGGGAGGGTTATGCCTCCAGCTTTGTTTTATTTCCCTTTGGATTGCTTTGGCAATTCTGGGTCTTTGTGGTTCCATGTAAATTTTAGGATTAGTTCTAGTTCTGTGAAAAATGTAATGGGTATTTTGATAGGGATTGCATTAAATCTATAGATTGCTTTGGGTAGTATGGCCATTTTAACATTTCTTCTTCCAATCTAAGAGCATGGGATATCTTTTTAGTGGGGATCTGGGAAGGGAAGCACAGGAATTTGTATTATCAGTCTGCCGTTTTTAACAGGATGTCTTCCTGCTTCCTGATCCAATTCCATCTTACTTCCTTTAGCCTTGTATTTTCTCACCTTTGAAAGGTCACTGATTCTCCAGTTTAATGACCTCTCTCTGGCCTCATCTTCAGTCTCACATTCAGATTACTGTGGATTCTTGACCCTTGATCATTGCTGTGGCTTCCTGATCCCAGCTACCCTTCTCCTACTTCTGGCCATCACTCAGTGTGGTGAGTTAGCTCTCCTTCATCTGCTCTCCCCTAAATATATGCATCCCCCAAGGCTGTCTTCTGAAACAAACATAGCCATTTCCATATGCACAGCTGTTACCTTTTAGTAGGGACTCCTGGGTCTGCATCCTGAGCCCTGACCTTCTCTCTTGACCTAGTCTAGCAAGTATAAATGCTTGTTGAAGATACTTACAGAGAAGTCCTGCTGAGACCTCAAATTCACACATCTAAAACCAAATCAGTTTTATCTCCCATAGCCTGTTCTTCCTCCTGTGTTTTTCATTTCTGTTAATGGTGTCACTGTCCTCCATTTACTTCAGATCCTCAGGGCCATTTCTCAGCTACTACTTTTTCTCACCCCAGAATCTAATTAGTTACAAAGTTCTATTGCTTTTATCGTCACAGGGCCTCAGAACCTGTCTTTATCTTTCGTTTCCATTTCCACTGCCCTTGCTGAGGACTGTATCACCTCCTGCTTGAATTATTGAAAAACCTTCTTACTGCTGTTCCTACCTGTATTTCATCTTCCCTCCAATTCATCTTCTATACCAGTGACTCCCAAATGCAGATCTAGTAACATCAAAATGAACTGTGATTTTAAAAACTGAGTATTTCTGGATATCTCCACTCAGTGATTATGGTTAATTAGGTCTGGGTGGCATGCAGGCCTCTGAACTTTTAAAGATGCTTCACAGTGAGTAAAACAAATTTAGAACAATGTTTACTCAATGTATCATTTATGTAATTTTAGGACAAAAGCAATGCTGTATAGTTTTCATGAATCTATACATATATCTGTATACATTTGACTCTTGAACAATGCAGGGGTGGGGTGTCTACCCTCTGCACAGTCAAAAATCTGCTTAACTTATAGTCAGCCCTCAGTATATGCAGTTTCTCCATATAAGGATTCCTCCATATCTGTGGTTCTTCATCTTCAGATAACCAACCGTAATCATGTAATACTGTAGCGTTTACTACTGAAAAAAAATCCACCTATAAGTGGACCTTCACAGTTCGAACCAAACCCATGTTGAAGGGTCAGCTGTATAAATGTGGGCCAGAAGGATACTCATCGAAGAGAAATGTTTATTTCTGAGGAAGAGAACAAAGGGGAGCTCGCTCAAGGAGAGGTATGGTTTATTTCTCTTAAAAAAATTCTAAAGCCAAAATGGCAAAACATTGACATGATATTATTGTGAATGGAGAATTGTTATATTGTTTTCTGTACTTTTCTGTCTATAGGAAGCTATTTTGAAACTCTCCAGATGATTCTGATGCCTACCTAGGTTTAGATTCTGCAGGAAATGCACCTGTGACCACATCACACCTGTCTGAAAGGCTCCCATGACTCCCATCTCCTGCAGAGTCAATTTCAAGGTCCTTGGCATGGCATTTGAGATGCTGGCCTACCTTTTATCCTTGCTTTTCATTCTCGCCATCTATTCAGTGAGCCAGAAAACTCTGCTCTTCACGGAGCCTGGAAAATGTCTTTTGCTTTCACTTGGCTCTGTGTCTTTTGCTTGCAGATGCTGTTTTTAAAAATTTATTTATTTATTTGTTTGTCTATTTATTTATGGTTGTGTTGGGTCTTCGTTGCTGCGTGCAGGCTTTCTCTAGTTGTGGCGAGCAGGGGCTACTCTTCGTTGCGGTGCGCAGGCTTCTAATTGTGGTGGCTTCTCTTGTGGAACGTGGGCTCTAGGCTCACCAGCTTCAGTAGTTGTGGCGCATGGGCTTAATTGCTCCGCGGCATGTGGGACCTTCCTGGACAAGGGCTCAAATCTGTGTCCCCTGCATTGGCAGGCGGATTCTTAACTACTGCGCCACCAGGGAAGTTCCTGTTTTTTCTGTATTGAGTTCTCTTCCCTGACTCCCCACCTTTTGCTCATCAAAATACTGTTTGTCCTTCAAGATCTGTTTTAAGTTCTACCTTCTCTAGGAAACTTTCCCCCTTTTCAAAAGCTTTTTCTGTGCTTCCTACAGGATTTCATTTATACTTTTATGTACTTATAATATGGGTCATTGTTATTCACTTTGTCCTATCCCATCCTCCCCTGTCCTCAAATGTAAACTGCTTGAAGGCAAGGGCTGTGTTATTCACTTACTCAATATATCTTTTATTGATCATATGTTTCTGAGCACATGTTATATGTAAGGTATTGTGCTAAATTATGGGGGAGAGGTATGTGAGTAAAGCAGAGTTCCATTCAGATTCTCTCATGAAGTTTATGACATGTATTGAAGTGGAGGAGAGAACAAGGATGCCTTATCTGTCTGGCAGGCTGTGACATTTTAAAAGAAGGGTGAATCCAGTGTGGTTGGTGAAGTTGGACAAAGACTTATGGATAAGTTGTCTTTTGAGCTGGACTGTTCTGTGTAAGATATTAACAAGGAGACATAGTCAAGATAGAAGCTTGTTGAAGTGATGGATAAATCCCAGGCAGAGGGACCTCAAGTCTCAGAGACCTTTTTTAAGAATAGTCAATAATTTACTTTAACCAAAGCCTGAACAAAATGGAGGGGAACAGTGGAAAATAAGGCTGGGAGAAGGGTTTGGGACTCATTCTAGTGGACCCAGATGCTAGGCTATAAAGAGATGGGGCTTCATTTGGTTAGATGCCACTGAAAGTTTGTGGGCAGGGTTGTGGCATGATCGTGCTTTTGTTTAAGGCAGCAACACCTGGCTTGGTCAGTAAAAGGAGCTGGCAGAGCAGGTAGGAAGAAGTAACAGTCTGGTCCAAGACAGGTGATTCAAGCTGGGACCAGGGGGGATCAGGCAGCAGGCATGGAAGAGAGAGGTCAGGCGTGAGCAGTTTTGTAGGGTAGAATTGATTTGCTATACTTTCTGACTGTGAATTATGGATTGGTATTGGGGAGCAGGTGGCTGAGAGTCCTTGAAGATGACTCAAGGAATTTAGCTTGAACCCTGACCAGGAAGTGGTTCCATTAATAAGAAGAAGAGCATTGGGAAGAGGATGTGGTTTTGTGGTAAAGATGACGAGTCTGGTTTTGGACATTGTAGTAGATTGAATAGTATCTCCCAAACGAGATATATTTAAGTCCTAATCCCTAGTGCCTGTGAATGTGACCTTATTTGGAAATAGGGTCTTTGTAAATGTAATTAAGAATCTAGGGATGAGTTCATTTTGGGTTTAGGGTGGGCCTTAGATCCAATGACTGGTGGTCTTATAAGAGAAAGGAGAGGGAGATTTGACATAGAGACACAAGGGGAAGGGCATGTGAAGATGGAGGCAGAGATATATTACCTGAGCTTATAAACCTATCTGAGGAGGGTTTTGCTGTGGTTCTGCCCTTAATCAGCAATAGAGAAAACCTTTACTCCAGGCTCTTGGCAGAGACCACAGCCTCAGACAGTTGTAGCTCAGTTCCCATCCAGCTTTTTGTTGGGAGAATTAATATTATTTCTGGGAACTATCTCAGAGGATATGGAGTCCATTAACTCCTCCAGCAATTCTAGTTTTTCTCCTTAGCTCAAGCCAGATGATCAGATTGCTGTCTGCTTGGACTTCTTTTTGGCTTTGCCAAGTCAGTATGGTGAATTGTGCTTTGGTCTCCTCTCTTGCATTGAGGGATGCAATAGGAAGCATTAAAGGAGACCCCCTACTGTATATACCTAGAGGCACTATTAATTGATTACTTTGCTTCCCCAACCCCCAAGTGTGGATGATAAAGGATACTTTATAAGAATTTACCCAAGGAAGGGAAGGTTAACACCTTGGGAGAAATTCCTCGATGATGAGAAAAACTAACACTCTGGAGGTATGTATGCTGTATTTTCCCTTAGAATCAATGTGATTATCTTGTACCTGTTTTCTTCTTTGCTTTGGCCACTAGGATGCTCAGAACCTAATATATGAACCACTCCAATAATAGTTTAGTACTTTACAAAAATATGTTTCTGTGGACTAACTTTTCCTCATGCTCTTCAAGCCTCTTTTTATGTTGTCTTCTTAACACAGTGAACATATTTTATAAGTCATTTCATCCTTTGTTGACATTAGATGGTGTCTTGGGGTTCTGCAGAGAACCGTGACCAATAGGAGGGTGTGTGTCTGTGTGTGTAGAGAAGAAAAGAGAGAGACATATTGATTAATTGATTGATTTTTAAGGAATTGACTCATGACTGTGGAGACTGGCAAGCACAAAATCTGCAGGACAGGCCAGCAGACTGAAGACCCAGGGAAGAGTTGATGTCACAGTCTTGAGTCCACAGGCTGTCTAGAGGCAGAATTCCTTCTTCCTTGTGGGACCTAAGGCTTTTTTTTTTTTTTTTTTTTTTTTTTTTGTGGTACGCGGGCCTCTCACTGTTGTGGCCTCTCCCGTTGCGGAGCACAGGCTCCAGACGCGCAGGCTCAGCAGCCATGGCTCACGGGCCTAGCCGCTCTGCAGCATGTGGGATCCTCCCAGACCGGGGCACAGACCCGTGTCCCCTGCATCTGGCAGGTGGACTCTCAACCACTGCGCCACCAGGGAAGCCCTAAGGCTTTTCTCTTAAGGCTTCAACTGATTGGATGAAGCCCTCCCACGTTATGAAGGGTAATCTGCTTTACTAAAAGCCCACTGATTTAATTTTGATTAAAGTATAGGCTATGTACAATATTATATAAGTTACAGGTGTACAATATAGTGAGTCACAATTTTTAAAGGTTATACTCCATTTATAGTTACTATAAAATATTGGCTATATTCCTTGTGTGGTACAGTCTATCCTTGTAGCTTATTTTATACATAATAGTTTGTACCTCTTAATTTCCCACCCCTATATTGTCCCTCCCTACTTCCTTCTCCCCACTGATAACCACTAGTTCTCTATATCTGTGAGTCTGTTTCTTTTTGTTGTACTCACTAGTTTGTTTTAGATTCCAAATAAATGATGTCATAAAGTATTTGTATTTCTCTGTCTGACTTATTTCACTTAGTATAATACCTTCCAAGTCATCCATGTTGTTGTAAATGGAAAATTTTTATTCTTTTTTATGGCTGAGTAGTATTCTGTTGTGTGTGTGTGTATACCACATCTTCTTTATCTGTCAATCTGTTGATGGACACTTAGGTTGATTCCATATCCTGGCAATTGTAAATAATGCTGCAATGAACATCGTGGCGCGTATGTCTTTTTGAATTATTGTTTTGGTTTTTATTGGCTATATACCCAGGAGTGGAATTGGTGGGTCATATGGTAGTTTTATTTTAAGTTTTTTTGATTAGCCTGTATACTGTTTTCCACAGTGGCTGCACCAGTTTACACTCCTACGAACAGTACAGGAGGGTTCTCTTTTTTCCGTATCCTCACCAACATTTGTTATTTGTGTTCTTTCTGACGAATCATTCTGACAGACATGAGGTGATAGCTCACTGTGGTTTTGATTTGCATTTCTCCCAATGCTTAGTGATGTTGAGCATCTTTTCAAGTGCCTGTTGGCCTTCTCCATGTCCTCTTTGGGAAAATGTCTATTCGGTTCTTCTGACGATTTTTTAATCAGGTTGTTAGTTTTTTGATGTTATGTTATATTAGCTGTTTATATATTTTTGATATTAACCCTTTACCAATCATATCATTTGCAAATATTGCCTCCCATTCAGTAGGTTGTCTTTTCATTTGGTCAGTGGTTTCCTTTGCTGTGTAAAAAATTTTAATTAGGGCCTCCATGGTGGCGCAGTGGTTGAGAGTCCGCCTGCCGATGCAGGGGATACGGGTTCGTGCCCCGGTCTGGGAGGATCCCATATGCCGCGGAGCGGCTGGGCCCGTGAGCCATGGCCGCTGGGCCTGCGCGTCCGGAGCCTGTACTCCGCAACGGGGGAGGCCACAACTGTGAGAGGCCCGCGTACCGGAAAAAAAAAAAAAAAAAGATTTTAATTAGGTCTCATTTGTTTATCTTTGCTTTTATTTCCTTTGCTTTAGGAGACAGAGTCAAAAAATATTGCTGCAATTTATGTCAAAAAGTGTTCTGCGTATGTTTTCCTCTAGGAGTTTTATGGTTTCTGGTCTTACATTTAGGTGTTTGATCCATTTTAATTTTATTTTTGTATATGGTGTTGGAGAATGCTGTCCAGTTCCCAGCACCACTTACTGAAGAGACTGTCTTTTTTCAACTCTATATTCTTGCCTCCTTTGTTGTAGATTAATTGACCACAAGTGCCCGTGTTTATTTCTGGGCTCTCTTTTCTGTTTCATCGATCTGTGTGTCTGTTTTTGTGTCAGTACCATACTGTTTTGATTACTGTATCTTTGTAGTATGGGTGAAGTCACGGAGCATGATTCCTCCAGCTCTGTTCTTCGTTCTCCAGATTGTTTTGGCTATTCGGGGTCTTTTATGTTTCCATACAGATTTAAAAGTATTGTTCTCATTCTGTGAAAAATGCCATTGGTATTTTGATAGGGATTGCATTGAATCTGTAGATTGCCTTGGGTAATGTGGTCATTTGAATGATATTAATTCTTCCAATCCAAGAACATGGTATATCTTTCCATCTGTTTGTGTGATCTTCAATTTCTTTTATCAATGTCATATAGTTTTTGGAGTACAGGTCTTTTGCCTCCTTAGGTAGGTTTATTCCTAGGTATTTTATTTATTTTTTTGATGGAGTGGTAAATGGGATTGTTTCCTTAATTTCTCTTTCTGATCTTAGTTGTTAATGTATAGAAATGCACCAGATTTCTGTATGTTAATTTTGTATCCTGCAACTTTACTGAATTCATTGATGAGCTCTCCTGGTTTTCTGGTGACGTCTTTAGGATTTTCTACATATAGTATCATGCCATCTGAAAATTGTGACAGTTTTACCTCTTCCTTTCCAATTTGGATTCCTTTTATTTCTTTTTCTTCTCTGATTTCTGTGGCTAGGACTTCCAATACTGTGTTGAATAAAAGTGGCCAGCATGGGCATCCTTGTCTTGTTCCTAACCTTAGAGGGAATGCTTTCAGCTTTTCATTATTGTGTATGATGTTACCTGTGAGTTGTCCTATATGGCCTTTATTATGTTGAACTATGTTCCCTCTATGCCCACTTCCTGGAGGGTTTTTTTTTTAAAACCACAAATGGATGTTGAATTTTATCAAAAGCTTTTTCTCCATCTTTTGAGATGATCACATGGTTTTTATTCTTTAGTTTGTTAATGTGTATCATGTTGATCTGCAGATATTGAAAAAATCCTTGTATCCCTGGGATAAATTGCACTTGATCATGGTGTATGATCCTTTAAATATATTATTGGATTTGGTTTGCTAGTATTCTGTTGAGGATTTTTTTTTTTTTTTTTTTTTTTGCGGTACGTGGGCCTCTCACTGTTGTGGCCTCTCCCATTGTGGAACACAGGCTCCGGATGCTCAGGCTCAGCGGCCATGGCTCACGGGCCCAGCCACTCCGCGGCATGTGGGATCTTCGCGGACCGGGGCACGAACCTGTATCCCCTGCATCAGCAGGCGGACTCTCAACCACTGCGCTACCAGGGAAGCCCTGTTGAAGATTTTTTGCATCTGCATTCATCAGTGATTTTGACCTGTAATTTTCTTTTTTTGTGGTGTCTGTCTGGTTTCAGTATCAGAGTGATGGTGGTCTCATAGAAAGGGTTTGGGAGTGCTCCTTTCTCTGCAATTTTTTGGAGTAGTTTCAGAAGGGTGGGCATTAACTCTTCTCTAAATCTCTGGTAGAATTTGCCTGTGAAGTCATCTGATCCTGGACTTTTTTTGTTGGAAGTTTTAAAATTACTGATTCAATTTCATTAATGGCAATTCATCTGTTCATATTTTCTATTTATTCCTGGTTCAGTCTTGGGAGATTGTACCTTTCTAAGAATTTGTTCATTTCTTCTAGGTTTTTCATTTTGCTGGCATTTAGTTGTTCATAGTAGTCTCTTATGATCCTTTGTATTTCTGTGGTATCAGTTGTAACTTCTCCTTTTTCATTTCTGATTTTATTGATTTGGGCACTCTCTTATTCTTGATGAGTCTGGCTAAAGGTTTATCAATTTTGTTTATCTTTTTGAAGAACCAGATTTTAGTTTCATTGATCCTTTCTTCCTTTTTTTTTTTTTTGTCTATATTTCTGCTCTGATCTTTATGATTTCTTTCCTGCTACTAACTTTGGGTTTTGTTTGTTCTTTCTGTAGTTGCTTTAGGTGTAGGGTTAGGTTATTTATTTGAGATTTTTCTTGTTTCCTGAGGTAAGCTTGAATCGTTATAAACTTCCCTCTTAGAACTGCTTTTGCTGCATCCCATAGGTTTTGGATCACCTTGTTTTTATTTTCATTTGTCTGTAGTTATTTTTTGATTTCCTCTTTGATTTCTTCCATGATCCATGGGTTGCTTAGTAGCATATCGTTTAGCCTCTATGGGCTTGTATTTTTTGTAGTTTTTTTCTTGAGGATGCTTTCTAGCCTCATAGCATTGTGGTCAGAAAAGATGCTTGATATGATTTCAGTTTTCTTAAAATTACCAAAGCTTGTTTTGTGGCCTAACATGTGATCTATCCTGGAGAATATTCAATGTGCTCCTGAAAAGAATGTGTATTATACTGCTTTTGGATAGAATGCTCTATATATCTATTAAGTCCATTGGTCTAATGTGTTGTTTCAGGCCAGTTTTTTTTTTTTTTTTTTTTCTGTCTGGGTGATCTGTACGTTGATATAAGTGGAGTGTTAAATACCCCTACTATTATTGTGTTACTGTTGGTTTCTCCCTTTATTCCCTTAATATTTGCTTTATGTATTTAGGTGCTTTTATGTTGGGTACTTATATATTTAAAATTGTTAGATCTTCTTCTTGGATTGATCCCTTGGTCATTATGTAGTGTCCTTTTTTGTCTCTTGTAACAGTCTTTATTTTAAGGTCTATTTTGTGTGATATAAGTATTGCTACCTGAGCTTTCTTTTGATTTCCATTTGCATGGAATATCTTTTTCCATCCTCTTACTTTGTGTCTGTATATGTTGTTAACTCTGAATTGAATCTCTTGTAGGCAGCATATATATGAGTCTTGTTTTTGTATCCATTCAGCCAGTCTGTGTCTTCTGGTTAGAGTAATTAGCCCTATTACATTTAAGGTAATTATTGATATGTGTGTTTTTATTGCCATTTTGTTAATTATTTTGGATTTGTTTCTGTAGGTCTTTTTTTCCCCCTTCCTTCTTCTTTTATTCTCTTTTGATTTTATGACTATCTTTAGTGTTAAATTTGGATTCCTTTTTTCTTTTTATATGTGCACCTATTACAGATTTTGGGGATGTGGTTACTATGAGGTTTTTGTATAGCAGTCTATACACATATGTGATTGTTGTGAGTTATTGATCTCTTGATTTCAAATGCATTTTAAAAACCCTGCATTTGTACTCTCCTTCCCTCATGATTACTGTTTTTGATAGAATATTTTACATCTAATTGTTTTGCATATGCCTTTACTGGTTATTGTGGTTATAGATGATTTTACTACTTTTGTCTTTTAACCTCTCTACTAGCTTTGGGTGTGGATGATTTTCTACCTTTACTGTATGTTTACCTTAACTGATGAGCTTTTTCATTTTGTAATTTTCATGTTTCTAGTTGTGGCCTTTTCTTTTTCACTTACAGAAGGTCCTTTAACATTTCTTGTAAATCTGGTTTGGTGGTGCTGAACTCTTTAAGCTTTTACCTGTCTGTAAAGCTTTTGATCTCTCCACCAAATCTGGTTGAGAGTCTTGCTGTGTAGAGTATTCTTAGTTATAGGTTTTTCCCTTTCATCACTTTAAATATATCATCCTAGTCCCTTCTGGCCTATAGAGTTTCTGCTGAGAAGTCAGAAGTCATAGCATTATGGGTGTTCCCTTATAATTTGTTGCTTTTCCCTTGCTGCTTTTAATATTCTCTCTTTTTCTTTAATTTTTGCCATTTTTTAATTACAGTGTGTCTTAGTGTGTTCCTCTTTGGGTTAATCCTGTATGGGACTCTCTGTGCTTTCTGCACTTGGGTGACTGTTTCCTTTCCCAAGTTAGGGAAGTTTTCAGCTATTATGTCTTCAGATATGTTCTCAGCCCATTTCTCTCTCTCTTCTTCTGGGACCCCTATAATGCAAATATCAGTGTGCTTGATGTTGTCCTAATAGTCTCTTAAATGGTCCTCATTTCTTTTCATTCTTTTGTCTGTTCAGTCTCAGAGATTTCCACTACTCTGCCTTTCAGCTCACTGATCCATTCCTCTGTATCATTTAGTCTACTGTTGATTGCTTCTAGTGTATTTTTCATTTGTTATTGTATGCTTCATCTCTGTTTGGTGGTTCTTTATATTTTCTGTCTATTTAAGATTTCTAACTTCTCACTCTGTGCGTCTGTTCTTCTCCCGAGTTCTTGATCATCTTTACAATCACTACCCTGAACTCATGCTTGGGTTGTTTGCCTGTCTCCACTTCACTTAGCTCTTCTTCTGGGGCTCTATCTTGTTCCCTCATCTGGAGCATGTTCCTCTGTCACCTCATTTTGCCTAAGTTGCTGTTTGTATTTTCATATATCTCTTGGGTTAGTTATGTTTCCTGACCTTGAAGAAGTGGCCTTTTGTAGGAGATGTCCTATGCATCCCAGAAGCATACTCCACTCTTGTCACCCAAGTTGTATGCTCTAGGAGTTCCCCCTATGAGGGCTGCATGAGTCCTTCGGTTGTAGTGGGCTGACTATGTGGACAGTCTGGTAGGCTTGGTTGGCCCCCGGCCCAGAAACTTGCCATGCCCTGCCTTGTGCAGAGGCTGTTGGCTTCTGGTTGGCTGGACTAGGTCATGAGGTGGATGACTGTGGAACTGGGGGTTCGGGGGACCCTGGGGCTAGTGCTGGCTTACTGGTGGGTGAAGTCAGGGTCCAGAAGACTCTGGTGCTATTGCTTGCCCACTGTTGGGTAAAGCCCGGTCCTGGGGTTAGTGCTGGACTACTGTCTGGTAGAGCCAGGTTCTGAAATCTGGTTGCAGAGCCAGGGATCCCAGAGCTGGTGTCAGATTGCTGGGGGTGGTGGGAGGGGGGCGCAGTTCCTGACACAGTTGCCTACAGAGTCCAGAGTGTTCTGAAGCTTGTTTTGGCCTGCTAGTGGGCAGGGCCATGGCCCATCTGGTCCCAGGGCAGGGTCTGGCCTACTGGTGGACAAGCTGAGTCTGCAGGCTGCGGGATTGTGTTTTCTTGCATTTGGTGTCTGCCCCCTGGTGGATGAGGCTGGTCCAGAGGCTAGAGCCAGCTTCCTGGAGAGTGGGGCCAGGGCTCAGTGGATTCTGGGGCTGGTGCCTGCTCACTGGTGGGAGGAGCTGGGTCCTGGGCCCTCTGGTGGTCAGGGCTGTGTCCAGAGACAGCTGTGGGCTCAGGGAGTCTTAAGGCAGCCTGTCTGCTGATGGGTGGGTCTGCATCCCCACCCAGTTAGTTGCTTGGCCCGAGGCATTCCAGCACTGGTGCCTAGAGGCTGTTGAGTCAGTGAGGGCTGGGTCCTGGGAATAATAAGCTATAGGGAGGATTCCAAAATGGTGCCCACCAGCACCAGTGTCCATGTGGTAGAAGTGAAACCATGCACCTCAGATTGGGACTTGAACCCATGTGCCAGGACTTGAACCCAGCCTAAACCCAGATTGGGACTTGAACCCACGTGGCCAGGACTCAAACCTGGCCAAAACCCTGATTAGGACGCAAACCCATGCAGCTGGGACTTGAACCTGGCCAAAACTCAGATTGGGACTTAAACCCACGAGGCTGGGACTCGAACCTGGCCAAAACCCTGATTGGAACTTGAACCCATGCAGTTGGGACTTGAACCCACTCGGCTGGGACTGAACCCAGCCAAAACCCACAGTCTCCCAACTGAGATCACACACCTGGTTTCAGGACTTAATGAAGCTCAGGTTCTTGATGTCTCATCACAGAAAGAATTCAGTGAGAGACAAAGTGATAGGTAAGAAGTGGATTTATTTAGAGAGAAACACACTCCACAGACAGAGTGTGGGCCATCTCAGGAGGTGAGAAAAGGGACCAGAGTATGGGGTTATCAGTTTTATAGTGGTGGGTAATTTTATAGGCTAATGAGTGGGAGGAGTATTCCAGCTATTTCGGGAAGGGGCAGGGATTTCCAGGAGTTGGGCCACTGCCCACTTTTTGATCCTTATGGTCAGCCTTAGAACTGTTATGGCACCTGTGGGTGTGTCATTTAGCTTGCTGATGTGTTACAATGAGCATATACTAAGGCTCAAGGTCTAGTGGAAGTGACTTGTCCATCATCTTGGACCCATTTGGTTCTAATCCGTTTATGTCATGCCCTTGGGCTATGTCATTCTTTCAGAGGTTGTGCCCTGCCCCCTTCCCTCCTGTTTCACCTCCTTACCCATCTCCTTATGATTCCTTCTTTGTTTCTTTGGTTGTAGAAGATCTTTTCAGGTAGGTTCTGATTTTTTTCATTGATGGTTGTTCTGCAGATAGTTGTGATTTTGGTGTGCTTGCAAGAGGAGGTGAGTTCAGTGTCCCTCTACTCAGCCATCTTGGCTGATCTCCCTCATTTAAATGTTAATCATACCTAAAAAATACCTTCACAGCAATATGGAGACTGGTGTTTAACATCATAGCCCAGCCAAGTTGGTTAAACACATAAAATTAACCATCACAGATAGGGATATAAATATATAATAGAATTTCCTTAAAATTTGGCATAATTGTTATTTGTCTTTTATACTCATTTGAGTGCATGTAGAAAAATATTCTGACTCCCTCCCATCTCCTCATCTAGGTTCAAGTCTCATGTCATTATTTCATCAGCCGCCAGGGCTTTCTTCCAAAGCAGCATTGGTTACATGGCATAGAGTCTTCATCGTGTATGGACGTGTGAATGCTCTGACCTGCCAACATACCCTGATACGTGTCGGTGTTATACGGAGTTCTGCTAGCTCCTTGGTAAACAGCCGTTTTTGTGGAGGGACGTGATGAAGTGTATGATTTCACCAATTATTACCATTTCCAATTAGCCAGGGCCCAGGTGTGTGGGAATAAAACCTTAGCTCACCCTCTCTGTAACTTTAACAGCCCCACCTAACTTGATTCCAGGGCTTTCATGCGTTTGATATTGTTCAATTGATTATATTGCTGCTATTCTATTCTGAAAAGTCTTCAAACATCCAGGGACCTGCCTTTTGTTAGGAAACATTCCAGTTGTTCAGGAATGTAACTCATCCTCAGGGGTGGATCTTATTATCTCTTTATCTTTGGGAGGCTGGTTCCTTTGTTTGGGTGCAGACCTCTTCGCTGTTGGAGAGAGGAGCCTGACAGCCTCGCTTGCTCTCTTAAGGTAAGAATCAGGGGATTATGGACAACCGTCGGCTTCTTGTTTGGGAGCACTGGGTTAGGTCAGGAGCCTCATGGACTCCTGAATATCTTGGGCCTCTGTCTTTGTCCAGCTCCTCAGCAGTTTGCCAGGTTTTCTTTTCCATCCTAATCCTTTGCTTCTCACTGCTGTCCTGGGATTCAGAAGCCTGGTTTTGGCTTAAGTTAATTATATTTCTGATGAACCCAGGGAGGGAGTGCCCATGCCTAGGGACCGTTTAGTGGTGAGACTTCTCTGCTTCCCACATAATGGACTAATTTGGTCAATTAAAAGAGAACCTTCCAGAATACTATCCCAGGGATGGGGGTGGGAACATGTGGGGGGTAGGAGCAGTGCTCAAAAGTGTTCACATCTAGTGAAATACATTGCTAACTCTACTTAACTAAGGGTACTCGCTTACTATTCTTGAGCATTTGTAATTATAGGACATTTATGTGTTCAGGATTAGAAGATATTTCCTGATCCAAAACAGGATGAGAGTGTTTCCCCAGCCAAGAAAAAGGTGGCAGCATCCATGTGAGCCTGTTTAAAGTTGTGTGTTTTACTGATGATTGCTCTTTATCTCATTCATTTGGCCTTTTTGGTTTTGGGTGTGGTGCTTAATACACAGGCCAGCCAGTATCGATTGTTAGGCCTGTCTCCATTTTCTTAGTGGAAAAAGCTGAATCTGACGTCTGGTTTTCTGAGGTCAGGCTGCCAAGGCCAAGGAATATCTTCTTGAGGCTTCAGGGACCTGAGCCTGGCCTGCTAAGTAGTCATCTGCCTGGTTGGGCTGTCAGCTCCCAGCCCAGAGGCCCTCTGCCTTGCAACCAGACTTCCCACCTTGCATCCGATGGGTGAGGGAGGCAGCCTCCAAAGGGAGTTGTCTGAGATTGTGAACTGATGGGCCAGGGCCATGTGTACCTTCCTGTTTCTTGTCTAAAGAGCATATTGAATTATTAGTGCTCGTGTTTGTTAATGATAATTATATGTTTCGAGTACAAAGCAAAATTCTGTCGAATATCTACTAAGATGCTTTACTCCTTGCCGTTTTATTTTTTATTTATTTATTTATTTATTTTTTCGGTACGCGGGCCTCTCACTGTTGTGGCCTCCCCCGTTGAGGAGCACAGGCTCCGGACGCGCAGGCCCAGCGGCCATGGCTCACGGGCCCAGCCGCTCCGCGGCATATGGGATCCTCCCAGACCGGGGCACGAACCCGTATCCCCTGCATCGGCAGGCGGACTCTCAACCACTGCGCCACCAGGGAGGCCCTTGCCTTTTTAAAAGAATGACATTGTACTGCCCTAATTAAGTTCAAGAAGACAAGTAAGAATCTGCATATCATCATCACTGTTTCCCCCAGGGCATATTGGGTGGTGTGCAAGCTGTTACTTGAACTTAAGAGTCTGCTATTAATCTGAAGAATATGGAGATCAGAGAAGTGATGGTCCAGCAGTGAGACAGAGACTATTGGGTTATCTCCCAAAGCAAGAAAACTTAGAAAACTTAATTTCTTTTCAGTCACAGGCTCCACACAGTGTTAGGAACATTATAATAATGATCGTGATAATCATAATAATGATTATAATGGCAATAAAAAATAGCTCTAATATTAACTATCTCTGTCACTACCATCAAGACAGCTAACATTTGTTGGCTCCTACTTTCTACCAGGCCCTAGGCTAAGCATTTGATTTGCATTCTCTCCATCTGCACAGTATTTCTATGAGGAAGGTCCTATTAACATCTACTTTTTACAGTTGAGGAAGCTGGGGTTTAAAGAGATAACTGGCCCAAAGTTAGACAGCCAAGCCCCAAAGTGGCAGAACAGGATGTAACCCTCCGGACAGCACAGAACGGGGTCCAGCCTCGCTGCAGCTTTGACCCGCGTGCAGGTGTTGTGGCCGGCACTCGTCTCGGCTTTCACACTTGCCCCTGCTCACCTGCCCTTTGCCCCCTGACCTCCACCTACCGTTGACATGTTGTGTCTTCTGCACTGAGGTAGCCAAAACATTCAAAAAAAATATAAATAGTTCAAGATTGTTAAAGAATATTCAGCCTATAGGGAACAGTAGAAAGAATGAGGAATAAAAATCACCCAGTTTTGGGCTTCCCTGGTGGCGCAGTGGTTGAGAGTCCGCCTGCCGATGCAGAGGACACGGGTTCTTCCCCTGGTCGGGGAAGATCCCACATGCTGCGGAGCAGCTGGGCCCGTGAGCCATGGACACTGAGCCTGCGCGTCCGGAGCCTGTGCTCCACAACGGGAGAGGCCACAACAGTGAGAGGCCCGCGTACCGCAAAAAAAAAAAAAAAAAAAAAAAAAAAATCACCCAGTTTTGATGAATTGGGAGATTGGGATTGACATATATACACTACTATGTATAAAATAGATAACTAATAAGAACCTTCTCTATTAAAAAGATAAATAAAATAAAATTTGAAAAAAAAATACCACCCAGTTTTAAAAGATCCCCACTCTATAGTCACAAACACGTTAGTGTGTTTTGCTATGGCTTTTCCTCTTGTGAATAGTTTGTTCACATAGTTATTCTGTATTTAAGTTTTGAATTTTAAGTTTAACGTAAGTATTTTCTTGTGAATAATTTGTTCACATAGTTATTCTGTATTTAAGTTTTGAATTTTAAGTTTAACATAAGTATTTTCTTATGCCTTTGTTCTCATAAGCCTATTTTAATGGCTGCTGAGCCCTCTATGAAGTGCATATGGTTAGAGGGCTCTTAAGTCTATGCCACAGGAAGTTGTTTCTTTGAGTTGCTCCCATGTGACAGGTGCAGGCCACTCCTCACCATATTGATAGATCATTGCTGTCTGCTGACAGTCGGGCTGGAATTGTGGGGTGTCTATGCCCCCTCACATTGTAAATACCTTGTATCTTGAAAGGGGTCTCTACGGGTTTTGGCAGGAGTCCTGCTGGCCTATAGCTCAAGACACCCAGATTAGGCTCTGCATTGAAACTAGCTGCAAGTCCTTTGGGCAAATTACTTCATCTTAGCATCTTCATCTGTGGACCACTTACATCTAGTCAGCGCTGTAACTGCACGAAATCAGGAGTTTTCTGAACGCTCTTGATTTATAACCCAGTCAGTTCCAATTGCTGCAGCAGTTCTGGTAGGGCTTAGCTGGGTTATGCTGAGTTGCTTCAAGCAGGAAATTTTGTTTTTTGAGATGACCAGACCTGTGGGCTCTTGGAAGGTGAAGCGTCTCAGCTACTTCAGTTTCATTCTTGCCATTCCTACTTCTGTGCCCCAACCCTGCCAACTTTTTCCCCAGGCCTACACACCCACAGAATACATAGTACAAAGTCTGTGCTCAACAAATAGACGTTGAGCAAATGAATATATGTCCGTACAAATGCTATTAGTCTTTGTTTAAGAATCTTTAGCCCAATGGCTGACTTTATCAAATTAATGAGTAAGATTGTTTCGTTTAGATGCGATGGTTTTATCTGTAATACATAGGGACTTAAGCTTACAGAGTCTCTCAGAGCATCTTTCAGAACAATTTCCCTACCAAGTTGATTATCTATGCTTCCCTCATGTTACAGAAGAAAGAACAATGATTTGTGGGACTTTGTATTTTTTCCCCTGTATTGTAGGGTGAGATAGATTTTTGTTTAGATCGCAGCAAAATCACAGCCTAGAATGTAATCATTCTCTCATTTTGACCAGCAGGAAAAATAAGGGCATTTGGGGCTTCCTGCTTTCCTTACAGCCGCTTGTCTGGACCCATGGGGATTACATGGTTTGTTCTGACTGGCTCCCCCTGATTCTCACCTGGTGATACTAACCTTGAATTGGTTTGCTCATGCCTTGAAGGCATCTATCCACATCATCATACAATAGCCAAGACTCCTGGAATAAAGCTGCTTCCAAGGAAGCCAAATCTTGCCATTTCTGGCCCTATATTCTATCACAGACTAAAAGGAACAGAAGTTTGAGTTCCTACTACCCTCCACGAAAAGACCTAATTTGGTATCTACCTTGGCGCAGAAAGCTTGCCTTCATCTCCCCAGATATGATCATTAATTGGCCATAGCTTTACCCAAGCTAATGTGCTGACTGCAGTGGCCTCACTGGCCTCACGTGGGTGGGATGAGAGCTTGGAAGCACCATGTGGTGGTTGGTAAATCTGCTGGCAAATAGACAAGTGGCATGGCTTCGTGTGTCAGTTTGTGTTTGAAATGTCATTGATAATAAAGCCTCATTTGTTTAGGCCTTTGTATCTGTCATCTATTGCGTAGTAATAAACCACCCCAAACTCGGTGGCTTAAAACAACAACCATTTTATTTGCTCATGATTCTGTGGGCCAGCAAGTTGGGCTGGGCTCAGCTGGGTGGTGGGTCTGCTAGTCTCCCCTGGGGTCACTCATGCCACATACTCAGCTGGTGCCGGGAGGGGGTTGATATGGGGGCCTCAGCTGGGATGGTTCATCTCTGTCATGTGGTCTCATCCTCCAGCAGGCTAGCTCAGGCTCCTTCACATGACAGAAGTGTCTGGTAAGAGGGTAAGCACTGAAGCTGCACATTCTTTTGGTCAAAGAAAGTCATAGGGCCAGCCCAGAGTCAAGGGGAAGGTGTTGAAAATAGACTCTACCCCTTAGTGGGAATAGCTGCAAAGAATTCATGGCCATTTAAATTTTATTTAGGCTCTGAATTTTGATATGAAAGCATTCTGAAATTAAAATTATTTTATTTGACTTTAAATCCTCCTGGAGTAGGGATGGTGTCATCAGCCCATCTGAGAGGAGAGAAATCTGGAAAACAGAGGTCTTCTGTAACATACCCGAGAGTATAACAACAAAGATAATGATAATAACAGCAAACATTAATATTGTTATTACTATATGCCAAGCACTGTTTTAAGTCCTTTACATATTGTAACGGATTTGGTCATTAGAGAATCTTAAGAGTGGGTGTTACTTTATCCCCATTTTATAGGCAAGAAAACTGAGGCACAGAGAAGTTAACTTCCCCCAATGCCATAAGGCTACTAAGTGGCAGAACTGGGATTTTACCCCAGGTGGTCTGGCTCCAGAGTACCTCTCAAGTTAATGGAAACTAAACCTTCCTCTTAGAGTTCTTTCTTGGACCATGTAGTTTTTCTGGAGACAGGGGGATTGGCTATTTGGAGAGGGACACTAGGTCTTTCTGGGTTTACCCATCTGGCCAGAAATGGGTCTAGTCACATTGTAGGAGACCCTAATTGGAGATAATAAAGACACTAGACCCCATGGAACAGAGAGTAATTCTCCTGGGTGTGTATGTGTGGGGCGTCTGGTCACGGTGTCACTCTGCTCTGTTGCTGGGAAAGTGATTGAAGAATGAGAATATTTAATAATGTCCTTGTTAGCTTTTTGGATAGCCTCTTGTTCTCAGATTCAGGTAATCAGAAAGCCTCAGCTCCAAAGAAAAGAACGTTGTATTTATTTAGCTTTTTGTTGAAAGACTACCCCAGGGAGAGGGTGGGTTAACAACCTTTTTTTTTTTTTTTTTTTTTTTTTTTTTTTGCGGTACGCGGGCCTCTCACTGTTGTGGCCTCTCCCGTTGCGGAGCACAGGCTCCGGACATGCAGGCTCAGCGGCCATGGCCCACGGGCCCAGCCGCTCCGCGGCATGTGGGATCCTCCCGGACCGGGGCACGAACCCGTGTCCCCTGCATCGGCAGGCGGACTCTCAACCACTGCGCCACCAGGGAAGCCCTAACAACCTTTTTTTATACAGTTTTTGTCCATCTCCAGGTGGTACCAGGTGGTTTATCTAAGGAGAATGACACATGTTGCTGAGTTTCTAAGACCGTCCTCGCAGCCATGGGTTAAGTGGTCCACAGCACCCATATCTGAGTAATGGGCCTGCAGCCCCTCCTCGGTGTGAGAGGTGTAGGTGTGGGGCAGGTTTTAGAGCCAGGATTAGACTTGAGTCTCAAAGTGGTCATTTCTCACTTCGCGTTGAGCACTAGAATGGGGGCAAGACCACCCGTCTAAGACTTAAGAGCAGTCACTGCAGCCTTCTAGCATCTCCTCTTCATCAAATCCCACTGCTGTCTCTTGACTCCACAACCAGCCTCCTCCTTCTGATGTCCTCCTGGCCCTCCTACATTGACTCAGGTTAGCATCAGTGACTGTTCCCACTCCTGAGAGGTATTTGCTACATCTTCTGCACACGTGAGAACCTGCATGTTCACCCTAATGGGCTCGAGGAGAATCTGAGTGGGAAGCTAGGCAATCTGGATGTGCACAGCCCACCAGAGCGGGAAGGACATGGGGTCGGACTGGGGAGACCTGTGCTGCTGGCTGCCCTCCTCTTCCAGCACCTCTCACCCTCCCACCCCAAGAACTCCTTGACTGTCAAGTTCAAAATCCTAGGGACGCCTTCCCCATAGTAGTGGAACCTCTGTTACCTTTATAATCTTTTCCTTCAGCTAATCTGGGAGAGTTTATATTCCTGTTTTGCATTAAGTATTTTTCCCTTTTGGATGCTTACATCCCTTTTTTGTTATTCAAACTAGCTGACACAGTTGATGCCCTGGCACGGAAATGAAACCCTGACAGGCAGGTCTCTACAGGAGAGATTCTCCAAACAGTGCTTGACTGTCAGAGATTGCAGCTGAATAGCTCAGCCTACCTTTACGACACCACATGGAATGAGAGAACAGAACACAGGCAGGAAGCTGCTTTTGTTTCTGAGGCCTTTGGGGCTGTTCTTTCCTGACTATAAACCTAATTGCTTCCTGGGTGGATCTGTCCAACAGAGCGGTATGCCTTTAGCTCCCTCCTGTCTGGTCAGTCTGGACTACCAAAGCCTGCACCTTTTGTCAGTGGGCTGGGTGGAGTAACATTGGATGCCTTTGGCTCTTGCTGACATTGCCTGTTTTGGGGACTGGCGGTACCCAGGAGAAGGATGTGAGCATGTGTGTGAGGGGAGGCAGGTGAGAGGCAGCTGGGCCGCCTGGCCCAGTGATGAGCAGGACGAGACAGTGCGCTTAGCAAACCAGGGTCCATCGCAGTGCTCTTGAGTGCACGCAGAAGTCCTCATCCTCCAGAAGGGGAGGTTATTCACCTTATACCCACAGAAGACACTTCAGGCGTGGTATTTCCTTGAATTTACTGCAGTTTTTTTTTTTCTTTTTGCGGTATGCGGGCCTCTCACTGTTGTGGCCTCCCCCGTTGCGGAGCACAGGCTCCGGATGCGCAGGCCCAGCGGCCATGGCTCACGGGCCCAGCCGCTCCGCGGCATATGGGATCCTCCCAGATCGGGGCACGAACCCGTATCCCCTGCATCGGCAGGCGGACTCTCAACCACTGCGCCACCAGGGAGGCCCTTTACTGCAGTTTTGACTCACCCTCTGGTTGGTTTTATGACCAATGTTGTAGGAAGGTAACCCCTGAAAGTTTGTGTAAGCCCCTCCTTTTCTTTTTCTTTTTTTCTAGCAGTGAAGATGATTGCTCAACAGTAAACACAGAAAGGGAGTTAAAAAAAAAAAAAAAAAAACTTTGCTCTAGGCTGGCTCTTGGCAGGAAAGCTGAGCTGGGAAAGGCAGTTTCTAAGTAGTTAGGACGCATATTTACACACCCCACGGTCACGGGCTCTTTAGCAACTTTCTTACCATCCTCAGTGGCTCTTTCTTGAAAGGTGGTTATCAGTAATCCAACCAAAGGACAGCATTTCAAATTTAACCTTAAGTGGCTCTTGAAATTTCATCTTCAGGAGGTCTTTCTCTAATAGAGATGAAAACTTCCTCTGCGTCTGCACATGACAAACCCGTGCACGATTCTGTCCTCACCACAGTCGCTTTCCATATTTAACCTGGGAACATTGAGTCCTGTCTACTTAATAGCTGTGTTTCTCCCGTTAGCTGAATGTGGATCCGTGCTAGGATAAAAAGGGCAAAGCTGGTTACTCTGGGATGGCAGATCTGTGCTAACCACCCCGAGTAGTGCCACCAGATGGATGGTGAATAAATGTGCTTGGACAGTGATGTCACCTGAAGCACACACTCTGATCACAGGGACCTAGCTTCTCTTTTGCATTTAAACTTCGGGTATACTTTGATCAAGTACGTGGGTCAAGCCTTTTCACTTAAGTTTACTTTGGAGCCTCAGCAATGTATCCAATCAGACTGTTGCCAAAATCACATATGCTATAAACCTATTTAGCTTTTATCCAACAGAACTCTAATATGAGGCAGTAATGTAGGTGGTTACTTGGCCACCTATTAAATTATTTTCTATATATTTTTAGTAGCACCTCATTTGTAATTAAGCTATATTTCAGAATTTTAATTGAAATGTATTTGACATATAACTAAATTTAAGGTGTACAACATGCTGATTTGATACATTTATATATTGTAACATGATTGCCATTGTAGCTATAGCACCTCTATCATGTCAAAAAATTATCAACCCTTTTTAGTGGTTGGAATAATAAAGATCTAGTCTCTTAGCAAGTTTGATGATTATAATACAGTATTGTTGTCTTTATTCACTATACTGTGCTTATTTGTCCACTAGTTTCAAGTAAACCGTATTTTAACACATCTCCCCCAAAAGGGTAAATTCGAGTAAAGCAATATGGAAAATAGTGGGGAGATTCAGATTAATTAGGAAACGAGAATCCCTAATGCATTCATGGATTTTCTTCTGAGATTGGTTATAACTCTGAAAGGGTAAAGTTTTCAGTTTTCCAGTCTTTAAAATGAACTGTCATGTTAGAGGCTTTTGCCTTGACTTGTCCGCATGTATTTACCCTATTAGAATAAGACATTGGATTAGTTTTATATACAGGATTCCCAAAACAGCCAAGGCAGTGACCACAAGCGGAGAGCCAGGTAGCGTTCCTATAGGATTTCTCTCCCCTAAGGTTACAAATGTTCTTACTGCCATTTCTCCCCTGTCTCCTCCATCCCTGCGTTCACCAGAGGCCTAATGGATAGTTCTGTGGACAGCTTTCCTTGAGTTGTGAGCTGAAATACAGGCTTTAAATATAGAGTTTTAAGATGTTAGGGAGGAAAGTGACATTGATTTATTTGTTCTGTTTTCAGCCAGCCTGAGAAACCTGTCCCGTCAGGTAATCAACAACTGCTTTTATCCTAACTGGTGACTTCAAGAGAGGGATTACTCATCCCATCATTACCATTCCCCCTGAGTCATCCCGGCTGGCTCCTGTTGGTTTCAACCGAATAAGAATCTTCAGGCCTTGGACTCTAAGGCCAAGGTACCTGTTTAGTAATATGAATAACAGAAACACGCCTTGGACACGGAGCCGTGGCTCATTCTGGAAAGATACTGTATAGATTCAGGTCTTTAGCTATGTGTCTATTTGACGAATTGTGTTGTCTGGTATGGTCTAAGTGGCCATCTTAGTGGTCAGCGTAGAATGATCGTATGAGCAACCAGACCCTCCAGCCTGCCTGGTGATGATCTAAAGGGCAAAGATATGGCTATGAAAATGAATGGTGATTTGGGAGCACCTCGAGCCTGTACCTTCTCAGAAGTGTTGAAGGTTGACCACTGAGTATTCAGTGGGGATCTTAGTAAAGCCCCTTGAAGGCCTTGTCCTTGTGATGGTGCTAAGAGATATAGGTACACTGAAAGGAAGCTGGTTTCCATTTTACTACCTGTCCCTTGTCATGCCACTGTCCTCAGTACTATTCTTGGGTCCTATTGTATATGATTTGGATGACAAATCTGAGACTAAATTGTCTCGCGTCAAATTTGAATGTACATGTAATTGTAGAGATCAATATTGATTGGCACATGTATTTAGTTCCAGTTCATTCCAAAGTTCAGTTTATTTCCAAGTTCTTAATGCTTATGTTCATCACAGACCTAGAGAAACTTAGTTTTGAGGGGGAGCTGTCTTTTAAGACTTAGTTGAGGTATCACATGTTCATGGGAGAGCTTGACACGTAGAAAAGCAAAAGGCAAATGCTGGATGCAAGTTTGTGGGTTAGTTGAAAATCCTACCTCTTTCACAGATTCTTAACTAATCCTTCCTGGGTTTAAATAAAATCAGCAGTTGCTTTTACAACAGCGATTCTGTCACCTTTCTCTATCTTCAGGCACTTGAAATATATCACTAAACAACATCAGAATTAATCCAAGGCCCTTTAGACTGTAGACTGAGCTGCTTGGGGCAAGAACCTTGCCTTCTTCATCTTAAATTCCTAGGACTGAGAAAAATAAGGACTGAAAAAAAAAATGCCTGTTTTATAAGCAGGTATATATGAACTAGTAACCATGGAAATAAGGCACATTGTGATCCTGAAGCCCCAGTGGTTTGATGGCATGTCCTGTAGGGTCAGCGTTGGATAGAAACCTGGGTGCAGGTGGGGAGCAGCTGCTCTGGGACTCCTGGACGGGCCTGCAAGGAAGGCATTAATGCAGTCCCCGTGGCGGGTTGGCTTTTACCATTGCCCATGATTCCTGTGTTGAAATAGGAGGGCTCAGCCCAGACAAATGCTGAGGAAACAAAACCAACACTTTTATTACCCTCTCCAACATTTATAGCCAAGCCCTATTCAGTGTCCTTATCCTAGAGCCCTTCGGACAGTCATTTCAATGGTTTATTTTCTTTTCACAACCAAAAAACAAAATATTTTATCACCTTTTGGGTAGACTTGATGTCTTTCTCTTCATTTCATCATTTTCTGGGTCTATAAAATTCCCCTTACCTTTCAGTTTTTATAATGCAGGGATAGGAATTCTGTTTTTCTCCTTCTTTATGTAAAGATTTTTGTTTTTCAGTCTGAGGGTTGTTTTTTTTTTTTTTGGTCCTATATCCACAGCCTGTTGTTGCTGTTGTATGTGGTGTGAGGTGCAGGGGAAGAGAGAGAGGGGGACTGAAGGCCACGTGTTTGCAGGGACACATGGATGGCAGGGAGAGGTTTTGAATAAGAAGAGATATTTTTTTCAGTGCCGTTCTCCACTATGGGAACATTGGAGCCTTTGGCGATGAAAAAGTGGTTGTGCTGGCTTAGGAGGAAAATACTACTGAGATTTTCTCTGTGGTTTCTTTCCCAGGATCCACAGTAAAAACTGATGAACCCACAGCATTGTGATTACCCATCTCCATTCTGAATTGTATGTCTTCACCCCCAGCTTCCTGCTTTAGAGCTCACATAGGCTCAGTTTTTTTTTTTCTGCTCTTTGTCTTTTTTTGCTCATTTCTGCCTCATTTTCCATATGCCTCCTTCTATTAAGGTGTCAACTGCAGGATGCTCACTCAGCCCAGTCATCATGAGCCACAAAAGCTACTCGGACACCTGTGTGCATTTAGCTGGACAAAGCTGTTCTCAGGTGATTGTCAGCCGAGTTGATGCAGTATGAGATTGGGTCAAGTTCAGTGGTGCAACTCAGTGATCTGAGACGTCTGTCTTCTGCCTCTCTGGTCCCTTCACCATCAGCTTTAATGAAGACCATAGAACTGAAAGGGTGTTGGGGGTCTTTTCCCTTAAGGATCCTGATCTCCACGTACAGAAGTGCATTCGACAGCATCCCCATTGATGGCTGTTCCTCCGTCCTCTACTTGAATAATTCCATTGGCAGGGCGCTCCTCACTCTTAGGCAGCCCGTTCCCTTGTCAGGCATTTCAAAACTTGACCCCAAATGGGTCTACCTGCATCTTTTATGAAGTCATCTTCTGAAGTAACTTTCTCCTCTCCAACGATTTGAAAAGTTATTAGTCAAGGTTTAACTCTCAGTCTCCCCCTTCCTCCACCAAAGTTTTCATTTCTTTGGGCAAACAAGTGTAGCTCTCTCAAATACTATAATTTAGGCAGAATTTTTAGACCACCCACCATTCTGGATATCTGGTTCTGCAGGCCTCCTAATTAGAAGTGGTTGTTGTGTTCCAAAGGTGATCGAGACTCATGAAGAGGAATTTTGCTTGACCCACGTGTTGTGAGCTAAAGATGAGGCTCTGTTGTGCTAGCTTCTTTAGGCAGCAGAAATATATATGTGTGTATATATATATGTATATATATATATGTATATATATATATATATAATTGTGTCTGTATGTATATACATACATGACATGGTGTTTTTAATTACTATAAAATTCATATAAAATACTTTCTGTCTAGAAAGGTTTTGGTAATTCTGCACCTGTGCCATTGAAAATCTGAACCAAAATACATAACTTTATATTTAGCATCCTGTAGGGTTCAGCTTGATGCTATAATCTGTCAAGTCTTTTTTTCTGTTATGAATCATAGTAGCTGTCTTTCTTGGCTCCATGCCCTCAGTAGGTTTCATAGGAAATCTTATCTTCATTCAAGTAGTTGATAAAAATATTAAATGGCATAAATAAAGACAGAATTCTGCAGCATCCTACTAGAATGTTTAGAGTTGAGGCTCATCTATTAAAAAATATTACTTGGATAAGGAAACACAAGCTTTAAATGATACATTAAACAAGATGGACTTAATTAATGTTTATAGGACATTCCATCCAAAAATAACAGAATATACTTTCTTCTCAAGTGCTCATGGAACATTCTCCAGGATATATCATATCTTGGGTCACAAATCAAGGCTTGGTAAATTTAAGAAAATTGAAATTGTATCAAGTATCTTTTCTGCCCACAACACTATGCGATTAGATATCAATTACAGGAAAAAATCTGTAAAAAATACAAACACATGGAGGCTAAACAATACACTACTAAATAACCAAGAGATCACTGAAGAAATCAAAGAGGAAATCAAAAATTACCTAGAATCAAGTGACAATGAAAACAGAATGACCCAAAACCTACGGGATGAAGCAGAAGCAGTTCTAAGAGGGAACTTTACAACAATACAATCCTACCTCAAGAAACAAGAAACATCTCAAATAAATAACCTAACCTTACACCTAAAGCAATTAGAGAAAGAAGAACAAAAATCCCCAAAGTTAGCAGAAGGAAAGAAATCATAAAGATCAGATCAGAAATAAATGAAAAAGAAATGAAGGAAACAGTAGCAAAGATCATTAAAACTAAAAGCTGGTTCTTTGAGAAAATAAACAAAATTGATAAACCATTAGCCAGACTCATCAAGAAAAAGAGGGAGAGGACTCAAGTCAATAGAATTAGAAAAGAAAAGGGAGAAGTAACAACTGACACTGCAGAAATACAAAGGATCGTGAGAGATTAATACAAGCAACTCTATGCCAATAAAATGGACAACCTGGAAGAAATGGACAAATTCTTAGAAAAACACAACCTTCTGAGACTGAACCAGGAAGAAATAGAAAATATAAGCAGACCAGTCACAAGCACTGAAATTGAAATTGTGATTAAAAATCTTCCAACAAACAAAAGCCCAGGACCAGATGGCTTCACAGGCAAATTCTATCAAACATTTAGAGAAGAGCTAACACCTATCCTTCTCAAACTCTTCCAAAATATAGCAGAGGGAGGAGCACTCCCAAACTCATTTTATGAGGCCACCATCACCCTGATACCAAAATCAGACAGAAATGTCATAAAGAAGGAAAACTACAGGCCAATATCACTGATGAACATAGATGCAAAGATCCTCAACAAAATACTAGCAAACAGAATCCAACAGCACATTAAAAGGACCATATATCATGGTCAAATGGGGTTTATCCCAGGAATACAAGGATTCTTCTATATATGCAAATCAATCAGTGTGATAAACCATATTAACAAACTGAAGGAGAAAAACCATATGATCATCTCAATAGATACAGAGAAAGCTTTCAACAAAATTAAACACACATTTATGATAAAAACCCTCCAGGAAGCAGACATAGAGAGAACTTCCCTCAATGTAATAAAGCCCATATATGACAAACCCACAGGCAACATTGTGCTCAACGGTGAAAAACTGAAAGCATTTCCACTAAGATTAGGAGCAAGACAAGATTGCCCACTCTCACCGCTATTACTTAACATAGGTTTGGAAGTTTTAGCCACAGCAATCAGAGAAGAAAAAGAAATAAAAGGAATCCAGATCGTAAAACAAGAAGTAAAGCTGTCACTGTTCGCAGATGACATGATACTATACATAGAGAATCCTAAGGATGCTACCAGAAAACTACTAGAGCTAATCAATGAATTTGGTAAAGTAGCAGGATACAAAATGAATGCACAGAAATCTCTTGCGTTCCTATACACTAATGATGAAAAATCTGAAAGAGAAATTAAAGAAACACTCCCATTTACCACTGCAACAAAAAGAATAAAATACCTAGGAATAAACCTACCTAAGGAGACAAAAGACCTGTATGCAGAAAACTATAAGACACTGATGAAAGAAATTAAAGATGATACAAACAGGTGGAGAGATATACTATGTTCTTGGATTGGAAGAATCAACATTGTGAAAATGACTCTACTACCAAAAGCAATCTACAGATTCAATGCAATCCCTATCAAACTACTGGCATTTTTCACAGAACTAGAACAAAAAATTTCACAATTTGTATGGAAACACAAAAGACCCCAAATAGCCAAAGCAATCTTGAGAAAGAAAAACGGAGCTGGAGGAATCAGGCTATCTGACTTCAGACTATACTACAAAGCTACAGTAATCAAGACATTATGGTACTGACACAAAAACAGAAAGATAGATCAATGGAACATGATAGAAAGCCCAGAGAGAAACCCACGCACATATGGTCACCTTATCTTTGATAAAGGAGGCAAGAATATACAGTGGAGAAAAGACAGTCTCTTCAATAAGTGGTGCTGGGAAAACTGGACAGGTACATGTAAAAGTATGAAATTAGAACACTCCCTAACACCATACACAAAAATAAACTCAGAATGGATTAAAGACCTTAATGTAAGGCCAGAGACTATAAAACTCTTTGAGGAGAACACACTATGACACAAATCACAGCAAGATCCTTTTTTTTTTTAAACACCTTTATTTGAGTATAATTGCTTTACAATGTTGTGTTAGTTTCTGCTTTATAACAAAGTGAATCAGCTATACATATATATATATCACCATGTCTCTTCCCTCTTGCGTCTTCTTTCCACCCTCCCTATCTCACCCCTCTAGGTCATCACAAAGCACCAAGCTGATCTCCCTGTGCTATGTGGCTGCAAGATCCTTTTTGACCCACCTCCTAGAGAAATGGAAATAAAAACAAAAATAAACAAATAGGACCTAATGAAACTTAAAAGCTTTTGCACAGCAAAGGAAATCATAAACAAGACGAAAAGACAACGCTTAGAATGGGAGAAAATATTTGCAAACAAAGCAACTGACAAAGGATTAATCTCCAAAATATACAAGCAGCTCATGCAGCTCAATATCAGAAAAGCAAACAACCCAATCCAAAAATGGGCAGAAGACCTAAATAGACATTTCTCCAAAGAAGACATACAGATTGCCAGCAAACACATGAAAGGATGCTCAACATCACTAACCATTAGAGAAATGCAAATCAAAACTACAATGAGGTATCATCTCACCCAGGTCAGAATGGCCATCATCAAAAAATCTAGAAACAATAAATTCTGGAGAGGGTGTGGAGAAAAGGGAACCCTCTTGCACTGTTGGTGGGAATGTAAATTGATACAGCCACTATGGAGAACAGTATGGAGGTTCCTTAGAATACTAAAACTAGAACTACCATATGACCCAGCAATCCCACTACTGGGCATATACCCTGATAAAACCATAATTCAAAAAGAATTATGTACCACAATGTTCATTGCAGCTCTGTTTACAATAGCCAGGACATGGAACCAACCTAAGTGTCCATTGACAGATGAATGGGTAAAGAAGACGTGGCACATATGTACAATGGAATATTACTCCGCCATAAAAAGAAACGAAATTGAGTTATTTGTAGTGAGGTGGATCGACCTAGAGTCTGTCATACAGAGTGAAGTAAGTCAGAACGAGAAAAACAAATACCATGTGTTAACACATATATATGGAATCTTAAAAAAAAAAAAAGGTTCTGAAGAACCTAGGGGCAGGACAGGAATAAAGACACAGACATAGAGAATGGACTTGAGGACACGGGGAATGGGAAGGGTAAGCTGGGATGAAGTGAGAGAGTGGCATGGACATATGTACACTACCAAATGTAAAATAGATAGCTAGTGGAAAACAGCTGTATAGCACAGGGAGATCAGCTTGGTGCTTTGTGACCACCTAGAGGGGTGGGATAGGGAGGGTGGGAGGTAGACGCAAGTGGGAGGAGATATGGGGATATATGTATATGTATAGCTGATTCACTTTGTTGTACAGCAGCAACTAACACAACATTGTATAGCAATTATACTCCAATAAGGATGTTCAAAAAATATTATTTGGCAGCTCATGATTTGCTGTTGTTCCCACAAGAATAAAAGATTTTATGTACTGCCTTGCCAAAATTCAAGTCATGTATGGAATTTTACGGATTTAATAGCCTGGTAACCATATCATGAAAGAAGAGAGATTTGTTTGGCTATATTTTACATTAGATTACCATCCTAGATCTTACTAATCACTTTTTTCTTTTCGACTTGTTCACAAACCAACTGTTTACTAATCTGCACCTTCATTCATTCAGATTCAAAGAGATGTTTATTTGTGAATCTTCAGTGTCTAGTATAGCACTCAGTATATGGGATATGGTTCTTGCCTTCAAAAAGTTTATAGTCTAGTGAAGAAAGAGATATATAGTTATAATACTCTGTTGGTAATATATGTGTGTATGGTATTTATATTACTTGTGTAATAAAGATGGAGTTTTATAAACACAGTACAGTAAATAACACTTAGTAAAAGTATGTTTAAGAGAGCCGACCCTGCCTAGTCGTGAGATAATGGACAAGTATGATTTGAGCTGGGACTGCAGAATAAGGAGTTGATGATTAGTTTTGGAAAGGATGGAAGGCATTCAAAGAAAGGAAGAAGGCCTCCAAGGATAAGTGGCCTGTGCCTGGATTCCAGACTCTGGCCTGCCTAGGCCCTTCTGCCTGCCACTGTGACCTCCAGACTCCCGACCTGTGGCTTGCACTTGGTCATGTTAACTACTGGGTTTTTTTGCTCTTTCCTTAACTGTTTGACTTACAGACTTCTAAATGAAGTCTGTGTTTTTGGCTTTGATGAAGCATTCAGGATAATCAATAATCAGGTGACTACAGACAGTTGACAGGACATGTCTCGTAGCCACCTACATCCTAGTATGACAGCCACCCCATAGATACTATGGAAAGCAGTGGTGTTATGACCCTAAAAGATGTCACATGCAACCATATAGACTGACAGACTTTAAAATTAGGTGCTTTAAAATTAGGGTAGCACCTATGTTTTAAACCAGTAATTCTACTGAAAAGAGACCTTCTCCCATACACACACCCACTATCCTCATGCCTTAGGACATCCAACCACCTTTACTTTGAAATATCTCATCTCCTTTCATCCTTAGTTGAATTGTTTGAGAAGATTTGAAGTGGATCAATTCAGCTGTGTTTACATTTTCTAGAGCATGAAAAATGGTGTTTCAGGACTCCCCTGGTGGCACAGTGGTTAAGAATCTGCCTGCCAATGCAGGGGACACGGTTTTGAGCCCTGGTCCGGGAAGATACCACATGCTGCGGAGCAACTAAGCCCACAGCTACTGAAGCCCGCATGCTCTAGGGCCTGCGTGCTGCAACTACTGAAGTGCACAGCAATGAAGACCCAACTCAGCCAAAACAAAAAAAGGGGGGGGGGTGTTTCAGTGATTACATGTGGCACTTGAGGAACCAATTGTACAGCCCAGTTTTTTAGATTGCAGGTGGAATTGGCAGCATCAGTAGTTAGAGAAACTGCCCCCAAGCACAGGAGCTGAATAAATTCAGTTCATGCTTCACAGAGAGAATAAACCTGGAACACCACAATGGTGTTTTCTTCAAATGCATTTCCAATCATTCCTCATTTGCTAACGAAGAGCTTTTATTTTTCCATGTTGGACCTCTGTTTCGATCAAACATGTAGCCAATTGGCTAAGATAGCAATTCTAAAAGCTGGCTGGGATTCTGTTTTTAGTGTCCTGGCAGGAAAGAGATGTTTGTTGTAACTGGGAGCCTTAGCTGTTCTTCCATCTGGCCATTTCCTCCTGATTCTTACTCTCCTTCACCTTGTTTCTCTGGGAGCCCGTAGTGTTGCTTTTTATACAGAAGAGGGACATAAATGACCAAGGGCCGTGAGACAGCTCATGAATTGCTTTTTGGCTTAGAGGGCAGACGTTTTGAGAGTCAATAGCAGGAAGCTTTGCCGTGAGGTCTGCAGGGGTTTGGGAGAGAAGGCTAATGCTCTGTGAACAAATCTCATGCCTGTGGGGCACTTTGTTACTTCCCTGTAAGGACCTACTCCAGCAGGTGGTACTCAAAGCATGCTTACAGGACTGATAGTGGTTTAGCTAAATCTGCTGCCCGAACCAGACAGCTCACACAGGGTCAACTTCTTACACTACCTGGCCCTGTTCCTTTGCTACAATCGAAAGTTACAAAACCTGAAAGGGGACTAACATTTATTGAGTACTTACTGTATGCCAGGCGTTGTGAAACATACTTTATAGTTAATTCACTGAATTCTCACCGTTTCTTATTTACTTCTCACCACGGTCCTGAAATTGAAATTTTACTGTCCTGACTTATAGATGAGGAAACTGAGACTCAAAGAAGTTAAGCAACTTGCTCAAGTTAATCATTTCCTGGCAGTGATGATCAGAGCCTGAGTTCAGGATCTAAACAAGGTTTCACTGACTCCAATTAAATCCAGGACACTAAACCTTGAGAAAAACTTGTGTTCTGAGGGTGGCTAGAAATGTAAATACTCAGGCTGAGAAGCAACTGAGCTTCCAGTACAGCTTTTTTATATAGAATGTGACATATAGACAATGACATATTCTTTCTTTTATTGCCCTCCAGTAATGTCAGAACTTTATTGAAATGGTAAGATATTATAACGACAGAATCTTGTCACTGCTGTGATCTAGAGGTCAGTGTAAAAGTAACTCAGTTTTCTATCACTCTCCCTTCTCCCACCCTTCCCAAATGAATCCAAATAGTTCAAGCTGGATGTCCTGTCCTTTGAGCCCACGATAAACAATAGAAGTGACTGAAACTATGCAGAAGCTATGCCCTGTTCACAGAGCAGAGTCTGTCAAAATTAAAGAGCTCTGAATTTCCAACAACTTCAGAGAGACGCTGGCAGCTGACTCACCTTGCTTTTCAAATTTTGTTTTCCTTTAAACTTGAGAAATGCCTTTAATGCTTTCCTCCAGATAAGAATGCATTGCAGACATGATCTTCTAAGCCAAACAATTGTTTTATGAGGCCTTGCAAGCCTGTTGATTGTATCATTCTCTTTCTCAACAAATGGTGTATCCCTGCACTTACTCTAGCCAGTAGGTCTTGTCAATAAATCTGCCAAAGGCCAGGCCGGTCTGCACAAAGCATGTTTTACACCTTGCCCAACGGGATGAAAGGCAACTCTTTAGAGCTCGGTAGGGCGGAAATTCCTTATCAAGCTCAAGAATAAAAGTGTACATCTATCAGTTTTCATTCTCACCTGCCTGCTACAGTGGTCAGGAGATGACTTATTGTTCCTTCATTAGCCAACTTGTAAATACCCAAGTTCAAGGGCGAGGAAGGAAAGTTCCAGCTGTACTCCGTGATCTCAGAATCATGGACTAGTGGCAGGCAAGAGAGCGAAGTGCATCCTGGGAGGCCTGCTTTCCTTTCCCACAACGATGCTTAAGTGCCGTCGTTCAGGAATAATCAAAAGGGAAGTTTGTGCATCCAGTTACCAGATAGGGGATCAGAGAGCCTCAATTTCTCTTGACATAGTTATGGGTCTTCTATGGGGATTAGAAAGCTGTGCAATCATGCAGATGACTTTCAAAGGCAACGTGATATATTTTACCACTCAAACCAAGTCCAGCTATCTCAGTAACCCAGCGGCTAGCTGACACTGCCAATGCTGTTGTAAAATCGGGAGCTTTCGTGTTGGTGAATTGCTCGTGAAGCACAGAGAGCTGGGTAACCTATTTTAAGGAGATTTTTATATTTCTGACAGGGGTGATTAAAAGACAGGCTCTATTGCTCAGATCAGCACATAGACCACAGACATAACTTTTTCCCCCAGATTTCTAACTGAGATATATTTCTGTTTGCAGTGTTGGTGAGTGCTGGAAAGGTCATTTTGATTTGTTATTTTGTAAACTGGGCATTCTGAATATGGAGGAGTTAGTTCACAGAGAGCTGTGATTAATTCATAACTTACAGTCCCTTTTGGAAATGTCTCTTGCCACTAATGTCATTGCAAGCAAAGTCACAGTCCCCTCAGAATCCTTCATCCTGAAATGGTCACGTCCAGTCCTGCCAGGGGAGAGCTCAGCTTGCACTGTTGGTTTGTGTATCATCTGTATTCACTCCAGTTTTCCTAAATTTACAGTCAGTAGCCTAGTTAGTTTAGGAGATTTTTTTAGTTGGATGAGATAACTCACAAAACTGGTAAGGAATCTTTCAACCTAAATTAAAATGGAAACAGCTGTATCTTCAGTAGAAGTTCTCTGTAACATTCTATCACTTTTGTTTATTTTTCTTGACAATGAGGAAAGGAAATACCAGAATTGAAAGTCTGTCCCTTAGTAACTGGCAAGAAGGTGGGTTCTGGTCTGCCTAACTTTTCTCTGGGTGGATTTAATCAGTGTTTGCTGTCAAAGAAGAGAAATGTCTAGCTTTGGCAAAGACACTTCCTCTGTCTCGATAAACACGGTTAAGGTGACGGTAGGCCCTGTGTGAAAAAAGTGAAGGGAATACTTTTTTGTGATTGGAATACCAAAAGACAGATTTACTAGGGGCTCTGCTGGGCTTTTCTCCCTAAACTTCCTGATTCAGCGGGTGATGCAGGAGCAGGCACAATGTTATATGCTGTTATACAAGTGAAACCAACAGATTTAATGATTCCCTGCTTCTGGGTCATAATTCTTTGGTAACAGCGAGAATCTCAAACCTGCAGTACTCCTTTATCTTCCCCAGGGCACACACATTTCTTTTCATAAGGTGGGGTTTTGTTTTGTTTTGTTTTGCCTTAGTCTCCAAAAAGACTATAATGAGGAACAAAAGAAATAAGCAAGTGTTGAAATATGAATGAGTCAGAGAAAAGCATTAACCAGAGCCTCCCCTTATTAGAAGCTCCCTAAGTTTTATTTGTTGGCAGGAGGCTTAACATGGAAACAAGCTCAAGTGGGCACCACTCCTGCTGTTCTGAGGCTCAGCCTGGCTGAGCGTGTGCAGGGGCTGTATCACATTCCCTGCCACCTCTGCTGGTTGGCTTAGGGCATTGGCTTAGGGAGTCGGCTTAGGCCACAGGCACAGTAAAGGGCCTGGAGGGATCCTGGCCTTCAACGGATGTTAAATGATTTTTGTTTTCTGAGCTCTCAGTTGCCCAATCCCTCCACCAGCCACTCCGAGCTTTACTGAGGTAAAATTGACAAAATTGTGTATCACATAGACAAAATTGTGTTAAGGTGTATAGCATGTGATTTGATATGCGTATACAATGTGAAATGATTACCACAATTAAGTTAATTAACACCTCCATTACCTCACATAGTCACCTTTTTTTTTATAATGGTGAAAACACTTAAAGTTTGCTTTCTTAGATAATGTCAAGTATGCAATACAGTATTATTAACTGTAGTCACCATGCTGACCATTAGCTCCCCGGAGCTTATTCATCTTATAACTAAAGGTTTGTGTCCTTTGACCAGCACCTCCCATTTCTTCCACCCCCAGCCCCTGGCAACCACCATTCTACTCTCTGGTTTATGATTTTGCCTTTTTTTAGATCCCACTTTTTTTTTTTTTTTTTGCGGTATGCGGGCCTCTCACTGTTGTGGCCTCTCCCGTTGCGGAGCACAGGCTCCGGACGCGCAGGCCCAGCGGCCATGGCTCACGGGCCCAGCCGCTCCGCGGCATATGGGATCCTCCCAGACCGGGACACGAACCCGTATCCCCTGCATCGGCAGGCGGGCTCTCAACCACTGCGCCACCAGGGAGGCCCTAGATCCCACTTTTAAGTGATAGTAATACACTATTTGTCTTTCTTTGTCTGGCTCATTTCACTTAGCATAACAGCTTCATCCATGTTGCAACAAATGGCAGGATTTTCTTCTTTTTTTATGTCTGAATAATATTCCTCACACATGTACCAAGAAAACATATACCACATTTAGAAAGAATTCATTCATCTGTTGACGGACACTTAGATTGTTCTCATATCTTGGCTATTGTGAATAATGCTGCAGTGAACATTGGGGTGCAGACATGTCTTAGGGATACTGATTTTATTTCCTTTGAATATATACCCAGAAGTAAGATTGCTGCATCATATGGGGGTTCTATTGTTACTTTTTTTTTTTTTTTTTTTTTTTTTTTTTTGCGGTACGCGGGCCTCTCACTGCTGCGGCCCCTCCCGTTGCGGAGCACAGGCTCCGGACGCACAGGCTCAGCGGCCATGGCTCACGGGCCCAGCCGCTCCGCGGCATGTGGGATCCTCCCGGACCGGGGCACGAACCCGTGTCCCCTGCATCAGCAGGCAGACTCTCAACCACTGCGCCACCAGGGAAGCCCCTATTGTTACTTTTTGAGGAACCTCCATACTGTTTTCCATAGTAGTTGCACCAGTTCACATTCCCACCAGCAGTGGACAGGGTTCCTTTTTCTTCACATCCTCACCAACACTTTTTATCTCTTGTCTTTTTGATTGATAGCCATTCTAACAGGTGTGAGGTGATATCTCATTGTAGTTTTGATTTGCATTTCCCTAATAATTAGTGTTACTTAGCATCTTTTCATGCACCTGTTGGCCATTTGTATGTCTTCTTTGGAAAAATGTCTATTTGGGTCCTTTGTCCATTTTATTTATCTATCTATATATCTATCTATTTGTTTATTGGCTGTGTTGGGTCTTTGTTGCTGCGCGCGGGCTTTCTCTAGTTGCGGTGAGCGGGGGCCACTCCTCATTGTGGTGTGCGGGCTTCTCATTGCAGTGGCTTCTCCTGTTGCAGAGCACGGGCTCCAGGCACACAGACTTCAGTAGTTGTGGCTCACAAGCTCTAGAGCGCAGGCTCAGTAGTTGCAGTGCATGGGCCCAGTTGCTCCGCGGCATGTGGGATCTTCCTGGGCCAGGGATCGAACCCGTGTTCCCTCCATTGGCAGGCAGATTCTTAACCACTGCGCCACCAGGGAAGCCCCCACTTTGTCCATTTTTAAATTGGATTACTTGGTTTTTTGTTATTCAGTTGTATATGTTCCTTATATATTTTAGATATTAATCCCTTATCAGATATTGGTTTGCAAATATTTTCTCCTATTCTGTAGGTTGCCTTTTCATTTTGTTGATTGTTTCCCTTGCTGTACAAAAGCCTTCTTAGTTCCCAATTTAAAGTAGTTGTAAATGCCTCTCAAGTGGCCTCACTTACCCTGTGACCATGGACCAGGCCCTGTACCTCTCTGTCCTGCTTCCTCATATGTCTGTGGCTAGGATTGGACTAGATCAGTGGCTTTTCAGATGTTTTAAGCTATGGAACTCTTTACCCCAAGGAAATTTTGTGAAATATCCTAATACAAGCAGTTTTGTAAAATCAGACCTATTCTCATTTAAGTGTGGGCGAGGGATCCAGAATACCTCCCACCCCACTCAAATCCCCTTCATCTGTTGGAACTCCAACAGCTTGTTATCAGTTCAGCCTGATAGCAAGCTGGCTGGTTGTCAGGAAGTCAAACCAAAGCCTGAAAATGCAGGTGATTTTACCTTTGTCAACCCTGAATCCTAGAGACAGCATATTTTACAGTTTTAAGTCAACCAACCTAAAATGGCTTAATCCATCATAAATTTGTAAGCACTAATTATCCTTCTTTTATATGCCCTGTTCTTGTAACCAGAGTATTTTTAAAAGCTTTGCTGTTGTTCAAGCGATGTGCAAATGAATTGGGTGATGAATTCTGTAAAGCATACCCACATTAACATTTCAGAACTATGCCAGGCGCTCCTGGCTTCCAGAAACTCAGACTCTTTGCCCCACCCCCACCCCTCTAACCCCACTGCTGCTGGAATACCATATCACCTTTCTTATTGATTGTGTCAGTCTCCTGGCAAAAAGTAGTCTCATTGCTTGAAAGATCAAAACTCAACTCCTGACTTTGTCTGCCAAGTTCCATGATTATTTATGTTCCTGTCAAACCCTATTTCCCACTTCCTTCTAACACACATCCCACTTCAGGAAGTCATTCCCTCCTGGACTACTGTCCTCAAATTCTGCCACTTATTTGCAAGGTGCCCTTGGCTGCCTTTGCCCTCACAGTTTCCTCATCTGTAAAATGAGGTTAATAATACAGTATCTCCCTTGCCTACCTCACCATGTGGTCGTAAGAATCACGAGAACTATTGTATGTGAATGCACTCTATTATCACTTACTGTACCCTAAAGCACTTGTTTTAATTATTAATCCTACTCTGCCCTGTACTCACTGCAGTCATTTCACGTGTGATATCGTCTCACTAGTTCTTTAGGTCCAAGATTTTTCATATATTTAAAGTGTAACTCCAATACAACTCTGCAGTGGTCATCACAGTACTGACCACACAGCAGGTACTTCATATGGATTTAATAGCATTTTGATCTCTGATATTTCCCAAGAACCTACCGTTTTGGTTGTGCTGCAGTGGTGGTTGGTTGTTTAATTTTCAGATAGATACTTGAATTTCTGGCATTTTCCCAAAGCAAGATTGAAATTCTAAGGATATAAAATGGATGTGGGAGACCTTAGAAGCAGGGTAAATAAGTTGTTTGGGTGAGTTATTCTCTTGCAAATGAACTAAAGGCAGAACTCAGTTCTTGGATCAGTCGTAATGAGTCTGCTAGTCAATCCTCACTGTAGCCTTGTACAACTCTGTGGATGTTACTGTAGTTCCCTGTGCTATAAAGTAGGTCCTTGTTGGTTATGTATTTTATATAAGTAGTAGGTATATGTTAATCCCAAACCTCCTAATTTATCCCTCCCCTACCCCTTTCCCCTTTGGTAACTGTAAGTTTGTTTTCTATGTCTGTGAGTCTATTTCTGTTTTGTAGATAAGTTCATCTGTATCATTCTTTTAGATTCCACATATAGGTGACATCATATGAAAAACAAACAAATAAACAAAAAAACCACCAAAAGACTCTCTGGATGCTCACAATGGACAGGGAGAAAGTCCCAGTAAGTGAGGATGCCACCCAGACTATCAGAACTACACCAGGTTTCACTGAGAAGGCTGCTTCAGTCTGAAATAGCAGAAGACCCTTTGCTGGCTTCAGCTGATGACACATTTTAGCAGTCCACATGAATTTGCTTCCAACTTTCTCCTAGTCGAAATAGGAAATAGGTTCTTGTATTATGTCCATTGTAAGAGTCAGTGGTCTTAGTGCCTCAGTAAGGGGAAGGCAAATACTTCATGTAAGTGAAAATTTATTTTAAATCGTACAGAAATATACCATTTTTTAAAAGATATCTAAAATAAGGTGAACCTTCAGGAAAATAAGGTGAATCTGTTGTGATAGACTCTCCTTTGGGTGGCAGGGGCATGCTGGGTACCTCTTACTACCCTGGAGGTTTAATTTGCAATGAGTAAGCTGGTAATCAGTAAAACTTGATTTTCCCCCCTCCAAGCTTGACATGTCTAGTGTACCTTCTGCTTCTGGAAGAATTGAACTTTGTTGGAAGGGTGAAATTTCTGAACCAAGAATGGGGACATGGGAGCTATGAACTTTGCTGAAAATCATCAGTGTACCAGACTACCCAATCCCTAGTTCAGGATACAGAGCCTCAACACGATCCTGGTCAGTGCTACAGATCTAAGTGTGTCTGCCCCCATGGATTTATTCTGGTGATTGTTATCTGTGGAAAGTCTCAGCCAGCATGCTTCTTTCTCTTTTTTAAGAAAAAAATTTTTTCTTGAGACATTTCTTCTATTTAGCCAAACTAAATGTGTATAAATTTGTTCTTTGCAGATTTGCTTATTTCTAGGCGCCTCCCTACATGATTTCAGCATAAATAATACCCTTCCCTACCTACTACCAGCTACAGGAGTCACTAGCATTTTAGAAAAGTAAATGGAGCAGAGTTAGTAACACTCCACAATCCAGTGTATCTAGAGCAACTTTCACGTACTTGCCATTTGTGCATGGACTGCCTTCATCACTGTATTCAAGCGGTAGGGCATGGACCATGTCTTACTTAAATTTTCATTTCTAGTTCCTCATATAGTACATAGTAGATGTTCAAGAATGCTTATTAAATGAAAAAGAGGTGTACATATATGTGTGTGTGTGTGTGTGTGTGTGTATGCATTTTCCAATTTAAAAGTTTATTACTACTTAGCTAGAAAAAAACGCCAGAGGTAAATTTGGATGGATGATGCTGAACATGACATTTCTAATGCGGTGCTCGACATAATCACCCACACAAAAGGAAGCCAAATCCATGGACTACATGGTGTGACTATGCAGCAGCTGCAGGACATTGGCAAGTCTTCTTGGATGTGTCTTGCAGGACCCAGTGAGCCCAGACCCAGAGGAATTCTAGTGACAGTGCTCTCTCAACTCTCCTTCATGAACTACCGTTGCCAAAAGGTACACAGAGTTAAGTAAAAGCCTAAGCAGGGCTGGCAGTATTTTAATGTACAACCACCTCGTAGGCTCAGTAAGGTATTAAGTTCCTAAGGTTCTGGAATTTTCCTTGAAGGATTTCATAACCACATCAAGCTTGTTAGAGTATTGATTATTGCTACTGCTGCTGTTTTCCCAATGGAAGCTCCTGATTTGATGTCCATTTGATACTTTTCTTCTGTACTTCAACCTCTCTTTCTTATACAGACTTACAACCTTTAACTGTTTTGAGTTAACGGTGAAAAATCAGCTAATCTTTGCTGTAAAATATGTACTAAGAACTAGCCATGTCTTTTCAACGTTTTATATATATACATATATATGTATATATGTATATATATATATATATATATATATATATGTTCTTTTTCCAATTCTTTTCCATTATAGGTTATTACAAGATATTGAATATAGTCCCCTGTGCTATATGGTAGGTCCTTGTTGTTTATCTATTTTACACAGTATCTGTTAATCCCAAATACCCGATTTATCTCTCCCACCCCTTTCCCCTTTGACAACCCTGTTTGTTTTCTGTGTCTGTCAGTCTGTTTCTGTTCTATAATTCACTTAATTTGTATCATTTTTTTTAGATTCCACATATAAATCATATCATATGATAATTGTCTTTCTCTTTCTGGCTTACTTAGTATGATGATCTCTAGGTCCATCCATGTTGCTGCAAATAGCATTATTTCATTCTTTTTTAGGGCTGAGTAATATTCCATTGTGTATATCTCCCACATCTTCTTTATCCATTCGTCTGTCAACAGACACTTAGGTTGCTTCCATGTCTTGGCTATTGTAAATAGTATTGCTATGAACATTGGGTGCATGTACCTTTTCAGATTAGAGTTTTCGTCTTTTCCGGATATATACCCAGGAGTGGGATTGCTGGATCATGTGGTAGCTCTATTTTTAGTTCTTTAAGGAAAACATCCTCCTTTAAGTGTTGTATGTGATATGCATATCCCCTATGCAAGTATTTTATTATTAAATCCATTGTCTCATTAAGTGCTCTTTAAAAGAAAATGTGACTGTACTTTTATATCTCCTTTCTTCATCCCACAATATCCAGCAAACATTTGGGCCCCTCCTCTGTACCAGTCCCATTGCTGGAGACGAAAGACTACTCTGCCTTTAGGGGGCTTGAATATGATGAGAGAGGGAAACAGACCCAGACCCCTGTCTGTGTGCACACCTTCTTCTTCCCATTGAAGAATCTGACATCTGATGAATGGTTGCTGCCGGGGCATTGAGGGATTAAAGGCAAGGTTTATCAGTGGAACGAATAAAGAAATCATTGAGGAGAATAATTGTTCAAGTTTGGGGCTTCAGACTGTAATCTCACATTACCTGGAAGAATAGCAGCAGTGATTGCCATCTGCTGACACACCGCCCACCGACAGGGAGGGGATGCTCTAGGCCGGCCAGGCCTCCTGCCCGCTGAGCCAGGCAAGTATCCCTGATTAGAGCAATTAGAGCAACTCCCTGAGCTGGTTCATAATTTGCTTAATCACACTTACTGCACTGAACTATGGTTTTGGCTTTAGGGGGTTTTAGGGGAAAATGCAAGGTTTGGGGAAAGGGAAAGGAAGCAGGAAGAATTCAGATGGATCCTCCTCCCTAGTCAGTTTGGGGTTGGCAGAAAAGAAAGCAAACGACAGCAATGACAGGTGTGAATACAAGGAAACCCATGTGGACAGTGGGTCCTTTGAGTCTTGTTTGGGTGAGAATTATTGAGATCACAAAAGGAAGCTCTGGAAACCTCTTTAATGTAAGCCCGGAATCTGAATAATGCACTAAATGGGGTGTAGTGCATATATTTAAGATACAATTGCTTTTAAATGATCATTTTGTAGATGCTAGAAAGGCATTGTACAGAAGGTGAGAATCACAGCAAACCAAACAAAGAAAACGCAGAAGAGACCACTCTAAACCAAATATGTCCATCATAGCCAACTATATTTAAGAAGTTGCGAAGGCAGTTTAGTGTAGGGATTAAGATGGAGGAGTTTGGAACTGGACCTACATTTTAATCCTATCTGTGATTTACTAGCTTTGTAGCCTTGGGTAAGTTACTTATCCTGTCTTTAAATTTCAAATTCTTCATCCTTAAAGAGGGGATAGAAATCGTACCACCTCACAGGGGTGCTGTGAGAATTAAATGAATGAATGGTGTTCAGTGCCTGACACGCATAAACCCTCAAAAAATGTTATCTTAAAAAGGAAGGTGTTCTATGTGAGGGCTCATGCAGGAAACCATTAGCAAAGCATTGGGAAGCCAGAACTCTGAGAGCAGCAACTTTGTTTTAGGGACTGAAGCTTTGGCAGTGAATGAAACGATACCTGGCATGTGGTAGGTGCTCCATAAATACCGACTGAATAACTGAAAGAATGGGTTTCATGCATTTAGGGTGTATAAGCTGGATTATTCTATGAAATTGTACATTTTAAGTGAAGAAAGTATAAGGAAAGTAATAATGGGTGAAAATTTTGTGTGTGGCAGAGGTGTATATTTCAGACTTTTAGCCAGGAAAATGTTCATCCTGTCATTTCCCGTCAGGGGCACAGGGTTTGATTCCCTTTTCTTCCCTAAGATCAAATGATCTGGGGGTGCTGTTTGTAACGATCTGGATGGGGTCCTCCTGGCTGCAGCATTCCCAGCTCCTGTCCTGTCCTGCTTGCGTGATGTTAAGAAGAGACACTGTAGGGGAGACACAAGCACACGTTTAAACGACTGATTAAAAACATTCTTTTCTCCTATTTGCTTCCAAATCGTGACAATTTAACTTCCCCTTGTGATGGAAAAGAGAAGCTTTGAGGTGCCAGATGCCGGAGTCCAGCTGCATCTCTGTTCTCCCATTTGTAAACCGGCCCCATCTGAGGTCTCTTCTAAACTCCCCGGGGAAGCCATGGGCTGGTGGGTTCTGCCCTTGTCTGTGTGCAACGCCTTCCTCTGCTCCCTGTGTTCCAGCAAACAGAGGGTGGGGAAAGGGATTGACATTCTCTGCCTAACCCTTGCCTGCAGTCATTTCTCAGGCGTGATGAACAAATACTGCCTTTGAAGGAAGACATACAAATTTGCCAAAGAAGGGAATGCATTTCTGGGACCTCATAGCTACAGGATTGTATAAATCACTCAACACTAGTAAAATTGAAGTTATGAAAGTAAATAATTTCCATTTGTACCAGAGCTAATTACTCTAAGGAAAACGGTGACAGAAGATGTATTCTGTAACCTCTCAGGCAGCCCTGGAAGTCTGACTCCAAAGACAGAGTTTTCAACATACTCAACTCTAAGATGTTACACGTGGGTAGCTAATACTGATTGAGTTTGTGCTGTCTTCAGACATTATTCTAAGTGATTGTGACATTAACTCACTCCCTTGAGGTCGTTATTGTTTATCATCTCCTTTTACAATGAGGAAACTGAGGCACAGGGCGGTTAAGTGACTTGCCCAATGTTAGCACTAACTCTTAGCACTTGATTCAACATGGAAGGAAACTGAAATGCTGAGAAATAGCCCATGTGTGGCAAAATATTCAGCTCGTCACTCAGCTAAATAGCAATTTCCCCCCTTGCTCTCTGTGCACAAGGAACCATCGCAACCTTTCCTGTGGGAGTGGGTTATAGCTCTTACCTATGAAGCTTGCATGCTAGGGGCAAAGAGAAAGGCTTCCCAGGCCACTTCCTCTTGTCTACTCAAAAACTTGAAATCTGGGATTTCAGAACCTCAAATGGAGTCCTGGGAGATGAGCTGTTTGTCATATTTCAAAGAGCCTACAGGAAATTGCTCATTTAGGGGCAGTAAAACAATGTGAGCTAATGAGTGTATAAAAAGTTTTTTGCATGTGTTTGTCAAATTATATCATGTTAATGTAACAGTTTATTTTGTGTGGGTCAGACACTTTTCATGGCACTTGTGCCTTTTGCTTTTCATCTTAAAAATGGGTAACTAATTATCTTCTACATACAGTTTAGAGAAATTCTTCTAAATGTGGACTCTGGGGTCTGGACCTTAGGGATGAAAAAATTAGCACCTATTGGCCTGCCGTGAGAGAGGGATGTGTTACTAATAGTCAACAATCACAGTATACTCAAATGGATAGAACACCCCTATCCTGCAGGAAGGCAGTGCTTCCTGGCTCTTATCTTCCTTACCTGCATTCTTTTATTTATTTATTTATTTATTTATTTATTTATTTATTTATTTATTATTTTTTATTTTACAAATTTAATCAGTTATACATATACATATGTTCCCATATCCTCTCCCTTTTGCGTCTCCCTCCCACCCTCCCTATCCCACCCCTCCAGGCAGTCACAAAGCACCGAGCTGATCTCCCTGTGCTATGCGGCTGCTTCCCACTAGCTATCTACCTTACGTTTGGTAGTGTATATATGTTCATGCCGCTCTTTCATTTTGTCACAGCTTACCCTTCCCCCTCCCCATATCCTCAAGTCCATGCTCTAGTAGGTCTGTGTCTTTATTCCTGTCTTACTCCTATGTTCTTAATGACATTTTTTTTCTTAAATTCCATATATATGTGTCAGCATACAGTATTTGTCTTTCTCTTTCTGACTTACTTCACTCTGTATGACAGACTCTAGGTCTATCCACCTCATTATAAATAGCTCAATTTCATTTCTTTTTATGGCTGAGTAATATTCCATTGTATATATGTGCCACATCTTCTTTATCCATTCATCCGATGATGGACACTTAGGTTGTTTCCATCTCCGGGCTATTGTGAATAGAGCTGCAATGAACATTTTGGTACATGTCTCTTTTTGAATTATGGTTTTCTCAGGGTATATGCCCAGTAGTGGGATTGCTGGGTCATATGGTAGTTCTATTTGTAGTTTTTTAAGGAACCTCCATACCGTTCTCCATAGTGGCTGTACCAATTCACATTCCCACCAGCAGTGCAAGAGTGTTCCCTTTTTTCCACACCCTCTCCAGCATTTATTGTTTCTAGATTTTTTGATGATGGCCATTCTGACTGGTGTGAGATGATATCTCATTGTAGTTTTGATTTGCATTTCTCTAATGAGTAAAGATGTTGAGCATCCTTGCATGTGTTTGTTGGCAGTCTGTATATCTTCTGTGGAGAAATGTCTATTTAGGTCTTCTGCCCATTTTTGGATTGGGTTGTTTGTTTTTTTGTTATTGAGCTGCATGAGCTGCTTATAAATTTTGGAGATTAATCCTTTGTCAGTTGCTTCATTTGCAAATATTTTCTCCCATTCTGAGGGTTGTCTTCTGGTCTTGTTTATGGTTTCCTTTGCTGTGCAAAAGCTTTGAAGTTTCATTAGGTCCCATGTGTTTATTTTTGTCTTTATTTCCATTTCTCTAGGAGGTGGGTCAAAAAGGATCTTGCTGTGATTTATGTCATAGAGTGTTCTGCCTATGTTTTCCTCTAGGAGTTTGATAGTGTCTGGCCTTACATTTAGGTCTTTAATCCATTTTGAGCTTATTTTTGTGTATGGTGTTAGGGAGTGATCTAATCTCATACTTTTACATGTCCCTTACCTGCATTCTTAATCCACTGTTGTATTGCAGACAGCTGCGACTATGTTCTTACTAAGCTCTCAGGGGCTTTACCAATGGAATTTGCAAAATGTAATTAGGATGGTGAATTGTCTGGGACTCCCATCCCTACCACCAAAAGATACATTTCAAAGCCAAATAAAAATGCTATTTTATATCATCTACTCTTTGGATTTTCCAAGCCCCTGGTCCATTTAGAGAGAACTGTTGAGCTTTAGCAATATAGTAGGTCCTTAACCATAAACTATAGAGCCAATCAAGCTCTTTTAACTTTTGAATAAGTTATGCATTCATACGGATCAAAAATCAAAACAATGAAATGAGGTATATTCTGAGAAGTCTCCTTCCCACTTCTGTCCCCTTATAGTGTATTATTTACCCCTGTCCCTCCACCTACAGGTCATCACTTTTATTAGTTTCCTGTATATTGTTCCTGAGTGTATTTATGCATATAAGTAAATACATACAGTATTTTTTCCTTCCTTAATACCAAAAAAGACATGATATTCATATATTTATAGCTATCTCCATTTATATATAATATATATATATATAAATATGTATATATAATATACATATGTATATTTTATATATGTATATTATATATATATATATGTCCTAGGACTTTTTTCACAGCAGAATATAGGGAGCATCCTCATTTTTTGGGGTTTTTTTTGGCCTTGACACACAGCATGTGGGATCTTAGTTCCCTGACCAGGGGAACCCGTGCCCCGTGCAGTGGAAATGCGGAGTCTTAACCGCTGGACCTCCAGGGAAATTCCGTTTTTTTAATGGCTGCATCAGATTCCGTTGTGTATACGTAGGTGTGTATATATATATGTGTACACACACACACACACACACACACTCTTTTGATGGACACTTGGGTTTTTTCCAATCATTTGCTATTGTAAACAGTGCTGCAGTGACTGTCATGGCAATATATTATTTTGCATGAAAGCAGACCATCTGTAGAAAAAATTCCCAGAAGTGAGATTTTGGGTCAAGGGTAAATACATTTGAAATTTTAATAATGTTACCAAATTGCTCTTTGGAGTCACATTCCCACCAGCAAGATATGAAAATGACTGATTTCCCATGGCCTCTTCAAAAGAATACTAGAAAACATTTTTATCTATCAGACTAGTCAAAATCTGGAATTTATGAAGTGTACTTTTAATTTACATTTCTCCTATTTGAAAAGATGCTCAACTTTTCTCATGTTGTTTAAAGGCCATTTTGTTCATTTTTCTATGAAATGTCTATTAATGTTCTTTGCTACTTTTTCTGTTGGGTTACTAATAATTTTCTTACCAATTTTTAGTAGCTCTTTCCATATTAGCGAGATTATCCATTGTTTTGTCTGTGACATGAGTTGAAAATATTTCCCCCAGGTTATTTGGTTATTTTTACTTTGCTTATAATTTTTTTCTTTTTGGCATACAGAAGTTATTGTTGTTTGATGTAATTGAATTAATCAAACTTTAATTTTATACTTTCTGGGTTTTTAATCATAGTCAGAATGGCCTTTCCCCACTCCCAGGAAGTCACTCATATTTTCTTTTTTTTTTTTCCTTTTTTAAAAAAATTTATTTTGTTGAAGTATAGTTGATTTACAATGTTGTGTTAATTTCTGCTGTACAGCAAAGTGATTCAGTTATACATATATATACATTCTTTTCCATTATGGGTTTATCACAGGATGTTGAATATAGTTCCCTGTGCTATACAGTAGGACCTTGTTGTTTTTTTGTTTTAATTTCATTTTTGGCTGCGTTGGGTCTTTGTTGCTGCACACGGGCTTTCTCTAGTTGCGGCGAGCGGGGACTACTCTTCATTGTGGTGCACGGGCTTCTCATTGTGGTGGCTTCTCTTGTTGCGGAGCACGGGCTCTAGGCGTGCAGGCTTCATTAGCTGTGGCTTACGGGCTCTAGAGCACAGGCTCAGTAGTTGTGGCACAGGGGAATTTTGTTGTATTTTTAAGGACCCATTTTATTACAGAAAATTTCCAGCGTACACAAATTAGAAAATAGTATAATAAACCCCAACTACACATCATCCAGCTTCAACAATTAGGGGTATTTTGCCAATCTTGTTTTATCTTATCCTCCCATCCATTTTGAGAATATTTAAAGCAAACCCCAGACATTATATTTTCTTTATAAGTATATCAATATATATCAATAACATGTAAGAACTTTTTAGAACATAAATTCTATAACATTATTATACCAATAATTCCTTAAGATTATCCAGTACTATTCTGTGTTCACATTTTCTTTTCTGGAACTTTTATGGCTTTGTTTTCTATGTGTACAGTATGAGGTGTGTACCAACCTTATTTTTTTTCCTGGCTACCCAGTTGTCCCAACTCAGCTTCTTAAAGTGTATTCTTACCTTACTGGTTTGAGATGCCACCTTTACCGTATAACAAATTCCCATGTGTACTTGAGTGTATTTCCAGACCTTTTATTGTTCCGTTTGTCTGTCTCCTCAAATGTTACTGTTAATACTGTTTTAATTACTGTGGCATTAGAGAATGTTTTAATGTCTTTCAGGACTAGTCATTCCCAATTTATGCTATTTAAGAATGGCAGAAAATTATAGTTTAGAGTCCAGCCTCGTCAGATATGGTCTGGTGATTTAGAAATCAACAAGGAGTGGGAGTAGAATGTGTGAGCATAAATGTGGTCCCTAAGGAAAGTAAGAGTAATAACACTATAGGAAAGTAAATAGTAATAACATAAAAGCTTGAAACCTGGGGCAGATCCTCATCTGGAGGTGGGAGGAGAAAGCAGAACCAGCAAAGGAAAAAGGACATAGTGTTGGTGGTTGAAGCGTGCTTCTCCCTTGGAAGTAGCCAATCCTGGTTCTCTTTGGCAAAGTCAGAAAGGCCTACGGTAGAGAAAGTTGCAGCGTTGGCTGTGTACCTGCCCTAGGGAACCGATCAGAGACGCCAAGCATGCTGCAGAGCCGAGAGGGCCCGGATGAAGTGTGTGGAGGCGGCTGTGCCATCACTGTGCTCTGGGCAGTTCACAGGCCTGGGCAGCCAATAACCCTGAACTCCAGGGCTGCCTGGGTGCCGGCTTGTGCCTCTGAAGGTGCGAGAGTGAACCTTACCAGGCCTTTCCCAGGCAAAGGATGAAGCTGTATTATTCTGAGCCCTCTTTCCAGGAGACAGTATTAGTTCTAGCTAACAAGATACCTTTACTGGAAAAGGTGTGAGAGAGGACTTCTGGTACGAGTTATCGTGGGAGAGACATCTAAAGTATTTAGCAGGGGCAAATCATAATACCTTTTATCCTTCTGAAATGCATGTATCTGCTGGACTCTGTCTGCGCCTTCACAAAAGCCCAGAGAATGATAAGGTGGTCAAAGCACGGGGGAAAAGGCCTGGATCCGGAGCGGGTGGAGACTGAACGGGGATGACTACAGAATGACTTCATCCCCGGCAGACACCCTTAATAACCCGTGGCACAGCTCCTAACCTCCTCATCCCCAATTTCCTCCTTATAACCTGCAGGTGAACACAGCTGCTTACCTCACAGGGATGTGGGGAAGATTAATTAGTTTCACATGGGAAAGTTCTTTGCTGCTGAGTCATGTGGTGTAGTGAGCGTGCTAATTTGAGGCTGCACAGCCAGGAGTTGCCTGCTGCCCAAACGCAGGCACCAAAGGGTAAATGGAAATTGGTCATCATCAGAGTCAGGGGAGTGGACTTTGCAGACTGAATGAATGGGTGAAGTCAGCCTTGTTCGGGCATAGTCAACGATTCCTCACTCAGTGTCTACCCTGTGCAAGTGGTAACAGGCAGCCATGACGGGGGCAGGAGGAGTGATGGCCCTGAGGTGCAGGCATTGCTGGGGCAGCTGTTAGCCACAGTGGAAGACCATAGCCTAGAACTGTGACTCTCGGGACGAGAAGTCATCTTTGCCATCAAGGATGTGAGCTGGGCGTCAGTTGTAGTCGGCTCCACATTCTGGCAGGGTGATCAGCGCTCCCTCAGTCCCCTCACTTTCCAGATGCCAACCGTACCAAATCCCTAAGCTAGTCTTCTCTTTTAAGTGTTTGCAGTGAAAAGAATCTTTGTGTTCATTAACAAAAGGGGAAGAGAAAAGAGACCCCTCTTTTGGCCTCTTTGTCTTCTGGTGTTGCATGCTGCTGCTTTACAGAGTACATTCAAGGTGTGTTTTATTTTAAGCACAAGGTAAAAGGGACTATTTTAGGCATTATCACAGAACACTTTCTCTGACAATAAGGAGTTTTATGGTCTGGAAATTGGTACAGAATATGGATGAGATCTCAATGTACATTTCAAGCTGAACTCTTTCTTTTTTTTTTTTTCTTTCAGGTGTCCTTGAGTGAGGGTAGCAGGGAGTGAAAGAGGAGGAGAAAAGAAAATTAAGAAAGGTGAGTATGAGTAAATTTGGAAGGTGAAGTAAAGGGCTTCTCTGGGCAAATGAGGCTGCTAAGACCATTATCCCAATAGGAAGGTTTGGGACTGTGGAAGGTGAGAGGTAACCAGAGAATAATCAGAGGCAGTTCAGGAAAAGGTCCTTAATTTAAGTGACAAGCCCATTGTCATGTAAAAATAGTGTTGTTTCTTGAAATACAAGAGTTTAAGAAAGGAGAATAAGGCAAAACACCATTGTGTTAATATGAAATTCTGGTTTTCAGTGAATTTATTTTTATTTTATTTAAAAAATTATACAATTTTTAATGCTTACTTTGCATTTATAGTTATTACAAAATATTGGCTATATTTCCTGTGTTGTACAATACATCCTTGAGCCTATTTTATTTATTTATTTATTAAAAATTTACCATTTTATTAATTTTTTTTTAAATTAATTTATTTTTTGGCTGCGTGGGGTCTTCATTGCTGCATGTGGGCTTTCTCTAGTTGCAGCGAGCAGGGGCTACTCTTCGTATGCAGGTTTCTCATTGTGGTGGCTTCTCTGTTGCAGAGCATGGTCTCTAGGCACACGAGCTTTAGTAGTTGTGGCACCTGGGCTCAGTAGTTGTGGCTCATGGGCTCTAGAGCACAGGCTCAGTAGTTGTGGTACATGGGCTTAGTTGCTCTGTGGCATGTGGGATCTTCCCGGGCCAGGTCTTAAACCCATGTCCCCTGCATTGGCAGGCAGATTCTTAACCACTGCACCACCAGGGAAGTCTCTTGAGCCTATTTTAAACACAATAGTTTGTACCTCCCACTCGTCCACCCCTATATTGCCCCTCCCATCCAACCCCCACTGGTAACCACTAGTTTGTTCTCTACATCTGTGAGTCTGCTTCTTTTTTGTTACATTCACTAGTTTATTTTTTAGACTCCACATATAAGTGATATCATGCAGTATTGCTTTCTTTTTCTGACATATTTCACTTAGCATGATGCCCTCCAAGTCCATCCATGTTGCTAAAAATGGCAAAATTTCATTCTTTTTTATGGCTGAGTAGCATTCCATTGTATATCTGTACCACTTTTTCTTTATCTGTTCATCTGCTGATGGACACTTAGATTGCTTCCATATCTTGGCAATTATAAATAATGCTGATGTGAACATTGGAGTGTGTGCATCTTATTGAATTAGTGTTTTTGTTTTTTTCTGATATATACCCAGGAGTGGAATTGTGGGTCATATGGTAGCTCTATTTTTAGCTTTTGAGAAACCTTCATACTCTTTTCCACAGTGGCTGCACCAATTTACACTCCCACCAACAGTGTACAAGGGTTCCTTTTTCTCCACATCCTTGCCAGCATTTGTTATTTGTGTTCTTATTGATAGTCATTTTGACAGGTGTGAGATGACATCTAATTGTGGTTTTTGTATGCATTTCTCTAATAATTAGCAATGTGGAGCTTCTTTTCATGTGCCTATTGGCCATCTGCATGTCCTCTTTGGAAAAATGTCAAGTTCTTCTCATTTTTTAATCGGGTTATTTTTTGATGTTGAGTTCTATGAGCTATTTATATATGTTGGATATTAATCGCTTATCAGTCATATCATTTGCAAAATTTTCTCCCATTCAATATGTTGTCTTTTCATTTTGTCAGTTGTTCCTTTGCAGTGCAAAATCTTTTAAGTTTAATTAGGTTCCATTTGTTTATTTTTGCTTTTATCTCCTTTAATTTAGGAGACAGATCCAAAAAATATTGCTGTGATTTATATCAAAGAATGTTCTGCCTATGTTTTCCTCTAAGAGTTTTATGGTTTTGGTCTTACTTTTAGGTCTTTAATCCAGTTTGAGTTTATTTTTGTATATGGTATGAGGGAATGTTCTAATTTCATTGTTTTACATGTAGCTGTCCAGTTTTCCCAGCACCACTTACTGAAGAAACTGTCTTTTCTCCATTGTATATTTTTGCCACCTTTATCGTAGTTTGACTATAAGTATGTGGGCTTATTTCTGGGTTTTCTATCCTGTTCTGATCTATGTGTCTGTTTTTGTGCCAGTACCACACTGTCTTGATTACTGTAGCTTTGTAGTATAGACTGAAGTCAGGGAGTGTGATTCCTCCAGCTCTGTTCTTCTTTCTCAAGATTGTTTTTGCTATTCAGGGTCTTTTATGTTTCCATACAAATTGTAAATTTTTTTGTTCTAGTTCTGTGAAAAATGCCATTGGTAGTTTGATAGGGATTGCATTGAATCTGTAGATTGCCTTGGGTAGTATGATCATTTTAACAGTGTTGATTCTTCCAATCCAAGAACATAGTATATCTCTCCACCTGTTTGTATCATCTTTAATTTCTTTCATCAGTGTCTTATAGTTTTCCGCATACAGGTCTTTTGTCTCCTTAGGTAGCTTTATTCCTAGGTATTTTATTCTTTTTGTTGCTGTGGTAAATGTGAGTGTTTCCTTAATTTCTCTTTCAGATTTTTCATTATTAGTGCATAGGAATGCAAGAGATTTCTGTGCATTAATTTTGTATCTTGCTACCTTACCAAATTCATTGATTAGCTCTAGTAGTTTTCTGGTAGCATCTTTAGGATTCTCTATGTATAGTATCATGTTATCTGCAAACAGTGACAGCTTTACTTCTTCTTTTCCAATTTGGATTCCTTTTATTTCTTTTTCTTCTCTGATTGCTGTGGCTAAAACTTCCAAAACTATGTTGAATAATAGTGGTGAGATTGGACAACCTTGTCTTGTTCCTGATCTTAGAGGAAATGCTTTCAGTTTTTCACTATTGAGAATGATGTTGGCTGTGGGTTTGTCATATATGGCCTTTATTATGTTGAGGTAAGTTCCCTCTATGCCTACTTTTTGGAGGGTTTTTATCATAAATGGGTGTTGAATTTTGTTAAAAGCTTTTTCTGCATCTATTGAGATGACCATATGGTTTTTCTCCTTCAATTTGTTAATATGGTGTACCACATTGATTGATTTGCATATAATGAAGAATCCTTGCATCCCTGGGATAAGCCCCACTTGATCATGGTGTATGATCCTTTTAATGTGCTGTTGGATTCTGTTTGCTAGTATTTTGTTGAGGATTTTTGCCTCTATTTTCATCAGTGATATTGGCCTGTAGTTTTCTTTTTTTGTGACATCTTTGTCTGGTTTTGGTATCAGGGTGATGGTGGCCTCATAGAATGAGTTTGGGAGTGTTCCCCCCTCTGCTAATTTGATAAGGATTGCATTGAGTCTGTAGAGTGCCTTGGGCAGTATAGTCATATAAACAGTATTTATTCTTCCAATACAAGAACATGGTATATATCTTTCTACCTGTTTGTGTAGTCTTCAATTTATTTCATCAGTGCCTTACAGTTTTCAGAGTACAGGTCTTTTTGGCTCCTTAGGTATATTTATTCCCAGGTATTTTATTCTTTCTGATGCTATGGTAAATGGGATTTTTTCCTTAATTTCCCTTTCGATAGTGATACTTCAATATTAATGTAGAGAAGTGCAGATTTCTATATATTAATTTTGTATCCTGCAACAGTATTGAATTAATTAATGAGCTCCAGTAGTTTTCTGGTAGTGTCTTCAGGATTTTCTATGTAGTGTCATGTCATCTGCAAACAATGACAGTTTTAAGTCTTCCTTTCTAATTTGGTTACTTTGTTTTTCTTCACTGATTCTTGTGGCTAGGACTTACAGAGCTATGTTGAATAAAAGTGGTGAGAGTTGGCATCCTTGTCTTGTTCCTGATCTTAGAGGAAATGCTTTCAGCTTTTCACTGTTGAGTATGATTTTAGCTGTGGGCTTGCCTTTATTATGTTGAGGTAGGTTCCCTCTATGTCCACTTTCTGAAGAGTTTTTACTATAAATGGATGTTGAATTTTACAGCTTTTTCTACATCTTTTGAGATGATCATATGGCTTTTGAAGAACAAATTCTTCAATTTGTTAATGTGGTGTATCACACTAATTGATTTGCGGTTATTGAAAATTCCTTGCATCCCTGGGATAAATCCCACTTGATCATGGTGTATGATCCTTTTAATGCATTGTTGGATTTGGTTTGCTCGTATTTTGTTGAGGATTTTTTGTGTCTATGTTCATCAGTGATACTGGCCTGTAGTTTTTTGGGGGGGAGGTATCTCTTTTTGGTTTTGGTGATGGTGGCCTCATAGAATGAGTTCAGAAGTGTTCCTTCCTCTGCAGTTTTTTGGAATAGTTTCAGAAGGGTAAGCATTAATTCTTCTCTAAATGTTTGGTGAAATTCAGTTGTGAAGTCATCTGGTCCTGGACTTTTGTTTGTTGAGGTTTTTAAATTACGGATTCAATTTCATTACTGGTAATTGGTCTTTTCATATTTTCTATTCCTGGTTCAGTTTTGGGAGATTGTACCTTTCTAAGAATTTGTCCATTTCTTCTAGGTTGTCCATTTTATTGGTATATAGTAGCCTGTAATAGTCTCTTACGATCTTTTGTATTTCTATGGTGTCAGTTGTAACTTCTCCTTTTTCATTTCTGATTTTATTGATTTGGGCCCTCTTCATTTTTTCTTGATGAGTCTGGCTAAAGTTTTATCAATTTTGTTTATCTTTTCAAAGAACCAGCTCTTAGTTTCATTGATCTTTTCTTCTTTTTTTGGTCTCTATTTCATTGATTTCTGCTCTGATCTTTATGATTTCTTTCCTTCTAATAACTTTGGGTTTTGTTCATTCTTCTTTTTCTAGTTCCTTTAGATGTAAGGTTAGGGTATTTATGAGATTTTTCTTATTCTCTGAGGTATGCTTGTATTGCTATAAACTTCCTTCTTAGAACCTTTTGCTGTGTCCCATGGGTACTTGATTGTTGTGTTTTCATTTTCTTTTGTCTCTAGGTGTTTTTTGATTTCCTTTTTGATTTCTTCAATGATCCATCGGTTGTTTAGTAGCATATTGTTTAACCTCCATGTGTTTGTATTTTCTGCAGTTTTTTTCTTGTAGTTGATTTCTAATCTCATAACATTGTGGTCAAAAAGTTGCGTGATTTGACTTCAGTTTTCTTAAATCTACCAATGCTTGTTTTGTGGCCTAGCATGTGATCTATCCTGGAGAATGTTCAATGTGCTGAAAAGAATGTATATTCTGCTGCTTTCAGATGGAATGCTCTCTATATATCAAGTAATTCCATTTAATCTAATGTGGTTTTTAAGGCCTGTGTTTCCTTACTGATTTTCTATCTCAGTGATCTGTCCATTGATGTGAGTAGAGTGTTAAAGTCCCCTACCGTATTGTATCATTGTTGATTTCTCCTTTTATGTCTGTTAATATTTGCCTTAAATATTTAGGTGCTTCTGTGTTGGGTGCATATATATATTTACAATTGTTATATCTTCTGGGATTGATCCTTTGATCATTATGTAGTGTGTTGCTTTGTCTCTCGTAACAGTCTTTATTTTAAAGTCTATTTTGCCTGATACATGTAATGCTACTCTGGCTTTCTTTGATTTCCATTTGTATGGAATACTTTTTTCCATCCCCTCACTTTCTGTCTATATGTGTCTCTAGATCTGAAGTGAGTCTCTCTAGGCAGCATATATATGAGTCTTGTTTTTGTATCCATTCAGCCACTCTGTCTTTTGGTTGGAGTATTTAACCTGACTACATTTAAGGTAATTATCGATATGTATGTTCTTATTGCCCTTTGTTAATTGTTTTGTATTTGTTTTTATAGGCCTTTTTCCCCCTTTCTTCTTCTTTTATTCTCCTGTGATTTGATGACTATATTTAGTGTTAAGTTGGATTCCTTTTTCTTTCCTGTATGTATATCTATTATGGATTTTTGGTTTGTGGTTATCATGAGGTTTTTGTATAGCAGTCTATATATATATATATATATTGTTTTAAGTTGATGATCTCTTAATTTCAAATGCATTTTTAAAACTCTGCATTTGTACTCTGCAGGCCCTCATGATTACTGGCTGCTGGTTAGCAGGGCCTGGTCACAAGGAGGCTGGCTGCAGAGCCCCAGGGGTCCCAGGGCTAGTTTTGGCTCACCGATGGCCAGAGTCAGGGCCCTGAAGACTCCGGGGCTGTTGGCCACCCACTGGTGGGTGAAGACAGGTCCTGGAGTTAGTGCTGGACCACTGGTAGACAGAGCTGTTTCCTGTAGTCTGGCTGCAGGGCCCAGGGATCTCAGATCTTGTTTCAGATTGTTTGAGGGGTGGTGTTCCTGACACAGTTGGGTATGGGGTCTGTGGTGTCCCGAAGTTTGCATTGGCCTGCTCGTGGACAGGGCTAGGACCTGGGCCCAGCTGTTCCCAGGTTAAGATCTGGCCTGCTGCGAGTAGGAGCCGCAGGCTGTGGGATTGTAGTTTTCTTGCTTCTGATGTCTGCCCCCTGGTGGATGAGGCTGGTCTAGAGGCTTTTGCAGGCTTCCTGGAGAGAAGGGCCAGTGCCTGCCCCCTGTTGGGTGGAGCTGTGTCTTGGCCCTTTGATGGGCAGGGCTGTATCTAGGGTGTTTTTAGAGGCAGCTGTGAGCTCAGGAAATCTTAAGGCAGCCTGTCGTCTGTTGATGGATAGGGGTGTGTCTCTGTCCAGTTAGTTGTTTGGCCTGAGGCATCCCAGTACTGGTGCCTAAAGGCTGTTGGGTGGGGCCAGGTCTTGGTGCGAATGAGCCAAGATGGCAGCTGCCATCAGCAGTGTTCATGGGTAGAATGTTCCCCAGTATGGCTGCCACCATTGTCTATGTCCCCTGGGTGAGCCGCAGCCACCTCTCACCTCTCCAGGAGACTCTCCCAGACAAGCAGGTAGGTCTGTCCCAGGGTCCTATCAAATTACTGCTTTTGCCTTACTGCTTTGTGTAGGCCCTTTAAGAATGAAATCTCTATTCCCTGAGTTCTGTGAGGCTCCTGAAATTAACCCCTTGGCCTTCAAAGCCAAATGCTCTAGGGTATCATCTTCCTGATGCAGGACCCTCCAGGCTGGGGAGCCTGACAGGGGGCCCAGAACTCTCATGCCTGTGGAAGAACCTCTGCAATATAATTCTCCAGTTTGTGGGTTGCCCACCCTGCGGTATGGGATTTGATTATATCTTGAGTCTGCCCTTCCTACTTTTCTTGTTGTGTTTCCTTCTTTATGTCTTTAGTTGGAGAAGATCTTTTCTGGTAGGTTCTAGTCTTTTTTTTTATGGATGGTTGTTCTGCAGATGTTGTTTTGGTGTGCTCATGAGAGGAGGTCAGCTCAGGGTCTTTCTACTCCCCCATCTTGGCCCCTCCCCTCTGTGAATTTTTTATATTTAAATAAACTTATATCTGTGTAAATATGTGTTAGGTTCTATGATGCAGCAAGAGTGCAGCCTTGAATACACTAAAGCTTCTGTGGGCTTCAGTGCTATGTTCATAAAAATATGTGTTCATTTTTCTCAGCTCTTTTATTGAGGTTCAGGAATCTTGCCCCCCACCCTTCTCCTTATTTAATGATGTTCTTCAGTGATGGTAGCAGCAGAAAAAGCTGCATTTTGGTGAGTTTGTGATATTTGCATGGGATTATAGAATATTTCTCAGCTAGATTTTTCTTGTTGATTTTTTTTTTTTTTTTTTTTTTGCGGTACGCGGGCCTCTCACTGCCGCGGCCTCTCCCGTTGCGGAGCACAGGCTTCGGATGTGCCGGCTCAGCGGCCATGGCTCACGGGCCCAGCCACTCCACAGCATGTGGGACCTTCCTGGACCGGGGCACGGACCCGTGTCCCTTGCATCGGCAGGCAGACTCTCAACCACTTGCGCCACCAGGGAAACCCTCTCATTTTCTTTTTAAAGCCTTCAGGCTCACCTTGATTGGTTTGTAGCATAAACCCAGTTGTTGGTTTTTTATGACATAAGAGTAACAACTGTTCTTATACTCTCCTGGTAAAGATGTACTGTTTAGTCATTGCAGCTGTTCGTATAATACCTGCTGTAACAGCAAGTCCTGATGCTTTGGTTCAGTGTGGCTCTTTTCCTGGTGTTTTGAGACTGGATTCAAGGCTTAGGGTCCTGTCAGGAATGAGATGGCATATTCAGACTGGTGTTATTTAAGAGAATGAATAAGGGGCTGTTTACAATGGAGTGGGTTCGATTTAGGGAAGTCAACCTAAACCTAGTCTTCATAGTTGGCAACAGAGAGAAGCCAGTTCTATCCTATAGGCCTAAAGGATAAGACAAGGGGTTACCAGAACCCAGGAGAAGGTAGCTGTGGAGTCAGGGACCTGCTGGGAGCCGAGGGCCACGACGACAGCCTGGCAGGGAGTGAGTCCGAGGGGTACCTTCCCCAGCCTCGCTCTCTGCCCACCCTCTGATCTGCCAGTTTCTGCCACTGGCCAAGCGAAGCTGAAAGCTGGTGGAAAAGGGAGCTGTGTGCCTGGTCTTCATAGCTTGGCTTCCCAGGGCACAGAGCAGGGTGGACAAGGTTGGAGGGTGGGGCTCCAGGAGCAAGAGGTGAAAGCCCAGCAGGGTTCACCTCCTTTCACCCTTTTAGGATAGCTTGGGAAGATGGTGTGGTCGTAGCATATTTAAGGCCTAACCTAGTGTGTATTGAACCCCATGTGAATAGGCCATCGGTGGGCAGAACTTCAGGTGTTGAAAATAGAGTTCTCACAGTCTTCACGTCGTTCACCTAAAATCTAAATGAACAGTGAACACGGAAATGGAAATGGAAATTCTGTTGGTGGAAAAGATGGAAAAGCTTTATTTTTTTTCTTAAAGGTAAGGCCTGCAAGTGTGTGAGTCCTTTAGAGACCTTTAGCCCAGCTCTAAGCAAGGACTGGAGCTGCCGTGCCCACGCCAGTGCTCAGCAAGGAGGGCAGTCTTGTGTCCCCAAATGAACCCCAAGCTTTTTTCAGGGTGGGGACTATTCCGTGGGGTGGAGTAGACACAAAGTTTTCATGAGGGAGAAATATTGAAACTGGGCCTTTAAAGAGCGAGAAATACAAGGTAATGATACATGTGAGAGCACAGAGCCTGTTGCTTTCTCAAGCACGCTTTATGAGAGCTGCCTTTCATTTATGAGCGTAGACAAAGAATATAGATTTACCAGAAAGCAGATAAATGAAAATGCTCCACTGAGGCCTAAATATTGTACCCACATATATTCTAGAGTAGTTTTCTTACAATTTGTCTTCAGAGTTTTACATTCTTCTCTCATATATGCTCAGATAATCATAGTATTTGAGAGCTGAAAATACGTGTATTGAATTTCAGTCTTAAATCTAGCCCGATACAGCGTAGTCTTAATGATATTGGCTGGTATGTTATTCATTGAGGAACCGTAAATCTCTATTTTGAGCTTTTAAATTTATTTAATAATTTGAAAAAGCAGCAATTGGTAGGGACTTATTCCCTCTCCTTTAATTCCCACACCTCTCTGCAAAATAGATATTTAATATCTCTATTTTACTGATAGGAGACTGAACCTCAGAGCTGTAGAGGGATCAGCCAGAAGTAATAGATCCAACTAGTGACAGGATCAGAATTTGCTCCCATGCCTGAGTGCCCCATCCATTCTCCCCCCATTATACTAGGCAGCATTTACACTTGACTTTACCCTTGTGGGACTGTGAACCATTGCTTAAACGTCGTTTTTCATGTTGCAATTAAAACACTATTTAATGCACATAATTTTTCAGTTTCCTCTGGGAATATAAAATTATGCCCATATATATCTTTATATATGTACATTTCCTTCTGCTCCAAGTGGTAATAGTGACAATTTATAGAGCAAGTGACATGCTGTAACTTTGTTATACATGTAGAATGCAGAAATTTTTTATTAGGATTGCTTTTATAAGCTTGTCAGCTTCCAGAGAGTTCTTTGAATAATCTGTTCTGGATTTTGTGACTGTGCAAAAGCCAGTACGATAGTCTTTTGCCATTGCATGTAGTTTATTGTTGGTTTTTAAGTGCCCTTCTGTTTCAGAATGATAGCCATGAACATGTTCTTGTATAATACATTTTTAGATATAGAATCAGGAATAATTTGAGCTAGTGTTATAAACAGTGGCCAGTGACATAAAGCCTCAGCACAGAAGAAGGACAACAGGACGAATGCATAGTAACAGTTCTGCATCCTAAAGCTCTCCCAAATGAAAGATAACCGTGAAGGTGCTGAAAGCATTTGACGTGATTGGTAATACAGTCTCTTAAACAGAGTTCTAGGGATTCTTTATCACCTGGCACATAGTGCTTAAGCAGTTAATTCATTCAATAAGATACATGTATGTGTGTGTATGTGCAGATACATATACATATACACATACACACACATATCCAGATGAACTTGTCATCTAAGATTTCTGCTTTGGTACAGATATTCCATCACATTAGAATATATACAGAGAGATTCAAATGAGAGACACATCTGTGTGTATACACTCTATTTTTATGGTCATTTTTCTACCTCAGCTGAGACTAAATGAAGTCAAAAGTGCTAGCCGGGGCTTCCCTGGTGGTGCAGTGGTTGAGTCCGCCTCCCAGTGCAGGGGACACGGGTTCGTGCCCCGGTCTGGGAAGATCCCACATGCCGCGGAGTGGCTGGGCCCGTGAGCCATGGCTGCTGAGCCTGCGCGTCCGGAGCCTGTGCTCTGCGATGAAAAAAAAAAAAGTGCTAGCCATCACCTGCACGTCTATTGACCTTGAAAGCTTTTTTCTCAGTTGAGTTCTATTTTCACACATGAGTGCCATTTTCACACGAGTGCCATGTGTTTGAGAATGCGTCTTTGGCATGGTTCTCCTCCACTCAACAATTACAGAATAATGGATCCTTAGCCAGCTGTTGGACATTTCAGCCTAGATTTCTATTATGAGAACTTTGATTGGTTATTAAAAGAAATGAGTTCAGTACAGCAAGCAAGGATAGGGAACATAAAAACAATGTCTTCCGTGCCCAGCCTCTGTTGCCACTCAGTTTATATCCGTGCGGTTCTGCTGGTAGAATCCCCCATTAACAGCACCGACACCTGTGTGCCTGCAGCTCTCTTGCAGAACTTCTGTCCAGTTACTGTATCTTCCTCTCAAATTTAAAAACACCCCTCTCACACAGAAAAGAAAATAATCTCTCTCATTTGCCTGCCTGACAGTGGAAATATCTTTGTAAAATTACCTCTTAATATTATGCCTTTGGCTTTTTTCAAGAAACGGCCAAATGAGGGATGCATCTGGAGCTCTTCAAAACAAATTTCAGGCTTTATCCGTATGTTGTTTGCTGCTCTCTGTATAAACGTGCATAGGGACCACTAATTTGAGAATTAAGGATCGGGGGGAGTTTTCTTTTTACAAATAATGAGAATGTGTGTTCCATGTGGGTCTCTCTTGGCTCCTGGGAAGTACAGAGCAAAGTGTGGCATACAGCAGAGGAACACCATTCATAGAAGGGGTTAGGATCTTTATTTCCCTCTCATCCAATATGGGTTTTTTTTGCGGTATGTGGGCCTCTCACTGTCGCGGCCTCTCCCATTGCGCAGCACAGGCTCCGGACGCACAGGCCCAGCGGCCATGGCTCACGGCCCCAGCCGCTCCGCGGCACGTGGGATCCTCCCAGACCGGGGCACGAACCCACCTCCCCTGCATCGGCAGGCGGACTCTCAACCACTGCGCCACCGGGGAAGCCCTCCAATATGGTTTTGACTCCATATTTTGAGAGGTTTAAGTGGCTTGGCATAAGCCTCCTAAAAATCATTTATGGAAGCAAACTGGGTAAAAATTATTCCACCTACGTGAAGGATACTCTCAAATATAATCAATTACCATAGTTTTATTAGATTCCTACCATTTGTCCACATAGTTCAATACAACATGACAAACCAATCTTGATTCTTTTTAAAAGGAGTTCTGTTTCTAACTCCTAAACATCTAATCTTGTTCACATGAAGTTCTTACCTTCTTATTCTCTCCTGTGTCATGAGAGCCTTCTGAAAAAGATGTAAAATTGTATCTTTGACAAAAATGCAGGACTTCCCTGGTAGCTCAGTGGTTAAGAATCCGCCTGCCAATGCAGGGGACACGGGTTCGAGCCCTGGTCCGGGAAGATCCCACGTGCCGTGGAGCAACTAAGTCCATGTGCCACAACGACGGAGCCTGCACTCTAGAGCCCGCGAGCCACAACTACTGGACCCACATGCCACAGCTACTGAAGCCCACACGCCTAGACCCCGTGCTCTGCAACAAGAGAAGCCACCACAATAAGAAGCCTGTGCACCGCATGGAGAGTAGCCACCGCTCGCTGCAACTAGAGGAAGCCCATATGCAGCAACAAAGACCCAACGCAGCCAAAAATAAGTAAATAAAATAAATAAATTTATTTTTTTAAGATGTAGCTGAAAAGCTATTACTTTGGAAGTGTGTTTTAGCTTTTTCTTAAAAATTGAATCGTGTTTAAAAAGATGTCTTTAAAATTGATTAGACTATTTCTTCACCCAAATTACACACTTATGGGCCCTGTATTAATTCACAATTGATTTGCATAATGAAATTATTTTAATAATAGCACTGTTTTAGACTTTATTTATTTATTTATGGCTGTGTTGGGTTTTTGTTTCTGTGAGAGGGCTTTCTCTAGTTGTGGCAAGCAGGGGCCTCTCTTCATTGTGGTGTGCGGGCCTCTCACTACTGTGGCCTCTCTTGTTGTGGAGCACAGGCTCCAGACGCACAGGCTAAGTAATTGTGGCTCACTGGCCCAGTTGCTCTGCGGCATGTGGGATCCTCCCAGACCAGGGCTCGAACCCATGTCCCCTGCACTGGCAGGCAGATTCTCAACCACTTCGCCACCAGGGAAACCCTAGACATTATCTTGTATCACGTTGCATGTAGTAGGAAAAACTCCCATCTTTAGCACTGCAAAATGCACAGCTTTATGTTTAGAAATGAGATACTCAGTTCTGTGAGTCTTTGATCCTGTGCTTTATGAGATTTTTTTTAAAGTTTTACTTTAAAAGAGTATAGCAGATATTTGAAAGACAAATACCGTATGCTAACACATATATATGGAATCTAAGAAAAAAATGTCATGAAGAAACTAGGGGTAAGACGGGAATAAAGACATAGACCTACTAGAGAATGGACTTGAGGATATGGGGAGGGGAAGGGCAAGCTGTGACAAAGTGAGAGAGTGGCATGGACATATATACACTACCAAACGTAAAATAGATAGCTAGTGGGAAGCAGCTGCATAGCACAGGGAGATGAGCTTGGTGCTTTGTGACCACCTAGAGGGGTGGGATGGGGAGGGTGGGAGGGAGGGAGACGCAAGAGGGAAGAGATATGGGAACATATGTATATGTATAACTGATTCACTTTGTTATAAAGCAGAAACTAACACACCATTGTAAAGCAATTATACTCCAATAAGGATGTAAAAAAAAAGATAGCAGAAATCTGAAATATTATGATGATATTGTATTACATTTATGACTTTTTATGGCATAACTAAAGTCTTCATTAATATCCTTCCCCTAAAATCATAGAATATTAGAAGTGGAAGGAACCTTGGCAGTCATTCATTCCAACTTCTCACTTGGTTGCAATAGAGAGAACTTCTGAATCTTCTTAAGAAATGAGTGCATAGAACTCAACACAGTTTACTAGATTTGGTCCAGCTGGTGTGGAATGGAATTGGACAGTTATATCCCTTGATCTGATCTCTATTCTCCTGCTAATGTTACCTGAAGAAGCCTGGGGGGGAGGGAGGGAAGGGGGAGAACATGTCTTCAACATCGTCTAAGTAAAATGTACATTACCTACGTACTTGCACTCAATCCACACAGTTTAGAAATTTTACCTACATGACTCTAAGCCTCGCTTGTCTTAGTGGCAAATGGGGACAATACTACTTAACTCCGCGGTTGCCTGATTACTAAATGTAGAAGCAGAATTTTATCCTAGGTCTACTTGAATCAAAAGTCCATTGTTTTCCCCCCTCAAAGATGATTGTAGTAACTCTTGACAGTCACAGCTCACTAGTGGTTCACGTTGACTTTTGGGCTCCAATAACGTGTGACAGCACAGGGACGGTGTCTCTCTTATTCACTGTTGTATACTAAGTGCTCAGCACAGTACCTAGTATGAATGCATGACTTATGATCATGCTGCTTTCAAGATGTGGACAAGCAGTACTGAGAGGTTGAATCATGATTCTATTTTTCCCTACTGAACGTTATTATGCAAGAGTAGAATCCATGGTACTCCACAGAGATTTCTGTATTTTCAGATAAACATGATGGACTGAGCATAAGCTAAAATTTTCTCTCTTGTATTTTGCTTCAGGCACATAGAAATGCTAAATTAAATATCTTTAAAATTAATATTTAAACTTAGCGGGGAAAAGGAACTCTTCATGTACCGGAGCAGAGAATCTGTCAGAGAAGATAAAAGCTGAGCCGCTGGAGCTGGGCTTTCCGTGCCCAGGCGAGAGTCCCCTCAAGGAAGAGAGCTGGAGCAGAGTCTCAGCCTAGATCCCGTGATGCTCTTCCCAAATTTAATGAGAACCAGAGTATCTCCATTGGCCAACCTCTCCTAATAGCCAAAAGCAAGTAGTACCACCCTTGGAATGGATGGTAAAGTTTTTCGTCAAATTTCTCCTTTTCAGAAGAGTGTTTTCACCTTTTCCACTGTTTCTGAGTAAAATTCCAGCACTCATTTTGATTTTCCTCTTTGCCTTCTATTCTTCTTATAGGGCAGCCAGGCCTATTAGGTTTGTCATTAAAGTGTCTTACTGCGGGATAAGTGATGCTTGCAGGAAGGTGTGAATGCGAGTGTTGATAGGCACGTTGGACTTAGGAGAGCTGCTCCCCTTAAATTATGTACTTCGTTTGTTTTATTGGCAGTGGAGGTTGGTCTGGTGCTTGCTGACTCATTATTAGCAATTGTGCAAGAAATGCCAGTATTTACCACCTCTGCTTGGCCTCTTCTGTTTCACATCTCCTTTTTTTTTTTTTTTTTTTTTTCTTTTTGCTGTATGCGGGCCTCTCACTGTTGTGGCCTCTCCCGTTGCGGAGCACAGGCTCCGGATGCGCAGGCTCCGGATGCGCAGGCTCAGCGGCCATGGCTCACGGGCCCAGCCGCTCCGCGGCATATGGGATCCTCCCAGACCGGGGCACGAACCCGTATCCCCTGCATCGGCAGGCGGACTCTCAACCACTGCGCCACCAGGGAGGCCCCACATCTCCTTTTGATTCCATCATTTCTTTATCATCTTTGGATGCTCTGGCAGCTCCTTACTGTCCCACAGCCTTTGTCTTACTTGCTAAGAAACATGCTCCTTATAGGTCATAGCTAATGATGTTGGTTCTATTCCCAAACGTACTCATTGAATATCTATCATGTGCCGAGTATGGGCCTAGGGAATATAAAAAGTAATGTAGTCCTCTTCCTACCTCAAAAGAGTTTGAGGTCAAGGATGTGTCACTTCCTCAGGCCCGCACGTTCCCCAAGGAAGCTTAAAAATGCCACATGTAGGAGGAGGTGATGGCCATGGCTCAGACCTGGGAAATAGTCATGCTTGTGGACCAAGGGCCACCACGTAGGTCCTTGACTCCGGGCAGTAGCGGGCCAGTCTCACATGGGGTTTCCTAAATTTACGAATCTGGCTACCTGCTGTTCCCTGGAATGCCTGAGAGTTGCCTACCCCTGTTGTATCCCTACAAATGTGCCTTGCAAAAATCCCTTCTCTCTCGGCAAAGAAGCACACTGCATTCTGGAACAAAAATTAATATACTTTCCAAAGAGAGGACTCATAAAATAAAGACCAGCACCATAGGTGAGGGGTTTCTGACAAGGTCTACTCTCTGGGAGAGATGGATGATGGTAATGAGCTGTGTCTGAGGAGGAATGTTTTGAGGTACCCTTGAGTTTGAGAAGTGTGGACCAGATACCTAACATGGATGTGGAGCTTTCTTAGTGTCAATATAAGAAAACATCTAAGGTACAGGAGGCCAAATCATAACAGCCATATTCTGAGTCAGCAAGCAGCTGTTCTTAACCATTATGTAGGTCTCAGATTCCTTTGAGAGACTCAACCCAGGGGGAAAATATGTATGGACACAATTTTGCAAATAACCTTAAGAAGCTCACAGGTCCCCTCTCCCCCATATGAAGAACTCTGCTCTATGTGATGGTCCTAGAGAGAGTACCAGAATGGTTTAGTCTAGCTTGTATTAAAGATTTTTTTTCCTTCTGGAGCAGAATACAAGCTCTGTTATAACCTTGTTCTGCTAGAAAGATTGCAACAAGAGCCTACTCAGCAGTTTCAGCAGATAATTTTTAGTTCAGAGTCTCCATGAAATGATTCCAAATGTAAAACAATTTTCAGATACTATAATTTAGTCATTTGCTTTTTCATTATCCTAATGTCTTTTCGTTGTGAAAAAATAAAGCAGTCATGTTAACACAAACCTATATACTGAAAAACAGAGATAAATATAGGTGCTTGGGAGAAAAGCAATATGTAGTGATAGATTATAAAGCATGCTCTGGAAAATGTGAGATACTGTTATTTAGTGCTTTCTTCATTTGACAGGTAAAACCTTTGCAGTTTTGGAGGATTTTGATAGAATAAGGCTATGCTGTTTTAACTAAAAATGGAAATGAAAATACATCTAGTCTATATGGAAGCAATATTCCTGTGGTATGTTTTTCACTATTTTCAACTTCTGTGCTAGAACAAGCTGTGCAGACATGTTTTGAGGGGATGCTATGTTTCAGGCCATGCAAGGATCTTGGCATGTACTGCCCCTGAACCCCCCTGCCCTGTTATATAATAGTAATGAGACTATCCTCCCTACAGTGCTCTTTCCAGGAAAGGAGAAACCAAAACACAAGTCTAATTCTTGGGTTTGTTGTTCATTCAGTCGTTTTTTAAGTCTTCTATCATCCATTCAGAAGAACCTTTGTGCTGTATCTGAGCCCTGTATTCCTCCTGGAAGAAAGGAATGCACTCTTACTTGCCTTCCTTTCTTCCAGGAGCTAGAAATAAGACTACGTGTTTGGGACCAATTACTACTCTCCAGAGACAAAGCTTTCTTGAGAGTATTTTTCAAAACTAGATAATGTAAATTCGAAGTTTCTTGACTTTGCAGGACCTGAAATCCTTGCCACGGCCTGCTAAGTGTGTGTGTGGCCTGACCTCACTGGCTCTGGCTTTGTCTCTTTCCCCCTTTCTCATGCTCTGGTCACACTGGCTGCTTTCTGAGTTCCCCCAACGAGGCACACTTCTTCCCATCTGAGGACCTTGGTTTATTTTCCCTTGATTCTTTGCTTGGACGCTTTCTTCTCAACATTTAATTCACCCGTGCTCATGTCACCTACTCAGATGTACCGGGCCCACCATATATATAAAGCAGTTCCTGCTATTCACTAACATATCACCTTATTATGTTTCCTCCACAGAGTTTATGACGATCAGAAATTATGGTCTTTTCCATATTTATTGGCTGTCTTCTCCCTCTAAAATGCAGATTGCTTGAGAGCAAAGACCTTGTTGGGGATCTAGTGGTTAAAAACATCTGTTATGTACGAGGTGTCAATAATGGTATGTTGAATGAATGAATGGGCTTTTGTCTCACTGAGATTATGTGAGGAAAATCAGGCGTTCTGAATTGTGATCCCAAAGTATTTGGGGATTTGTTCAGCATAATAAATGCTTATGTAAGAATTAGCAAAATGCCGAGCACATAGCGAATTAGGTAGTTCAAGTGCTTTATATGTATTAACTAATTTAATTCCTATAACCCTATGAGGTAGATATTATTATTACTCCCATTTTATAGATGCAAAAATTGTGGTACAGGGAAGTTAAGGGACTTGCACGAAGCTACACAGATTGTAGGTTTGAAGGCAGGTACATGAGCCAAATTAATGCTCTTTACCACCGAACAGAGAGTGCTCGATAAATACAGCTTTGACCTTGTGCCCAGCACTGGCTGAGTGCTTTGTATGCATGGTGTCACTCAGTCCTCAGCTCCACACTATGAAATAGGGACTGTCATTATGCCTGTTCTGCAGATGGGGAAGCTGAGGCTTGGAAAGCTTAAGCAACTTGTCTCAATTTCCATAGTCGCTTAGTGATGCAAACGGGACTTGAATGTAGATAATATGAATGCTGTGATCTCAGGCATCCTCTCCACGTTATAAGAGCACTTGTGGGTGGCTCTTGGAACATAGTCATTTTCAGGCTTGTGAGGGAGGGATTAGTCTCCCTCATTCAAAAGGTCTGCACTGGTGTCAAGATGGGGTATCAATTACTTGGCTACAGATTTGTAACGAATACGGAACAGTCCAACTCAGAGAAATGAACAGGGAAGCAGAAGGTGTGTCAGTATAACCACTGGTCTGTAAGGAATAATAGAATTGGTTAAATGTTCATTTCTTCAGAAAGAGCATAACAATAGGATTTAGAAACTTGGTCACTGTGAAAGGTCAATTTTCGTTTCTAAAATGAACAAGGACAGAATTAGAAATATATTGGTGTATCACTAGGTCCGATTCTGTACTGAGCTGAACTGCAGTGTACAAAGTTTAGCACTATTGTTTTGTGAAACTTACCAGGTTTTTTACCCTGAGTCCTTCCTTAGGGACTCAGTTCTCTCAGTAGCAAAAGCCATCTGTAGGGATGATATGATGTCATGGGTACATTCTGTCTGATTTTCAGCTCATTCTCTATAGGTAGGCATTATTAACCACCCATACAAAACCAGTATACTCACAACACAAGAGGGGGGGCATAAAATCCCTAGAACTTATGCATTCTTACCCTGGCTTCAAAGAGAGTATCCATGTGAAGGATTATGGTTGGATTTGTGGACATCAAACTTTTTTTCTTTGGAAGACTCCCTAAACCCACTGAGACCTATTGATTCAGCAAGAAGAAAACAGATTCAGCATATATACATATATATATATTTTTTTTTTAACAATTTATATATTTATTTTTGGCCACGCCATGAGGCATGTGGGATCCTAGTTCCCCAACCAGAGATCAAACCCATGCCCCCTGCAGTGGACGCATGGAATCTTAGCCACTGGACCCCCAGGGGAGTCCCTAGCCAATATTTTTGAACCCTAAGATTCCAACATTTTCACAGAACTTGTATTACAAGTGCTCTTATGCAAGCAGTTCTATGTGATCCTACCCGAGCCTGTACTCGATGCTTACAATTACCCAAATGTGTGGGCAGGGTGGGTGTTATTAAGCCACTTTACAGATGAAGAAATTGAGGTTAATAGAGTTTAAAGAGCTTGTCCAAGGTCAGTGTAAGGCCTGGCCATAAAGGATGGCACTGTGAAACAAAGAGCTTTAAATTAGCTTTATTTCGGAGCGCTCCCGGGCGAGGTTTGCTGGTCCGAAGGGCAGGGCCACAGAAGTCGCACCCGGTTGAGGGCTTGGGTGGGGTTTATAGCAGGTGGAAAGGAAAGGGTGGGGCAGATCGTTCTTGGTGTAGATTAGTCCTCATTTGGCGGTTTTCTTTGGGTGCTGTGGCAATATCAGACACCAGTTGCATCAGTTGTAGGACCGTTAGTTCCGCCCCTCTCAAGAGCGGGAAGGCTGAAAGTCCCTGGGCTGATGCAACCGGTGAATTTGTTTGCATCACCTGCCTCGGGCCAGCTGACCTCACATCCCGACATCTTTGGTGTGATAGGGCGACGTTTCGTTCTCCAGCTACTTCCTGCTGAACAGGGGCGTCGAAGGGAAGTCGGGCAGTCAGAGACCCGGGGCCTAAGGGAGAGCAGCAGGGGGTTCTGTGGGAAGTAAAGTGTAAGAATGGAGGAGCATCTGGTTCGCTGTTACCCGAGAGACTCCTTGTATGCGCCTACGGAGGAACCTGAGAAAACAAGGAGCAAGCATAAGTAGAGCGCAGATAAGGATTAAGGGACCCAAGATCGGTGTTAGCCAGGTGTATAGGGTGGATCGCCACCAGTCAGGGATAGGGGAGGTGGATGGTCGTTGTCTGCGTTGGAGCTCCTCTTTTAGGCGGTGGAGGGTATTTATGTTGTCTTCGACGAGCCCGGTCTCGTTGATGTAATAGCAGCACTCCTCCTGCAGGAAAAGGCAGGTACCTCCTTTGTCGGCTGTCAGGAGATCCAGGGCCTGTCGATTTTGGAGAGCAACCCGAGCTATGGAGGTGATCGGGCGCTGAAGGGAGGTGATGGAGGCGGCAGATGCTTCAATGGCCAGCTGAAGTTTCTGTTCTAGGTCGCAGGATGTTGAGACACTGTGTGTTAAGGCACCCCCTCTGAGGCCTGCAAGGAGGAGGCAAGAGAGATATCTGCGACCATAGGGAGAAAGATGGCTCTTTTCTTCCAGCCAGAAAGCTGTGTGGTTAGTGAGAAAAACTCGGCCGTATAGTGTGAGTTGTGGGATGAGAGTCACAGGGACACATGGGAAGGAGGAAGGATTAATTCTTTTGGTTAGGGAACCATTACACCAAAAAAAATCATGCCTGGTGGTGCCCCTATTGGAGTGCTAATGGGAAGAGTTGAGTTGCAAGAGAGCTCTTTGTCAGATAGGTTTGAGCTGTTTCCGTAGCAGAGTGTAAGGCTTGTTCTGTCTGGCTCAAGGAATAAGGGAATTTTTAAGGGAGGAAAGGGTAGGTCTTGGGAAGTGGAGTTAAAGGGTTGGTCAAGTGGGACTGCAGCCAAGGGTGGCCGGCCCAGCGAGGCACACAGAAAGCAATCCGAAATGTTGCCTATCCCTGTATGGTTAAGTATTTGTATCCCTTGGCGAATAAGGGTCAACCAGGAAAAAGGGTCTTTGTTGTGTTTGGGATGGGGCAGTTGGTGTTCTAAGGCCTGTTCTGTTTCTTGGATGGCAGTGGCCTGTTCACTCAGATGTTGGATGATTTTGGGAGTCAAACTAATGTAGGAGCGAAAAATCTTGATAGGTCCCACAGGATAAGCATCAGTTGCCCATCGGTAAATTTTTCCTTGTACCCCTTGTATCCACCTTGTATCTCAGGGGTCTTTAATGTTAAGGGATAATTGGCCTTTGCCATCAGTGGTAAGTAAGTAGGATTGTTCGAGTGAGTTCCTGGTGTCTAATTTTGCCACGTGGATGTTACATGAGTGGTAGGGGCACCCCCCATAAGTGTCTGTCCACCAGTGACAGTAGTCTTTAGTCTGGTCGTAGGTGAAACAGACAGCGGGGGCAGACGAGCCCAGGGGAACGTTTTCCAGATTGGAGTAGGGGATATGGATAGTCACCAGGGCCTGGCATCCACCTGGTTGGCAGTCTCCTGTTCCCAGGACTCGGGCATGGACTTGGCCTTTTACTTGCCATGTCCCGTGTATACAGAAGCGCCATAGGGATGTCTGATGAGTCCTAGCTGGTAGGAGAAGCAGCAGAAGCAGCGGGAGGAGAGGCAGGGTGGTGGGTGAGCCGTAGCCTCGTGGGCCCCAGTTGCTGGGCTGACCAGGCCTCCGAGGTTGGGGCCACCTTAAGGCAGGAGACATGGTACCAAGAGGGGTGTCCTAAAGGTTTGGCTGCTGTGGGAGTGGTAAGGATTACTGTATGGGGGCCCGTCCACCGCGGTTTAAGGGACTGAGGGTGTAATTCCTTGAGGAGACTGTCTCCTGGTTGTAAAGGCAGAGAGAGAGTCTTGGAGACAGCTACTGTTGGAAGGTTGCGATCTGCATGTTCCCGGAGGAGGTGGCGAAGCAGGGACAAGTAAGGGAGGTAAGAGGCTAGGGGTGGACTCTGGGTGGGTAGGTCGTGTAGGAGGAAAGGTCGGCCATAGAGTAGTTCAAATGGACTGAGGCCGGTGGGACCCCGAGGTGAGGCTCCAATTCAGGTAAGGGCTAGAGGAAGTAGTTCAGGCCATGAGACGTGGACCTCAAGAGGTAGTTTGGTGAGGTGATCCTTTAAAATCCCATTGGCGCGTTCAACCTTACCAGATGACTGAGGACGGTAGGGGATGTGGAGTTTCCAGGTAACCTGGAGGGCCTCGGATACCTGTTGAACCACCTGGGAGACAAAGGCGGGTCCGTTGTCTGACTGTATGGAGGTTGGCAAACCAAACTGGGGAATGATATGTCGGAGTAGGATAGAGGTGACCGTGTCTGCTGTCTCTTGGGCCGTTGGGTAAGCCTCGATCCAACCTGAAAAGGTATCGACAAGAGTGAACAGATATCGAAAGCGTTTGCAGCGAGGCATGTGGGTAAAGTCGACCTGCCAGTCCTCGCCCGGTTGATGTCCGCGCATCTGGTGTGTTGGGATCCGGGGTCGTAGGCCTCCTTGTGGGGTGACAGAGGTGCAGGTTTGACAAGCCATGTGAGCCTTGGAGATAGCCTCCCTGAGTCCAGGCAGGTAGAAAAGAGGATCCAGAAAACGGAACATAGCCTTGGGACCTATGTGTAGAGACTTGTGAATGTCTGATAGGAGACTGGCCGCCTGGGCCGAAGGGAGGGCAACTTTGTTGTCCATAAAAATCCATCCCCCCTTATCTTTGTTTCCCCCTTTTGATAATAGGGTGGTCCCCTCATGGCGGGTATATGTGGGTTTGGTAGAAGTGAAAAACAGGAGTGGAGCTGGAGGGTCTCCCTTGGTAAGTTCTCGGGCCACAGAATCGGCCTTTGAGTTACCCTGTGCTATCAGGTTAGAGGGAGACTGATGACCTCTACAATGGATAATTGCCACCTCCGTGGGGAGTTGAAGGGCTTCTAAGAGTTTTGAAATAAGGGTAGCGTTGACCACTGGAGATCCCTTAGTGGTCAAAAATCCACGTTCCTTCCATAGTACTGCATAGTTCACACATAGTGTGTGCAATGAGAAAGGCATATTTAGAGTCTGTGTAGATATTAACCCTTTTCCCTTTTGAGAGACTTAGGGCTCGAGTGAGGGCAATTAATTCAGCCTTTTGAGAGGTCATCCCTTCTGGGAGGCTATTAGCCTCAATAATGGTTGAAATAGTTACCACTGCGTAGGCTGCCCGGCGGCGTCCGTCAGGGCCGAGTGTTGAACTGCCGTCTACAAAGAGAGTGCAGTCTGGGTTTGATAGAGGGGTGTCAAAGAGTCCCTCCCTCGAAGGATGGAGGGCCTCTATGACTTGAGGGCAAGAATGAGTTGGGGAGCTCTCGGTACCCGAGATAGGTAAGAGGGAAGCTGGATTTAGGCGAGGAGAGGGATCTAGAGAAACAGCAGGGTTTTCAATGAAAAGTAGATGGAACTCCTGGATGCGAGAAGGACCCAGAGGGAGAGAGCTTTATGGCTGAGAAGGTCAGCCAGCCGGTGTGAGGAAACTACGGTTAGTGGGTGGGCCAGGGTAAGTTTGAGTGTTTGGTTAGCTCAGCTGCTGCTGCCAATGCCCGAAGGCATCGTTGCCATCCCCTAATGGTTGGGTCCAGTTGTTCGGAGAGGTAAGCTACAGGACAGTAGGAAGGCCCTACAGGCTGGGCCAGAAGTCCGGTAGCAATTCCGCATCATTCATCTACAAAGAGATGAAAGGGTCCGTTTGGGTTAGGCAGGGAAAGGGGAGGAGAGGATATTAGAGTGTCGAAGAGGGTGGTGAAAGCCTGCCGAACAGTGGAAGGGGAAGTAAGAGGTCCTTGGGGGGGGCTCTTTAGTGGCTAGATATAAAGGTTTAGCAAGAAGAGCAAAGTTAGGGATCCAGTGTCTGAAGAATCCTATAAGGCCCAAAAAGGAGAGAATTTGTTCTGCTGTTTCCGGAGGCTGGAGTTCACGGATAATCCGGGTGCGGTCGGCTGTTAGACCCGTTGTGGTAGGGGTAAGGTGGAGCCCCATGTAGGTTACAGAAGATACAGGTAACTGAGCCTTGGCTGGGGAGACCCGATAGCCATGAGAGCCGAGGAAATTGAGGTCAGCAGTATGTTGTTTTGAAAGGCTGAGAGAGGAGCTACTGAGGAGGAGGTCATCTATGTATTGGAAAACCGTACTAGGGATAAGAGAACAGGAAGTGAGGTCTCGTGCTAATGCCTGGCCGAAGAGGTGGGGGCTGTCGCGGAAGCCCTGAGGGAGAACTGTCCAGGTGAGCTGGCTGGAAACGTGAGTATCAGGGTCCGTCCAGGTGAAGGCAAAGAGGAAATAGGAATTGGTGTAGGGGAATAGAAAAGAAAGCGTCTTTAAGGTCCAAGACCGTAAATGGGTCGTGGATGGGGGAATATGAGAGAGCAGAGTATATGGATTCGGTACCACCGGGTGGAGGGGAATTATTGCCTCATTGATAAGTTGGAGGTCCTGGACCAGGCGGTAGTCTCCGGAGGCCTTACGGACGGGTAGGATAGGAGTATTGCAGGGGGAATCGATGGGAATAAGGAGTTTTTGGCCTAGGAGCCTGGTGATGATTGGCCGTAAGCCCCGGAGATGGGTCTCAGAGATGGGAAACTGGGGTCTGGATGGGAACTTGGAGGGATCCTTTAAGCGGGTTAGAATGGGAGGATGGTGTGTCGCTATTACGGGTTTGGAGGTGTCCCAGACTTGGGGGTCAATCGGGTTAGGTGAGGAGGGAAGGAGAGGGGGAGAGGAGAGGGAGGGCTCTGAGGATAGGTTAGGAAGAGGGAGTAAGAGTTGGGAGGAGGGGACCTGAGAGTCTAGCCTAACTAGTTGAAGGGAGGCCCCTAATTGGGAAAGGACATCACGACCTAGCAAGGGGACCGGGCAGGATGGTATGACTAAAAAGGAGTGGGTAAAAGGAAGTCCTTCAATGTGACATGAGAGTGGACCGGTCTGGAGTGGGAAGGACAGTTTACCATCAATACCCATAACTGAGACCTGGGAAGGAGAAGTTGGCCTGGAATAGGCAGGCAGGACCGAATATGTAGCCCCCGTGTCCACCAGGAATGAGATGGACTTACCCGCTACCTGTAGTGTTACTCTGGGCTTGGCAAGGGTGATGGGGGTCTTCGAGTCCGGGTGTCATCAGTCGTCAGCCAATCCCAACAATTCGAGTGGTATTGCCGCCTGGTCGGTCTGTCCCCCGCGTGAAGGTGCTGAGGGAGGGCCAGTCGTAGGGCAGTCACTCTTCCAGTGGCCCGCTAGCCCACAATTGGGGCAAGGCTTGGAGGGGGGCCGGGGATTGGGACATTGGCGAGCCCAGTGTCCTTCCTTTCCGCATTCAAAACAAGCCCCTGGAGGGGTTGCCTTTGGCGGATTCTGTGGATGGTGTGGTCCGTGGGAGATGGCCGGCCGCAGGGCAGCCACAAGAGCCTGGGTCTGGAGGGCCACCTTTTGGTGCATCTGAGCCTGTCGGCTGGATTCTGCCAAATCCTCTCGGGCATTATAAACCTTAAAGGCCATTTTTACCAGGTCTCGGATAGGGGTCTGAGGACCATCTTCCGCTCGTTTTAATTTCTTTCTGATGTCTGGGGCTGATTGGGTGATAAAATGAGTGGCTAGGACCGTTGCCCCTGCGGGGGTATCAGGATCCAGCCGGGTGTAAAGGGTAAATGCCTCTGTAAGGCAATTGAGAAAGATAGCTGGGTTTTCGTTGGAATTTTGGGTTCTTTCTTTTAATTTTTCGAAATTAACCACTTTATGGGCGGCCGCCTGCATGCCAGCCAAGAGACATTGGATCATCAGATGGCGTTTTCGTCGGCCATCTTGGCAAGTCCAATTTGGGTCAGTGCCCGGAACGGCAGTAGCCCCGACAGGCATGGAGTTATCAGTAAGGTGGATTTGGTCTGCGTGGTTTTGGGCAGCAGCTTGGATTCTTTCTCTCTCGTCTGGGGTTAGGGCAGAGGACAGAATCACAAAGATGTCATGCCAGGTTAGGTCATAGGCTTGAGAGAGGTAGCGAAATTCTTTGATGTAGCGGGAGGAGTCAGCAGAGAAGGAGCCTAATCGCTTTTAAAATCGAAAGTCCCTTCAGGAGGCCATTTGGATTGATTGTCTAGGGGGTACTGTAGCCAGGCCACGGTAGAGTAGAAAACAAGCCGCCTACAGCGGAGATCTTGAGAAAGCCGAGGTTTGTAAAGTTGACCAGGAGACACCCTAGGGGTGTCTTGGGATCTGGTTTGGATTGAGAGGTTCCCATGGCTTCCAGTCTGTCCCTGAGTGGAGAAGGAGAGAGGCATCCCTAGTCTCAGTCTCCAATCACGGCGGGTCGGAGAGCAGTCAGGCAATTGGGACGTCTCCACAATCACCCGAGGCTCGGGGAACGGACGGAGGAGTCCCTGATGCAGCCACGGTTTAGGAACAGGGAGTCCGGTGGGTAGGGACTCTGGGGGCCAAAGGGAACGGAAAAAGGGCACTTACCCCATATTCTGCCGGATCGGGTGAGTGAGCGGAGGATCCCCGGTCGTCTCCTGGGGAGGGAGGGGTGGCCCGTTACGGTAATCCGCAGGGCTCGGTGCCCCCTCCCGGTTTCGGCACCAAATGTAAGGCCTGGCCGTAAAGGATGGCACCGTGAAACAGAGCTTTAAATTAGCTTTATATCGGAGTGCTCCCAGGTGAGGTTCGCTGGTCCGAAGGGCAGGGCCACAGAAGTCACGCCCGGTTGAGGGCTTGGGTGGGGTTTATAGGGGGTAGAAAGGAAAGGGTGGGGCAGATCATTCTTGGTGTAGATTAGTCCTCATTTGGCGGTTTTCTTCGTGTGCTGTGGCAATATCAGACACCAGTTGCATCAGTTGTAGGACTGTTAGTTCCGCCCCTCTCAAGAGCGGAAAAGTTCCCGGGCTGATGCAACCGGTGAATTTGTTTGCATCACCTGCCTCGGGCCAGCTGACCTTACAGTCAGGCCACTAATAAATAGCAGAGCTAGCACCTGAACCAAAGTCTCTGGACTCCAAGTACTTACTTTTTCTGCTGGCCCACACCTCCCCCTTCTCAAAGAGAACCTGTTGGTGGTGATGTTCCAGGTTTCGAGCATCTCTCCTGAAGATTTCCTTACTAGCAGGTCTGCTGCTAGAGGGTGGAACCTGTGGGGCTTAAGATGGAACATCTTACTTAGTGCTGTCTGCACATCTGTTGTTTCACTGGGTTTTGGCCCTGCTGGCTTTAAGTGGCTGAAAGTGATGAGCAGTATCTGTGGGCCAGGACTAACGTTATATGTACGGTTTTCAAACAACTGTTATTCTGTTTCCTTGAGAACCACCCGGCTGCTTCTCCTTGCTCCCGATGTGACGGAAACAGGTGGGGACGGCATTTCACGGTTACCCTTATTTCTCTTCTCAGTGTCTGTGTGTTCTGGGATCCAGCAGAGACTTTGTTTCTCAAACTGGTTGCCCTTTTACTCAGTGTCCTTCCTACTGCTCCAACTTTTATTGTTTCTTCCAAGTTTTGAAAGAGTTGCAAAATTCATCAACCATAGGTATTTAACTCAGGGGATAGAATTTCAGACAGGTGGTTCTGTAACTTCAGCTGAGCATGCCTCTGAACCGATCTGTGGTTGTTCAAAGATCAGGTGGTTCAGCACGAGGTAAACCAGCCCACTGAGTCAGCAGTGGGACGGGGCGCAGCCAGGCCAGGACTGCTGCGTGACCTCCAGGAACCCAGGCCACTGGGCATCCTGCAGAGCGCAGAGGCCTGCCCAGTAAAAGGCAGCAATTGCTTAACTTTCATCTGATGGGGAAGAATGCAGTTTACTCACAGGTGCTGGCCCTACAGAACAAGTAGATTGTTGTATATATTTGAATAATCAAGCTTTCCAAACAGAAGCAAAACGTACTCCTAGTGATGTATAAAATGCAAATAAACTCAACCAGTCTCTTTTCCCTGCAGCTATATGAGTTTTGGACTTCTCCACACCCAGGGCCAGAATGCTGCTCCTCTGTCATGCCCTCACTGTAGCTGTGGTCCAGACCTTTATCTTCTCAGAAAACCGGGCATTTGCCAAGAACATCAACTTCTATAACGTGCGGCCCCCTCTTGACCGTAAGTAGTGGGTGTCACCATCACTGGTGATGGGGGGTCAGAGTAACTGTTTGAAGTCCCTGTTTCCCTATGGTAACTTTGCCTTTTCTGGAGCGTTTGGTTTATACCCAGCATAAATCAGAAAGTCTTCACTACTTCCATGAGTAAGGGTAACACATGGTGACAGAAATTTTCTCAATTTCTTTAAAATGGTTTGGCTTCCTGCTGAAGTCTCAAAAGGGTTCTTGTTTAAAATAATCTTCTGAACACTGTCCATAAGAATGGCTCAGCAGGAGAAATTCAATGTTCTTTGTTGATCTCTTCCTTGGAGAAGGATATTGACTGTAGGAAGCTTCTGCATAAATTATATATACTTTCAAATGGCCATTAACAATTTTGAAAACAGATTATTAGCATGTTTGAAATTTGGAGGGGAATACTACTTAGGTTTTCATTAATATTACACACAGTCACTATATATACATACATATATATATATATTTAATAATTCCAAGAATCTATTCTAAGGTCATTAGCCATTTGAAGAGGAAAATGCATTTAAAAAGACTTTTAATGAAGTATTAACATATATATAATCTCACCTCCTTTCTCTCCAGACAAGTAAAACTTCTCTGATATACTTTACAGAGAATTTGTTATAGATAAAAATTGTTTCATGGAAATGTGAATGCCAGTGGTTCCCACATCTGTAAGAGTATCAGAATCGCAATAAAAGCGTTTAAAACTACATATTCCAGGGTCCCTTCTCCCGAGATTCAGTAGTCAGGAGGGTGGTATGCAGAATATTTTTTTTTCCCTTTTCCCCCTCTTCTTTTTAAAAAAGTTCTCCTGATGCTGTTGATACACAGCCAGGTTTGGGAACCACTGTCTTTATACTCCTAAAGGAGGAGTACTCATACTCCATACTCCTGTATGATTACCATTCTGCACTTTGTGTTTTGTTTTTAAGGACATTCAGTCATTAGTAGGTGTATGTGTACGCACGTATTACTACACAACTATATACATATACACATGAATAACAGCCCACACACATCTTGAACTATCATTTATTACAAATTTCTAAATTGATAGTGATCATATACTGATACCTTAATGGCATAGCATAGATATAGTTTTCATAAAATCTACATTATTGACAAATTTTAACCTTTTATAGGAAAAAATTATTAAAGAGAAAAAAGTAATATTTCATTACTATAGAAAATTCCAAAGAGACAGGAAATGTGTAGAAGAAAATAAAATTTATTCATAATCCCAAGATTCAGAGTGAGCTCTTCTTTACATTTTTGAATACAGCTGACCCTTGAACAACACGGGTTTGAACTGCCTGGGTCCACTTACATGTGGATTTTTTCCCCATCGTCCATACTCTAGTACTACATGGTCTGCAGAGGGCCATATTCAGGGCCAACTATAAATTACATGAGGATTTTCAACTGCATGGCGGCTTGGCGCCCCTGACCCCCACATTGTTCAAGGGTCAACTGTGTTTCCTTCCACTGTTCTTACTCTGTATGTGTATTTAACTTCGTGACAGAGATCACACAAATTTAATTTTGCAGTAGCTTTTATTCATTTATGTTGTGTTTTGAATATTTTTCCATGACTTTGAAAGTATTTTAATGTCTTACATTAAAAATGTTTTTACTCACATAGCTGGCTATGTGAGTAAACTATTTCCCCATGCTTTATACTGGCCCCCCACAAGTGCACGCACACACACACACTCTCACAAGCAAGCTAAATGTTAACACTTCATTGAAAATCTTTTTAAATGCAGTTTCCTCTTCAATTGGCTAATGACTTTAGAATAGATGCTTGGAATTACTAAATCAAAAAGGTTGTGCCAGTTTATACATTAACTTTTTACCCACTGGCATTGAGTTTTAGTATTTTTTAAACTGTGCTGAATTAATAGGTGAAAATGGATTTCATTATTTATTAACTTACCTAATTCACTTTTATGCATAGGCAAAACTGAAATGTATTGCAAGAACTAATTTCATGTCCTCTGAACTTTAGCTTTTGATATTTTGCTCTTGTTTTATGCACTGCTTTCTAATTATCATCCCAACTTAGGGAATGGTTTGGGTTACCTTGATCTGTATCTGTTTCATTCTCCAAAAATAGGAAAACTGAAAGTTTCATACAGGGCTTTAGAGAAATGTCAAATTTATTCTACTTTTGACTTCTCACCCAACAAGATACAAGGCAGGAAAAAGAAAGCATAAAGACAAAAAGAACATACTAGTTGTTCTCAATCCAGACTGCCGGCAGCTCATAATTCCTCCTTTCAGTAACACTCTTGCCTGAGTACAAGGGCCTGAGAATTACTATCATCCTTCTGTTAAATGTTACATTCCTGAAAGAGGTCTAATGTTGGGATAACTGACCTATATCAAATGCAATTACTTGTTTGAAGTTAAATGTAGCTGTAATGCAAGTACATATGGATGGAAAGCAACCTGGTTTGATGTGCCAGGGATTCTACTAGATATTTTTCTTGCAACCTGCTGTTTAATCTTTATCTCTGCAAGTCATGGGGATCTTCACTGTCACTATTATTGTAAATATTATTATTTCTTAGAGGTTAAAAAATCATACAACTAATTAGTGAGAAGCGCAGAATTCAAGCTTAGGTTAATGTGACTCCAGTTATTTTCAGGGCCGATACTATATCAAAGTATTGGTCCCAATATTGCCACCATCTTTGCCTGTCCACTCAACCCTCACTTATCCCCAAGTTACAAGTTATAATAGAACAATACAATGGATATTTCAAAGTGGCTCATAGAATCATCTGCATTACTCTGTAGTAGATATTCATAGATGAAATATTGAAAGAAAAGGGAATAAAGAAAATTCCCCAAAGTGTGGCAGTTAAGTCAAGCTCCATAGAAACAGAAATTGTAAGGATAATGACTTGTAACTTTAATTTGATCTAGTAAAAGTTGCTAATTTTATGCCATATTTGATGTTTGAAAAAAATTTTTAACCATACTGCTTCCCTTTGCATTTTTTTTTTTAAAGCGACACCATTTCCAAACAGCTTCAAGTGTTTTACCTGTGAAAATGCAGGGGATAATTATAACTGCAATCGATGGGCGGAAGACAAATGGTGCCCACAAAGTAAGTGTGCTCAGTTTGGAACTCTTTGGTGATCAGACCTCATTTAGATCTCTCTTAACTGGCCCTGAGCAGAGGCATCTTATGTGATGAGATTAGCAAACCAGCAGGCTGATGTTCTATAGAAATCAGAGATTTTTTTGACGAGACTATCCAGACATCAGACTACTCTGAGAGTACATGGAAACTGATGCCTCAATTTGTAGTTGTATGTGCTTTGAGGAAGAATTTCTTAATTAATATTTACCAGGGAGAACAAATAGACCACAATGTTGACTAGGGCATTCTAAGAATGTCAGAAATGCTTGATGATACCGCTAGAAAAGTCCTACTTACTGGCTAAAGCAAAGGAAGGTTTTTGTACTCTTGAGATACACTGATGCTTGAGAAACTCATTAATTTATTCAACAAACATTTGAGCATCTTTTTAGTTTGTTTAGTTCCCTGGTAGATCCCCAGTGCCTAGACCATATTAGGCGCTCAGTAAATATTGACAGAATGAAGGGATGCCTTTGACTAGGTAGTCAGGAAATCTTCTCTGAGGAATATACATTTGAACTGAGAACCAAATGACCAAAACAAGTCAGCTGCGTGGACATCTGCAGGAAGAGCATGCCAGGAAGAGGGAACAGCAAATGCAAAGGCAAGATTTGGCTTCCTCTGTGAACAGGAAGAAGGCTGGCTGGTGAGGCATAGTAGGAGATGGAGAAAGGATCTGATCAAGATTTAAGGACTGGGATGTGCAGCATCTTATTTGTTCTGATAAGAAGTTTGGATTTCATTGTAAATGTGATGGGAAGGGAGTAGGGTGTTTAAGCCATGGAGTACAAGATGCTAGGTGTGTTCTAAAATATTGCTCTGGCTGCCGAGTGCAGAATGGATGGTTGAGCACAAGAGAAGAAGGGGACACGAAATGGGGTCTTTCATTGTTTTGGGGCAGGAGAAGATGATGACTTGGACTAATGTGGCAGGAATGTAGGGGGCAAGAATGATTTAATAATACATATAAACTTGGAGGTAAAGCAGACAGGATGTGCTGATGGATGATTTGTAATTGAAAAACTCTACTTAGAACTATAAGGCGATCAGGCTATTTGGATTATAGGATGCACTGTTTTTTAGGTTTTCAGATGTATAAGGCCAACAAAAACAAACTCTTCCAGACTTAGAGATTACCAGTTTTGGTCTACTATTACCTTGAATCCTTTGGAAATTTCTATATCACATTATGGCAGTGGAATAGCCTTACCTCTTCCAGATGATGCCAAAGTGTGGAACCAAGAAACAGTATACACTGGAGACCTCTACTAGGCCTGAGAATCTTATGCTGTAAATTAGCACAGATGGCTGTGACATTTACATGGACAGTATTTTTCATTATTTCTTTCCAAGAATACTTATCAATATATTTTTTTCTTGAGGTTATTTTACAGTTCTGAAGAGTGGTTGACTGAATTGTGCTTGTGAGTGCATGTATGCTTTTGGGGATTTGTTTCTACATTTTTCACAAACATTAATTTCAATGTTTCTGAGGTTGGCGGATGCCTCTCTTTAACTAGCTTGTGTCAGAGGGTGAGTATCATTCTTTAACCATTTGCTTTAAATTCTCCCAAGAACTGGATGGGAAGGGGTCAGAACAGTGGTCGATTGGGGCATTGATGTCCAGCCTCTTTATGGACACTGGCTGGCACTTTTCTTATCCTCATCTTTATGGCTGGCATCATTCTTTTGAATTTTACCAAATGCTGTTCCTACTTCGTCTGTGCACGTTCCAATTTGTGTCTCATTAATCGAAGCCACTTTTAATGGGAACATGCATGGAAACTTCCGGGTTTTAGAATTTCATCTCTGTTGAGACATGGGAGCAAAAGAGGGATGCTGCAGCTTTTCGCCAAGAAAATGTCAGGGAGGGGAGAGCCAAGCTCTTCCCCCATCCACCTGAAAGCCTGACTCGTACAGAGATGGACTTGGAATGCCCCCTGCATTCCAGCGTGCGTAACAGTACATTCTTGATTGTACACCAGCCAAGCCCCAAAGATACTAACCATCTGGAATTCTGAGGCTGTAATTGCTTACTTTTCACCTTGTCATTATTGAGGGGGGCGATAGTCAACCATTTCTTGGGGCACACAGGCCTGTGGCTATTGCTCTTTGTCATCTCAGGTTTCCTTTTCACTTTATAGCTCTGCTTCTGTGGTCTGCCAGCGTTGTTAAAAGAGGTCCTCTAGGTAACAGGATGTGACAAGAATGATATTTCTTATTTTAGTTACCCCGGCTTTTACTCTGACCGTGTAGGGCTGCTTTAGCATGTGTGACAGTCTCTAGGAACACAGGCAGCTACCAGTTTTCAATTCTTCTTTGTCTGGAGTACAAATGGGAAATGCCTTTCAGAACAGGTACTGGTTCCCTGTCCTTCAGAGTCCCCGTCAGCTGCCCTTGTAGAGCGCTCTGCTCACGCCCAGTTCAATGCTGAGTGTACTAAGAGGCACGATAGGGTGCTGGTGAAGAGCACACACCCTGGAAAACTGCCTACGTCAGACAGAGTCTTACCTTCCACCGCTTTCTGCCTATGTGACTGTAAGCCTCAGTTTTTTTTCTCTGTGAAATGAGGATGTTAATATGACTTATCTTAAGGCCTACTGTGAGGATTGAATGAGTGAGTACATGTTAGAAGAGTGCCTGGTTGGTGGTACGCACTTAATGGGCATTTTGCTGTTGTTAACATTACGTAGAGCTTACAACAGCCCTGTCAAACACCCGTGCGCTTAAAATTTTACTGAAACGAACATGAGCTCAAAGGCTCTCACATGGCTTCTTCACTTGTGACAGAGGCAGTTCCCTAAGCCCCGTCTGCTCAACTCTTGCGTTTTCCTGCTCCCTGCCCCCACTTGTAGGGCATTGCTGCCGTAGTCCCTTCTCAATAAACTAAGAAGCACTGCCTTGGCCTGAGATAACTAAAGAGTAAGAGGCGCAGAACTAAAGTAGAATGTCCTAGGTTAGTGATTGAAATCACTTAATGGTTAAAGGTGTAAGGGGTAATCTGTGTGGAAATGAACTAGCCCTGCAGAGCGGGAGGGGGCAGAGAAGGTAAGAGTTAACTAAAGAGGAGGAGAAAAGCTTGAAATACTTTGGGGAAAAGTCAAACACACTGGGAGGATTAGAGCCCGGAGAAGAATTAGGTGAGTAAGCAAGGTGCTCTTGGTGTGTAATTTGAGGCACCTGCTTCTCAGTCCAGGCTGCCACATGGCCTATTAGTATATATAGAAACATATGTGGAATAATGCAACAAGTGCTATGACCCACTGCATTTTACATTTATAGTTTTCATTTTATTTTAGAGTTATAGAACATGTGCTTCAGAGGGAGAAACACAGACATATTGACACTTTTTAGGAAATGAGCAGCCCTATTTTTTTGGAGTTATACTCCTTTATTGGAGTATAATTCTTTCACAATACTGTGTTAGTTTCTGTTGTACAACAAAGTGAATCAGCTATATGCATACATATGTCCCCTACTTCTTGGACCTATGGTTTTGATGAAAAAGCTTGTCCAATTTTTTCTCAGCTTTACCTGGCACCAAAGAATAAGTGCCCATTTATATTCATTTTAAAAATAGACATGTGCTTCAGAAGCTAATGCCTGTTCAGCAATGCCGCCTAGAAACGTAAGGATCATCCTGAATGTTAGTCATTTCTGAAGTGACTGTTGAAAGTTAGTTTTTTACATTGCAAAAAAATATAAGTTGCTTTTTTCTGCCTAGATACACAGTACTGTTTGACAGTACATCACTTTACCAGTCATGGAAGGAGTACATCCATCACCAAAAAGTGTGCCTCCACAAGTGAATGTCATCTTGTTGGCTGCCACCACAGCCGAGATTCTGAACACACGGTAAGGAGCGTGTGTGTAAAGTTATTGTCCTGTGGTTTCTTGATGGTGATGGCTGGTTGTATATAAAGAGGCAGGAAGGATAAATAATGTCAGACATACGTATACTTTGAGAGACTCCCTTACAGTAATACAGTGGAGATGAAAGAAGAAGGCTTTCTGTCCATCAAACAATAATATTACTAAAAACAAATGATAATTCTCAGATTCCAGAGCTAGACCCCAGGGTCTAGACCTTGGACTTTGGGTGAGTTGTCTGAAGTCAACTCTGGAAGCCCCAAAAGCAAACAATCCATGCACGAGAGGATGACCAACGCTATAGAGCCCAGCTTACATATTTTGTTTATGGCTAGAAATCACCAAGAGCACTGCACCGAGAAGGTGGAAAGAGGAAAATGGTGGCGAACTTTGACAAAGGAAACCTTGTCTCATTTACTGCCTCTGCTTAGACGAGGAGGTGAGAATCTGAGAGGTTAACCCCAGCTTATTAAAATGAGCAATAGATACATTTTAGATGAATCTGTCTCTTTAGTTTTCTCATTCTACCATTCTAAATGAGCATTTTACTCTTTTACATGCCTGGAATCTTGAAATAGTTGAGAAAAAATTACTTGAAGGTATGTTAATTTCACGAGCTCTTAGAAGTCAATTTAGCCTATACATAAAGAAAATGGTCCCGACATCAGTTTAGTACGGTCGATTTACAGTGTTGTGTTAATTTCTGCTGTACACCAACATGACTCAGTTATACATTCTTTTTCATATTCTTTTCCATTATGGTTTATCACCGGATATTGACTATAGTTCCCTGTGCTATGCAGTAGGACCTTGTTGGTTATCCATCCTATATAGAACAGTCTGCATCTGCTGACCCCACACTCCCAATCCTTCCCTCCCCCACCCCTCTCCCCCTTGGCAACCACAGTTCGGTTCTCTGTGTCTGTGAGTCTGTTTCCTAGATAAGTTCAGTTGCTGACACCACTAGCTTTTAGCTCCTGCTGGGGAGCTTCTGTGGGCTTTGGTGGTGGGTGGGCATCCCAGACCAACTGAAGCCACTTCAGAGTGAGATCCTGGGCCTCAGGAATTTCTAAGTAGGTGATTTTGATGTGCAGCCAGGATTGAGAACCACTGAGGCAGATACTTTATCTTACCTGGCCATCCTGGAAGCCATGTGATATACTTTATCCTGAAAGCCTCTGTGAATGTCCAGGTTTATCGGGTTGAGGCGTCGTATCCGATATCATGACAGGGAGTGCTTCCCTTGAGAACACCTTGTGCTGTGAGGGAGCATGCCCCTGTAAAGATATGAATCAGTGTTAGTACAGACAACAGAGTGATAATTATCCCCTAACAAGTAGTACTGAGAGAGAAAATCAATGACCAATCCAAAAGGTTCCTAGCTTTTATTTTTGTTTCAGTGTTTCTGCTTACAAACCTTCAGAAGAGTTGTTGACTCAGTTAAGCAGTCTTATTCAGTTTGCCTTTCTCTTGCTTATGCTTGTGTTGATGCAGGTAAATCACACTTAAAATGAAAAGACTCTCAAGATGGTTTTTACTTTGAGGTAAGTGGGGGGAAGCGTGCCCAAGGGCCTGGATGACTCACAGACTAAAAAAAGCCAACTCAGTTCTGTCCTCAGAGAGGTTTTAACCTCCTAAATGTTTGCACTTCAGTTACTGTCTCACTGCAACCACTTAAGAGACCCCAAGCCAGAACTGCCCAGCCAGGCCCTTCCTGAATTCCCACCTCAAAGAAACATTTCCACTTAGAAAAATTACAGTATGAAAACTTGGAGAAAAGATGGCAGAGTAGAAGGACATGAGCTCATCTTCCTTATGAAACACCAAAATCACAGCTAACTGCTGAACAACCATCCACAAGAAAAACGCTGAAACCTACCAAAAAAGATATCCTACATCCAAAAGAGCCACCAGGAGATGGCAGAAGGGGTGCAACTGTGATAAAATCAAATCCCATACCGGCCCAGTGGGCAACCCACGAACTGGAAAATAATTCTGTCACAGAAGTTCACCCACAGGAGTGAAAGTTCTGAGCCCCACATCAAGCTCCCCAGCCTGGGGGTCTGGCAATGGGAGGAGGAGCCCCCAGAGAATCTGGCTTTGAAGGCCACTGGGGTTTGTCACAGGAATTCCATAGGACTGGAGGGAACGAACTCCACTCTTAGAGGGCACACACAGGGTCTTGTGTGACTAGGACCCAGGGAGAAAAGCAGGGACCTCATAAGAGTCTGGGCCAGACCTCCCTACTGGTATTGGATATGGCTCACTGCAGGGACAAAGACACTGGCAGTGGTAGTTCTGGGAAGTTCTCATTGGCGGGAGCCCACCATTTTCTCACCACGACCTGGCCCCGCCCAACAGCCTGTAGGCTCCTGTGCTGGGACACCTCAGGCCAAACAACCAATGGGGTGGGAACACAGCCCCACCCATCAAGAGACAGGCTGCTTAAAGTCTTCCTGAGCACACAGCTCCACCCACCAGTGGGCAGGAACCAGTCCCTCCCACCAAAAAGCCTGCTTAAGCCCCTGGACCAACCTCCTTTGATATACGCAGATCAATCAGTGTGGTACACCACATCAACAAATTGAAGAATAAAAATCATATGATCATCTCAATAGATGCAGAAAAAACTTTTGACAAAATTCACCACCCATTTATGATAAAAACTCTCCAGAAAGTGGGCATAGAGGGAACCAACCTAATCAAGGCCATATGTGACAAACCCACAGCAAACATCATTCTCAATGGTGAAAAACTGAAAGCATTTCCTCTAAGATCAGGAACAAGACAAGGATGTCCACTCTTGCCACTTCTACTCAACATAGTTTTGGATGTCCCAGCCATGGCAACCAGAGAAGAAAAAAGAATCCAAATTGAAAAAGAAGTAAAACTGTTACTGTTTGCAGATGACATGATACTATAAATAGAAAACCCTAAAGATGCTACCGGAAAACAACCAGAGCTCATCAATGAATTTGGTAAAGTTGTGGGATACAGAAATCTCTTTCATTTCTATATGCTAACAATGAAAGATCAGAAAGAGAAATCAAAGAAATAATCCCAATTACCACTGCATCAAAAAGAACAAAATACCTAGGAATAAACCTACCTGAGGAGGCAAAAGACCTGTACTCAGAAAACTATAAGATACTGATGAAAGAAATCAAAGGTGACACAAACAAATGGAGAGATATACCATATTCTTGCAATGGAAGAATCAATGTTGTCAAAATGACTATATTACTCAAAGCAATCTACAGATGCAATGCAATCTCTATCAAATTACCAGTGGCATTTTTCACAGAACTAAAACAAAAAGTTTTAAAATTTGTATGGAGACACAAAGACCCCAAATAGCCAAAGCAATCCTGAGAAAGAAAAACTGAGTTGGAGGAATCAAGCTCCCTGACTTCAGACTGTATCACTTACAAAGAGCTACAGTAACCAAAACAGTCTGGTACTGGCACAAAAACAGAAATATAGACCCATGGAACAGGATAGAAAGCCCAGAGACAAACCCACACACCTATGGTCAATTAATCTATGACAAACAAGGCAAGACTATACAATGGAGAAAAGACAGCCTCTTCAATAAATGGTGCTGGGAAAACTGGACAGCTACATGTAAGAGAATGAAATTAGACACTCCCTAACACCATACACAAAAATAAACTCAAAATGGATTAAAGACCTAAATGTAAGGCCTGATACTCTAAAACTCTTAGAGGAAAACAGGCAGAACACTCTGGCATAAATCCCAGCAATATCTTTTTTTGATCCGTCTCCTAGAAGAATAATGGAAATAAAACAAGCAAACAAAACAAAAAAGGACCTAATTAAACTCAAGAGCTTTTGTACAGCAAAGAAAACCATAAACAAAATGAAAAGACAACCCACAGAATGGGAGAAAATATTTGCAAATGAAGCAACCAACAAGGGATTAATCTTCAAAATATACAAGCAGCTCATGCAGCTCAATATCAAAAAAACAAACAACCCAATCAAAAAATGGGCAGAAGGCCTAAATAGACATTTCTCCAAAGAAGACATACAGATGGCCTAGAGGCACATGAAAAGGCTCAACACCACTAATTATTAGAGAAATGCAAATCAAAACTATAATGAGATATCACCTCACACCAGTTAGAATGGCCATCATCAAAAAGTCTACAAACAATAAATGCTGGAGAGGGTGTGGAGAAAAGAGGAACCTCCTACACTGTTGGTGAGAATGTAAATTGGTACAGCCACTCTGGAGAACAGTATGAAGGTTCCTTAAAAAACTAAAAATAGAACTACCATATGACCCAGCAGTCCCACTCCTGGGCATATAACCATGGTTTGAAAGGATACATGCACCCCAGTGTTCACTGCAGCACTGTTTACAATAGCCAAGACATGGAAGTAACCTAAATGTCCATTGAGAGATGAATGGATAAAGAAGATGTAGTACATATATACAATGGAATATTACTCAGCCACTAAAAAGAATGAAATAATGCCATTTGCAGCAACATGGATGACCTGGAGATTGTCTTTCTCTTTCTGACTCAGTATGATAAATATATGATATCACTTATATGCTGAATCTTAAAAAAAAAAGATGATACAAATGAACTTATTTACAAAACAGAAACAGACTCACAGACTTTGAAAACAAACTATGGTTACCAAAGGGGAAAGGTGGGGGAGAGGGATAAATTGGGAGTTTGGGGTTGATATTTACACACAACTATATTTTAAATAGATAACCAGCAAGGACCTACTGTATAGCACAGGGAACTCTGCTCAATATTCTGCAATAACATATGGGAAAAGAATTTGAAAAAGAATAGATACATGTCTAACTGTTCAGGTGCTGGACACCTGAAACTAACACATCAACTATACTCCAATATAAAATAAAAATATTTTTAAAGAAAACTTACCTATTACCTATTCTTCAGAAATATTCTTAATGGCTACATAATATTAAAATATGTGTTTGTACTATAATTTATCTAATTCCTTATTAAAAATACTAGGCAGCTTTTAAAATTTCTCTATTCTAAAAAAAGCCCCACATAATCTTTGTGATTTTGGTGCATATTACTTTACTGGATTGATTTATATAAATAATCTTGAAGCTCTTGATAAAGATTGCCAAACTACTCCCCAGAAAAACTGAAGCAATTATATTCTCAGTAGCAGTGTTTGAGAATATCAAAATTACTACCATGTCATGGACCCAGGCTCATGTACATTTTGGAAATCTTTGTCAATTTGATAGGAAAAAGGTATATTTTCAAATTCATAATTTTTATGAAGTCTCAAACATTTAAAAAATAAGAGCATTTTTCTCTTGTATGCCATTATATTTTAGAAAATTTTTAAATTGAAAAATTTATATACTCATAAAAGATAAAAAAAATAATTGTGTCCTCAGAGCTGAAGAAGGCTTTTGTTTTTCTTCATTTGACCCTTCCCTCTTCTTCCCTTTATTCACTTGCTCTTTCCTTCTCCTCTTCCTTTGGTAACAGGAGTGTAGGTCTTGCTGTGAAGGGATGATCTGCAATGTAGAGTTACCCACCAACCACACTAATGCGGTCTTTGCTGTGATGCACGCTCAGAGGACGTCTGGCAGCCGTGCCCCTGCGCTCCACCTACCAGTGCTGGCCTGGGCCTTCGTGCTGTTGTTGATGTGATACCACCATTCCTGGGAGAGGCAGAGACCAGCCCTCTAAAGCACAAGCCAACAGCTGTGTAAACAGTGAACTTTGGAGTGAAGACCGATCTTGCACTTGGTGAAGAATGCTCACTGGACCGCAAAGCAGAAGCCAGTTAGTTGTTGCTTAGCTAAAATGCTCCTGCACGAGGCCACTGAGGAAGGGGACTTGGCAGGGACTGAGGGATTATGTGGATTTTATATTTCTTGATCGAAGGGGCTGCATTTTGTCACTTCTGCAAGGAGAGTCTTGCCAGCAGCTACTATGGGCAGGTTCAGTAGCCTGTATTGTCCCCACCTGACCAGGCCTGGAGCAGAAAGGACTCCTTGACCTGATCAACTCCTTCAGGGGCTGCTGGATCAGACCCTCTCTTTCCCGTGATTAGCTCAGAGCATCTCTACGAAATATAACCCTTCCCCAATAAGAAAGCAATTTCCCCGCCAACGGTGTAGTCAATGAGAAGGGCAACTACAAGAAGAAAACTTCCAGTGGAACTAATATGAAACCCATTTGCTATTGTGGGGGGAAATAAAACTTTTAAATTATACAATGTAAAATGCATGCTTATGTGTTTCTTGGCTGATGGGGAGACCTCAGATGAAACATTAACCAGTGTCATAAGGGAGGCCAGTTGAAGTTATGTGTTCATGCACCACAGGTGATATATTCTAGCTTAAAGTATAAAATTCTATGCCATTGTGACTTACTTAGTTTTTTCTTTTGGGTGAAGGACCCTTCTTAGGATGCTAAATGCAAACTTAGTGAATTGCGAAGGTGAGGAAACCTCCCTGATCAAGGAGGATGATACCTTATCATGTGATGGACCCTCAAAAGTAGCAAAGACAGAGAAACTGGTACCAGTGTCCCTCTCCCAGTCAACTTGTCTCTGAATGTCAGGGCCACTAAGAGAACCTCTCTAAACACATGCTAAAATGTTTGGTCCCCTTGTCCTCTCTTTCCTTCTTATAACAGTCCCAGAATTTCAATGAACAACTTCTGTTTCTAGGATCCTAATTTCCTGCCTTTACACTTTGGGGTGACCTTTAAACACTCTGCCCTTGTATGTATAGTCAGGAGATAATGAAGTGTTTGGTTTTTTTTAATTGAGCATCTACCATTAGAATACTGAGTGCTCCATAGAATCCACTAATGATGCTGTCCTTGCCACGCGGGCTCATCTGTGATGGGGGTTGGCAAACTATGGGCCATGGGACAGATACATCTCACTGCTCTCAGTCTGCTGTAACAAATAGGCTGTTGACCAGGTGGCTTCAACTAAAACATGTAATCCTCACAGTTCTGGAGGCTGGGAAATGCGAGATCAAGGTGCCAGCAGATCTACTGTCTGGCGAGGGCCCTCTTCCAGGTTTGCAGACTGTGGTTTTCTCATATCCTCTCAGGGCAGAGTGCAGAGAGTGAGCATAAGGGTACTAAGCGCGTTCATGAGGCTCCACTTGCATGACCTGGCCATCTCCCAGAGGCCCCACATCCAAATACCGTCACATCTGCGATTTAGGCTCCAACACATGAATTTGGGGGAGACAGATGCTCACTCTATAGCAACTATCTATTTCTGTGAACACGGTTTTATTGGAACACAGCCGTGCCTATTCGTTTACGTATTGTCTACAAGCTTCTTTCCTGCTACACTGAGGATGAGTAGATGCAGCAAAGAGCATCTGGCCTACGAAACCTAAAAGATTTACTATTTTGCCTTCTACAGGAAAAGTGTGCCGACCCCTAGCCTCTGAAATGGCAGAAGTGCATTGGGAGAAAGCCACTTGCTTTACAGGGACCGTGGTGCTCACGGGGGTTCCTCAGCCTCTGCAGTGGTTTTTGCCAGATCACTTTCCTTAGATGCATCCATGAATTCTTCTTCTTTGTTTTGATTGTTTGTTCCACTCCTTTGATTCAGTCTCTCAGTAGTTACATGCTGTTGTAAGGTGCCAAGCCGTCTGTTTCTTCTCATCCTTGACACACTGGGAGAGTCTCATCTTGAGGCTCTTTAGCTTCCAGTACAACAGGGAGGAAGCAGACATCGTTACCTCCCTGTCTCTGGCTGAACCCCAGACTCACCTGGAAGCATCCGTTTTGAAGCCTGATGTAGATTTATCCTGCCTTTTACTCAGCACCTTGAAGTATTTGAGTTTTTATCGCTTATGCTTGTTTGAAATTAATTATATGTGGCTTCAGTTGGAACTTTTTTTTTTTTTTTTTTTTTTTTTTTTTTTTTTTTGCAGTACACGGGCCTCTCACTGTTGTGGCCTCTCCCATTGCGGAGCACAGGCTCCGGACGCGCAGGCTCAGCGGCCATGGCTCACGGGCCCAGCCGCTCCGCGGCATGTGGGATCTTCCCGGACTGGGGCACGAGCCCGCGTCCCCTGCATCGGCAGGCGGACTCTCAACCACTGCGCCACCAGGGAAGCCCAGTTGGAACATTTTAATAGCATCTTTGGTGGGTGTATTTTTATTCGTCTGTGTAGCTGACGAATTGTCTGGTTAAAAAACCATTAGCAGCCAGTATTTTTTTCTGATTTTGTTTCTGCTTTCTAGATTAATGATCTTTCCTTTTTTTTCTTTCCTGAGGAAACATCTTTTTTTTTTTTTTTTTTTTTTTTTTTTTTTTTTTTTTTTTTCTTTTTGCGGTATGTGGGCCTCTCACTGTTGTGGCCTCTCCCGTTGCGGTGCACAGGCTCCGGATGCGCAGGCCCAGCGGCCATGGCTCACGGGCCCAGCCGCTCCGCGGCATATGGGATCCTCCCAGACCGGGGCACGAACCCGCATCCCCTGCATCGGCAGGCGGACTCTCAACCACTTGCGCCACCAGGGAGGCCCCAGTGAGGAAACATCTTAATTTTCTCTTCTTCACCCCACACATTTTGTTTTCATGGATTGCCCTCCTTACCTTATCACCGCTCCACTGAGCATTTAAGATAGGGCTGTGCTGAGCAGAAGAGAGAACACACAGAGGAAACAAACTCCTGAAAAGGCAGCTGAGTAGGGGTGCCAGATCCACAAATATTTAAGAGCATGGGATGCCTCATTAAATTGGAATTTCAGATAAACAACAATTTTTTAGTATAAGTTATTCACGAACTCATAAGTGTGGCTCATCTAACGCAATGTTTTCAAGTCCCTGTAATCAGAATCTTCCGGGTAACTTCAAAACAGTACAAATTCCCAGGGCATCCTGGAGACATTGACTTAGTAGATCTGGGATGGAGCCCAAGCCTAACCCCAATAATTAAATGTTAAAGAAAAAGCTCCCAGATGATTATGATGCTCAGCCAGGTGTGTTACCCTTGACCTGAGAGGTTTATTCCTTTTTCTGAAGCCCAGTCTTTGGCCACATAATAGAAGTGCTAATGAATAATAAATATGCTCACAAGTAACCTGGGTTGGAGCCGTGGTTCTCATGGTGGTCTCCGGACCAGCAGTATCAGCATCACCTGGGAACTTGTTAGAAATGCAAATGCTCAGCCTCCATTCCAGGCCCATTGAATCAGAAATTCTGAGGGTTCAATCTGTGTTTTAATAAGGTTTCCAGGTGCTTCTGATGCACACGCAAGTTCAAGAACCACTGGACCAGAGAAGTGCTTCCTAAATGTCTTCTGTAAATGGGTCCTTGGTGGCTGCATGAAAATCACTCAGGGAACTTACATTTAAAAAAAAAAGAAAAGAAAATCAGACTCCCAGGCCCCAAATCCAGAAAGTCAGATTCTTTTTGTTGGGGCTGAGTCAGAAAATCTGTATTTTTATAAATTCCTCAAGTGATTCTGATAGATAGCCATTTTGGGAGCCGCTAAACTAGAGAATGAGAAATGGGGGTGACTTACTGACCAGAAGGCCCAAACTTTTAACACCTGACCTTGAAAGCCCTCTGCATTATAAATGGACTCTGTGTGATGTCTCCAATGTAATTGTTTTAAAACTAGAATCCAAAAATCTAATCAGAGTCCATTGCATGGATTATTTTAGTCCATTGCATAGTGACTTACAATGGCCAAGTGTTCCAGACCTCAGATTAATTTCACTTGCTTCTAATGAGCAAGAAGATGAAAAGTACTTTGTCAAAATGTCCAATGAAAACTGGAATAGTGAGGGCATGAGGGTATGTAGATTTGTTCTTATAAAAGAGATAAGGGGATTAGCTATGAATATGAGGAGTATGTGAGGGAATGACCTGTCAAAGGTCCATTTTGAATAGATCTACATTCTAGAATAAACTGAATTCCCATCCATCCATCACTTTCTGAAAAAGAAAAAAAAAAAAAAAAAGGTACAGAACACATCTTTTCCTTGCTGTGTCTAAACACTCCCTAAATCCAACTCTGAGTGAAGTTAGCAGCCAGAAATTACAGGTATTGTTTTCCATACAGTCTGCATTCTGCTGTGTCAGTCACTGTGTAAAATACATCTCATAAGAAAAGGGAAGGAGGTGGGTCAGTTTCCCTTTCTCACTGGGAGAAAACTTATAAAGCTGTGAAAAGCGTGAAATAAGCAGTATGCACCAGCACGGACTTAGGAATTGGGAAATATTTCACATGTGAGAAATTACTAATTCTAATGCACGATTTTTGTGACATCAATTGCCATCTTATAAAACTTTGCTCTGACCTTTGGATCTTGGACATTTTATTTTTCACCTAGTTCTTTGTCATTGACTCTTTGATTTGTGGAGGGTTTCACTGTGATGCTGGATATGTCGGGGAACAAAGCATGCCAGAGGACAAAGGTGAATAGTGGATGCACAAAGGTGAAAGTTGTAGAAACTGGAGACAAAATGGCTGTCGTAATTTAAGTCTGCCTTTAGGCATAGCTCCACGGCTGTGCACCCGAAGCAGTCTAGCATCTTCCTATCACACCTCCCACTTCTCCTTTGGCCTTCATAGTTCTGTCTCCTCCCCTATCCCCCTCCCTCATTGCCTTGGCCTCTTTTTCAGATGCTGAGGCTAGGAGCTGAGCTGTCTAGGGGGTAATCCAGAATGTGAGCTACTCAAGAGTGTAGGCTGTGAAAAATAGGGCTTTCATGGCTCAGTCCCAAGAATACTATTCAAGGAGTCCGGGAATCTGCCTTTTGAACAAGCATCTATCTGGTCATGAATCTGGTGATTCTGATACTGGTAGTCTTAGGGCATCATCTTTACAAACAATAATGCAGGGCCTCAGTATAAGGCTGTAGAGGCTTTAGTGAGAGCATCCACCATGCAACTCCTAAACCTCCATATCTGTACTTTTTTGGTCTATGAAAATTGGTCCCAGTGAAGGGGCTAGGAGCAACTGGAGGACACCGTGGCTTAGCAGAGCTGCCCTGTTGGGGATGGTCCTGGGAGGCCTGGACAAGTGGGACCTGCAGGAAACCTGTACCTCTTCTAGCCAAGCAGGATGTCCAGGGTTCTGACCACTGACTGGACTCCCTGCAAGTCATGGCTGTGTCCGCAGCAGGAGCAACACGAAGCCAAGGGCAATGGAGCCTGTCCACAGAGGCTAAGCAGAGACAAAAGACCAGATCCAACTCAAATATTCTCTAAAGGAGGATAAGCAACAGGGGGTAAGCATATCCTGGAGACAGACTCTGTCTAGGTTGTTGAGGGTCCCCAAGGAGAGTACCTTTTAGAGAGTGATGTATCCATCCGGATGACTTCAACTACAAATAACAGAGAGGCCCAATCAAATTGGCATAAATAAATATGTTGGCTCACACAACTAGAAGTCCAGAGGGCGAGTGGGATTCAGGGTGGACTTAACTCGGTGGTTCTAGCTCCATTCTCTGCTGTTCTTTTGGCTCCATCTCCCCCATGTCCTCTGGTAAGGAGATGGCACAGCTATCCCATATGTCCCAGCCAGCATCCGGGGAAAAGACAGAGGGATACTACTGGACACATGCCAGGAAGTGAAAGTCTTCACCCAGGCTCCCAGCAGATCACAAAGGAAGCCAAGGAAGATGTGGTTACCCTTGGCTTAGTACAGCTGAAGGGAGATCTCTGTCCCCTGAGGCATGTGTGGTGCACGGCAGAGGGTAGATAGCTGAGCAAAATAGGAATTAAAGAGGAGGAAGGAAGAAATGGATCTGGGAGGGCAGCCAGAAATGTCTGCTCCAGATTCCCACAGTCTGAGGCCGTGTCAGGAGGCAGTTGTTAAGGTGGCTGAGAAAGTGCTCATGTGTTAGAGATAAACCAGCCAAGCCCTCTGAAGCTGTACAGACTTGCCCTAACCCCACAGCTAGTTGGTAGCAGACCCAGACAGAGAAACTCTGCTGCCTACTGCAATTTCCACCAAGTCCTCTTTTGATTAATGTATGTTGTAAATCTGCAAGGAGTGGAGAGAGTATTCAGCACTTCCCAAACTATTCTGCAAGAGAAGCTTTTCTTTCTCGAGCATCTGAGTTCCATAGAACACACTCTGTTAAGCCAACACCACTTTGCAAATGTAGAGAAATATCGGGGGGAAAGCTGCAGAACTCAGGGGATGGGTATGGAACTGACCCCTAAAATAAGTGGTATATCCTAGGTGGTTGGTGAACATATGCTGAGTGCACAAACCTTGACTCCTTCAGAAATACTCACTGCTCCAAGAGCTCGGGCTCCATTCTATATAGACTTGTGTCCATTATCCGTAGGTGAGCAAAGGCAGAAAACTAAGACACTGCCTTAAAAAAGGGCAAAATGCTTTAAAAAAAATTCTTTTCTCATGTTGTTGACCTATCAGTGTCCTGAACTAATTTTGATCCCACTCATGGCATTTTTGTCTAGCTCTGAAGGGCCCACTACTCCTTAGGACTCAACTGTAAATCAATCTGGAAGGCACTGTTTTCTGAGGATTATGTATTCCTCTCTTTCCACGTGCCCTTTGAAGAATTATCTGAAGTAGTCACTTGTTATTTTAAATATTTTTAGATTTATTATGAAATTAATCTTTAGTCAGAGATGGGTCCTGAATACTAAGTACTTATCCTTATTTTAACTAATGAATTTAGACCAGAATTTACTAATAGACTAAAGATGCCTTTTTGTCAGAGATGTGGACATACTCTCAAGGAAAGTCTTTATCTCATCCAATAAAAGAAAATGAAGATAGGATCTTCCAGGTTGGTGAACACATGGAGGCTCAGAGAGGGCAAGGGAGCTCACACCCCTTCCCACAGCCTTGCCTAAGCATCTTTTATCATAAACCACTTCCCACTGGCCACAAAGCTCTGCCCATGTGTCAACAGTGGTGTCCATCCACTATGATGCCTTAACTTGCACCTCTGGCCACTTGCTCAGGTGAAGGGAGGAGACAAGATGGTGGAGTAGAAGGACTTGAGCTCACCTCCTCTCATGAAAACACCAAAGTCACAACTCCTGAACAACCATCAACAAAAAAGACGGTAACCTACCAAAAAAGATATTCTACATCCAAAGACAAAGAAGAAGCCACAAAGAGATGGTAGAAGAGGTGCTTTCACAATATAATCAAATCCCATACCTGCCAGGTAGGTGACCCACAGGCTGGAAAATAATTATACCACAGAGGTTCTCTCACAGGAGGAGTTCTGAGCCCCAAATCAGGCTCCCCAGCCTGGGGGTCTGGTATTGGGAGGAGGAGCCCCCAGAACATGTGGCTTTGAAGGGCAGCAGGGTTTGAGTGCAGGAGCTCCACAGGATTGGGGGAAACAGAGACTCCACTCTTGGAGGGGGCACACGAGATTTCATGTGCACTGGGACCAGGGCAAAGCAGTGACTCCATAGGAGCCTGGGACAGACGTACCTGTGGGTCTTGGAGGGTCTTTGGGGGAGAAAGGGTTGGCAATAGTTGTGTGGGCAAGGACAGTGATGGCAGAGTCCCCAGTGCATGTTCATCAGTGTGAGCTCTCCTGGAGGTCACCAATTTGGCACCAAGAGCTGGCCCCACCCAACAGCCTGCAGGCTCCAGCGCTGGAATGCCTCAGGCCAAACAACCAACAGGGTGGGATACAGCCCGACCCATGAACAGACAGGCTGCCTAAAGCCATCCTGAGCACACAGCTACTTCTAAACACACCCCTTGACACGGCACTGCCCACCAGAGGGACAGGACCCAGCTCCACCCATCAGTAGGCAGGTACCAGTCCCTCCCACCAGGAAGCCTTCACAAGCCCCTGGACCAACTTCACCCACGAAAGGGCAGACACCAGGCTACAAACCTGCAGCCTGAGAAACAGAGACCACAAACACAGAAAGCTAGATAAAATGGGACAGCAAAGAAATATATTCTAGATAAAGGAACAAGATAAAATCCCAGAAGAACAACTAAGTGAAGTGGAGATAGGCAATCTGCCTGAAAAAGAATTTAGAGTAATGATAGTAAAGATGATCCAAGATCTTGTAAAAAGAATGGAAACATAGATCAAGGAGATTCAAGAAATGTTAAACAAAGACCCAAAAGAACTAAAGAACAAACAGAGATGAACAATACAATAACTGAAATGAAAAACACACTAGAAGGAATCAACAGCAGAATAAGTGAGGCAGAAGAATGAACAAGTGAGCTGGAAGACAGACTGGTGGAAATCACTGCTGCAGAACAGAATAAAGAAAAATGAATGAAAAGAAATGAGGACAGTCTAAGACCTCTCTGGGAGAACATTTAATGCACCAACATTTGCATTATAGGGGTCCCAGAAGGAGAACAGAAAGAAAGGGCCTGAGAAAACATTTGAAGAGATAACAGCTGAAAACTTCCCTAACATGGGAAAGGAAACACTCAAGTCCAGGAAGCACAGAGTGTCCCATGCAGGATAAACCCAAGGAGAAAGACACCAAGACACATAATAATCAAACTGACAAAAATTAAGACGAAAAATATTTAAAAGCACAAGGGAAAATCAATAAATAACATACAACAGAATCCCCATATAGTTATCAGTTGATTTCTCAGCAGAAACTGCAAGCCAGATGGGAGTGGCATGATATATTTAAAGTGATGAAAGGGAAAAACCTATAACCAAGAATACTTTACCCAGCAAGGCTCTCCTTCGCATTTGATGGAAAAATCAAAAGCTTTACAGACAAGCAAAAGCTAAGAGAATTCAGCACCACCAAACCAGCTTTGAAACAAATGCTAAAGGAATTTCTCTAGGCGGAAAAGAGAAGGACACAACTAGAAACAAGAAAATTACAAATGAGAAAGCTCACCAGTAAAGGCAAACATAAAGGTAGGAAATCATCCACAAACAAATATATCAAAACTAGAAATTGCTGAGGAGAGTACAAATGCAGGATATTGGAAATGCATCTGAAATTGAGAGACCAGCAACTTAAAACAATCGTGTATATAGGTATAGACTTCTATACCAAAACCTCATGGTAACCACAAACCAAAAATCTACAATAAGAAAAAGCAATCCAAACACAACTCTAAAGATAGTCATCAAATCACAAGAGAACAAAAGAGGAAGGGAAGAAAAATGACCTACAAAAACAAATTCTAACAATTAACAAAATGGCAGTAAGAACATACATATCAATACTTACCTTAAATGTAAATGGATTAAATGCTCCAACCAAAGACACAGACTGGCTGAATGGATACAAAAACAAGACTTGTATATATGCTATCTACAAGAGACCCACTTCAGATCTAGGAACACATACAGACTAAAAGTGAAGGGATGGAAAAAGGTACTCCATGCAAGTGAAAATCAAATGAAAGCTGGAGTAGCAGTGCTCATATCAGACGAAATAGACTTCTAAATAAAGACTGTTACAAGAGACAAAGACAGACCCTACCTCATAATGGATCAACCCAAGAAGAAGATATAACAACTATAAATATATATGCACCCTACACAGGAGCACTTCAATATGTAAGGCAAATGCTAGTAACCATAAAAGGAGATATTGACAGTAACACTAAAATAGTGGGGGATTTTAGCACCCCACTTACATCAATGGATAGATCATCCAGACAGAAGATCAATAAGGAAACACAGGCCTTAAATGACACATTAGACCAGATGGAGTTAATTGATATTTATAGAGCATTTGATCTGGAAGCAGCAAAATACACATTCTTTCAAGTGCACATGGAACATTCTCCAGGGTACATAGTATGCTGGGCCACAAAGCAAACCTCGGGAAATTTAAGAAAACTGAAATCATATCAAGCATCATTTCCAACCACAATGCTAGGAGATTAGAAATCAAGTACAAGAAAAAAACTGTAAAAAACACAAACTCGTGGAGGCTAAACAATATGTTACTATGTTACTAAACAACCAATCACCAAAGAAATCAAAGAGAAAATCAAAAAATACCTAGAGAGAGACCTTCAAGATGGAGGAAGAGTAAGATGCAGAGGTCACCTTCTTCCCCACAAATACATCAGAAATACATCTACATGTGGAACAACTCCTACAGAACACCGACTGAACGCTGGCAGAAGACCTCAGACCTCCCAAAAGGCAAGAAGCTCCCCACGTACATGGGTAGGGCAAAAGAAGAAAGAAAAAACAGAAACAAAAGAATAGGGACAGGACCTGCACCTTGGGGAGGGAGCTGTGAAGGAGGAAAAGTTTACACACACTAGGAAGCCCCTTCACTGACGGAGACAGGGGGTGGGCAGGGGGGAAGCTTTGGAGCCATGAAGGGGCACAGCAACAGGGGTGCAGAAGGCAAAGCACAGAGATTCCCACACAGAGAATTGGTGCCAATGAGCACTCACCAGCATGAGAGGCTTGTCTGCTCGCCCACCGGGGTGGGTGGGGGCTGGGAGCTGAGGTTTCAGCTTTGGAGGTCAGACCCCAGGAAGAGAAATGGGGTTGGCTGTGTGAACACACCCTGAAGGGGGCTAGTGTGCCACAGCTAGCTGGGAGGGAGTCTGGGAAAAAGTCTGGAACTGCCTAAGGGGCAAGAGACCACAGTTTCGGGGTGTGTGAGGTGAGGGGATTCAGAGCACGGCCTAAACGAGCTCCAGAGATGGGTGCAAGCCGTGGCTATCAGTGTGGAAACCAGAGACGAGCATAAAAAACTAAGGCTGCTGCTGCTGCAGCCACCAAGAACCCTGTGTGCAAGCACAGGTCACTAACCACACCTCCCCTCACAGGAGCCTGTGCAGTCCACCACTGCCAGCGTCCCATGATCCAGGGACAACTTCTCCGGGAGAACACATGGCATGCTTCTGGCAGTTGCAATGTCACGCCGGCCTCTGCCACCACAGGCTTGCCCTGGATTCCGTACCCCTCCCTCCCCCTGGCCTGAGTGAGCCAGAGCCCTCTAATCAGCTGCTCCTTTAACCCTGTCCTGTCTGGGCAGGGAACAGACACCCTCAGGTGACCTACACACAGAGGCAGGGCCAAATCCAAAGCTGAGCCCCAGGAGATGTGTGAACAAAGAAGAGAAAGGGAAATTCCTCCCAGCAGCCTCAGGAACAGCAGATAAATCTCCATGATCAACTTGATGTACCCTGCATCTATCTAGGAATACCTGAATAGACAATGAATCATCCCAGAATTGAGGCAGTGGACTTTGGGAGCAACTGTAGACTTGGGGAGTGCTTTCTGCAAATAATTTGTTTCTGGTTTTATGTTTATCTTAGTTTAGTATTTAGAGTTTATTATCATTGGTAGATTTGTTTGTTGATTAGGTTGCTCTCTTCCTTTTTAAAAATATATATATATATTTTTTCTTTTTCAATTTTTGTGAGTGTGTATGTGTATGTTTCTTTGTGTGAGTCCGTATAGCTCTGCTTTTACCATTTGTCCTTGGGTTCTGTCTGTCCATTTTTTTGTTTCTTTTGTTTATAGTATAGTTTTTAGTGCTTGTTATCATTGGTGGATTTGTTTTTTGGTTTGGTTGCTCTCTTCTTTCTTTCTTTATCATTTTTGTTACTTTCTAATTTCTTTACATTTAATAATTTTTTATTTTAATAACTTTATTTTATTTTTCTTTCTTTCTCCATTTTCTTCTGAGCTGTGTGGCTGACAGGGTCTTGGTGCTCCAGCCAAGTATCAGGCATTTGCCTCTGAGGTGGGAGAGCCGAGTTCAGCACACTGGTCCACCAGAGACCTCCCAGCTCCATGTAATATCAAACAGCGAAAGCTCTCCCAGAGATCTCCAGCTCAGTGCTAAGACCCAGCTCCACTCAACGATCAGCAAGCTACAGTGCTAGACATCCTAGGCCAAACAACTAGCAAGACATGAACACAACCCCACCCATTAGCAGAGAGTCTGCCTAAAATCGTAATAAGATCACACACCACAAAACATTACCAGACGCAGACCTGCTCACCAGAAAGACAAGATCCAGGCTCATCCACCAGAACACAGGCACCAGTCCCCTCCACAAGGAAGCCTACACAACCCACTGAACCAACCTTAGCCACTGGGGACAGACACCAAAAACAACGGGAACTACGAACCTGAAGCCTGTGAAAAGGAGACCCCGAACACAGTAAGTTAAGAAAAATGAGAGGACAGAAAAACACACAGAAGAAGAAGGAGCAAGGTGAAAACCCACCAGACCAAACAAATGAAGAGGAAATAGGCAGTCTACCTGAAAAATAATTCAGAGTAATGATAGTAAAGATGATCCAAAATCTTCAAAATAGAATGGAGAAAATACAAGAAACGTTTAACAAGGATGTAGAAGAACTAAAGAGCAAACAAACAATGATGAACAACACAATAAATGAAATTAAAAATTATCTAGAAGGAATCAATAGCAGAATAAATGACACAGAAGAACGGATAAGTGACCTGGAAGATAAAATAGTGGAAATAACTACCACAGAGCAGAATAAAGAGAAGAAAATTAAAAGAATTGAGGACAGTCTCAAAGACCTCTGGGACAACATTAAATGCACCAACATTCGAATTCTAGGGGTCCCAAAAGAAGAAGAGATAAAGAAAGGGTCTGAGAAAATATTTGAAGAGATTATAGTTGAAAACTTCCCTAAATTGGAAAAGGAAATAGTCAATCAAGTCCAGGAAGCACAGAGAGTCCCATACAGGATAAATCCAAGGAGAAGCACGTCAATACATATATTAATCAAACAATCAGAAAGTAAATACAAAGAAAAAATATTAAAAGCAGCAAGGGAAAAACAACAAATAACATACAAGGGAATCCCCATAAGGTTAACAGCTGATCTTTCAGCAGAAACTCTGCAAGCCAGAAGGGAGTGGCAGGGCATATTTAAAGTGATGAAAGGGAAAAACCTAAAACCAAGATTACTCTACCCAGCATAGATCTCATTCAGATACAACAGAGAAATTAAAAGCTTTACAGACAAGCAAAAGTTAAGAGAATTCAGCACCACCAAACGAGCTTTAAAACAAATGCTAAAAGAACTTCTCCAGGCAGGAAACACAAGAGAAGGAAAAGACCTACAATAACAAACCCAAAACAATTAAGAAAATGGTAATAGGAACATACATATCGATAACTACCTTAAATGTAAATGGATTAAATGCTCCAACCAAAAGACACAGACTGGCTGAGTGGATACAAAAACAAGACCCGTATATATGCTGTCTACAAGAGACCCACCTCAGACCTATGGACATGTACAGACTGAAAGTGAGGGGATGGAAAAAGATATTCCATGCAAATGGAAACCAAAAGAAAGCTGGAGTAGCAATTCTCATATTAAACAAAATAGACTTTAAAATAAAGACTATTACAAGAGGCAAAGAAGGACACTCATAATGATCAAGGGATCCATCCAAAAAGAAGATATAACAACTGTAAATATTTATGCACCCAACATAGGAGCACCTCAATACATAAGGCAAATGCTAACAGCCATAAAAGGGGAAATCGACAGTAACACAATTATAGTAAGAGATATTAACACCCCTCTTTCACCAATGGACAGATCATCCAAAATGAAAATAAATAAGGAAACACAAGCTTTAAATGACATATTAAACAAGATGGACTTAATTGGTATTTATAGGACATTCCATCCAAAAACAACAGAATACACTTTCTTCTCAAGTGCTCATGAAATGTTCTCCAGGACAGATCATATCTTGGGTCAAAAAACAAGCCTTGGTCATTTTAAGAAAATTGAAATTGTATCAAGTATCTTTTCTGACCACAACCCTATCAGACTAGATATCAATTACAAGAAAAAGATCTGTAAAAAATACAAACACATGGAGGCTAAAGAATACACTACTAAATAACCAAGAGATCACTGAAGAAATCAAAGAGGAAATCAAAAATTACCTACAAACAAGTGACAATGAAAACAGAACGACCTATGGAATGCAGCAAAAGCAGTTCTAAGAGGGAAGTTTACAGCAATACAATCCTACCTCAAGAAACAAGAAACATCTCAAAAAACAACCTAATCATACACAAAAGGTTATTAGAGAAAGAAGAACAAAAATCCCCCAAAGTTAGCAGAAGGAAAGACATCATAAAGATCAGATCAGAAATAAATGAAAAAGAAATGAAGGAAACAATAGCAAAGATCAATAAAACTAAAAGCTGGTTCTTTGAGAAGATAAACAAAATTGATAAACCATTAGCCAGACTCCTCAAGGAAAAAGGGAGAACAATCAAATCAATAGAATTAGAAATGAAAAAAGAGAAGTAACAACTGACACTGCAGAGGATCATGAGATATTACTACAAAGGATCATGAGAGATTACTACAAGCAACTGTATGCCAATAAAATGGACAACCTGGAAGAAATGGACAAATTCTTAGAAAAGCACAACCTTCCGAGACTGAGCCATGAAGAAATAGAAAATATAAACAGACCAATCACAAGCACTGAAATGGAAACTGTGATTAAAATTTTCCAACAAATGCATGCCCAGGACCAGATGGCTTCACAGGCAAATTCTATCAAACATTTAGAGAAGAGCTAAAACCTATCCTTCTGAAACTATTTCAAAATATAGCAGAGGGAGGAACACTCCAAAACTCATTCTATGAGGCCACCATCACCCTGATATGAAAACCAAACAAAGATGTCACAAAGAAAGAACACTACAGGTCAATATCACTGATGAACATACACGCAAAAATCCTCAACAAAATACTAGCAAACCAAATACTAGCAAACAGCACATTAAAAGGATCATACACCATGATCAAGTGGGGTTTATCCCAGGAATGCAAGGATTCATCAATATACGCAAACCAATCAATGTGATATACCATTGTATATCACACTGATTGGTTTTTTTGATATTAGCAAAAGAAGGAGAAAAACCATATGATCACCGCAATAGATGCAGAAAAAGCTTGCGACAAAGTTCAACACCCGTTTATGATAAAAAAAAAAAACCCTCCAGAAAGTAGGCATAGAGGGAACTTACCTCAACATACTAAAGACCATATATGACAAAACCAGAGCACACATCGTTCTCAATGGTGAGAAAATGAAACCATTTCCTCAGATCAGGAACAAGTCAAGGTTGTCTACTCTCACCACTGTTATTCAACATAGTTTTGGAAGTTTTAGCCACAGCAATCAGAGAAGAAAAAGAAATAAAAGGAATCCAAATCGGAAAAGAAGAAGTAAAGCTGTCACTGTTTGCAGATGACATGATACTATACACAGAGAATCCTAAAGATGCTACCAGAAAACTACTAGAGCTAATCAATGAATTTGGTAAAGTAGCAGGATGCAAAATTAATGCATGGAAATCTCTTGCATTCCTATACACTAATAATGAAAAATCTGAAAGAGAAATTAAGGAAACAATCCCATTTACCACTGCAACAAAAAGAATAAAATACCTAGGAATAAACCTACCTAAGGAGACAAAAGACCTGTATGCAGAAAACAATAAGACACTGATGAAAGAAATTAAGGATGACACAAACAGATGGAGAGAAATACCATGTTCTTGGATTGGAAGAATCAACACTGTGAAAATGACTACACTACCCAAAGCAATCTACAGATTCAATGCAATCCCTATCAAACTACCAATGGCATTTTTCACAGAACTAGAACAAAAATTTCACCGTGTGTATGGAAACACAAAGATCCCTAATAGCCAAAGCAATCTTGAGAAAGAAAAATGGAGCTGGAGGAATCAGGCTCCCTGACTTCAGACAATACTACAAAGCTACAGTAATCAAGACAGTATAGTACTGGCACAAAAACAGAAATATAGATCAATGGAACAGGATAGAAAACCCAGAGATAAACCCATGTACATATGGTCACCTTATTTTTGATAAAGGAGGCAAGAGTATACAATGCAGAAAGGACAGCCTCTTCAATAAGTGGTGCTGGGAAAATTGGACAGCTACATGTAAAAGAATGAAATTAGAAACCTCCCTAACACCAGACACAAAAATAAACTCAAAATAAACTCAAAATGACCCAAATGTAAGGCCAGACACTATAAAACTCTTAGAGGAAAACATACGCAGAACACTCTATGACATAAATCACAGCAAGGTCCTTTTTGACCCACCTCCTAGAGAAATGGAAATAAAAACAAAAATAAACAAATGGGACCTAATGAAACTTAAAATCTTTTGCACAGCAAAGGAAACCATAAACAAGATGAAAAGACAACACTCAGAATGGGGGAAAATATTTGCAAGTGTAGCAACTGACAAAGGATTAATCTCCAAAATTTACAAGCAGCTCATGCAGCTCAATATCAAAAAAACAAACAACCCAATCCAAAATGGGCAGAAGACCTAAATAGACACTTCTCCAAAGAAGATATACAGATTGCCAACAAACTCATGAAAGAATGCTCAACAGCACTAATCACTAGAGAAATGCAAATCAAACTACAATGAAGTAGCACCTCACACCAGTCAGAATAGCCATCATCAAAAAATCTACAGGGCTTCCCTGGTGGTGCAGTGGTTGAGAGTCTGCCTGCCGATGCAGGGGACATGGGTTCGTGTCCCGGTTTGGGAAGATCCCACATGACGCAGAGCGGCTAGGCCCATGAGCCATGGCCACTGAGCCTGTGCATCCAGAGCCTGTGCTCCACAACGGGAGAGGCCACAACAGTGAGAGGCCCCCGTACCGAAAAAAAAAAAATCTACAAACAATAAATGCTGGAGAGGGTGTGGAGAAAAGGGAACCCTCTTGCACTGTTAGTGGGAATGTAAATTGATATAGCCTCTATGGAGAACAGTATGGAGGTTCTTTAAAAAACTAAAAATAGAACTACCATATGACCCAGCTATCCCACTACTGGGCATATACCCTGAGAAAACCATAATTCAAAAAGTCATGTATCACATTGTTCATTGCAGCTCTATTTACAATAGCCAGGACATGGAAGCAACGTAAGTGTCCATCAACAGATGAATGGATAAAGAAGATGTGGCACATATACAGAATGGAATATTACTCAGCCATAAAAAGAAACAAAATAGAGTCATTTGTAGTGAGGTGGATTGACCTAGAGTCTGTCATATAGAGTGAAGTAAGTCAGAAAGAGAAAAATAAACACCATATGCTAACACATATATATGGAATCTAAAAAAAAAAAAGTCATGAAAAACCTTGGGGCAGGACAGGAATAAAGCCTCAGTTGTAGAGAATGGACCTGAGGACACGGGGAGGGGGAAGGGTAAGCTGGGGCAAAGTGAGAGAGTGGCATCAACATATATACACTACCAAACGTAAAATAGATACCTAGTGGGAAGCAGCTGCATAGCACAGGGAGATCAGCTCAGTGTTCTGTGACCACCTAGAGGGGTGGGATGGTGGGGTGGTAGGGAGACGCAAGGAGGAGGAGATATGGGTATATATGTATATGTATAGCTGATTCACTTTGTTATAAAGCAGAAACTAACACACCATTGTAAAGCAATTATACTCCAATAAAGATGTTAACGAATAATAATAAAATAAAATGCACTAAAAAAACTCATAATACCTAGAGACATATGAAAAAGAAAACACAACGATCCAAAACCTTTGGGATTTCACAAAGTTCTAAAAGGGAAGCATATAGTCATACAATCTTATCTCGAGAAACAAGAAAAATCTCAAACAACCTAACTTTACACCTAAAGCAGCTAGAGAAAGGACAACAACAAAACCCAAGGTTAGTAGAAGGAAAGAATACTTTCTGATCATAAAGATCAGAGCTGAAATAAATAAAATAGAGACAAAACAGTAGAAAAAAATCAATGAAACTAAAAGCTGGTTCTTTGAGAAAATAAACAAAATGGATACACCTTTAGCCAGACTCTTCAAGAAAAAAGGGAGAGGGCTCAAATCAGTAATATTAGAAATGAAAAAGGAGAAGTTACAGTCAACACCACAGAAATACAAAGGATCATAAGAGACTACTACAAGCAACTATACGCCAAAAAAATGGACAACTTAGAAGAAATGGACAAATTCTTAGACAGGTACAATCTTCCAAGACTGAACCAGGAAGAAATAAAAAATATGAACAGACCAATCACAAGTACTAAAACTGAAACTTTGATTTAAAAACTTCCAACAAAGTCTAGAACAGACGGCTTCACAGGTGAATTCTATCAAACATTTAGAGAACAGTTAACACCTATCCTTCTGAAACTATTCCAGAAACTTACAGAGAAAGGAACACTCCCAAACTCATTCTATGAGGCCACCATCACCCTGATACCAAAGCCAGATAAAGATACCAAAAAAAGGAAAATTACAGGTCAATATCACTGATGAACGTAGATGCAAAAATCCTCAACAAAATACAAGCAAACCACATCCAACAATACACTAAAAGGATCATACACCATGATCAAGTGGGATTTATCTCAGGGATGCAAGGATTTTTCAATACCTGCAAATCAATCAGTGTGATACATGACAATAAACTGAAGTATAAAAACCATATGATCATCTCAATAAATGCAGAAAAAGCTTCTGATGAATTTCAACACCCAATTATAATAAAAACTCTCCAGAAAGTGGGATTATGTCCTCAACATAATAAAGGACATATATGACAAACCCCCATCTAACATCATATTCAACAGTAAGTAGTTGAAAGCATCTCCTCTAAGATGAGGAAGAAGAGAAGGATGTCCACTCTCACCACTTTTATTCAACATAGTTTTGTAAGTCCCAGCCATGGCAATCAGAGAAGAAAAAGAAATAAAAGGAATCCAAATTGGAAAAGAAGAAGTAAAACTGTCACTGTTTGCAGATGACATGATACTATATATAGAATATCCTAAAGCTACCAGAAAACTACTAGAGCTCATCAATGAATTTGGTAAAGTTGCAAGATACAAAATTAATACAGAGAAATCTCTTGCATTCCTACACACGAACAACAAAAGATCAGAAAGAGAAATTAAAGAAACAATCCCATTTACCATCTCATTAAAAAGAATAAAATACCTTGGAATAAAGCTACCTAAAGAGGCAAAAGACCTGTACTCTGAGAACTATAAGACGTGATAAAAGAAATCGAAGAGGACACAAATGGAAAGATACACCATTCTTCCTGGACTGGAAGAATCAATACTGTCAAAATGACTATACTACCCAAAGCAATCTACAGATTCCATGCAATCCCTATCAAATTACTGATGGCATTTTTCACAGAACTAGAACAAAAAAATTTTTAAGTCATATGGAAACACAAAATACCCCAAATAGCCAAAGCAATCTTGAGAAAGAAAAACAGAGCTGGAGGAATCAAGCTCCCTGACTTCAAACTATATGACAAAGCTATGGTAATCAAAGCAGTATGGTACTGGCATAAAAACAGATATATAGATTAATGGAACAGGATAGAGAGCCCAGAAATAAACCCATGCATCCATGGTCAATTAATTACAACAAAGGAGGCAAGAATATACAATGGACAAAAGACAGTCTCTTCAATAAATGGTGCTGGGGAAACTGGACAGCTACATGTAAAAGAATGAAAGCAGAACATTCTCTAACACCATACACAAAACTCAAAATGGATTAAAGACCTAAATGTAAGACTGGATACTATGAATATGTCTTAGAGGAAAACATAGGCAGAACACTCTTTGACATAAATTGCAGCAATATCTTTCTGGATCTACTTCCTAAAGAAAATAAAAACAAAAATAAACAAATGGGACCTAATGAAACTCAAAACCTTCTGCACAGCAAAGGAAACCCTAAACAGAATGAAAAGACAACTCACAGAATGGGAGAAAACATTTGCAAACAATGCGACCAACAAAGGATTAATCTCCAAAATCTACAAACAGCTCATGCAGCTCAATAGCAAAAAAACAAACAATGCAATCAAAAAATGGGCAGAAGACCTAAACAGACATTTCTCCAAAGAAGACATACATATGGCCAATAGGCACATGAAAAGATGCTCAACATCACTCATTATTAGAGAAATGCAATCAAATCTACAATGAGGTATTTCCTTACACCGGTCAGAATGGCCATCATCAAAAAGTTGTAGATAATAAATGCTGAAGTAGGTGTGGCAAAAGGGAACCCTCCTACACTGTTGGTGGGGATGTAAATTGGTACAGCCACTATGGAGAACAGTATGGAGGTTCCTTAAAAAACTAAACATAGAACTACATATGATCCAGCAATCCCACTCCTGGGTACATATCTAGAGAAAACCATAATTCGAAAAGATACATGCACCTCAATATTCACTGCAGCGCTGTTTACGATAGCCAAGACACAGAAGCAACCTAAATGTCCATCAACAGAGTAATGGATAAAGGAGATGTGGTATATATATACAATGGAATATTACTCAGCCCAACAGAAGAATGAAATAATGCCATTTGCAACATGGATGGACCTAGAGATCATTGTACTAAGGAAAGTAAGTCAGACAGTGGAAGAAATATCATATGATATCACTTATATGTGGAATCTAAAAAGATGATACAAATGAACTTATTTATAAAACAGAAATAGACTCACAGACTTAGAAAACAAGTTTATGGTTACAGAAAGGGAAGTGGGGAAAGATAAATTGGGAGATTGGGATTGACATATACACACTACTGTATATAAAATAGATAACCAGGGCTTCCATGGTGGCGCAGTGGTTGAGAGTCCGCCTGCCGATGCGGAGGACACGGGTTCGTGCCCCGATCCCGGAAGATCCCACATGCCGTGGAGCGGCTGGGCCCGCGAGCCATGGCCACGGAGCCTGTGTGTCCGGAGCCTGTGCTCCGCAACGGGAGAGGCCACAGCAGTGAGAGGCCCGCGTACAGCAAAAAAAAAAAAAAAAAAAAAAAAAAAAAATAGATAACCAACAAGGACCTACTGTGTAGCACAGGGAACTCCACTCAATATTCTGTAATAACCTATATGGGAAAAGAATCTGAAAAAGAATGGATATATGTACATGTATAACTGAATCACTTTGCTGTACAACTGAACTAACACAGCATTGTAAATCAACTATACCCCTATATAAAATAAAAATTAAATTAAAAAAAAGAAAAGAAAGACATAACTAAGTTGAACAGTAAAGGAACACTACAGTATTTTCCCTAATCCATTTCTTTTGGTGGATCTTTTTTTGTAACTCATCAGAAATCCAAATGTCTGATTTTGGAAGATGTTTTCTTGGCAGTATTCAGGATCTGACTCTTTTATACTTACCTGGCCTTAAAAATTGTGGAATTTGAAAAAAGAAAAGAGGAAGATTTTGATCATAGTTGCAACAATGTGTTATCTTTAATTACCTGGGGGCAGGGAGCAATTATTTGACTGATAAAATAGATTAGTGAAATAATTCTACATGACATCTATATTTTTCTTTTCAATGCAATGTTTCAAAGTGAAAAGTGAGTTTAAGTGGAAAGATAGTCCGTGATTAAATAAAATAGCAAAGCACATATTGCAAACAAAGGACATGGTAAAAGCTTAGAGTTCATGGTTAGGGAGGAAACAATCAAATAGTTTGAGGCAAAACTTTCTTGACTGATTTTTTTTTTTTTTTTTTTTTTTTTTTGCAGTACGCGGGCCTCTCACTGTTGTGACTTCTCCCGTTGCGGAGCACAGGCTCCGGATGCGCAGGCTCAGCAGCCATGGCTCACGGGCCCAGCCGCTCTGCGGCATGTGGGATCTTCCCGGACTGGGGCACGAACCCGTGTCCCCTGCATCGGCAGGTGGACTCTCAACCACTGCGCCACCAGGGAAGCCCTTGACTGATTATTTTTTAAAAATCAAGAATGCTAGACCTTATCTACTTTTTGATCAGGGCAAGGGCAAATCTTCCCCATTTCACTATCAACTGCTCTGGAAGTGCAATTACCTGAAGTGGTTTGATGTCCCTAGTCAGCCATGGGTAAGTGTCTGTGCTAACGAGGCAAGGACAGCAGCATAGTATGTGGAGTGCAGTTTACAGAGAGCACGTGCTGAATCCTAATAAGCATTTAATTTTTTCTACTCAGAGAAGCCTGCAGTGTCTTGCGGGGAAGTGTAATCTGAGATTTGCACAGACGAGTAGGAAAACCACACGTGTGGAGGGGTTTTGCAGTGCTTACTCTCTTGGAATCTGCTGGGGTTCAATGGTACCTTAAATGCAGCAGGGGGCAAGCCTGGCCTAACAGGTTACCCTACAGGAGCTTCAGCCATTGCAGCTCTGTTCTGAGAGTTGAGCTTTATAAGCAGCCAGGATTTGAATGACTTACGCCCTAACATCCTAAGGCACTCAGGACCAGCTGGTTGAATGAGGATGGCTCCTATTTCCTGTGGTTCTCTTGGATGGGGGATGGGTGGATGACATTGGCAGGTCAATAGGTGTGAAGGCAAATTATTTGTAAAATGGGATCCGGGAATGGCTTAGCAATATCATATATTATCCCATTTGAGACTCAGATTCTTCCCAACCTGTTTTGCTCCATGTGAGTAAACTCCTGCCCGTTTTTATGATAAATTTCTACAACCCTGAAATTTTAGCCAACTTTTGATGTAGTCATCCTTTGTAGGGAGCAGTTAGAAACCAAGCTCTGGTGGGATGCTTACTAAAAATGAATAGGCGAGAAGGGAGGAAGAATTGAGAAAAGTCAATCCTAACAGTCTTCAAAGCTTGTAACTTAGCCCTTGAAGAGCTGAATGTGAAAAGAGATATGATTATAAACAAAAAGCTGGGGAGGGGCAGGAAGCTGAGGAATCCCTGTGCCACCACACCCAACATCGACTCCTGTAATTGGGCCAATGGCAGGTAAACCAAGGCTTCGCCCAATGAGGAGTACCTGTTGAAATGAACCCATGAATTATTTTTCACAAAGTTGTTAAGCTCACCAGCATTTGATATCCCATTCGTGTTTATTATTTATTCCCCATCCACCTCCTAGACACTGCAGAAGAATCAAGTAATTACTCTTAGGTACTGGTAGTCGGCAAGTGCTGCAAACAAATATGAACTTATATGAACTTAAATTATCTCCATTTCATGTCATGTCGATCAGTTATATGCTATGTGCCACCCTTTATATTTTCTGTGGTTTTGAAGTCATTAAGGTGCCCTTCTGCACCCATGGAATTGACTTCATTTTACTGACAAAGGGATTCTCATTTAGTTTTCATTAATTGGTTAGATTTCCTCAAACTTCAAATGCCACATATTTTAAAACAATAGGAGGGGGGAGGAGCTTCAAGATGGCAGAAGAGTAAGACGTGGAGATCACCTTCCTCCCCACAAATACATCAGAAATACATCTACACGTGGAACAACTCCTACAGAACACCTACTGAATGCTGGCAGAAGAACTCAGCCCTCCCAAAAGGCAAGAAACTCCCCAAGTACCTGGGTAGGGCAAAAGAAAAAACAGACAAAAGAATAGGGACGGGACCTGTACCAGTGGGAGGGAGCCGTGAAGAAGGAAAGGTTTCCACACACTAGGAGCCCCTTCACGGGCGGAGACTGCGGGTGGCGGAGGGGGGAAGCTTCAGAGCCACGGAGGAGAGCACAGCCACAGGGGTGCGGAGGGCAAAGCGGAGAGATTCCCGCACAGAGGATCCGTGCCGACCAGCACTCACCAGCCCAAGAGGCTTGTCTGCTCACCTGCTGGGGCGAGCGGGGCTGGGAGCTGAGGCTCCGGCTTCGGTAGGATCCCAGGGAGAGGACTGGGGTTGGTGGCGTGAACACAGCCTGAAGGGCTTAGTGCACCACGGCTAGCTGGGAGGGAGTCTGGGAAAAGGTCTAGAGCTGCCGAAGAGGCAAGACACTTTTTCTTGCCTCTTTGTTTCACGGTGCTCGAGGAGAGGGAATTAAGAGCGCTGCTTAAAGGAGTTCCAGAGACGGGTGCAAGCTGCGACTATCAGCGTGGACCCCAGAGACGGGCATGAGACGCTAAGGCTGCTGCTGCAGCCACCAAGAACCCTGTGTGCAAGCACAGGTCACTCTCCACACCTCCCCTTCTGGGAGCCTGTGCAGCCCGCCACTGCCAGGGTCCCGTGATCCAGGGACAATTTCCCTGGGAGAACACACGGCGCGCCTCAGGCTGGTGCAATGTCACGCCGGCCTCTGCCTCCTCAGGCTTGCCTCGCATTCCGTACCCCTCCCTCCCCCGGCTGAGTGAGCCGGAGCCCCCGAATCAGCTGCTCCTTTAACCCCTTCCTGTCTGAGCGAAGAACAGATGCCCTCAGGCGACCTACATGCAGAGGCGGGGCCAAATCCAAAGGTGAACTCCAGTAGCTGTTCGAACAAAGAAGAGAAACGGAAATCTCTCCCAGCAGCCTCTGGAGCAGAGGATTAAATCTCCACAATCAACTTGATGCACCTGCATCTGTGGGATACCTGAATAGACAAGGAATCATCCCAAAATTGAGGCAGTGGACTTTGAGAGCAATGATATATCTATATATTTTTTCCTTTTCTTCTTTTTGTGAGTGTGTATGTATATGCTTCTGTGTGTGAGTTTGTCTGTACAGCTTGGCTTTTACCATTTGTCCTAGGGTTCTGTTTGTCCGTTTTTGTTTTTTTATTTTTAGTGTAGTTTTTAGCGCTTGTTATCATTGGTGGATTTGTTTATTGGTTTGGTTGCTCTTCTTTCTTTCTGTTTATAACTTAAAAATTTTTTTATTTTTCATAATTTTTTTTATTTTAATAACTTTATTCTATTTTTTTTTCTTTCCTTCCTTCCTTTCTTTTTTCTTTCTTTTTTTCTTCCTTTTATTCAGAGCTGTGTGGATGACAGGGCCTTGGTGCTCTGGCCAGGTCTCAGGCCTGTGCCTCTGAGGTGGGAGAGCCAACTTCAGTACACTGGTCCACCAGACACCTCCCAGCTCCACGTAATAACAAATGGAGACAAGCTCCCAGAGATCTCCTTCTCATTGCCAAGACCCAGCTCCTCTCAACGACCAGCAAGCTACAGTGCGAGACACCCTATGCCAAACAACAAGCAAGACATGAACACAACGCCACCCATTAGCAGAGAGGCTGCCTGAAATCATAAGGTCACAAACACCCCAAAGCATACCACCAGATGATGACCTGTCCACCAGAAAGACAAGATCCAGCCTCATCCACCAGAACACAGGCACTAGTCCCCTCCACCAGAAAGCCTACACAACCCACTGAACCAACCTGAGCCACTGGAGGCAGACACCAAAAACAACGGGAACTACGAACCTGCAGCCTGCAGAAAGGAGACCCCAAACACAGTAAATTAAGCAAAATGAGAAGACAAAGAAACACACAGCAGATGAAGGAGCAAGGTGAAAACCCACCAGACCAAACAAATGAAGAGGAAATAGGCAGTCTATCTGAAAAAGAATTCAGAGTAATGATAGTAAAGGTGATCCAAAATCTTGGAAATAGAATAGACAAAATGCAAGAAACATTTAACAAGGATGTAGAAGAACTACAGAGCAAACAATGGTGAACAAAACAATAAATGAAATTAAAAATTCTCTAGAAGGAATTAATAACAGAATAACTGAGGCAGAAGAATGGTTAAGTGACCTGGAAGATAAAATAGTGGAAATAACTACCACAGAGCAGAATAAAGAAAAAAAAAAGAAAAGAATTGAGGAGAGTCTCAGACGCCTCTGGGACAACATTAAACACACCAACATGTGAATTATAGGGGTCCCAGAAGAAGAAGAGAAAAAGAAAGGGACTGAGAAAATATTTGAAGAGATTATAGTTGAAAACTTCCCTAATATGGGAAAGGAAATAGTTAATCAAGTCCAGAAAGCACAGAGAGTCCCATACAGGATAAATCCAAGGAGAAGCACGCCAATACATATATTAATCAAACTATCAAAAAGTAAATACAAAGAAAAAATATTAAAAGCAGCAAGGGAAAAACAACAAATAACATACAAGAGAATCCCCATAAGGTTGACAGCTGATCTTTCAGCAGAAACTCTGCAAGCCAGAAGGAAATGCCAGGACATATTTAAAGTGATGAAAAGGAAAAACCTACAACCAAGATTGCCCTACCCAGCAAAGATCTCATTCAGATTCGACGGAGAAATTAAAACCTTTACAGACAAGCAAAAGCTAAGAGTATTCAGCACCAAAGGGAGAAGACTCAAATCAATAGAATTAGAAATGAAAAAGGAGAAGTAACAACTGACACTGCAGAAATACAAAGGATCATGAGAGATTACTACAAGCAACTCTATGCCAATAAAATGGACAACCTGGAAGAAATGGACAAATTCTTAGAAAAGCACAACCTTCCGAGACTGAACCAGGAAGAAACAGAAAATATAAACAGACCAATCACAAGCACTGAACTGGAAACTGTGATTAAAAATCTTCCAACGCACGCCCAGGACCAGATGGCTTCACAGGCGAATTCTGTCAAACATTTAGAGAAGAGCTAACACCTATCCTTCTCAAACTCTTCCAAAATATAGCAGAGGGAGGAACACTCCCAAACTCATTCTACGAGGCCACCATCACCCTGATACCAAAACCAGACAAGGATGTCACAAAGAAAGAAAACTACAGGCCAATATCACTGATGAACATAGATGCAAAAATCCTCAGCAAAATACTAGCAAACAGAATCCAACAGCACATTAAAAGGATCATACACCATGATCAAGTGGGGTTTATTCCAGGAATACAAGGATTCTTCAATATACGCAAATCAATCAGTGATACACCATATTAACAAACTGAAAAAGAAAAACCATATCATCATCTCAATAGATGCAGAAAAAGCTGTCGACATAATTCAACACCATTTATGATAAAAACCCTCCAGAAAGCGGGCATACAGGGAACTTACCCCAACATAATAAAGGCCATATATAATAAACCCACAGCCAACATCGTCTTCAGTGGTGAAAAGCTGAAACCCTTTCCACTAAGATCAGGAACAAGAAAAGGTTGCCCACTCTCATCACTATTATTCAACATTGTTTTGGAAGTTTTAGCCACAGCAATCAGAGAAGAAAAAGAAATAAAAGGAATCCAAATTGGAAAAGTAGAAGTAAAGCTGTTACTGTTTGCAGATGACATGATACTATACACAGAGAATCCTAAAGATGCTACCAGAAAACGACTAGAGCTAATCAATGAATTTGGTAAAGTTGCAGGATACAAAATTAATGCACAGAAATCTCTTGCATTCCTATACACTAATAATGAAAAATCTGAAAGAGAAATTAAGGAAACACTCCCATTTACCACTGCAACAAAAAGAATAAACTACCTAGGAATAAACCTACCTAAGGAGACAAAAGACCTGTATGCAGAAAACAATAAGACACTGATGAAAGAAATTAAGGATGACACAAACAGATGGAGAGAAATACCATGTTCTTGGATTGGAAGAATCAACACTGTGAAAATGACTACACTACCCAAAGCAATCTACAGATTCAATGCAATCCCTATCAAACTACCAATGGCATTTTTCACAGAACTAGATCAAAAAATTTCACCGTGTGTATGGAAACACAAAAGACCCTGAATAACCAAAGCAATCTTGAGAAAGAAAAATGGAGCTGGAGGAATCAGGCTCCCTGACTTCAGACAATACTACAAAGCTACAGTAATCAAGACAGTATAGTACTGGCACAAAAACAGAAATATAGATCAATGGAACAGGATAGAAAACCCAGAGATAAACCCATGTACATATGGTCACCTTATTTTTGATAAAGGAGGCAAGAATATACAATGGAGAAAAGACAGCCTCTTCAATAAGTGGTGCTTGGAAAATTGGACAGGTACATGTAAAAGTATGAAATTAGAACCCTCCCTAACACCAGACACAAAAATAAACTCAAAATAAACTCAAAATGACCCAAATGTAAGGCCAGACACTATAAAACTCTTAGAGAAAAACATAGGCAGAACACTCTGACATAAATCACAGCAAGGTCCTTTTTGACCCACCTCCTAGAGAAATGGAAATAAAAACAAAAATAAACAAATGGGACCTAATGAAACTTAAAATCTTTTGCACAGCAAAGGAAACCATAAACAAGAGGAAAAGACAACCCTCAGAATGGGAGAAAATATTTGCAAGTGTAGCAACTGACAAAGGATTAATCTCCAAAATTTACAAGCAGCTCATGCATCTCAATATCAAAAAAACAAACAACCCAATCCAAAAATGGGCAGAAGAGCTAAATAGACATTTCTCCAAGGAAGATATACAAATTGAGAACAAACACATGAAAGAATGCTCAACATCATTAATCATTAGAGAAATGCAAATGAAAACTACAACGAGGTATCACCTCACACCAGTCAGAATGGCCATCCTCAAAATATCTACAAACAATAAATGCTGGAGAGGGTGTGGAGGAAAGGGAACACTCTTGCACTGTTGGTGGGAATATAATTGATATAGCCACTATGGAGAACAGTAAGGAGGTTTCTTAGAGTACTAAAAATAGAACTACTGTATGACCCAGCAATCCCCCTACTGAGTATATACCTTGAGAAAACCATAATTCAAAAAGAGTCATGTACCACAATGTTCATTGCAGCTCTATTTACAATAGCCAGGACATGGAAGCAATGTAAGTATCCATCGACAGATGAATGGATAAAGAAGATGTGGCACATATATGCAATGGAATATTGCTCAGCCATGAAAAGAAACGAAATTGAGTTATTTGTAGTGAGGTGGATGGGCCTAGAGTCTGTCATACAGAGTGAAGTAAGTCAGGAGAAAAACAAATACCATATGTTAACACATATATATGGAGTCAAAAAAAAAACAACAAAGGTCATGAAGAACCTAGGGGCAGGATGGGAATAAAGACACAGACCTACTAGAGAATGGACTTGAGGACACAGGGAGTGGGAAGGGTAAGCTGGGACAAAGTGAGAGAGTGGTATGGGCATATATACACTACCCAATGTAAAACCGATAGCTAGTGGGAAGCAGTTGCATAGCACAGGGAGATCAGCTCGGTGCTTTGTGACCACCTATAAGGGGTGGGATAGGAAGGGTGGGAGGGAGGGAGATGCAAAAGCGAAGAGATATGGGGATATATGTATATGTATATTTGATTTTCTTTGTTATAAAGCACAAACTAACACACCATTGTAAAGCAATTTTACTCCAATAAAGATGTTAAAAAAAATAGGAGGGATCTGCTGTATATTACATAAAGTGCAGAGCTTCCATGTAATGGATTGTTTGGCTAATTTTCTTTTCAGCAAATAAGCAAATTAATTTATACAAGCTATTAATACCAATTATTAATGCTTTTCATTTTGTTGGTTTCAGCAATCTCTGCATGACACATACACTGAAACAAAATGGAAATTCATTTCACGAAGTTTGGCAACACTGCAGTGTTTTGTAACCTTTGCCACAATGCTTACTTGAAAGGCTGGGTTTAATTATCCTTTTTTTTTTTTGCCTGCATCTCAAGATGCTGATAGGTAACATTCTCTTGCACTTGACAGTTAAAAGAAAATTCATCACAGTTTTCCCACACTGCCCTTGATGCTTGTCACATAAGGAGACTTTAATATTCCCACCAGAAAAGCATTAGCCCAGCTTATCTGTGTCTTAGTTTTTATATGCTGGGTCGGGGTGGGGGGAGTGGAGAAATTCAGCTACAAGGCAGGGAAGGAAGCAGGCCTCCTGGGCAGAACAGCACCTGATCTGGCCTGTTCTAAGACTGGAACTACAGGCCCACTGGGGTTCAAGACCCTTGTAAAGCAAAGGAGCTTGGATCTTCTCTCTTCTGCATTGCCTTTACCATGACTTCCCAATTACGCCTCTTTTTGATGTCTTCTCTTTTTATGCCTCCTAAGAACTGGCTCCCTGACCCTCTCTCTGTCGTGTAGCTTCTGCTTATTCAGGCATTTGAATCCTTCCTGACTCTGGCTCCTTGGGCTCCTGTCACTTCTCTGCCTCACGACCTTTCTGCATTCATTCCTGCTGCACGGTCTGAGCTGCTCAGCACTTCCTTGCTTTGGAAGTCATTTCCACTCCAGGCCTTTTTCCAACTCCTGGTCCAGGGAGTGTGGTCCAGCGGTGGGGAGGACCTGACTCTCCCCTCTGCGAGGCAGCCATGCACAGCACCTTCTAAGTGGTGATGAGCAAGCTAGGTACTATAATTGATCAGGACCCTAAAAAATAAGGTAGGACACACCTTTGAGGGTCCTTTTAAAGCTAAATGTGACAATACAGAGGCATCTTCTTCTCATGATCTCTCTTCTCCCTTCCACATCCCAACCTTCCTCAACATCAAATCTATTCCTTCAGCATTTGAATTTCAATTAATAAGGCCATGGCTGGCCAGCTATCACATTTTCAGGGGCTTAAAATTTTGAAGAGAAGTACATTCTGTGTTCCAATGTTCCAGGCAGTTGGAGCTACGTTTATAAAAGGATAAAATCCACAGTGACACAATGAAGGTGATAGAGGTGACAGCCCAGAATGCCTGCTTTTCCTATGGGTTTGACCCTCTCATTAGTTGCTCTGAGTTTTCAAATCAACACGGAGTCATGCAGTGGAGAAAGAGGCTGCAAGTCCAGGGCTACTCTGACTGGGATAGGGAATTAGAATGTATAAGATTATTTATACACATAGCATTTAATTAAATTTCATGAAGGTGAAGTCCATCTGGAATGCATTCAAGCTGTAACTCACTGCACGTTTGCTGGTGTTGCTGGTGTGCTAATTGATGTAACATTCATTAGTCTCTCCAAATAACCACACTCAATCAGGAGGTAGATGTGGTCCCACTTTGGGAGACTTATGACCTAAATATCTTTAATGCAGCTTTTCCAATTTCCTGCTGACCTTGCTGCTCTGTCTGACAGACCAGAGGCCAGACTGATAAGGTTTACTTCAAGAAAGACCATTTAAGTTAGGAATAAACAAGGTAGCTTTATTTGGTCAATATTCAATTAGACCTTTTTGTCTTTATCCTGAATACTTAGATGGTGGGGTTGCATTTCCTTATTATGCTCAAGGAGGATTCTGTTTTCCTGGGGGAGAATTTCTGAGAAATGTCTGTCACTGTAAGATAACCAGATTTTTGAAAAACAAGCCACAGGGATAAAGGTGTTTTGTAAAATGATAGAAATAATGAAAACTAGAACCTGATTAAAAATGTGATTTCTTGCTTCTGCCTGGCCCTGTGGTTTATGCTTCAGTAAAGCCTCCGTAGACGTCCCGAGAACAGCCTGGATTCTAGAAGCCACGTCTGCACCAGAAACAATGTAAGCAGTGTTTCTCATTTCTAGGGGGCATGATCTCTTTCTACCCCTCCCCCCGATATTACAAGGTCTCCATGTCACTAAACACTGGGCATGCCTGACTGGGCTCTCTCCCCTCATTCTGCCTGTCCCCACCCCTCATACTGGATGAGGGTCCTCCCTGCCCTTTGGATTTGCCAGTGGGTAGGGGGGAGGTGGCAGTTCAAGTGGAGGTCTCCCATAAGACCAGTTTTCTGGATCATTTGATTTATTTAACTACCTACAATGCCAAGGGCCCTGGGCATTCATCCAACCAACTGCTTATGTTTCCATAAATAATGTCAGCTCTGGAACTCAACTGAATTAGGCCAAGGGCTGGCTAAAGGGTTGTCTCTCCTGTTCCCTGACGGTCAAGAGATTTTGAATATCAGTGTATAAGAGCTGGTTTCAGGAAAGTACTCCAAGTTCAAATTTTCAGAAACATTGTCTCATTCAATATTCAAATTTCCATGCATTTCAATAATCTATGTGTAAGGTTTGTGTTGGTTGGTGTGGAGAAAGGAGCTCTAGAAATTGATGTGGAGAATCAGAATTTAATACCCACTGATTAACCCTAACAGATTTATATTAAAAGGCAAAGTCCAACAAGCTGATGTCAAAATGGCAGTAAAGAATTCACAGATTGATGAATTACGTTTTCAAATGCCAAGGTCAAGGAGAAATTCAAGTAGATGTTTGAAAATTCAAATTCCTTAATATCTGCTCCTAGACCCTAATGATTAATATAAACACATCATACTAGTTTAAATGAACAAATCATTAACCTGAGTCTTTATAGTGAACCAGCACCGTAATCAATATATGATATTTGTTTTTTCCTGCCAAATAATTAGGAGATGAGAAGTGTCTGGACACTATTTCCAGTGGATACTCAACAGTCAGCAAGCAGTCGCTTCTAGCTGGTCTGCTACAGAGGGGATCTCTTGGGTAAGATGACGCCCATATCACCACGCAGAACAAATAGATATAACTGCATGTAACCAAAGACATCCATGAAATGCTCAGCATACCCACTTTGAGGAGACTTGGGGACAACAATCAAAGAGCAATTTTAGGGCTTCCCTGGTGGCTCAGCGGTTGAGAGTCCGCCTGCCGATGCAGGGGACACGGGTTCGTGCCCCGGTCCAGGAAGATCCCACATGCTGCAGAGCGGTTGGGCCCGTGAGTCATGGCCACTGAGCCTGCGTGTCTGGAGCCTGTGCTCTGCAACAGGAAAGGTCACAACAGTGAGAGGCCCGCATACCAAAAAAAAGAAAAAAAAAAAAAGAACTAGTTTAGATGTTCTTTAAAACTTCCCCAAAGTGCCATTTTCTGTAGGAGCTGGTTCTCCAAGTCCTTCTGCTCTATTACACACACCCCCATGATGAACTCCCTTCTGCTTTCCTACTGCCTGCCCCTCTTCACACCATTCAGTACTTAGAGGGCAGAGCACGGCCTCCCCTACATGAATCCTCTCCCTCAACCCTCCGTAGCTGAGCCCATACTGCCAAATTGGAACAAAACTTCATCGCAGGTTAGTTGATTTTGGAGAGGAAGTACGCCGCACAACAACTGATGCTGACACTTGAAGTGGCTGCCCAGGGTCGCTCCACGGGGCCTGCCTTCCTGTGCTGGGAAGTGAGCTCACCACCATCAGCCATTCCCTGCCTTGCCCACAACATCTGTAGCTACCACACCTCCACCAGGCATCTTAAATGCTTTAGTTATTGGAGGCTCCATCTGTACCTGGTACAGAGAAAGGCAGGCATTTCTTTCCCCTTGTGGTTTAGTCTGTCTCCCAGGCCTGCGTTCCTGCCTGCCCCAGAAGCTGCCTCATCTCAGGATGACTGAATAGGAATGTCCACTTCATTCAAGAGACCCTACGCCTGACTCTTATGGTACCTTATGGTCCACTAAGCTAAAAAATAATTATATAAAAAATAGTGTTAGCTAAGCCTTAAAAACCAAGAATACATTGATATGGGGGCATACTTTGACAGATGTAGTTAATCTGGGGGAGTGGTAGAGACAGGAAGATGCAAAAATTAGGGGAGAAGGAAGGGATGATCATTATGTTTGGAGCTTTTTATTGTCTTTCAGCACTGAGTTTCAGGGTATTTCTCCACTCTGGCGACAGCCAGTTGATTAAGAAGGCAGTCCTGCTAGATTGTGCAGTGTTCAAACACTGTGTCACCAGCCTGAATGGGATTTGTTGAGTTTTTTTTTTTAATTTTATTTATTTTTGGCTGTGTTGGGTCTTCATTGCTGCACGCAGGTTTTCTCTAGCTGCTGTGAGCAGGGGCTACTCTTCGTTGAGGTGCGTGGGCTTCTCATTGCAATGGCTTCTCTTGTTGCACAGCACGGGCTCTAGGGTGCATGGGCTTCAGTAGTTGTGGCGTGCGGGCTCAGTAGTTGTGGCTCATGGACTCTAGAGTGCAGGCTCAGTAGTTGTGGTGCATGGGCTTAGTTGTTCTGCAGCACATGGGATCTTCCCAGACCAGGGATGAAACCTGTGTCTCCTGCATTGGCAGGCAGATTCTTAACCACTGCACCACCAGGGAAGTCCCTGTTGAGTTTTTGTGTGGAAAGGAATTTGCCTTAGTTGTGTCATGTCCCTTCCTGGATGTTCGGTATTGGTGTTGCCTTGCACAGCACTGGGTAGAGTTATCATGCAGCTATGTGTGCGTGGCGGGTAATCCCCCTGTGAACTCTCGGCAGGCTTACACTGTGAGGTCCTCTTTACTCCTCATTATTCTAAAAGCTAAGTGGATGTCTTTTTATGAAGTAGGTACCACTTTTCATTGGCTACAATAGCTGTCACCAGCTATTGTCACTTTGCTTTTACCCAATAAACTGAGCATGTTGCTTCTAAGAAAGAAAATGTGATAGCTTAAGTGGACATGTTTGGGTACCTCATTCATCAACAAATATTTAAGAATCTGAAAAGAATCAGGATATGGAAGGTGCCAGAAATATAAACACATTCCCTGTCCCCAGAGAGCTGAGTCTAGTGGAGAGTCAGATGTGCAAAGTGATTTAACAGATACATCCCTCTTTGCAGTTTATAACTGTTATCATTGTTTTCCCAAAAGCAGACTCTGAAAACAGGATTTGGGTGTGAGTCTTATTCTCTCTGTCTCGCTTTAAATCTTATTACTTTATGCACTGCCCAAAATGGAATACTGCTTAGAAAAATTCCTCCACCTAGAAGACAAACTTTTAAGAGAGACGTGTGTGGTAGAGCTGATCATAGTGATCATGTCCTCAGGCTGTTAAAAGGGGGATGGGTGCCACCACCAAGAAGCAGGAGGGAAGGCAATGTGGCTGGGATTTGCTCCTGGACATCAGAATTTCCCAAGGAATCAATGATCCAAAGAAGAAATGATCAAACCTAAAAGACAACATGCTCACATAATTAAAATTGGAAACTAAAAGATCAACTCTCAACAAAAGAACATCTATTAATTTATCTGTTCATATTTTATTCACCCTGCTAGCTTACCATATACTGGGATGGTATAATCCAGCCCACACTGAACACAGGCAACAAATAATTAGAAAATGTGTCTCCAAATAACCTTGGCCCTAAGAATTTCAAAGAAAACCTCTGAAGGTGTTATGTGGTTAGACTGTTTTCTATATGTCATGGAAGGTTCTAGAAGCTACCCACCATCACAGAGAATCATGAACCCAGGAGACACCTGGCACCAAATAAACATAATAATTCCAAAGGCAGAAAGTGGGGACGTGGGGACAAGGAGATATCAACCCTGTTCTAATGAGGACCAAATGTAGAGGGGAGATGAGAGGGGCCAGAAGCCAAAGCGTTAAATTATTTGCCTACAAACAGTGGCTTCTGAGAGGTGAAATGACTGTCACCACTTCATGGCGGTGCACGTTTGCAAGTCCTGCCAACAGCACAGTAGTTCCCCAATTCTATCTGCCTGAGAATTTCCTGATGCATGTGTTTAAAATGCATATTTCTAGGCCCTATTTCCAAAGATACTGATGCACTACATATGGTGTAGTGCCCATGGATGAGCATTTTTAAAAGCCCCACACGTGATTTTTTTCCTTGTTCTTAGTTTTATTTATTTATTTATTTATTTATTTATTTATTTATTTATTTAACATCTTTACTGGAGTATAATTGCTTTACAACGTGTTAGTTTCTGCTGTGTAACAACAAAGTGAATCAGCTATATGTATACCTGTATCCCCATATCCCCTCCCTCTTGCGTCTCCCTTCCATCCTCCCTATCCCACCCCTCTAGGTGGTCACAAAGCACTGAGCTGATCTCCCTGTGCTATGCGGCTACTTCCCACTAGCTATCTACTTTACATTTGGTAGTGTTTATATGTCAATGTTACTCTCTCACTTCATCTCAGCTTACCCTTTCCCCTCCCCGTGTCCTCAAGTCCATTCTCTACATATGTGTCTTTATTCCTGTCCTGCCCCTAGGTTCATCAGAACCATTTTTTTTAGATTCCATATATATGTGTTAGCATACGGTATTTGTTTTTCTCTTTCTGACTTACTTCACTCTGTATGACAGACTCTAGGTCCATCCAGCTCACTACAAATAACTCAATTTCGTTTCTTTTCATGGCTGAGTAATACTCCATTGTATATATGTGCCACATCTTCTTTATCCATTCATCTGTCATTGGACACTTAGGTTGCTTCCATGTCCTGGCTATTGTAAATAGTGCTGCAATGAACATTGCACCACATGTGATTCTGATGCAGGTGGTACCACACAGAGAAGCTACAGAATTTCCTTTGGGCACTAGTTCCCAATCTGACATCTGCCCCCAAGTGACTGCAAGAACTTGTTAGTGGGTAAGCAAGACACCGACAAGGCTTCCACAGGTGCAGGGGACCTGCACAACAAATATACAATCTGCTCAGAGAAGTATATTAGAACTATTAAAGAGTACTATCTATCATAACTGATTTCTCCTTTCCTTCCACACCTAAAAATTAAATACAGAGTAGGAGATGCAGAAATAAAGGAAAGGATCACTTAAGTACTTTTTTCACTAAACTCAATTATTATAGATGACTGCGCTCTTGTTCTTATTTCTGGTATTTTTTGTTGGGGGAAGGGAAAAAGACAAGTTGTACATCAAAGCAGCATTCAGAAGCTTGCTTTTAAGTTACAAATATATTGATGATTTCTAATATTCAGATCAAATACTAGGATGTGTTTCCATATCTCCTGTTATGGGATATAAAATTCATATACATATTCATATGTTGAAGTCCAAAGCCCCAGTCCCTCAGAATGTGACTATATTTGGAAATAGGGTCTTTAAAGAGGCGATTAAGTTAAAATGAGGTCAGTAGGGTAGGCCTTAATCCAGTAGGACTGGTGGCCTTATAAGAGGACGAAATTTGGACATAGACACAGGGGAAGATGACATAAAGACATAGGGAGAAGGCAGCCATCTACAAGCCAAGGAAAGAGGCCTCAGAAGAAACCTGGGTGGTTGTTTAGTCCACGCCGTCTGCGGTACACTGTGATGGCAGGCTTCCCAAACTAACACATCTACTCGTATAAAAAGCAAGGCAATCCTATCTCATCCAATACCTTCCTTAGGCATGTACTTGTCCTAGTTCTGAAAGGAGGCAGGCCGTGCTCGGAGCTGACACTCTAAGAAAAAGGAAGGAGAGAATGAAGCACCAGACGTTCAACAACTTATCACTTTGGGATGCTTGAAGCTCATGGCACCACTACTGTTCATCTCCTGTGGCTCCTCTCCCCTTCCTGGGTCTGAAGGAGCCGACGGGGGAGGTGAGGGCTGCGAGGAAAGAAGGTCAACATCCACAAACCCAAAACCAACTAGCTCCCTCCTTGCCTTTCTTAGTAGGGAGAGAACTGATACCTCCTTTCCATTTTCTAGATGTCGCCTCCTCTGGTTTTACAATTATTAAATGTACACACAGACGGGTAGGCTGTTTAACACTGGAGAGGCGTTTATGTGTACGGAGGTGGGGGAGTATATTCTGGAAACATTTCATTTTCATCCACCCTCATCAAAGCACCTCCCCTAAGGTGCACCTGTGCGTTCAAAAGGCCCAGGCCCTCCATCTGAGAATAACTTCCTGGCAACGTCTTGGATTTCGATGGAGCTGTTTTTAACGGACCTTTCTCCCGCTGCCTGCAGTAACCGAGGGCACCGATAGCCCAACTTCCTCTTTGGGGAGATTCCAGTCCTCACTGATGAGTCCTCTGGACAGGGCTACCTTCCTATCCTGTCTCACTAGTCTTTGATTATTCTTCTTCCATATTAGTGATAGAAAATTTAGAGAAAGGATAATGCTTCAAATCAGAAGAAAAGCTTAAGTTACCTTAGCACAAAAGTTACTAGATGAATTCCTCACTCTCCTCCTTGCTATAGAAATATTCAGTATCAAATCCCTTCTTAGGTTTTACAGTTTTATTACTGTCACAAACAAAGCTGCTTCTTAAAAAGATTGGGTTTCCCTGGTGGCGCAGTGGTTGAGAGTCTGCCTGCCGATGCAGGGGACACGGGTTCATGCCCTGGTCCAGGAAGATCCCACATGACGCAGAGCGGCTGGGCCCGTGAGCCATGGCTGCTGAGCCTGCGCGTCCAGAGCCTGTGCTCCACAACGGGAGAGGCCACAACAGTGAGAGGCCCGCGTACCAAAAAGAAAAAAAAAAAAAAAAGATCTAACCCCTCACACATCCATCCCCATTGTGGAACATTCTAAATACTTCTGAACATAACCAACTTTTAAGCCAGTTGCCTATAGTTAAGAAACTACTTTAAATCACACCACTATCACTCTTATACAAGCAGAGCTAATCAACTAACAAACTCAGTTTCCTATTATCTTTCAACATGAAGGTCATCAAGAGGATCAAAAAGAGTAACGGCCATAAAAAAATCCACAAATCTATACTGATACTCAGAAAAGGGTGAGTGAGGAAACTCTTTACAGATGAATGCCAGCAGCTCAACATAGAAGCAATGAAAGAATCACAGAATCTCCATTTAATACTTCCAATGTAAGAGCTAATTCAGGCAGGGAGCAAAGGAAGGTAAAATTTGGTTGAAAAGTTGTTTGAAAACAGGATATTTGCACTTTGCCAAAAATCACTCCACAAATTCTTACTAATTGCAAAGGAAAAGGTACTTTTCTGGTGGAAAGACCCAGGAGTCGGCGGCTCTGCATCAGTAATACTGAGACAGCTGGACGTTGTGCAATATGAAATTCACAGCATCATCTATGAAGTAGTTTTGGCAAAAATGGTTGCTATAGGCTGAAATGTCTGTGCCCCGCACCCAAAATTCCTCTGTTGAGACCTAATCCCCAGCGTGATGGTATTTGGAGGTAAGGCCTCAGGAGATGATTAGGTCATGAGGGTATACCCCTGATGAATGGGATTAGTGCCCTTATAAAAGAGACCCTACAGAGCTCCCCTGCCCCTTTTGCCATGTGCGGGTACAAGGAGACCATCTGCAACCCAGAAGGGTGCCCTCACCCAACCACAGAAGCACCCTGATCTCAGAATTGCAGCCTCCAGCTCTGTGAGAAATAAATTTGTTGTTTATAAGCCATCCAGTCTACAGTATTTTTGTTACAGCAGCCTAAGTGGACTAAGATAATTTAACCTGAATCTACTCACACTTCTAAACCTAATTTCCAGTTTACAGGAAATACACATGCTGAAGAATATGTAAATGATACATAAGGAAACCATCAAGAAACCCATAATGTGGGACATCCTCCAAGACAACAAGCCTAGACTTTCCAAAAAGTTAAAGGAGGTGTGGAGGCTGTTAAAATGGACAAAAAAAAAGACAAAACCAAATGCAACTTATGAATGTCGATTAGATCCTAAAATTGCAAAAACACTATACGACATTTTTCAGATAAGCATGGAAATTTGAAAATACTATACATTAGATGGTAAAACAGTCACTGTTAATTTTCTTAGGTGTACTATTGTATTATTGTAATGAAGGGGAAATGTCCTTATTGTTAGGAGGTGCATTCTGAAGTATTTAGGGGTGAAATGCTCTGATGTCTGAAACTTAAGAGCAGATATAGCAAACTACTGTTTGCTGGAGCAGCGTACTGGCAGGGCACACAGGAAGCGCTTTTCTTTTGTAAGAGAACTGCTCTGCAGTCACACCCTGCTGTGCCATGTTACTCCCATTCATGGGTACTTGGTCCGGCATCTCCAGACTCCAGCCCAGCCAGGGACGTGGGGTTCTGCACTGTGCTGGAGCTGGCTTTCCTTTATGGAGGCACAGCTAGGAGCACACAGGCAGGCAGTGAGAAAGTTGTTCCACACCCTGAATTCCTTATTTCCTACACACAATGAGGTAGAAAGGGAGGCCTGAATTATGGCTGAACCCAGCCAGGTTCAGCTGACAAGCTTTTCCAGCTGCCTAACAGCATGGTAATTATTAACCACACAACGGAGTCCAGCCAGCCTGGGCCCTCTGCTGGCACAAGAAAATTTCCAAAGAATTTCCAATAATAGCAACGACAACCATGGTTCTTGAGTACTTACTAAGTACCAGACACCATTCTAAGTGCCTTATGTATCCTAATGTATGGATTTACAGGAGCGGTCAAGCTTTACCATATTATCATTAAGTACTACAATCCAGGGCTGACTGAAACCCTCATTGTAGGCAAAGGCTAAAAAGTAATTTGTAATAATATTCATATTCAGAAGGCTAAGTCATCTTTGCTTGAAAAAATGGGAATTGATACTGGAGGTGGGAGGAGGTTCAGTATTTCTTTCCTAAAATCCATTAATGCAGGACTTCCCTGGTGGCGCAGTGGTTAAGAATCCGCCTGCCAATGCAGGGGACACGGGTTCGAGCCCTGGTCCGGGAAGATCCCACATGCCGTGGAGCAACTAAGCCCGTGCACCACAACTACTGAGCCTGCAAGCCACAACTACTGAAGCCCGCGCACCTAGAGCCCATGCTCCACAACAAGAGAAGCCACCACTATGAGAAGCCCACGCACCACAATGAAGAGTAGCCCCCGCTCGCCACAACTAGAGAAAGCCCACGCGCAGCAATGAAGACCCAACACAGCCAAAAATAAATAAATAAAAATAATTTTTAAATAAAAAATAAATAAAATAAAAACCATTAATGCAAATCACCCCTCAAACTCTTGCAAGTCTTGGCATCCATAACCATTTATCATGGAAAGAATGTACCACAATCAAAAATCACAGCTTGCTTCCTGACGTCCGCAATCAAAGCAAGAGAAGCAAAGATATATCACCTAATCCAGTTGTTCCTCCCAGGCCATCGCTCATCGGCCACTTGCCATTGCTCACAACTCTTTTCACACATTAGCGTTAGAAAATTCTAAAGACTAGAGCAAATGTTTCCCTCCTCAAAGTTACTGCAGACAGTCAGTAAGGCTGGGGAACATGAAGCTTCAAATATCCCTTGTTGATAGAATAAAGGGGAAAAAACACCTGCAAACATCAAGGAAGTTAGGTAGGCATTTGAATCTTGGAGGTCGGCAGCTGAATTACATGAACATGGACAAAAAAAGAAGTGTCGTCAACCATTTAGCAACTGACTCCAGTATTTAACTACCTGGTAACTATACAGAAGACAGTAAGTTTTTACTCATACAATAGGAAGGCTACACTAGAATATCACACAGCAATTGGAACTGAAGGGTAGCAGAATATGCCACGCCAAAATAGGCCCACAGGAGTTCAGGACATGCCACTCCAAAGCATTCCACCTGGGAATATTGATTATTCTGAGCTGTAGGCACTTGAAAAACAGCAAATGCAGGGAGAGGCTTCCTCCAAACTCCCCTGTCTCCCTAAAGACAGAGTTTCCAAAAACAACACACCTGTCATAAATCCCCTCCCTGGGAATTTCATCAACTGGGGAAAACTGTTACCACCAGAGAGCAGAATAGAAGTCCACACAAACTTTGTCACAAACTCTCATACCTCCCATCTATTCAAGGGTCCATTCATCCTTCCTAAAAATCATTTACTCTCCCCTAAGAGGCCTATACCCACTTCCCCTTTCTCTATTAAGATGGTCTTCAATCCTGAATTCTCAGCCACCTGGGGGAGTTACTAATTTTCCCCTGGTATTGTAACAAAGTGGGATCTGGCTGCTCGCCACTCAAAAGGCATTAAAGAGACAAGGTTGACGGCAAGGAAAGTTTGCTTTATTTTGGACGCCGGCAACTGGTGGGGGGAGGGGCGGGGGCGACTCCCCCCTCCCCCACCTCCCTACAATAAGTGGGCAAGAGCTTTATAGACGTAGGGAGGGGGCTACATGCAGAAACAGCACAGTCAGCTCTGACAGTCCTCTTAAAATTAGTCGTGCAGTGGACCGACTAGCACCATCTTGATTGTTTTAAGTACAGTTAATCTTCAGTGCCAGGGTCGGTTTGTTCCCATTTCCTTCAGGCCAGTTCTCGGAATTGTGGCAGTTTATGTCATGGCTACAGTCTGGTCATCATGTAGTTAATTTCTTCCACCTGGTGGGGTTTCTGTATCTACCAGACAGCTCACAGGATACGGCTCAGAAGATTATCTATAGCCCATGAAGAGGAAATAAAGGTCCTTGACTACGCTTATTGACTAAACTATTATTATTTAGTCTTGTTGGACTGTTTTCTTTTGTTTCTGCATTTTCTCACTTCTCTGATTGATATGGCTCAGAAGATTATCTATAGCCCATGAAGAGGAACTAAAGGTCCTTGACTATGCTTATTGACTAAACTATTATTATTTAGTCTTGTTGGACTGTTTTCTTTTGTTTCTGCATTTTCTCACTTCTCTGATTGATATGGCTCAGAAGATTATCTATAGCCCATGAAGAGGAACTAAAGGTCCTTGACTATGCTTATTGACTAAACTATTATTATTTAGTCTTGTTGGACTGTTTTCTTTTGTTTCTGCATTTTCTCACTTCTCTGATTTAACTTATTCTTTGGCTAAAGTTTTTCCACAGACAAAAGGCAGGTGGAGGACATGGGGGGGTCCTGCTCCATTTCAGTATCACCCATGTATACTGAGATTTGCACGTTAACTTGTTTTTCTCTTGTTAGTCTTTTATTACAGGGGTCTCAGCTAAGAACTCAGGAGGGTAGAAGGAAAATTCTTCCTCCCTTACAGAAAAATGTGCATCATTACAGGCAACAATATGGATGAAATCTCATATAATGTTGAACAAAAGGAGCCAGACACTAAATAGTACATACAATCACTTTATATATTTGTATAATTTACTCATTTAAATTTTTTTAATTTTTAAAATATTTTAAATGTGTATATAGAATAAAATTCAAACAAGGCAAAATGATTAATGCTATTAGAATTCAGAATAGTGGTTACTTTTGAAGAGAGTAGTAACTAGAAAGGGGTACAATGGGTAGGGAGTGTCTCTGGGGGCTGGTGAGGTTCTATTTCTTTATGTGGGTGCTGATTACACAGGTCTGCTCTGCGCGTGAAAATTCATTGAACTGTACTCTTCTGTGTGTACTTTCCATATGTATGTTACACTTCAAAAATTTAACTAAAAACGTGTGAAAACAATCAAAACCACAATGAGATATCACCTCACAGCTGTCAGAGTGGCTACTATAAAAAAATGAGATTAACAAGTGTTGATGAATATCTGGAGAAAAGGGAACCCTTGTTCACTGTTGGTTGTAATGTAAATTGGTGCAGCCACTATGGAAAACAGGATGGAGGTTCCTCAAAAAATTAAAAATAGAACTACTATATGATTCAGCAATTCCAGTCTGGGTATATATTCATATCCACAGGGCATTAATAGCTATCTCTAAGAGATACCTATACCCCCCATGTTAAATGCAGCATTATTAACAATGGCCGAGATACAAAAATAACCTGTGTTCATTGATGGATGAATGGAAAAAGAAAATGTGGGATTATATATATATATATATATATATACAATCTATATACATATATATAGATTTAGATATACACACACATATATATAATGGAATATTATTCAGCCATTAAAAGGAATGAAATATTGCATTTGCAACATGGATGGACCTTGAGGATATTATGCTTAGTGAAGTAAGTCAGAGAAAGACAAATATTATATGATCTCATGTATACGTGGAATCTAAAAAGCAAACAAGCAAGCTCACAGATACAGAAAACAGATTGGTGGTTGCCAGAGGTAGGGGTGAGACAGGCTGGGACCTGGGACCCTCTGCTTCAGTGCTTGCACCTGCACAAAATGCAAAGAAACTCTAAGGGACTAAAAATAGCTGTGTGCATGTGCAGTTGGGGCAAATTAGGAACAAGATACAAAAAAGACCAAAACCCCACTGCCACTTCTGAGGACCTGAGAGCAAAAGCAGGGTACTGCGCATGTCCCCTGCACACAGCACCACCAAGGAGGTGAGCAGAATACCTAAGCCACCCCTCTGGCCTGACCTGTGAACCCGTCCCTGCCCTAACGCCAGCTAAGGAACCAGCTCACCTGCCCCCTTCAGGGAGGAAGCAAGGGAACCTGCTACTTGTTCTCCCTCCCCGCTGCTGCAGCAGGAGCCCCAGTAAAGCCTTGCCTGAATTTCCTGTCTGGCCTCTTATTGATTTCTATTGATTAAGGAAGGCCAAGAACTGTGGTTGTTAACAGACTTTGTGGCACCCAACATGAGGCCATGTTCTCCCCTTCCTGGGAGAAGATCTGAGCACCCCAAGGACCACTGAATGCAGCTTCCCCATGGGTGACAAGTGGCCACCTGAACCTCTTGTTCCAGTGTCACCACATTTGCTAAGTCTGCCTTCCTGGCCCCTGGGGGCCTCAGTACCCTCATTCAGACAACAGTTTCCCCCTCCCCTTTGTCCCTTTCCCTCTCCTGATCTACTTCTCCTTTGTCCTCTCCTACTTCTCTGTCCTATCCTTCCGAGAGAGTGGATGTCGGGCAGCTACAGCATCATTCCTCTCAGCCTGTGAGGACATACTCCCTCTGGCTGGCAATGGCTCACCTTGATGGGTGACAAGCAGAGGTGGGAGAGGCTCACCTCACACCATGCAGGTCTTGGTCCAGTGGGTTCTCCCTGATGGGAGATTTATGAGAGTGATAGAGGTTTAAACTTCGTATCGTGCAGTGGCTGAAAGTCTGCTTGTCCCAGTATTCTCACCCTTATTTTCCGCTGTCTCTTTTTTCAGCCTTTTCTATCCCTCCTCCCTTTACCTCTCCCTTGATTTTTATGCCTTTTCCCAACCCCTTTATCCTGAAAACCTCGTTTGTGTCTTTAAGTTTCTGCCATTGGTACATGTTGAGTAAAAGGATCTTTGTCTTATGCAGTTTTGTCTGTCCAACTGCTGCTACAAGTCTCTGCCAAAATTGTGGGCACAGTGGAGCATTTAAGCCTTGAAATACAAACACAGCTCACATTGCCTGAGACTCCAGCCTTGGGTTACTTAGTGGGATTTTAAAGAAAAAAAAAAAAAAAGAGGATCTTGCATTTCTCTCCTCTGCCTTTGTAATGTAACTATTCTGCCTGGGCTTTCAGGAACTAGCTGATCCATCTGTAGTCCCCCAGACTGAGGAAAAAAAAAAAAAGAGGCCTTTTTAAACTCAGGCAGGAAAACTATGAGATCTCTGGTTCTGTCTTTATGTAAAAATTAGCTTGTAAATGAGCTGTATTTAATTGGCTTAAATTGAGCACTTATATACATTCTTGGAAATATAAAAGAAACTCATCAGAATACATTTCAGGTTCATGTGATCCGGGAAATACTCAGTATTGAATTAATATCTGGTATTAAAGCCAGCTTAAGCTTGTGGGTTTAACTAATACAGACCTGTCTTTAGAGTCATCAACATAAAGTATAAGATTTTTATTGTACCTAGGGTTACTGAAAGTCAGTAAGTGCATATTGTTTGTTACGAAATTTGTCAACAAGGAAAATAACCTGATATGATTAAACTTTTACATAAATGTAAAAGATAAGAGCTTTTTGGTAAACTCTATAGGAATAATTATGTTTTGGAAATATGCATATAAAATAGTCTCTCCAGATTTTGGTAACTTGAAGCTAAACTAAGTTAAATGACGGAAGTTTGTTGAACAGCTAGGTCATTCCCAAATAAAATATTGAGACATCACTTACTAAACAGAGAAACTAAAGGTACATAGAACTGTTAATGAATATGTTTGGTGCCACCCTGAGATGTTCTCTACCAATAAGACAGTTCATGGTTGCTTAAGGAAAGTAGGATGTGTGTTTTCAGTAAAGAAGGTAAGAGAAATGGAATTACATTTTATTAAGGGAAAAGAAAGTAGGTTTGTCTTAGATTGTTTCTGGATGGAAAAAATGAGGGACAAGTTAATATGGATATAGAAAGTGATAGAAGGTTTGTGCATGGTTGGGATTGGCTAGGTTTAGATTGAATTTAACTAAGAAAAAATGAAATGTGTTGTTGAAAGTAAGCTGGTGCAAGACTCAATTTGGCTCTCTCTCTCTCTCTCTGTTAAGAGGACAAAATTCTTCTGGAATGCTGCTTTTGATAACAATCATGTGACTTTCTGTGCCTTTAAGTGATCTGTATTTACTTTTGAAATCTTTTTTTTCACCTTAGCTCAAGGAATAAGTATTGTTTCACAGCGACCTATGATTCTATCCGAGCAAGTGTTTTAAAACTCTTTGAAATTTTTGACAGACTTCCCAAATGTCAAATTCTAAGTAAAGTTCTTTTGACCTCCAGCTAACTGTGGGCCCCTGGAGCATCCCAAAGACAGACCCTAAACTAATTCGGTTCATTTGGTATGTTAAATTACATGGGAAGCATTGTCGAATGAGTACTAAATCTTCTTGGGTTGTGTTGTATGGGTAAATGTTATTAATATAAATATTCTAGAACTTATGTGGAATTCCTAAAAATCTGATATGTTCTGATAAAATGTTATCAGTCATAATTATAGTTATTATAACCAGGATTCTTTGTCAATTGCATTGTGATCAAATATTTAACTGTGCCTTTAAGTCTAGACATTCACAGACAGTTAAGCTGATGCTTTGCAAAAATGTCTCATCTTCAAGAAGATTCATAGAAAGAGCTTTTGACAAGTACAGGTTTCTGGTAACTTTTATATCATACCACTAAATTGGGTAAATCTGATGGGCTTATAAAACTAATAATTACATGGGATTGAGTAAACTGATGGATATGTTATAATTTTTCAGTTTTGTTAATCTTCAACCTCACTCTGTTTCCAGAAATCCCCGATAATTTTTTTGCCTCCTGTCCCTTGGGTCTTGAACCCCATGCTGCCTTCCAAAATGCCCAACTCCAACTTCTCCAAGGGTTCCTCTTTACATCTATTGGACCCCCTTTACTCCAAGCGTTGGCAGCCTATACACTGCTACAGACAGCCTACTGTGCTGGCCGCTGCCCAGAAACTCGTATTATAAACTTTGTAGATGCTCAATCGTGAGGAATACAACCCAGCATAGGAAAACTTATTATAAGACATAAGCTTTATAGACAACAGATCCCCATCAAGGAGAGTCCTGGCAACGCACCGACAATGGTTCAAACATTCCTCCCCCTGCCCCCACCACCCAGTGACCCCTTGCACAAAGGACTGGGTCAACCAGAGATGTCTGGTTCATCAATGGGAGAGTAAAGGACGCTCAAAACCCCATTAGGTTCGAAGGGAATGTGGAGGACACTCTGACGGGAATGTGGAGGACACTCTGACCCTTCAGGTTAAAGCCTCCTAAATGTTTCTGGGATACTGGATTCCATTTCTAGGAGAGCTCTCTTGTTCTTGGTTGCAGGTTGCTCAACATGCGAGGATCCCCTTCTAAGCCAGAAGAAACACCTCTGGAGTATATCCTTAAAAATAGGAAATTTTAAAAAAATAGAAGGGCTGAAAAAGGAAAAACCTTACTGTTAACACTGTATGGCCTTTATGCAAGTTGGGGGGATGGAGAAAAATGGCCTGAAAATGGATCTCTAAATTATACTATCTTGCAATTGGATCTTTACTGTTGCAAGATGAGAAAATGGACTGAGATTCCCTATGTTCAAGCTTTCATGGTCCTTTACCAAAATCCCGCCCTATGGGGCCTTAGTAATCAAAGGCCTGTGGAATCAGAAAACACTCTCAACATCTTAGACAATCCCCTTCTAACCTTCCCCAACTCTCAGGGGGGAAACCAAGCCTTCCCTGCTTTCCTGGCGCCACCTACCTTTCCAGAGCCACCTACTTCTCCAGATCCCTCTGACCGATCCCAAACTCTGACTCCCTAGGTCCCTTTATATCTTCCGTTACCCAAGGAGGGAGAGACTAGTCCCTCCAGGGTAAACAGTAGGGGAACTTCCTATCACCCAGGATCAGGGAAAATATGCCCTCTTACGGAAGTGGCAAGTGGCAAAGGGACAGAGTATATGTGCCCTTCTCTTTAACCAATTTAGCCCAATGCAAACAGAGACTGGGGTGATTTTCTGAAGACAGTAGTAAGTTTGCTGAAGGGTTTCAGGCCTTAACTCTGGCCTTTGATTTAACTTGGAAGGATGTCCAAATGATCCCGTCTACCTGCTGTACTCCTGAGGAAAACAGAATTTGGGCAGCAGCCCAGGGGCATGGCAACCAGCCTGCTAGGGACAAACCAGAACATTTTGTTATGGATGGAGACGCAGTCTCAAATCAGGAGCCCCACTGGGATTATAATTCCCCAAAGGAACCACGTGATCCCATGTGTATTAGAAGGAATAAGAAAATATATCAAGAAGCCAGTTAACTATAAAAAGGTTAAAGGAGTGACCCAAGAAGAAAAAGAAAATCTAGTCCTCTTTCAAGGATGGCTTGTGGAGGCTTTTAGAAAATTTGCTAACATTGATCCATCCCCTCCCAAGGTTCCATCCCTGCTGGGACAACATTTTATCAGCCAGTCCACCCCTGATATTAGGCAGAAACTCCAAAAGTTACAATTAGGCCCACAGACCCCTATGCCCCAAGTCCTAGAGGTGGCCTTTGGGGTATTTAATAATCGAGATCAAGCTGAGGAGGAAGAGAGACCCAATGTGAAAACAGGCAGGCCAGGGCTCATGCTAAGCTGATGGCCGTTGCTGTCAGCCATGCCTTGCAACCTCAGGACAACGAAAGGGGGACAAGAAGGTTTAACCATCTATCTGGAGGTAAAACCAGCAAGGGGGAATGCTTCAAATGCAAGTCAACTAGTGACTGGGCCCATGAATGCCAGAGAGAGCCCCCTGGTCCATGCCCAGTCTGCAAATGAACAGGTCACTGGAAGTGGAACAGTCCCCAGCCCCAAAGGGGAAGGGGAGCCCCTGCTCCTGAGATGGCCATGCTAGACGACTGAGGTGGCCCAGGGATTCTGGTGGCTCCCCTCATGAGATGTCTATCTCCATCAAGGAGCCCTGGGTGGTCCCTGATGTGGCATATAAGAAAATCAATTTTTAAAATTGTTACAGGAGCCACTTACTCTGTCCTGATCTCTCATGCTGGGCCTCTTTCTTCCAAAAGCTGTACAGTGACGGGTGTCGGCGGAAATCCTCACACCCATTACTTCACTGGACCTCTCACTTGCCAATGTGAACAGCATTTGATCTCACATGTCTTTTTAGTTGTGCCTGAGTGTCCTAACCCCACTACTGGTGAGAGACCTTCTGGGCTCCCTCAGGGCTATATTACGATTAGGAGGCTCCAAGCAGCCCCTTTTCCTGACTCTAAGACAAATCAGCTGAAAGAACAAGGGCCTATTCCCAGCCATATTCTACATGCAGCAAACCCTGCAGTTTGGGACAAGGGAATCCCTGGGAAGGCTGTAAATGCCCAACCTGTAAAAATTAGCCTTAAGCCAGAAGCCACTTACTCTAACAAGAGACAATACCCCATAAAGTTAAAAACAAAAAAGGGTTTATAACCCCTCATGGATAAATTCTTAATACATGGCCTCTCGGTGCCCTGTCAGTTTCCATGCAATACCCCCCTATTCTGCCAGTTGTCAAGCCAAATGGGAAATATCAAATGGTACAAGACCTTAGAGCAGTAAATGATACAGTGGTCCTTATACATCCCCTTGTGGCCAATCCTTATAATATAGTCCAGGTTCCTGGAGATGCCAAATGGTTTACTGTGCTTGACCTCAAGGATGCCTTCTTTTGCATCCCAGTTCACCCCGCATCTCAGTATCTGTTTGCCCTCAAGTGGACTAACCCCTACTTGGGCCAAATGCAACAATATACCTAGACAGTATTTCCTCAGGGGTTTTGGGACAGCCCAGACTTGTTCACCCAGGCCCTAGGAAAAGAACTAAGGGAAATACACCTAAAAGAAGGGACTATTCTACAGTAAGTAGATGATATGTTAATATGTAGCCCCATCATGGAGGCCTCAGATCAAAATACCATTGAAGTCCTTAATTTCCTTGGAGCTCGGGGTTACAGAGCCTCTCAGAAAAAGGCACAAATCTCAAAGCAACAAGTTAAATGTCTGGGATATATTATAAATCCTGGAAGTAAACAGTTATCTCCAGATAGAAAACAAGCTATATTAGGCCTAAGTGTCCCAAAGACAAAGAAACATCTTTGAATTTGGATTCCAGGATTCAGGCTAATGGCTAAGTCCCTACATGAAGCCACTAAAGGACTAGATATAGAATCATTATTTTGGACTGGGGAACAAGAAAAGGCTTTTAATAATATCAAACAGGCCCTCACCAGAGTTCCTGCTCTGGGTATCCCCAGATTAAAAAAGCCATTCATCTTGTACATAGCTGAAAAGCAGGGGACAGCTCTGGGGGTCCTTATACAGAAGCTAAGAGCAGTTCCTTGGCCTATAGGCTATTTTTCCAAACAACTAGATTCCATGGCCCAAGGCTGGCCTGGCTGCCTCTGGAAAAAGGTGGAAAAAGCTAACAAGTTTAACTTTGGACAGTCACTGGAAGTTCAGATCCTTCATCAAGTACAGGGGATTCTGGAGATTAAAGCCACCACTGGCTAACTGGAGACCACCTTACTAAATACAAGGCTTTACTCCTTGACTCCCCAGAGGTAACCCTGAAAACATGCCAAACGCTCATTCCGGCTACACTGATGCCTGCTGAAAGCCCAAAACTAACACATTCCTGCCTCAAAACCCTTGACCAGGTTTATGCCTGTAGGCCTGATCTAAGAGACCAGGCCACAGAAAACCCTGAGGAGGAATGGTTTACTGACAGCAGCAGTTTACAATTAACCACCAATCCTCACTATTCAATATGCGTGGGGAAACTGAAAACTGGTACTCTAGTTTGTTCTCTTGGATCCCACAAGGTGTAAAAAAACTTTCTGGCAGGAGGTTTTCATTTTCTTATAACCCTTCTCTTTTCAGTCATACTGATTTATCTTATATTTCATCTAGCGCTCCACTGTCTTCCCTT